>NC_142853.1:24375000-25000000 GCF_061612785.1 Hesperophylax consimilis
TCTTCGGGTGTCCTTCCATTTTGCATAACTATGAAAAATACATCATAGTCAATTTTTTTTATTATTTATGATACGGACATATATGTGATAATAAATTACCAAAAATATGTACAAACATAGCAGAGAGGACGACTGCCATGCAACTTGGTCTTGGCGCACACTCCTTGCCTCATTCACATTTATACATCGTCTCTTACTTACTCTTCTATTATTCTGACTCTTGACATGGCCCTACTCAAGTATTTGGTTCACTTGATCGTGCCACGTCTTCCTCGTTATATATTCTCCTTACATTCCTTTCTTAGTTCATTCGATCCACATGACCAAAACGTCTAAGCGTCCCTTTCTTAATCTTACTGACGACGCTCACATCAGCCTTGCATTCTTTGCGAATCTCACACGATAGTAAATGATTTTACAACACATGCGCCTCAGGGATCTCATTTCTACGGCATTTAGTCTACACTGATTCTTCCTCTGCTAGTTCCATGGCTCACTGCTATACATAATTTATGTTATGGCTAACTGCTATACATAATATCTGTTATGGCTCACTGCTATACATAATTTCTCTTATGGCTAACTGCTATACATAATATCTGTTATGGCTCACTGCTATACATAATTTCTGTTATGGCTAACTGCTATACATAATATCTGTTATGGCTCACTGCTACACATAATTTATCTTATGGCTAACTGCTATACATAATATCTGTTATGGCTCACTGCTATACATAATTTCTGTTATGGCTAACTGCTATACATAATATCTGTTGTGGCTAAATACTATACGTAATATCTGTTGTGGCTCACTGCTACACATAATTTATGTTATGGCTAACTGCTACACATAATATCTGTTATGGCTCACTGCTATACATAATTTCTGTTATGGCTAACTGCTACACATAATATCTGTTATGGCTCACTGCTATACATAATTTCTGTTATGGCTAACTGCTACACATAATATCTGTTATGGCTCACTGCTATACATAATTTATGTTATGGCTAACTGCTATACATAATATCTGTTATGGCTAACTGCTATACCTACATAATATCTGTTATGGCTAACTGCTATACATAATATCTGTTGTGGCTAAATACTATACGTAATATCTGTTGTGGCTAACTGCTATACATAATATCTGTTATGGCTAACTGCTATACATAATTTCTGTTATGGCTAACTGCTATACATAATATCTGTTATGGCTAACTGCTATACATAATTTCTGTTATGGCTAACTGCTATACATAATATCTGTTATGGCTAACTGCTATACATAATTTCTGTTATGGCTAACTGCTATAAATAATATCTGTTATGGCTCACTGCTATACATAATTTATGTTATGGCTAACTGCCACACATAATATCTGTTATGGCTCACTGCTATACATAGTTTATGTTATGGCTAACTGCTATACATAATATCTGTTATGGCTAACTGCTATACATAATATCTGTTATGGCTAACTGCTATACATAATATCTGTTGTGGCTAAATACTATACGTAATATCTGTTGTGGCTAACTGCTATACATAATATCTGTTGTTAAAAATAAGCCCAGATAAATGTTATATGTGAATATTTTAGTCCAAATTGAACCGCATGTTTTACCCTAACCTAACAATATATTTCAAAATTCACAGTGGTCCATATTCAGAATGTCCACAATCACATAATATATTTTCCAATTGATAAAAGTGGGAAATAAATACATATATTATAAATACATGTTATTTAGAACTGATTTTGTTTTGTTTGTAGCTGGCAATGTTATGTGACTTATTTGTTTATGGCCATTCTATTATCTGTCATTCGTTGTCATTCAGCGTAATCGACAACTTTACAATATCGGATCGATAGGCATAAATACCGACGATTTCATACCTATTTCCCGAGCACAATCGCGCTGAATGATAAACAGACCGATGTTGATAACGCAATAGATCTGAATCGATATTCGATTGCGCATGAATTGACATTCCTAAACATTAGACGGCTACGTAAAGGTTAAAAATACTAACAATTTGTCGAACTGAAATATTAACTTCAGTATACATTGCCAGTTCACGTGTACTTTTTGACACTAAAAATGAAGTTAATTAGTTCATGAGGTCATTAGTCATTAGTCATTACTAACAACTTTTGTTTCTCGATGCCGGAACGGAATCAATCGATCGCGTATATGATTTCTTTCAGTTCTGAGAGCTTAGTTAGTTCACCACCATTCATTAATTTTGCATAACGAACGACATTATCATTGTGTATATTAACAGCTTATCCGAAACTTTGGAGGCGGGGCTAGAATAGTATTCTGACCGTGCTCACAAATATCGCTAACTGACCATATATGACGGATTTCGTCAATAATGCATTGACATGGGGCTTTATCGATTGTCCGTTCTAGACCTCCAGGGAGTATAACTCCAATCCCAATTTGGAACCGAATAAAATACACGAAAATCTCCATGATTTGTGACGCCACATATTCACCCATATGTTACAAGTGGCATGAGGCAATTGCTGGACGTGGTGCAAATGAAATCGATTCAGGTTTATAGATTCGCAAAAACATTGAAGTCATCGACCACAAGTCCCTGGACACTCTCATATGGAGGTAGTGATCACGCAGTCATTTAGAAAAATAAGTTCTCATATCGACCGTCCATATGATTGGTATCAACTGGTGAAGTCATGACTGTGGCAATCGTTTCTAGGTTATTGGAATGACAAAAGATGTTAATGTTTCTATTTTTACTTAAAGGATCACTCTTTCCACAAAAACGAGATTCAGAATGATTGCCATTTAAATTTTCTCATTCCTTATTACACGCTGAACTCAAGAAAGGGGGATTCTGTCAAAGGTCGTACACATTCTAGACACTTGGTACCGGCAGCAAGAAAACATTGTAAAATGGAATGATGGACTGTTTGAACCATTCTACTTAAAAAGAATAGTGATTCGGCCAGGGAGGATTTTTGTCTCTAGTACTATTTAACGTATATATGGATGATCTCACTCACAGACTAAATAGTGCTGGGGTAGGCTGCTGACCGAGGTTGATGACAAAAAAATGTGTAGAGTTTGCACTAGAGACCAACATACTGTAGAACCCAAAAACACAGCACTGTTGGTTATCAGATACGGACAAGGTCCGAAAAGCATTCCACAAGCTTTCCTGAACGGCGAGCTTCTAAAAGTAATAGAGGAAACAAAGTATCTAGGCCACATCGTCATTAGCAGTCTGACGACGATGACATCGAAGGGCAAAGAATAGCGCTCAGCATAAAGTCCAATATGTTCAGTAGAAGGTTCCGGCTTGGCAGCACACACGTGTGTATACGTGTATAAAAAGAATGTTATTCCTAACATTTTGTACGTCCTTTTATACGTGCGAGCTCTGGTTCAACTAGAAGAGCAGCATGGAAAGGCTTACGCGTGCAGTATAATAACGACTACCTATGATGTTCGGCCTTCCCATATACTGCAGTGCTTTCAACATGCTCACAGAAGGGCGAGTACTGGGGTTTGCAACCATCATAAGAGTACAGGTAGCAGGTTTAAGGGAGAGGACAAACAACTCCAAAATTTCATTATCGTGGAATCCCGCCAGAGTCACGACCCAATAATAATATATGGATGATTTATATAGCGCCGTGTTTGTGCAAAATCACCTAAAGGGCGCTGTACAAATATATAATACATTTCTTCAATGATCTACTAACTATATATACCCAAGCATCGCAGCACATAGGAGAAAGTTGTTGGGCCCGTCAATCTAATGTTTAACGTCTTTAACCCTTTCACACCCTCATTATTGTTTCCACACATATAAAATATGTAATGCTTGATAATACCTCAGAAAATTATTTGAAAATTTTTGGCAATTATTTTTTTTTTGTTTTTAGAAATTTTTCTATGTTAATTTGGATTAACATTGGGCGTCAGAGGGTATTTTTTAAATAGTAACATAAAATAAACATAACACAAAAGTAATACAAATAACTGTTTCATGTCAAAAATGCACATTGACAATGTAGAGATAATCTCTAAGGTACAAACAAATAACATTTTAATTAAAATTCATTCAAAAATAAAGAAATAATCTAGGATAATAAATCTTTAAAAATTCGCCATACTAGTCGAAAACATGTCCGTCACTTCCAGGGTTAATTTGAATGAACATTGAAATTCATTTTCAATATTCTGGGAAATGACTGTGATCAATGAATTGAACTGATGTTATTATTATAGAACACATCTTAATGCGTTAAAATATTTGTAATTCGAGTATAAAATATTGATATCTCACCTTAAATTAAGTAATCAATGACGGCAAAAATTCCATGAAACTCACAATCAGCAGATGTCAAAATATTTATCGTTGTTGTGGCGGGAATAAGGAATTCAACCGAGCGGAAAAAAACGACGCCACAGAAAAGACTACAAACTATAAGAAAACGAAAACATGGCTTTTCTAAATCGCTACCCTTACGGTAAAAAGCTTCACAAAGTTCATGTTAATTTGAATTAACACTGGGGCTGAAAGGGTTAAAAAATAAAAATCAATTGTTAGTTTCTACTATTGAATATAATCGTTATATTGCTGTAATATTTCTGTATTATTATTGTATATGTTTTACGGAATGTGTGGGATTGCACAAACCTACCTACATTCTAGAATAAACTCGTTATTATTGTCATTAATAGCATTAAGATTTCTGGTTCCAGTAAGACAAAAACTTGGGAAATATTTGATTTTAATATGTATTTAATGACGAAGAGCTTTGTCTTTTAAAAGACGCAATGTTACAGATTTACCAGAGATGTTTTCGAAATAATTTCAAACCACCCTTTCCCAATAAGTGTTAACAAGAAAAGGGATTTAATGTCAATGGTGGATTTAATGACATTATTTGGGTTTATTAAGGGTATATTTCCACCTCCCCCCATCCCCACTGTCACCCATCCCCACTCCTGGATGTAAAGCCTATTATATTGATTACCATCAGTCCTAAATTTCGGTCGGTCCCACCCACCAGAACCAGACGAAAATATCACCCCCTCCCCTCGGAATATCTTACCCTCCTCCTGTCTGGACCAAATTGTACAGTTTGTAAAGCGCCGTTTTCATGAAAATCACATCCACGGCGCTGAATCAAAGGCACTTTTTGGCAATGTTATTTTCTTGCATAAATCAAAACAGGCGGATAGTGTTAAGCGGGAATTTAAACCTTATCGCCATCTACGTAAGGGTTATTATTGATAGCGGCTCAATTTAAAATATTACACGACGTAGTGCATCGCCTTAAAACCAACATATTCCAACAATATTTTATGCTCATACCAACTCGACGTAGGAGTTTTTCTAAGATTCTATGTAATATTTGAGGATGCTATGCAAGGAGTATTTTTAAGGCGAGGCCTTCCTCTCCTGGGTTTTATAGATATCCATGTCTTACGAGGAAGGAAATAACAGCCAGCTAATCCGTTGACAGACGAGCTGTTGAGTACAGGTAGAAGTTGTTAAAACGACAAACTGTTTTCATTCGTAAATTGTCAACTGTGTAAAAATTATGCTCGGCACGTGTTCGCGTTTGGCGTACCTCCCGACTATTCTAGTTTCTCATAGTTTCGGAGCACCTTGCATTGAGATACCTGTATAACTAACACAACATTCCCAACTAGCGTTACCAACATTTAGTTCGTATAAGAGAATACAATGATGCAATGACATTACATTGGGAGAATCTATCAGAAGAAATTTCAGGTTTTTTGCATAAGAGTCAAGGGTTTTGTCAGGTACCTAGTGGGTTCAAACCAAAGATGGCGGAATATATAAAATCTGCAAATAATTATAATTGGTATTATTATAGCTAATAATCTGAATCCCTAGCTACAATGGGCATGCTCAATTATTAAATACAAAACAATAAAAAGATAAAGCGCATTTTACCTTGAAGCTATAAACATGTGTGTTTGTCACATCTTTAAACAGGTCAATGTACTATAAATACAAGTACTACACATTTGTTATTGTTATTGTATGTTTTTATATTTCAAAAATAGCTAATAGATAGGTACCTATAATCGTAAATCATATCTAACAAGGTTCGATTTCCTAAAAGGTTTAAAAAAAATAAGTACCTAACTACGTTTCATTGTTTATTTTAGGGCTGACTCGAGCATAAATAATCGTTGACTCATTACCGACATTAGATTACAGTTAGGTAAGTACCTGATACCTTTTTAAAGCAACTGAATATAGAACGATGGGCGATATTGAAACAGGGCCATCACAAAATGCTTTTATTTTGGTTTAAACTTTTCTGCATGGGGCGGTACTTCTTGAACAAAGGAACAATAGGAAGGTATACGAGTAGGTACCTGTGACAGCTGCAGATATTGTTGAGATCGTAAACACTAGTCAGTGGGCATCTTGGGTTGAAGTTTTCAAAAGATTTTAACGAAGGAAGATCACATAATATACTTTGAAACGACAAATGCACGCCTAATTTTATGTGTTTAGTCTAGAGATTTCCAACGTAGGCAATATGGCCCACCAGTGGGCGATTTAAGTCGCTTGTGCGGCGATCAAGAGTTAAAGGTGCTTTGGTGGGCGATTTTATATTATTTTGGGAGATAGGCTTTTTTGTGCATTTACTTTATTGTAAATACTGGATAATTCAGTGGGTTAGATTTTTAAAATATGTTGAATAGGATAAATTCTTCAGTTTTTAAATGATTTGTAACATTCCGATTAGTTATCCATCTTGTTACATGCCGTAATAAAATTATTATTTTCCTTCGTTGGTAACCGAATAAAGAATAACACAAGAAGTGCCTTGTGGGCGTATTTCGTGATCCAAAGATTAGTCCAATTTGGACCTACATTTCGTATAAAACTGTGTTTCACCATGAGTACGAAATTCAAATGGGATGGCTATATACAATTTCAGGCAAGTGTAACAGAAACAGATCGGGTGCTGAATGGTCTAGAACCAAAAGGTACTAAGTCAGTGGCACATTTGTTTCCATTCAAATTTGTATTGAAGGCACTTCTAGTTTTCTTTTTTATACAATGGTTAGTAAAGACCTTTCGACTAATAACCAGGGCCGGCCAATGCGTCAAGTAGCCAAGGCACTGAAAATACAGCGCCCTTGAGGTTTTTACTAGCGCCAGGCGCCGTTTGATAACCTCCTAAACTCCCATACGGAGAAAACTTACTGATATAAAATATGGATAATTAATGAAAAATCTCTCGTTTCTAAATTCATATTCCTGTTAAAAACGGGACTGCAGGCCCTTATCGAATGAATTGATAGGTTTCATATTATTTTTTTTATAAAAAAATGGATGATTAACGCTACGTCGGATCAAGTGTACAAACAAATCATTATATTAACAGGGCAAACACAGTTGCATGAAAAAGACCCGCTGTACCATTTTTGACAGGATTTTAATAAATCATCAATACTTATTTTTCTCCGTGTACTTCCACGTAACCTACGTTAATATTTTGTTAAAACATTAGCAAGTAGGTACCTACTTGAAATTATTACAATGAATACAAATAATTATAATTCGATGACCCTATCAAATGTAGGTAGGTACATACCTGTTTAATGAATACTGCGCATTCAAAGTAATTATTGCGTTAACCGTTCAAAACAATCGTCATCCTAATAATACAAGTGATGACTATGACTAAGTGATGACTTGGAACTGACGACACGTGACACAATTTATCATTTATGAAAGTCAACGACTCAATAATATTTACGTTATTATTTCTAGTCAATATTATGATTTCTAATAGTAATAAGTAGGTATGTCTGATAAGCAAATGTGGCAAAAATATATTATTATGCGAGTTGTTTGGCAGATTTCTGGTAAAGATTATTACAGTTACGTGTTTATGTAAATTAATGTAATTCGTTGGCAAAGTTTATATGAATAATAAACACGCCTGGTGTGCTTCGTACCAAATAACTTGCCACGTTAGCTGAGAACGTTTTAAATCAGGCAACATGCAATTCTGATGCATGTTTGCGCAAAGTTTTAGTATTATGTACGTAGGTACTTACCTACTTCTATCAACACAACAACCAATGGCAATAACGTCATGTTTAAGCCTGTCACAGACCATGCTATATTTTTGCATTCCCATTGGTAAGTGTATGGCGAACGATATCGTGAAACCAAGCCATGATGCGTAGGTATAGCGTAATGTGCTGCCTACTTAAAAGAAATTCGCACAAAGCATTTACTTTGTGGCTTGCCATAATTTACAATATAAACACATAAATTTGTTACTTACCAATTTATTTTAAGGCGAAGCTTAATGCTAAATTGGTGTACATTATGAATACCAAAAAATATGATTTAGATAAATTAAAGGTTTTCCTATCGTTCGCTTGATTAGAAAACAAATAAAATAACAAATTACTCAATAAAAAAATATAAATGTAAACTACTAAGAAAAATATTTTTTCAATAGAAATGTATGAACGCGTAATGGAAACAACTTTTAAAAAATACAGTATTTTAGCTAAGATTATTTGTGACAGTTTCATTTGATTAACTTTTTTGCTTTCTTATAAAATTATTTACAAAATAAATAAAAACCAGTTTTGTGCTTGAAATCGAACGTTTCTAGACTCCGTTTGTCAAGCGATTTTAATGCCTATTACCTACAATATAAGGTATACCAAGAATATACACATTTTTCGCTTGTAGCTTCCTCTTAACATAACTCTACCGGTTTCAGAAGCGCCCTTCCTTCATTATGAGAATACATACTAGAAATATGTTCAAACAAACTGTTTTAAAACAAATGTATGTGTTTATACATGTTAAGTCAGTGATATTGTGATTATCAAACCAGTCATCATTTTGGCAATAAGTTAATAATATTCATTTACTGCTCAAAAGTAAGGGCGTATAAAATGGGGAGTGGAGGGACTCAAACCCCTCCCCCATCTGCCTCAGGGTTCTATATTTCATCAAAATGAAAATTCAACACACCTTTAAAAGTTAGTTAGTCATTAAAAGTGATGAAACAAAAACTAGGTTTAATGGTTACCTGTGCAACCTATTTAAGCCCAGCTACACTACTCGCGAAGTTGATCGAAGTTGACCTAATACGATAGTGTGGGCACGAACTTCGCTTCGCTTCGGGCATCTTCACTTCGCTTCGCCTTCGCTTCCGATTGTTGTCGGTAAATGCGCCCGAGTCAAAGGACTCGAAGTTCGAACACGAAGTGTCTGCCCACACTACTCGGTTCACTTCAGTTCGCTTCGAGACGTCGTGTTTGGTGGTTGTGCGTGCGCAGAGTCATAGTGACTATACGTAATAAAATATGGCTTCTACACTGTGGTCACAGGACCTAATTTTTTTGTTCCTAGAAACACTCCAATCCGAGGCGGTTATTTGGGACCCAATTGAAAGGGACCATAAAGATAACTAACTAACCATCACGCCGTTTCCCCGCAGGGGTAGGCAGAGAGGACGGACCGCCAAACAACTCGGTCTTGGCACACACTACTTGCCTCATTCACATTCATACATCGTCTCATACATACTCTTCTATTATTCTGACTCTTGACATGGCCCGACTCGAGTATCTGATTCACTTGATCGTGCCATGTCTTCCTCGGGCGTCCCCGACTTCTGCTACCATTCACATTTGCATCATATATACTCCTTTTTTTTTATAGTGAATAGCTCACAAGAGTCCCAACTGCTCCCGTCTGGAGCCAGTGAGACTATGGCATCCCCAATTGGGGGATGTTGTGAGGCTGAAGGTAAGTGGGGAAGGGAAAGAGGAAGGTGGGGAAGTACCTGGCTATTCATATCTAGTCACTAAACACGGCTAAAGCCATTTGGAGCAACGTTTCAATTCTGAATGGTGGTCTTACACCAGGGCGATACTGGTAGTATCTTCCACTCTGGAACGTGCCGCAAATATACTATATATTATTTTAATTAATTAATTGTGAAATAACACAAATTAATCAAATAAAATTTATTTGCGCACGCCGGGTTCGAACCCGCGACCTTCGGAATGGCAGTCCAATGCGTTACCACTGGACTATGCCGGCCGTCACACTCCTATCTTCGCTCATTCGCTCTACATGCCCAAACCATCTAAGCGTCCCTTTCTTAATCTTACTCATTACGCTTAGGTACATCAGCCTTGCACTCTTTGCGGATCTCCACATTCCTCACACGATCAAACATGGTTTTACCACACATACGCCCTTGAGGTGATTTTTCACAAAAACGGCACTTTACAAATTATCCAATTATTATTATTATTATTATTATACGCCTCAGGGATCTCATTTCAACAGCATTTAATCTACTTTCATCCTTTATTTGCTACTTGAACGTCCATGTTGCCTACTGCACGGACTCCGAGAGACTGAGCTACTCGCGAAGTTGCACGAGTGTGTGGGCACGCACTTCGGACGGCTAACTTCGTCGAGGACTTCGTCGAAGCGCCGAAGCGAGTAGTGTAGCGGCCGCTTTATAAAGCTGCATCACCGAACGCATAGATATATTGCACAATATACAGTTTTTTTCCTTGCTTGTTTTTTCCCTGTAGGCAATCTTACGCATTTCGTGTTTTCCTTAATAAGTATCTTCGACAAAATGCTGTTATCTAATTATGTATGTATATACATAAAGCACGATAGTTTTCTGTTCTACCGTCCTTATTTTGTGTTTTCCTTAATAAGTATCTTTGACAACATGCGGTTATCTAATTATGTATATATATATACATAAAGCACGATAGTTTTCTGTTCTACCGTCCTTATTTTGTGTTTTCCTTAATAAGTATCTTTGACAACATGCTGTTATCTAATTATGTATATATATACATAAAGCAAGATAGTTTTCTGTTCTACCGTCCTTTTTTTCATAATATCAAAAAAAGTTAAATGTAGAATAACCTGAGAGACTAAATATTTTTGGGTAAATACATACCTACACATGACATTTAATGTTTTAAAAAAAACAATATATCTCTGATTTACAACATTTAGAACATTTAGTTCTATGTTTCGATAAACAATACATATACTAGATAACATTATTATACTACGTCGATGCCTAGGAATGTATCATAAATTGTTTGTAAATTTAAACCATCAATTTGTTTATTAAAAACTAGGCTGATGTTGTGCAATTCCCCAATTACAAGGGTATAACTTTGTCACGTTCCGAATTATTTGAACTGACAGCATATTCCTGACCTGATCTATCTGGACAAATCATAGGAACTTTGAGTATAATGTGGATACATAAGAGTGGAGTGAAATAACCTAACATTGTTCTTTGGTTCTTTGCACAGCGTCGAAAGGTGGGGCGAAACGTAAAAAGTGAAGATTTTGAACTATAAGAGTGATATAATCAAATTTTTCATTTCAAATAAAGCGGAGTCCTGTCTTACATAATTGCAAGTCTATCCACGCCTGTGGACTTAGGTACTTTTACAATATTATTATGATATGATGTGTTTATAGGACTTTGCTACCTGGTTTAGTCTCGCAACATCTGCCCAGGCTTTGTAAGACACCCTTCTAACCGATTGCGTAAAGGTCGACAAATTTAGCTTTCACAACAATATCTTTTACAGCAGCTGGTCCAGTTTCTTCACCACCTAGGATTCTCGCTGCAGAGTCTTCATCTTCGTGTCACCTGTTCCTGTTCTTCATTTTACTTAACTTTATTTTTGTAATATAACTGTAAAGCGCCGCAGAGGTGATATCTTACAAAAGCGGCACTACACAAATTGTCCAATAAATCAATTCATTAATATATTTTAAGACAACTTATAGGTTTGGACATCTGCCATTGCACTTCAAGCGGCAAGACTTTTGACTAAGAAACTGATTCAAGAAATGTTATCAAAATAATGAGGTAGCATGACTAAGCGTAAATAAGCAACAATCGAAAACATATGATAACAATAATGCTATTTCGCAGCATCGTCATCAGCTATCGGAAAGTTCACGGAACCAAATCCAAGTCCAGATTCTAAATTCGGAGATGGCGCTTTCGGAGTGCGCGATCATTAATCTTATAACAGACCACCAAATGAACTAAGATTGATAACAGATTTCAGGTCGTAGCAATAAACATTCATAAAACAGTTGAAAGGTTCCATGATAACTCCTCAAAATGACAATTCAACACACCTTTAAAAAAAGATATAAAGTCATTAAAAGTGATGAAACAAAAACTAGGTTAAATAGTTACATATGTAATCTATTATCTATCTATTCAGTTCTTTATACCACGGAAGCCGTCAAAGGCTGTTGTTAGCCCAATAACTTAGGAAACTCTGCTAAATATTATGAAAATAATGAACCTAATATCTAAATATTATAAAACATATATTTGTGCGCTTAGTTATTCTATACTACCCAACGGATTTTGATAAGGTTTTCACTATCATTTAGAGAATTTATTTTGGTAGGTCGATGTTTTGTAATCAAGACGTAAAAAAATATTTTAGGGCGCTTACATTGCTAACGCTGGCTAAACCTTATGAGATACATCAAAATAATCTACTACGGAATTGTATATACAGGTGTATCGGCACGTACCCGACAAACTTTAACCAGCTATTCCTTAGCACATTTGGAGTAAAAAATGCTATGGGCACTTTGCTGTCCGGTAACATTTTTTTTAATAAAAAATTTATTATTCATATTTTCACCACATGTCACCAATGTTTTATCCTTTGTCAAAGTTTGAAAACCCATCTGGCAATATTTTGTTCGAGTTTCGTTGAATAATGTACGTACGTACCTACGTTGGCGCGCTTTTACAATCACAACGAAATGGCACGGCACCATTCGTCTCATTTTTAACAATTATTATTTATTGTGTACGAAAGAGCCAGGACACTTTTTGACACACTTGCTAATAACAGCTGTTGAACGCGAGAAACAATGCAAATGACAGTGACGGAGTGTGGATTTTTTTATTTATTTTTTGTTTTTAATGGAAAAAAATGTTACCGGGCAGCAAAGCGCCCATAACATTTTTTACTCCAAATGTGCTGAGGAATATCTGGTTAAAGTTTGTCGGGTACTTGCTGATACACCTGTATTGAAAAAACCTACATAAAAGTTGGTGATGGTGTATGTCTATCTCCTAAGGATAATCCCCAGCATCGCCGGGTACACGTCAGCTAGTAATATACATGAACATGTATTATAGTGTTTATCGTGTAACAGGTCAACAGTAGGGCGCACTTAATATTTTGTACAGGGTCAGCAGCTGGGCACAGTTATATTTTTAAAAGGGGTGCTGTGAGCCAAATAACTTCGAGAAACTGTGCTATACATAATGAGATTAATCAGTGATGAAGTCCGCATTTCTAAATCAAAGTCATCAGCAACAGAAGTGTGCCTCGCATCAGAGTAAAGTCCAAACAGTATTCAAGAGCTAGAAGCGAACGGCGCAGGTCAAAACAACGGCTATCCGTAACGGTGAAGATTTGTACCATCCATCGCATCAATCTGTTACAGACTGATACTGACTGTTTGTTTGTTCTGTTACAAACATACACTGCTCAGATCGACAAACTCAACTTTATAGTCTATGGTATCACTACTTCCACCGCAAATATTAATATAATAAATAAATACCCACACTTCTATAAAAATTATAAGCATCATCAATCATATAAAATACTATTTTTTGTTGTGGATCTGTCTGTAATTGTAACTTTGGTCCTATGAACTAGTCTTTTTTTTTAAATATAAGTGTCATTAGTACCTACCTATAAAATGTATAATAATGATTTTAATTCATTACTTGAAATATGTTTTATCTCGTAAAATTACTATCTAACAAGGCGAATAAAGGAGCTGATTTTTCCGGATGACTTGGTTGGTTTTTTTATACACTTATTTAGTTTGGATATATTCGATGCTGTTTATAGAAGCGTTTTCATGGTTCGGGGATATTGGGAAAACCCGTATAAAAGGATTCCAAGAGCCACCCCCACCCCTAACCACCCCATTCACGCCGAAAACGGTCTCGTCTTCGACGATCAGGACAAATCAGAGGCGTTCGCTGACAGTCTTGAAAATCAATTCAGCCCCAGCTTCAAACACGCCGATCTAGATCACATTGCAAATGTCAACCGCAAAATCAATAATGTTTTAAATAATCTCCCCAATACAAACATACATTTTACTACCCCAGCCGAGGTTATCCGCGCTATAAAAAGCCGGAAAAATAAAAAAGCCCCCGGCCCCGACGGCGTCACAAACATCGCTCTTAAAGCCCTCCCCCAAAAAGGAATACTAGCGATAGTAAATCTCATCAATACAGCCCTCAGACTGCGCTATTTCCCGAAAAGCTGGAAACACGCGCACGTCATTCTCATCCCAAAACCGGGAAAAGACCCCCTCCTATGCGAAAATCACCGTCCAATCAGCCTTCTATCAAATATTGGTAAAATCTACGAACAGATCCTTTTGACACGGCTCCTCAAGCACATTGACGAGGTTTCAACATTACCTGAAGAGCAACACGGCTTTAGATCAAATCACTCCACCCTCCATCAACTCCTCAGAGTCTCCGAAATCATTATCGGAGGCTTCAATACCAAGCGATCAACTGGCGCCATTTTCCTGGACATAGCCAAAGCTTTCGATAAAGTATGGATAAACGGCCTGCTTCTCAAACTCCACGAAACAGGCATCGATCCCCAACTACTCGGTGCCTTCAAATCATTTCTACGCCATCGTACTTTTCAAGTAAAATACGGTGGCGCTCTCTCAAAAAAACGTTTCATGACAGCAGGGGTCCCGCAGGGCTCTCTGCTTTCTCCAATCCTCTTCAATGTCTACACTCACGACATCCCCCTCTCTGAAAACTCAAATTCTCACAAAGCTCTGTACGCAGATGACACCACAGTTATGGTTAGATACTGTTCACCCAGGATGATTACTTACCGACTACAAAAAAACATAGATTTACTCCAAGATTGGTACGATAAATGGCGTATAGACGTGAATCCCTCAAAGAGCGTGGCCGTCTTTTTCTCTCGTAGAAAGGGCGGCCGCGCCCCGCGAGAGGAAATAACGATGTACGGCCAGACTATACCATGGCAAAAATCGGCCAAATATCTTGGAGTTACACTTGACAGACGACTCACATGGACAAAACACATAAATATCACTCTACAAAAAGCTAAAAACACATCCAACGCCCTTTACCCGTTGCTACACTCAAACTCAAAAACTTCCATACAAAACAAACTACTCATCTACAAAACACAAATACGCCCCATCATGTCATACGCTTCACCCATTTGGGGCACAGGAAACACAAAACGTCTTGCCACATTCCAGAATGTCACACTTAGAAGATATACCAAAAGCCCTTGGTTTGTCCGAAATAGCATTATTAATTCAGGCACGAAAATCCCCCCATTTAAAACACATGTGGTAGAATTAGCCAAATCATTCTATGCGAAACTTCCTATGCACACAAACCCGAGCATA
The DNA here is from genome assembly GCF_061612785.1 of Hesperophylax consimilis. NCBI lineage: Eukaryota > Metazoa > Arthropoda > Insecta > Trichoptera > Limnephilidae > Hesperophylax > Hesperophylax consimilis. Next base: position 24,390,558 of record NC_142853.1, read on the forward strand.
GCATGTCTCGGGCGCTCAAGTCCCGACGACAAACCCACCTATCCATTCCCAGTCTCTATTACCTTCCCCCCTTGATGAGTGGACTCAAATAAAAAATAAATTGCAACCAGATATACAAAAAATATAGTATAAATTTTACAAACACATTAATTTAAAATAATATATAAAAATCATAATAAAAAAATCTTTTACAAAAAAAAATATATATAAATAAATTTTTAAAAATACCTACAGACAAAAAAAAAAAAAATACAAAAAAATATAGTATTTCAGTCCTATAAGTTGCTATAGGCAGCCCACTCATCGGGTAGAAAAAAACCATCCCCCAGGTACTTTACACCCTCAGTTCACGAGACATGGAGAAAATATTCCCCGAAACTCGTAATTGCACAATAGATACCAATGAGATAAGTACGAAAGTATGTATTTACGACTTCGGAATCTCGATATAGGTAATTGGGAAACTTTCGTCATTTTTGTAAGATTCGTCAAATCCTATTAAGGCGATGCACTACGTCGTGTAATATTTTTAATGGAGCCGCTATCAATAACACCTCTTACGTAGATGGCGATAAGATTTACCGCCTGTTTTGATTTATGCGAGAAAAAAACATGGCCAAAAAGTGCCTTTTATTTTATTTTGTGGATTTTCAGGCATAAATATTTAATTTTTTTCCGATCATTTTATAAATAACTTAATTTTCCACATTATACAATAAAATCATAACCGAAAATGGGTTCGTAAGTAGGAGATTTTGAACTTTAAAGCAGTTTTCATAGGCCTTATACATTATTTTTTTCTGGGCTTATAAAAAGACTTATCTAAAAAATACTCGATTATTTCAAAGGCCAAGATGTATTCAACTCGCAGTATTTAATTAAAGCATCTGAAACATTTCTAGGCGACCAAATTTTCAAACCAAAAACACATGATTTTGCATTACTATGTAGTACATCGCCGTAACTGTGAGTTTAAAAAAACAAAACGATATACCTACGTACTTGTACTTACTGCCCACTACTACCTAAATACACAATTTGCTTCGCTGCAAGATTCGAATAAAGACTGTCATAATATGAGCAGAGCAATTCGCTACGGAGTTCGTAAAACTACGGTGGGTTTTTGCATAAATCGGCAAATGACATTTCCAAAATACTCGGAAAGTAACATGAGTAAACGGTATCTCAATACGTGTGTCTGCAAAGCCAAGCCCACGATCATTTCTGGGAAATATCATTCGTTATTATGAGAACCAAATGCAACGGATTTAATCGTTGAAATTCCTTCATAAAATGCTTATTGCTGATTATACAATGGAAATTTCTAGAAGAATGCTGTTTTGATTATGAACGATAAAACACACATTGGATGATGTAAATTCAGTAGCTGTTAAATTATGTCAGGACAAAAGTTAGAAGTTAGATTTTCGCGAAAGTGTTTAGTTATATACGAGAAAAATTCGAGGATGCCTATGTACATGCACGATCAGTTACATCAAATAGATACTTGATAACTAGCAGGTTTGAAAGGGAGATACGTAAATACGAATGATAGAGGGAGCGCGCTAATATTAAACAAACGATAATAATTAAGCGAAAATGGTGAAAATATTTAATAAAACACGACTCGTTTCAAATAGAGCCAAAATCTCTCTACAAATGCTTTCTTTGTGAATTTTTTTTATCGAGAGAATTTCATATAATTAACGTTTCGGCGTAACAAATGTATAGATATTATCTTAAAAAATAACATATATTTTTTAAAACTTAAAGAGTTAACGAGAAACTTGTTATAAATCAGTAAGAGTCTGTACAACAGAAAAGTATTTACGAGATGATTTATGTAAAATCAAGGAGTATGAGCTAATGGCGGTTCATCCTATCCTACCTGCTTACTTCTGTGTTTAAATGGCGTGATGCTAATAGTTTTGTCCGTACAAAAACTCAATTCTTTCATAATATTGACATTTTTTCGGATTCACTGCCCAAATTCAAACGTTGCATCATGTCAATAATTTAAACTATGCAATGCGCATACATACAGACACACACACACACACACCCTTACACACACACACACACACACCCTCACACAAACACTCATACATAAACTACACACATCACCTTGTAATTAATGAATAAATATAGGTACCACTTTGCAGACATTACAAGGAAACATATCATAGGTACCCAACATGTAATATCTGATTCCTGTATATTATTGCATCTCTGTAAATCATGTACTGTTTGTTTCTATAATATAAAATTGAATTAAAAAATAAAATATGGACAAAACTACTAATTAATATTCAGGTTGCGTATGGACGGACGCAAACAATTAATTCGTCTTAATACTTGGAGTGTATTTTCACAAAGTAAGTAGCGCCGTCTATAAACGCGTAGATTATAACGAACTTTACGTTTAACCTTAAGACCCAGGTAAGGAAAGGGAGACTTCGGTACTAAAATGATAATTCTTTGAATGAGAAAAGAGGCGCCATCAAAATGAGACAAGTCTACGTTTGTTATTGTGTTTTTTTAGTACCAATGCGCTTTGTATTTTTGAACAATGAGAAATGCAAAAAATCCGGAATGCATTCAAAATGGAAGAATCCCAGTTTTGGGGAAAGAATTTCTGAGAATAACATTTATTTTGGGTACGTATGCCCCACAGAGCTGCTATCTACGACGGTTGTAAACATTTCAAAAATGTAAACAATAACACGCAGGTACCCGGGCATGTTGTGAAATGGTTAGGTACCTACCTACCCACCGCGTTTCTCAGCCATCCGGTATGTTTTGTGTACCTTTATAAACTGCAACGTTGCCAAACGATCCAGACAGATAAATAATTTCGAAACATCCAACGTTGTATCCAAACGTTCAAATTTTTTACATTATTTTAAACAGTCAATTTACTAAATGTTGTCAAAACGGTTATTAACAGTTATTTATACGTATATTTAAAGAACTAGAGCTAATTATACTCAGGTCTTGACATGGATCTTGTCGTGCTTTGAAAGATTTCTTATAGTAGGTCATTGAGAAACAACTATGTAGGTACCCACGTAAGCACATACTAATGTGTAATCATTGCAGATACTTTAATGTGTGTAATTTTCAATTATGTAGCTTTTGTTTGTTGATGTTTCTACAATTTGGAATCAATTACGTATTGTGAAACCAACTAGGTGTGTTATATCGAAGAAGTTTGTTGACAAAGCAAACTACTTATCAATTTGAAGAATTACTGTTATCTCAGATCACAGGTAGGCCCTATCTTATGGCCTTCTTAGAATATTTACCAATCTCATGTTACGTGAATTTAGTCGCTGCCATTTTCAATACAAATAAAGGTTTGCCAGTATGGCGTCTACAACCTGCCCAGGTAGCTACTTTATCAACAGTGATAATGATTATCGTTGTAATGATCAACAATAATCATAAGACGTAGATGCAATTCAAGGAAACATAAAAAAGATAATAAGCAAAGGGTTAATAATAATTAATCTACCAATTATTACCGACACGCATATTTTTGTTTTTTGGGCGGCAAAATTATTTTGTTTTGCGAAAATCGGTTACTTTTTACATTATTTTGTCAGCGGATATTGGCGCTTAGTTCGTTGGTGAAATCTTTTTTTTATTGACGGCTTCCAAGAACTGCAGAGCTGAAAGGGACGCTAAATGCTAATAATGATTATTTTAGTTTTTAAATTTGGTAGTTATTTCTGAAAAACCATGTTTTTCGTAAATGACTACCTTGCATTTTGCAATGTGTACCGTCTGCTAAGTAAGCCAATAGTGGGAAATATTGTTGGATAATTTGATAACTGTACTTCCATAAATTTAGTCATTTAGACCGACCGGGTTCTTGTTCCAAGTCCATATTTTTTCATGATTTCAGATAAACTGCTATCTCTGTCGACTGAACGATGGAAATTTCTAGTCATATAATATTATTTAAGATGAAATAATGATTGAGTCATACTATTCATAAACACAACATAATATTTAAGTAGAGGATATCCTTGTATTTTGCTACGTTATCTGTTGTTTTGTAGGTACTATGAACAGGAAAATTCTGATGTAATCTACAGTTTGTGGTCTTATTTTCCATACAAAATAGGTAGATCTATATTATTATATCTGGGCTCGGAGGTTAATATACCGCATGTCCATATTTTATATATTTGTATTGACTTATTGGTATATTCCGAATCGGATCGTTCAATTCTACATATTAGCATACTAAGGCAAGTCGATTATCAACGGAAAAGGAAAAAAAACCATTGGTGTACTATCGCATGTTCACTTTTGGTTTGGATATATAGAATCCCAAGTCGCAATTTCTGATAAAAAGGAAACCTTTTAGGAAAAAATTTAACCAAGTACAAGGATTAGATAACCCTCTTTACATGGATGCCAACAATATTTATATGGCTTCTTTAAAAATATTCCTATCACAGGTATTTTTGGTTTGTTTTTATTAGCACTTGTGTTTTAAATGTATAGCCTTAGGACGGGTTGTTTCGGAGAATTTGAACAATTCATCAAATTTCAACGTTCATTTTCAAGTTCCGTTTTATTTCAGTTTTGTCAAGCAACTAGCCTACAATGATATAATAACAGAACTTGAATAGGACTTTCACAGAACCCGAAAATTAACGTTGAAATTTGATGAATTGTTCAAATTTTCCGAAACAACCCGTCCTTAATAACTTACTGCAAGTATTGTCATTGGACTTGCGATGTTAAAATTTATATAGGCAATAAAAAAAATCACAATTTTTGTTTAGAAATATGCTAAACAATCTTTTTATATTTTTTTAGAGAAAGACTAACATTCCCGGGTTACGAGTAATATTTGAAAATCTACTACTACCACCACAGTAAGCTGAAAATGTACCCTGTGCTGTGGTGGAGGACTTATCCAGCCGAGGAATTGAATACACTACGCCTGGGTGACCCAAACGCGATGCCAACTCAGCCACTGACCGGTCGCTACTTTTTCTTCGATATTTTTTACACTAAAAAAAACCAACAATGATGATAATCCTCCTCTCTTGTATGCGATAGTTTAGCTCTGAGCCATAGATATATCAACGGTTATTTATGCCTATTTCAAAGAGGAATTGCATTAATTGTGACTGATGAATTCTCTTGAAAAACTTTCATTTCGTTAGTCATGGAATTTGTTTCGTGACATTCTCTTGTATCGATACGCAATGTTATTGTTGCAGATTTAAACAGGATATAAAAATAAACAACAACACAAGTGATAATTTTGTATCTTGCGATTCATTCTTGTGTGAAAACTTTCATTTTGTTGAGTCATGGAGTTTGTTTTGTGACATTCTCTTGTGTATTGATATGCAATGTTATTGTTGTAGATTGAATCGGGATATAAACATAAATAATAACACAAGAAATCGTTTGAATTTTTTAATATTTATATCACTTTAATTTGTTTATAATCACAAATCATAACTCACATAATACATTGCTAGGAATACGTTGAATAGAATGCATTAAAACATGCAGTCGATACAACGCTCCCGATTCGCCTGTAACAGGCTGCCTATTCTAGTTAACCTTAAAGGTAATGGACGTTACAAAACAATCAAGTTGATAAATCAAATGAAACAATCATCAGAAACACACTCCCCACAAATTAAACTAAACATTATATTATATAAACAAGAGTGCTTCGCCAACTATAATTGATTTACAGTTAGTGTGTGAGATTGATGATTGTTTTCGTAGTTAAATGCTGTGCATTCAGAATGTTGTCGTTCATAGTTTGTTTATCTAATGAACAAGAACAAATAAAGAATGAAGTTGTACCGAAGTGAAGTAGGTCGATCAAGCCACGTAAACTACCTACTAGTAGTCTGTCCGTCTGTTGTGGCTAATGTGTTGGTGCTGAGCCGAGAGGCTGATGTAACAACTGTACTAGCCACTACCAGGGAACTCGCCGCCATGTTTCTCTAGGAACATCAATATCCTAACAAAACAGTCACTGACTACTGACTCACCAGTTTGTGACGAAACTTTTATTTTGTTATTCAAATCAAACTTTGGATAAGAAATCGGGCGGCGGCGGAAGATTCGATCCCCTCCGCTTAAATAAATAATAATAGTAACAAAAGTAAAACGTTTGCTTCGAAATAATTTACTAATACTATGTTTTAAAGAAATTATACATATAAGCGTAATGTTTAATCTTTATAGTTTTTTTTACTCTGTGCTTACGACAAAGTCGTTATTATTATTGTTAATTCTACGCTTACTTACTAGAGACATGAAAATATTTGACTAAAAGAGTTATTTTTTACACATTATCACTCGTTAACGCTGCTGCGTGTAAATAAGTACACACGCAGAACTGTTTCCTGTAGCATAATGTTTTATTTATTGATTTAACTACTCAGGTATTAATAGAAATATATCACTCCGCCATCTTGCCCTCGGTGCGTCACGAGCTCCGTCCCGCTCGCACTCGTATACACCTCATAATACACGCAATTAGCACTCTTCTTGCGAAATGTTCTCCAATTCTCCCAATGTTCACAACCAACACAACAGAGAACAGAGCGATCACCGATCACCTGACCGAGAAACGATTATTTCACAACAAACAAACACTTTCACCGGCCCGTCCATCGGGCAGAGTGCAGTCAGAGATTAGACCCCCACGGGGTAGTTAAGAAGGGGCACCTCGTCCTCATCGTCGTAGAAGAAGCGCTGCTTGGGCCCCAGTCCTTCCTGCAGGCGGCGCACGGCTTCGGCCACCAGCGAGTTGGACTGCAGCAGCTGCTGGAGCATCTCGTAGGGGTCTTCCAGGGGGGACGAGGCAGTGGGGGCGGGTGGCTCGGGCCTGCGGGCCGGCCTGCTGTAGGGAGACGGCCTCTGCGCCTGCGTCCGCACTGGCTTGGCCTTGAGCCGCAGATTCTCCTTTATTTCCGACACCAGCTCTTCCACATCGCGAGCTAGGTAATCGGTTTGTAAGTCACTGGCCACCAAACACGAATCCCGCTTACTAGGCATCACAACAGACTCAATATTCCTTGTATGTGGTAGACGGCGGACGAACTCCGGCCGCGACGATGTCTCAAATGGAACTGAATGTGAATGGCGGACCGGCGGATTGTTTTGGTCTGGCTGCGCATGCGCGGGACAGGCAGTACTGGTACTAGCGGCTGGCGGCTGTGTGTACAAACACAGCTCGTAAACAAACACTGCTTCCGTCATCCGCTCCACTTGCCCGCAGAGAGACGTGAGACAGAGAGAGACGCATGCAACCGACAATACTATACAGCGACGGCCGTTGACAGCTCTGCTCTGCTCTGACTTGGCTCGGCTCTGCTCTGCACTACTCTGCAGTCGTGAGAAACCAGATAAGCGGAAAATTTACACTACGAGCTTTATCGAAAACTCTTCTATCGGCAAACATATTATCTGCAAATAATCATATACCTACCTACACACCTATTCTTGCAAATTCCCATTAAAATTCTTGTTTTATGATCCGAAAACTCTAACAATACGTTATTTCTTGTTACTCATGGGATAATTTACTAACGGCGTTTTATTTTTAAGTTTTGAAAAGCCGAGCGATATTATAATATACATAAATATAATAACCACTGAATGAGTAATATTGCATGATTCAACAAAGCTATTGTTGCCTACCTCTGATATATTTTGTAAAAACTTCATTAATATTGACACGAGTTCAATGTTTATATTCTAGAACAAAACGTAAACAAAGCATCACCGCTTGGTTAGCACTTATCGCAACAGTTCTAATTAAACCACCGCCATCTTTATTTTATCATAAAACGCATTACTTATTGATATTATTGTTGTGATGGTTTGAAGGCCAAACCGCATTGAACACGTGTCGGGTAAAGACATGACAGGTGTTTTATTATTTCACGAACATTGTGTCAGTACACTTGACAATTAATGTATGTATGTATCCATCACACGTAATTTTTGGCATTTTCTTTCCAAATATCCAATGAGTGTCATACAGCATATTTTACTTATTCAAATAATTTTTATTCTTGGAAGCAGTCCGAATTTTTTAAATTTAGAACAATACCCTGATTCACTCCTTCCACTCCTCAAAAAACCTTTCACCCAGCATCCCCGAAGATGTCAAAGACCCTGGGGCAAATTATTTTTCTTAGGGCCTCCGTATAGTTTAATTAAAAAAAAATAAAACAAACAAAAAAATGTCATTTCATTAAAATTAATTAGGTACCTACTTCTCGTAATTTGTAAGAGACCTCGCGATAGAAATGATTAAAATCTGTATTTTTTTCAAAATAATGTACTCACTGATTTTCGTGGTTTTGTTTTAATAATGTTTAGTATTCGTTTATTTACGCCCCAACGTACCTATTGATATATATTTATGTATTTATCGTTAGACAAAATTCAATTAGTTATTCATAGTGCATCTCGCTTTTCGACTTTCCAAACCAAACTGTATGTTATCGGACGTGCGGAAAGAACGCTATTGTGATAATCATTTCGTTTCGACGTTGCGGTGACAAAGTAATCAGAATCACTATAATCAGTATAATCGTAATCAGTAATCACGAAACAAAATATATTTAAAATAATGTTGACGCAAAAAAAAGTTTCAGTTATACGTGAGTATAGAAGCAACACAAATTCTGCGAAACCATAGACAGTTGTAGAAAAACATTATTGTCTTTACTTTTAATCTTTCGATGACATTTGCCGATATATTTTCGTAAATAAAATCTTACCGATTTTGAGGTTACGCGGTCCGGAGCACTTCTTTCAGCACTTTATATAAATTACTACAATGTATAGTTCATAAACGTTAACTTGAATATCAAAACAAAATGTTTCAAAGGCTTTTTTCTTCCATAAATGGAAAACAGACGATGGTAAGTCCTATACGCTTTCTCTTTCAAAATGCTACTATGTTCATGGTATTATCATTATTTGATACGTAGAGATGACATGTAGGTACGTCGTATTATTATTGTTTTCGAGATAGCGAAATTTGCACTTGTTCTAATTCGATGGCTCTTTCAAAAAATAATATATTTTTAATTTATAAGTACAATATTCTCATTCACGCGTGTGTATTACGTAATTTAATAGTTGTTTCTTGTAGTAATTAAGTTAAAACAAAGTGTAAAATCCATAATCTGTGCCTATTAAAAGTGCGGCGGTTAGGTAAATATTTACCACGCCTTCATACTCTAGAATACCTAAATACTAATAAAAAATTAATACAGTTGCAAGGAATCCAAAGAAGATGGAAGGGAACAACAGGGGGCGTGGGCTCAAAGCCGATGGTGGTAGAAAATGACCTGGCCGTATCCCTGAGGACACACTTCCCCAATGCTTCTTTCATCCAGGTCAACGATGTGTCTGGAGGATGTGGTGCCATGTTTGAGGTGACTAGAGTGAAAAATCTCAAATAACTCATAAATACATATAACTGCCAATGATATGAGTTATGGACTTGCAAAACCCACTCTGGAAATTTTTGGAAATCTGGAGACAGTCACGAAAAAGTGTTTGGAATACATTTAATATATTTAAAAACATACTTTCAATGTTTACTTTCAGTGAATTTTAAATATTTTTTTGTCTTTCTTTTAACAAGCAGAAATTATAGAGCAGGTTTTGCAACTCCACGACCCATATCACGGGGTAATTATTACAACTAGGTAACTCCAAAATCAGCTTCTTTGAGATGCACACAAAACCATAACTTTATTTCCTCTCCCTCTATGTACTTAAAATATGTGTTTGTGGCATGCGTAGGAATGCCTTACATTAGCTACCCAAATGTGGGTAGCTGTCGGTAGGTGATTTTTATGAATTAAGTAGAATTTATTTTGAACTTCCCACAATCGGCTAATAGTGTTTCCAGAGTGGAAGATACTACCAGTATCGCCCTGGTGTAAGACCACCATTCAGAATTGAAACGTTGCTCCAAATGGCTTTAGCCGTGTTTAGTGACTAGATCTGAATAGCCAGGTACTTCCCCACCTTCCTCTTTCCCTTCCCCACTTACCTTCAGCCTCACAACATCCCCCAATTGGGGATGCCATAGTCTCACTGGCTCCAGACGGGAGCAGTTGGGACTCTTGTGAGGTATTCACTATAAAAAAAAAAAAAAATATGATAAATCACTAGCTTGATGAAGCTTCTATCGAACACCAAAAGATGTCACTAATGTTCCTGTCATGGAAAATTCTACATAATGTTTTGTATCATATAGGTGGCATGTAAATGTCACTTTAAATTGTTTTCTAAAAATTGAACATTTGTTTACATGTTAAAAATGACATATTTATATGTCTGTGACTATAGACATTTCTATTAGACCGTAGACATTCAATGATGCAAGTTGGGGCAATTTCGGAAACTAACATACAGAAGTATTTTAATTAATTCTTTTGATGATAATAATTGAACCCTTTTTTCATGTTCCAGGTATCCGTAGAATCAACAGACTTCAAAGGTCTACCGATAGTAAAGCAACACCGTCTTGTTACAGCAGCGCTAAAAGAACAAATTAAAGACATGCACGGAATCAGAATACAGACCACAGTTCCTAAATGACTTCCTCAAGATGAAACCAGAATGGTGGTTTCTAACTGTGATGCTTCATATCCCCTGCAATGAGCTGTTTTTTACATTACAACCTGTCTAGTTCAAATTATTTATACTTATTTTATTTCAGGTAAAAATAACCATAAAAAATGAAATTTAAGAACATTATAAAAACTCCGTTTCTCAAAATTTGTTTAATAATTTGAACACTTATTTTTCTTTCTTCAAAAGCGATTAGAGAAAAAAAAAATTTAATATTAATTAGACAGCATGTTTTAAGAATATGAAATTATGTTGTGAGGTTGTGCTAGAATAGAAAATTATAAGCATACTTGTGTTTTATTTAAGCTTTTCCACAAGCCTCCTTTTACAAAATTTGAAGCATGGATTTCAAATAAATTTCCATCTCAGGAAAAATCAAGCAATGGGTGTGGAAAAAACTTTAAAAGTATTGGAAACATCTAAAAGTACTGTATGGATGCCATTTATCCAATATCTTTGCAAAGAATCAGGTAAAGTGTCATGGGTCATGGAGTACAAGGGAACGAAAGAAGGAATCCACCTGCGAAAAATATCCACATTGAGTTGTGTAGGATAAATCGAAGAGTATTGAATTTTTTTACTGGTTTTCTTTTGTGTATTCAATAATGTCATCATTGAACTTTTAACAAACAATTTACTTTTAAAAATATTCTACTGTGTAATTATTATTACGCGTGACAGTTGTTCTGATGAAGGCATTATCAAACGGGACAAATTTTTTTATTTACGAAAATTTACCCATACTATTATTTTTCTTTTAAAATACTGGTTTGATATCTGATGGAAAGTTTTTTATGCCCTTTTGAGAAAAATTAGCGAAATATAAGATTCTACGCCACCGGTGAGGTTGATTATTATATTTTTACTTGTCGATAATTTGTCACGAAAAGCCAAAAACATTAATAGCAGAGTCATCGTCAATAAAAGTCCGATACTTAGGTTGTTCCCTTTTGACAAGAGCACTCTCTTCCCAATCCTCCACTGGACCTCAGTCCATATTTTGCAACCCACTTTAAAAGCATAAGATTGTTTATAACAAATGTTACATACTTGTAGATTTTGAGTTTAGTGGAGTATTATACTGCCCTGAAGAAGCAACATTTATAACAGATGTTACATATTTGTAGATTTTGAGTTTAGTGGAGTATTATACTTCCCTGAAGAAGCAACATTAAAAAAAAATTAACTGGACACGGGAGGCCCTAATGAAAAATTGTCATCTTGGATGCTGTGTGGAGGGTCCTTTTAGAGAGAGGAAGTTCTGGGAAGGAAAAAGGTATGAGGGGTGGGTAGGAATCTGGGGGTCATTGTGTCCAGGAGTGACGGACGTATGCATGAATCCATCCCCCCCACTTCGGTGCAAGGCGATGGGTCGAGAGAGAGAGTCCGGCTAGAGAAGTCAAAAGATCTCCCCCGACGAGTTTCTCCCGATTTGACCCCATCACGTAGTAAGTTGGCAAACTCATCAGCCGCCAAGACCTAAACAAACCTTACCCCATTCAGCATTAGATATAAAAAATAAAAGTGGTGTTTACAAAGTTATTATTTAATTTTAAATTACAATGTCACATCACAAAGTGTCTGCTTCATAAGAAAAAAATGCTTCTTTTATGTAATATTCACATTGTTAATTTTTCTCATTAATCAACATTACTAGGAGGGGTTTAATAATACACAATGCTTACTTTGAAAGTCCTGATTATATGTTTTTCTGACCAATAATAAAGCTGAATATTTCTACCATATTATTTATCAATAAATTCATTCTAAAATAATCGGTTGAATTTATTATGAAAAGTACCTATTTTCAGGATTCATAAAAATATTCCATCTTTAGTTACTTCTCTCTGTCTTCTAAGCACACAATCCCAGTATTTTGCGTAAAATGTTGGTGTACCTGGTTTCGCATTCAAATTTCAAACGGCCTCCAACCGTTTTACTGACTTTTGTTTGTGTCAGTTTGTACTCATGTCTGCGCATGATTTTGAAGAAGTGGAATAGTATTTCCATATTTTAACGTATTTTATTGAAACAAAACAAACGAGCGATCTAATTGAATTGTCAAATAAAGTTATGTGCTATTAATAATTTTAAATATAGAGATACATTTTCTAAATTTTCAACTATGGATTCGTTAAGTAAACTTCCAAAAGTCAAACAAGTTTGGCAACCAGCTAGAAGTAATTTATTGAGAAGCATTCCGGGCCTAGGCGATCTAGCATCAGCGAAAGAATCATTACCGGTTATGAAGAGACCTCAAACCAATTTACGGAGAAGTAAGTCCTTTTCGGAACTTCAAATACGAAAGCCGATATCGGATAGAAACGGGATGGTGTTGCATCCAATGCTTCCGAAAGGAGATATGGTAAAGTCCAGCGGATTCTTAGCGCATAGTAGAGATTTGGCGAAATCTAACGGGTTTTTAAATCAAAATAAAGAGAATAAACCCTTTGTCAGGAATACCACAACTGCTGTTAAACGAGCTGGTGCGCCTATTGTTCCAAATGTAGCCGCGAAGCTTCCACGGAATGCCAATGTATCTGCCAACAGTTCAAAACCCGCTGCGGTAGCGAAGCCGGCAGCTGTAAACAAGAAGATACCGCTTTATGACTATAAGGCTCGCTTTAATGATCTACTCGAGAAGCATAAACCGATGAAGGAGGAGTACTTAGAGTTGAAGAGGACCCGTGATACTGTTGAAGAGGAACTGGAAGAGATGAGAACGCAGTGGGAGAGTTATGCAATCACACTAGAAGAGTACAAAAAGAATTCCGAAGTTGACAGAAGTAAAATTAACCAACTGACCAATGATAATGGTCAATTGTTAACTAAATACGAACTAGTTCTCAAAGAAAATGAAGAATTGAAAGCCCGACTTGGTGAAATAACTTCTGAATTATTTTATTCAAAGCAGACTCATGAAGAAACAACGAGGAAACTTAATAACAGTGAGGAGGTCAATAGACAACAAGAACAGGTATGATTAAATTACTTTTGGTTGGAGAGTTAATGGTAGTTACATAGGGATGGTGAGATTCATATCTATTCAATAGCATCCAGCGGTCACATCATGCATGATTGATTTGCCCCAGAGGTGCTGGTAGAGTGTCACTTTTCAAAAATGTGCTCCACAGTTTCAACCTATCTACTTTCACAAAATAGTCCTTGAGTCCTAGATTTGTGTATTATATTCACATTAACTGTTTAATGTTTCTTATCAAGATTTTAAATGGCAAATAATGAACTAGTTGTTTAACGTTTTAGCTGATAGCGAAACAGGCGGCCGATGTTGAGGAGTTGGAGGAGTCCACCCAGAAACTACACTGGGAGAGACGCAGCCTACACAACAAGCTACAGGACATGAAAGGTAGAATCCTTTTCTTTAATTATAAAGAAATACTGGTAAAGTTTCTTTACTCCGCCTATGCTCCGTCCAAGTGGTAATTAAAACATTTAGTAGTATTTGTATGCACTGGCGCCATGTTGACAGAGCTCCTTAGTAGTAAGTAATTAGTAGCGTTTTAGTTGGCTGAAATGGGATTTATTCTATCTTTACGGGTGACTAGCTCCCCACACCTCTGCCGGCGCATGCATACTTGTAGTGGAGTGAGGCTACGGTCCGTGTGCACTTCTTTGCGCATCGTGTGAAGTGAGGGAATTTTACTTACTCTTAACGCAATAATTTGAGTCCATTTAAAAAATATATTTATTTATTAACGGACATCGTCCAAACTACAAAATAATAACACAAATAAAGTAAAATGAAAAATACCGGAGTAGACAAAGGTACATGAAAGCAAAGACATATGGTAGATATAATACAAGAAAATAAAGTGACAAGTCGAATCAAGTCAAGAATACGCTGTGGGTCAGGACCACGGGACACTTATAATATTCCGTCACTTGTTTAGCGACTGGCAAAAATCATTCAGACTTATCCCAAAAAAGTTAAGGTTTTGACTTGAGTTGACCAGTCTACACATTCTGGACAATGGTGAATAATATCCATAATTTGTCGAATGATGGTTGAGGAAGAGCAGTTCATTATTTCTGAGTCTTTGCGAGGGGATATTGAAGGGAATGAGTTGCAGTAGAGTAGGTGAATCAATAATACCATTTATAATTTTGAAGAAGCAAACGAGGTCATTTCTTTCCCGACGGACTTCCAAAGGAGATAGGTTTAGAGTTAGTTCAATTTCATCATATGAGTATTTGCCTTTTTCTAAACCTAGCCTCCTAGCAATCCCTCTTAAGAACCGATGTTGAACAGATTCAATGTGTCGAATGTGGACAGCATAAAAAGGAGACCAAATAACACAAGCATATTCAAGATGGGGGCGAAATTATTTATTATTTAGCAGTTTACCGTGGGTAGTACTGGGTAGTAGAAATGGGAAGATTCATTCACAATAATGAATCAATTCAGTCTTATTCCCCTGGTCAAGTGAACTAATTCATTTAATTCCTTGATTCGACACTTCATTTTGATTTTGTACCTAGATTGCTCACATTAGGAACCTTAAAGAAAGGAATAATGAAGCATTTTTTCGCATTCAAATAAATGTGTTCGTTTTGAAAAAAACATTTTAAATAAACACACAAAAAATATCAAATATAGGGATTTATTTTGTACATTGCAGAAGTACATTTATAACTTTACTTAGTAAACCTGTATTTGTAAGCTTTACACCTTATAGCACAGAGTTCTTAAAGCGAGGAGACATTTGGAGTAACTTAAGTAAAAAAAGATATGTCGCTCCACAAAATAAACATGTTACAAACTTTTTAATAAATATGTTATTTTACGAACAAAAATAAAAAGTAATTTTACAAGTCACTAATAAAATCGTTGAAATGTCTGCCGCAAAGGACACGGAAGGCGCAGGGCGCTGGACCTGGAGAGGAATAGTCGGATGTTTATTTTTTAACTGCCATTTCCCATGCAGCCTGTTCCAGCGCTCTAAATTGTGGAGCAATGCATCCCTCCATCTACTTCAGAAAACTGACACCAAAGTTCGCTCCTTTTTCTGGAAGAGATAGATCTTGGCTATTCAATATGTTGCTTTTTCCTATAAAAAACGAAGGTAAAACATCATTAAACGATACCAAAAATAAAAAGCCCCACTCGATTTTTCTTTTTTTGCATAGAAATGCTGGCAAACTGAATCCCAGAATAAAAATTATTATTATCTTTCTTCCTAAAACTATCTACATATTTACTACAAAAAGTAGGTACCTTAAGATAACCTTTACATAAAAAATATATTATTTTAGGGGCAATGAGATACATTCTTAAAGCAATTATAAGAACTATATTATTATTATCCCACTTTTGTATATCCGACCCGGTCACCTGGAATAAGCTTCAACAACATATATATTATATTTATTTATTTTAATGTTTGTAGGTACTTACCTCAATGGTAATGTTAAATCCATGCGCCAAGTAAAAACTGATTGAAAGTCTGAAATTGAGTGACATACAATTCAGTACAAAAATACAGAAATCAAAACAAATTACTTGTTATCATCACACACAATTCGACAGTCAACTGATCTCGTTTTACGTCTACAAGTAGGCAGGTACATAAAAAACATACTTATAAGAACAATATCGTAAACATTGTTTTGTTTCTAAGCGTATTGCATAATTTTCGCATGTGGAAGGAAGAAAAATACAGGAGATACTTTCACTTTTTTACTAGGATTCAGATTCCAAAGTAGAAAGTTTTCATTAAGCGGACTAGGTACTAAATCGAAGGTTTAGCCACGTGGGGACTAACGACGAACCGATTGACAGCTGGCATAGTGCAATGAATTAGGAACTTCTGACTAGTAAGTATGTTGTGTCATCTGCGACATTAATGACTTGCGTTCTTGCAGACGGTGCGGACAGACCTGTAACTAGTAAGGAAAGGGACTCGTTAACGAATAGGGAATTGGGAACTCTGTCTCGAGTGTCACTATGTCTCTCTTCTGTTTCACTTATTCCCTGAGATTGAGCGCTTGTCCGGACAGACTCGGTACATGGGACATAGGATTTGTATCTACAACGCGTGACGTCACAACAGAATACGGAATAAATTCATTAATTCCTTGACTGGGGACTCGATGAAAAGAGTCTTTTGGATTACGTGATTTAGTGCGACAGGGCACAGTACATATAAACTTAGCGGCGCGTCGCCATAGTACCGTAATAATATTTAATTAGATTTCTATGAAACACTATAATATTTAAATAATTTAAAGTGCACATCATTGCCTTATTATCATGAAATAATTAACTGTAAAATATATAGAAAAAAATGCCAATGATAAGGAATGAAGATTCAATTCCTTTTGAAAATGAGAATAAGATCGAGTGTGTTACAAAATTGAATTAATTCAATCAATTTTGCCCACCTCTACTGCGTTTTTAGCTAACGCAAGTAAGGCTCGTCAAAGTTAGCGATGTATTTTACGCAGTTTGAATTTGCCTGCAGTTTGCCTCGGAGATCGGTCGTGTTTTTGAGCTGCTTATTTCGTTTTTACTATATTGTTTTCATATGAATGCATCGTTTTATTAAAAAAAATATATTTAAAAATTAATTATAAAAAAATTATTTCATATCGTATCAATTTGAATTTGAAAACTTTTTTTCAAATAAGATTCCAAATGGGGAGTGATAGTGAATATGAAGATATTGATAATGAAAATGAAAATATTGATACAGAACATTCCGAAAATGATTCCTCTTGGCCAATTTCGAGTTCCGCATCAGAAGAAGTACATCCCAGCCGGCCTCTCGAATTAGATAAATGGACAGAGATCGATATCCAAGCAGACATACCAGTATCATCAGCCCCATTTGAATTTATAGAAGTATCATTTTTTCACAACACTTTTTATTAAGAGGTTAAGAAATTACAGTAATTTTTTTCATCAATGTCAACTAAAACTGTCTAACTAAATTAAGGGTATTTTTAATTATTTTTTTTTAATATCAAAATTCATACTAAAATTAGTTTTTAATGTTAGAATTTGTTTATTTCCGCCAAAATATCGCAGGACATCCACACGGTATTATCCATATACCTATGTATCTCAGAGTCTAACACGTTGCCGCAGTTCGACATGTGCTCGCCAGCGTGGTTAACCCGTTGCTTTTATGTAAATTTGAATTATTCATTTTTACAAAAATGTTAATTTTGGGAATAGGTGATTTTGGTTGCGGTCGCGCTGTCATTTGAGTTGTATCATGTGCTAATAACTTCAATTTTATCGGTTTAAATTTAACAAAATCTTCTAAAATGTCAGGAGATAATGCTAATTATTATCCCTTCCAAAGTTTTCACGCAAAAAATGGTAGATGCCTTAAGCGACCTGTTTACTGACATATTATTATATAAAATGACAATATTGAGGTGTTTTAAAATAATTTTTTGTATATACACTTATGAAGATCACAGTTACAACCATCGATAAATCTAAAAAGACATCCACAAATCATCTTAGAACCTCAGATCATCATACAAAACTACACAACACCAAAACTGAATAGCAACCTCTCCCTCTTTTTGCAAAGTACGCCATGTAACAGAAAGAGATGTTTAGTTATTACGTTGTACACGGATTACATTGGACGTCAAATTTCGTTTGACCAATCATGGAGCGTCACACAGTATAGCTTTTAAATCACATTTTAAGAACAATTTATTAATTCTGAGAGTACAAATATAGAAAAATTATATATGTATGTTCAGAATCTGTGTTTTTTGTCTAGATGTTTTTTGTTCTACATCAGAGGTCCCCAAACGTTTTTGTCCCGTAAGCCACGTCCCGATTTTTTCTGTTTTGGGTAGACCCCTGCTTTCATGTAACCACAAAAAAGTGACATTCCCAAAAAATGTGGACCCCCATTTACTGCACCCTCAATTTTTTTCTCTTTTGACCATGGACTGCAGGGAATGGGAATGACTGGTCTACATGAAAATATTTTTCAAAATAATTTTTACTCAAATTCATTATTCTTGTAAATTGGTATTTTTTTTAAATGTTATTTGATATTTGCACTCGCCATACTAAGAATATACATGTATTGTGACTGAGAGAAGTAAAGACAGTAGTGTTTACTATTAAATTTTCCCAGGTTTATAATCTCTCGAGTAATATTTACAAAATAAATGCCTTTATCCATGGAGATTTGCGGGTATTCAGGCTTGGATTTTGCCACGCTCATTCAAAAAATCGTACCTCCGAATATCAATATCTATCATACAAACTGCCTACTGTGGTTTAAAGCCAATGAATCCACCTATATTTCACTGTGTATCCCATATTTGTTAGTTTTGTAAATTAGCTGTTTGAGGATTTAGAAATAAATAGGAAATCTTATATATAAATAAAAATGTAAATGTTCGTTTGTTCAAAATCTTAAATCTCTGAAATTTCTTCAATAATCTCTACGAAATTTTTACATAACGTTTCATTTGAATAGGCGTGTGTTTCCATATACCAAAATTATTTAGATGTCATCTGTGACAGGTAAAAAAAGGCTTAAAAAAAAACAACGCCATCTGTTGGACATAAAAGCAAAAAACTATTGTTTATCTGTATGAAATGTATTTATATATTTATAAGACTTAGAAATATTCTTAGACTGGAAAACCTAAAAAGAGTGTACTATGCGACTGTTCAATCTATATTACAATATGGTATTATTGGTTGGGGAGGAACATATAATAAAATTTTGAACCCACTTAAAGTAGTTCAAAGATTGGTAATCAAAGTAATTTTGAAAAAACCATCAAAATTTTCTACCGAAATTCTTTTTACAATTTTCAAAGTACCTACAGTAGACAAAATGTATCAAAAATATTCAATACTTCAAATTTACAAAGAAATGCAGTCAAATACTCATAACTTGCAATTCAATACATCAGCAAGATACCAGAAAACTATTAAAATCCCAAAATTTAACACTAAGCTCATTCAAAATACCTATCTTTATCTAGGCATAATTTATTTTAATAACCTTCCATTGAATTTAAAAAATATCGAAAATATTCAGGAATTTCACCTTAAATTAAAAAATTACCTTAAACTATTATAAGTCCAAAATACGTTTACTACTTACATCTAGAAGTAATATTGTTTAAATCTTGTGTTGTTTCTTTATAAATTATTTACCTTAATACTAACATGTACATAATTGAACTAGATTTCCCTCACCAAACACAAGAGCATTATCTCTTTATGGTGAGGAAAGGCTACTTTAATTTCTATTGTTTTATATCTTTTTTTATCCTGTATACTTATCTGTGTAAATATATATTTTTTCAAATATTAAATAAAAAAATAAAAAATAAAAAAATCTATCTGCACAGACAGACGGAGCCACAGCTACGCGTGGCGGGGCACAGCTAGTTTAGAAATAAATTCGAAAAAATCGTTTACCTATATTTGGGCAGCCATTGCTGAGCGATGAGACCTAAATATACCCGTAGCCATTGTTCGACTGGATAACCAATAACTTCAAGTAGTTAGGTTTCTTATATTGCATGCTCACAATTATGAGAGTTGTTTTAAGTAAGATGAATGCTCCTGGATATAATTTTAAAAATATGTATCCACACACCGTCAAGACCAACACGACGTACTGAATTTTTTTTCATTTGCCCGCATGCAGAACTAACCTTAGGATAAATTCCCAATTCCCCGTAAATGTGTGCAATGTAACATAAGCATCTCTTGTCCCCATCCTATATTCTTGTTCTCTTTATCTTATTTTTTATTGTTTAATAATGTAAAATAAAACACCTGTCTCTAACCAATATTAACACAACTTTAAAAAAAAATTAACCTTTTTTTAAAATCTTATTTAGGTTTGTTTTACAAAAAGCTGTTTGTTTCATAGAAATAAATAATAAATAATCTATGCAAATATCTTGCATGATAAATAAAGGTTAACCTATTAGATTTTAATATATTTTTTTAATTTCGTTTGTTTGATTTTATCTCATTAAAATCTGATGTGATTGAATGTTTTCAGGCAACATCCGCGTGATTTGCCGCGTGCGCCCCGCGCTGGCTGCGGGCAAGCCCGTGGCGGCCATGAGCTTCCCCGACGCCTGTACCATCGAGCTGGAGCGCTTCGAGCCTGGCAACCGCCGCCTCGCCAAGCACGACTTCAAGGTGGGTCACTAACATCATAAACCTATTATGTTCTACCGTAAAAAGCCAATAGTTGTCTATATTCTTTTTGAATCATTGCCTCATTGCTGAAGATTGTGACCTCTACTTCAATTGCCTTATGAACCAGACTACTCCACTCCTCATGGTCTTGCAACGCATGGTGAAATGTGGAAGCTGACATTCCTTATTCCTTTGATATTTGATCACTCCAATGGTTCGGTGATATGTTGTAGGCAGACAGTTTTTTGTAATTTTTATTAGTTTCTATTTAAGGCGATGCACTACGTTGTGTAATATTTTAAATCGAGCCGTTATCAATAACACTCCTTACGTAGATGGCGATAAGGTTTAAATTCCAGCTTAACCTGTCCGGTGGTGAGTTTCTGGAAAGAAAACGGTCCCGCTGGAGGGAGTTTTTTTAACAATCAAAATATAGAGAAAAATAAATGCCACCTCGTAGAGTATAAAAAAATAATAAAAAAATCCTTATTAACTAGCACGAAAAAGTAAATACTAAGCTATTTAGAAGGAAAAAATAAAAACAATTTTGCATAAATCGCCAACCATCGAAATCGGAGCAGATTTTTGTTTTTACTTAATAAAAATCAGATTCACTTACCACAATTTTAATGATGCCAAGGGGATCAAGGGGGGAAGAACAACTTTTTTCACACACTTACATATACGTATTATTATTTACACTATTGTATTTTCATTATAAAAAATCAACATAGGTACACAATGTATATGCAGTCAATAATTACGATAACAAAAACACTAATCTAATTATTATGTACACTATCTTAGGAATAAAATTGTCTTCACTAACTAATACTGCTTTTTCGTATGGTAGTCTTCGAAACATGGATATACGCAAAATGCAAGATTGCAGTCGGTGCACATATATTTCGTGTCACTTCTTTTTTGAGCTCAAACTGCTGTATGTCTACACACATGGCGTTGTCGTTGAGTTCGCTTTCCTTGGGCTGCAGTTTCTGGTACAAAACGGAGAAAATGTTTTCCTAAACGGCGAGTTGGTTGATCCACTACTCTCCTTCCTCCAGAAGATGCCGGCCTTGGCGTGTGATATATTTCGATCATTTGAGACACTAAGTTTTCCCGGAATTCGTTAAATGATAAAACCTTTTGCGTTTTCAAACGATGCAAAAAGAAAGCATTTAGTGTTCCAATGTCTATCAATCTGAAGAAAATTTTCTTATACCATTTCAGAGACTTCCTGAAACTGCTTGCGAAGCCCAATATGCGGTCCACTTTGTCAACAGCTCCCATATTCTTGGTATAATCTAAAACTACCTCTGGTTTTTATTTTATTTTCCCCCGTGGGGAAGTCAATTTTATCAGTAACAATCATTGCATCTGTATGTATGTTACCAAGCATAAGTACATCCCTTTTATTGTGCCATTTCAGCGCCATGAGATTGTTCGAATTCAAAGGCTTCATTTCAGTTAGTTGAATCGATTTCATGAATAATGGGCGTAAACTTACCCTGATCCCATTTACGATGATCAACTTTTCTCTTTTTGGATGTTGAACAACTAGGGAGAGTTTCATCCTCATCAGATGTATCAGATTCGTCGGATGAGCTATCCGAAGGTATTGGCAAATCATGAAGATCCTCGTAAACCTCTTCATCTTCACTTTCGATTAAAATATCAGCAATGTCTTGTTCATTCAAAGGGTTAACCATTTTTTATAAAAGTAAAATATTTAAATTGAACAAGTTATCAATACGAATCACAAAGTCAAATCACAGTAAAACACTGTCCAAATTATTAATAACCTAAAATAATAAAATGTCAATGATAATAACGAATAATATTTCAAATAGTTCACAGCACTCAGATTCACTATTGAATTTTGTTCAAACTGTCAAAAACTGTATTCAAACTGAAAACAAACACTGTCGGTACAATATATGTAATAAATATTCACATCCAAACACGTGAGGTAATTTTTAATGCAAGATGATTAGGTTATTCAGTGTAAAAACAAACAAAAACCACAAATTTCACTTCACAAAAGACGTCGCTCGCAATAAAAATGTTGTTTACCACCGACTACCAGACGGTGACGTCACGAAATATTTTAATTGTTAATAACTCCGTTGGTAATGTACCTAAATCGCTAAAAACTTTTGCAAGTTATGACAAATTGTCCCTAGATGGCAGTAACTATCGGTTTTCCGGATGAAATTCAATTATTAATTAATTTTAGGCGCAACCGTACGGGTACGGTCATACTCCTTACGAGGAATTTTTTTCTCACCGTACCTGTACGGTCATACCACCGGAAAGGTTAACACCATCCGCCTGTTTTGATTTATGCAAGAAAAAAACATAGCCAAAAAGTGCCTTTTATTTTATTTTGTGGATGTTCAGGCATAAATATTTATTTATTTTCCGATCATTTTATCAATAACTTAATTTGCCACATTATACAATAAAATCATCAAATCAACCGAAAATGGGTTCTTAAGTAGGAGATTTTGAACTTTAAAGCAGTTTTCATGGGCCTTTACATTAGTTTTTTCTGGGCTTATAAAAATACTTATCTACAAAATACTCGATTATTTCAAAGGCCAAGATGTATTCTACTCGCCGTATTTAATTAAAGCATCTGAAATATTTCTAGGCGACCAAATTTTCAAACCAAAAACACATGATTTTGCATTACTACATATGGCATCGCCTTAAGCAAATGTTGTATGTGATTATAACATAAGTGATAATTACAGTAAGTTATATTATTTATAAATCATATTAAGGAATATGTAGGTATAAAAGCAAAAGCGGTGAGACTAATGTTGCAGTGTTCACACAGTCCTCCTTACTAGGGTCTAATTTAAAAAAATATATATTTTAGTATATAGAACCTACAAAGCGATGTATGAATGTGAATGAGGCAAGGAGTGTGTGCCAAAACCGAGTTGTTTGGATGTCCTTTGCCATGTGTTGACTTTAATTTCAAATATATTATTTCCTGTAATTTTTTTGTTTGATTTGATAGGGCATTATATAGTTTCGCATCATGAAATTTATTATTTCTCTTTCCAAAAGATGTGTTCAAACTGGGAATAACCAGAATATTTTGACTTATTGGCCTGGTTTAGTGTTTATGTTTGGCAGTGTAGTATTCAGATGTTTTTTTAAAAGTTAAAATTTTTTAATAGTTGATGGCCTCTTTTCTATGCCTAGCTCTGACAGAATGAATAAATTAATGTGCCTGGTTATCCAAGGAATCCTGAACATCCTTCTCCAGCAGCACATTTCACAAACAATTATTCGTTAAGTGTTGTGTTAAAATCATCATGTCTTTATCTATGTGTTACATCCACAGTTTGACCGAGTGTTTGGTCCGTCCAGCAACCAGGAAGACGTGTGGGAAGAGGTGTCCTGCCTTGTGCAAAGTGCCCTCGATGGATACAATGTCTGCATATTTGCATATGGACAGACTGGATCAGGTATGCATACTTTATAATTAAAGCAAATTCAATGTATTATGAATATAATGGTTTTGATTTAATAATAATAATAATACACAAATAATGGTTTTGATTTCTATGCATGAATCCAATAATTTTAAAGCATGTACTTGTTATATTATTGATGTATGTCAAGCTTATATATTTTTAGTTTATGAAGAAATAATAAATATTGAAATACCCCACATAGATGAACTCTTTTATGTGCTATCCTATTCCAAGTCAGGGCTAAACTTTAAAAAGTTGAAAGCGGTCCCCAATGTATGTTGCTTTGATTCCAGGAAAAACATTCACAATGGAAGGTTCAGGAACAGAGCCTGGAGTCATCCCCAGAAGCTGCACCATGCTGTTCCAGTCCATCAAGCAACTCTCCAAGTCAGGGTATGTTTTGCCTTTGTATTGTTCAATCGAATTGATATCAACATTATTTTTCCAATCCTTCCAAATTGTCTCTTCAATTTTCTTTTACATTTATTATAAATCAAAAGTTTGTGTTTAATGTTTTTTCGAATTCTGAACATAATATTTGCGGAAATAACGAGAGTTTTGCTAAAAACACATGGTTTTGGAGTTGCTGGATATGCTTTTCAGGTATAGATATTAGCCATAGAATAAAGAACAAAATTAGAAATGCCTTCCATACAAATTTGCACGGAAACAAATGTGCTACTGACTTAGTACCTTTTGGTTATAGTTTAATATTTTAGCACGCTGTCTGTCTCTATTACACTTGCCTGAAATATATTTATATCTTGGTGAAACACAGTTTTGTATGGAAATATAGGCCCAAATTGGGCTTATATTTGGATCACAAAACATGCCCACATGGCACTTCTTGTGTTATTCTTTATTCTATGATATTAACTATACCTAAAGCAGAAAATCTGTTTGTATTTCTAACTAAAAACTCTTGATCGATAAACTTTGGTGTCATGAAATTTGTATCTGGAATTTCTTGGTCGGTACAGCAATTTATATTTTGCAACATCATTTGCATTGTGAGCCAAATAATATTTTGCACAGTAGCGACGCCCCCATTGGACTAAGT
Organism: Hesperophylax consimilis; assembly: GCF_061612785.1. NCBI lineage: Eukaryota > Metazoa > Arthropoda > Insecta > Trichoptera > Limnephilidae > Hesperophylax > Hesperophylax consimilis. Next base: position 24,415,942 of record NC_142853.1, read on the forward strand.
TTGTACATCTGTAAATTTAATGCTCTTAAATTATATAATGACTGTTTCCAAAAGATGTAGGCAGTAAGAAAACATCTAGAGATAATAAATTATAGTATGTGAGAAAATTTATAAGCAATTCATGAATGTGTTATTTATTGTAATGAGCCCTTTTTTGTAGTTGGGAGTACACGGCCCATGCCTCCTTCCTGGAGATCTACAACGAGCAGCTGTACGACCTGCTGCAGCCTTCCAGAGACCCTCGGGAACTGGACATCCGCATGGTGGACGCTAAGGGCTCTGATGTCTATGTTACCAATCTGACTGAACAGGTAAATGCCCGCTTATTATTAACAGCAGCTTTCTGGTTCCATTGTTTGGTCAGTTAATATCATTCCATGTCTAGAAGAGATCATCATCATTTCTACAACACCTTCCCAATCATCAAGGATGCTGTGTTTGCCTTTACATCATCCAATCACCTTTGTCTAATCCTCAACACTCCTTCGTTTAACAGGCCTCATATTATGGTAACTACCCATGCTCGAAGGTTTTACGTTCATTCAAGCATGTCTCAACTCGTTGATGCTCGATACTTTCTGTTTGACATTGAGCAGTTGGCTTGATGCAAAAGAGATTTAACTGAGCGTTTTGGTGGTATATCTATAGCAGGGTACTCACTAAGTGTACGAACACAAAGAACGCGTGTTTCGGCTTTCAGATTAGCCGGCGAGTAAGCGGCCGACCGGCGCAGGCGCGCCGACAAGAATGCTTGTATCTAAACGTATGAGAACGCACATAGTGAAGGCAGGTTCAGATTTGTGTCCGCGCGCTGGCGCGCCGAGAAGCTTTACCGGAATGAATTCTTAATTCCGGCTCGCCGGATCGGCCGGTTAGTGAAGCTTGTTTTGGAAGCTAGTGTCAAAACATAAACAAGTCCTGTCAAAATGAGCGACTTGCTAATTGCTGCTGTTTTTAACAAATCGCCGATCTGGGATAAAAGAAACCGTTTACATAGCAACAGAAATGTTGTCGACAAGTGCTGAAAAGAAATCAGTAAGGATATGAATGAAAACGGTACGAACAAAAGTACGAACTGAGAAAATTTTATAATAACCTCAAATGTCACGAGTGAAATAAGGTATTGTTAGCAATAATAAAACGCTAAGTAAATTGTTATGATGAAATATTATATTGTCTTCACGGTTTATTACAATAATAACATCCAATATTCAGTAAGGTTATATCGCGCATTGCACAGTTCCAAGTCTCAGCCGCTTGCAATCCTTGCTCGTCCCGCGGTTGGCCGCTAGGTGGCGGTGGAGTCGCTCCCGCCTTCAACCAGTAGCGCCTCTGCCGGCCATACTGTGAACCACTCGCGAAGTGTAGATGCCTGATTGGCTGACAGTGATGAGAGTGGCGCCTCTGGCGGCCAATTGGTGAACTAAACACTGTGGCGGCAGTATTTGAATGCGGTGCTAACAGTATATTTAAAAATCTTTCTTCGTCCGCCTTAAGCTCACTAAACAAGTGATGATATTCACCATGACTTTTTCTACTACTATAAATTGGATGAATACCAATTTTTTTTATTTCTTAATTTCAAGAAAGAATTCTACAAAAGTAAAAAAACTTCTTCCGACGAGGTTGACATTTTGTTAAAACTGTCAGCTGCTATCAGGCTACCGCGCAAATGGCGCGGATTTTACCGGCGTTCTATGTGTCCACAACTCGGCGCCTATCTTCTCCGGCGGACTCAGGCACTGAGTGCTGGTAATCTGAAAGCCGAAACACGCGTTCTTTGTGTTCGTACACTAAGAGTGTAGCATGTAACGTATCTGATACTGTATCAATCTGCAAGTGGGTACGGCTCGTCCACGGTAACCGCGTATCCAGCTATGACCTCCTGGATCCGCCTTTAGTGCTCGCAGTGTGCTCGCAGTGAAACCGCCGTCGGCGGGTCGCTGCGAGCACACTGCGCTCAACCCGCGAGCGGTTCGCAGTAGGCTCGTGCCTACGTATTCACTTGATACAGTATCAGATACGTTACATGTTACACGGTTAGGTGAGTACCCTGCTTATTGCGTCTTGTGTCGAGCTGCTTGAGCTTGTGGATGCAACGACAAGCATAGAAGTCAACATGTTCGATCGAGCCAAACGTGTGTACATAGCTTGAAGACTTATTATTGAGTAATCTCTTTGGTGGTCGGGATTTTTCCATCCTTGCTACGTGCTCTGCCCAATGAATACTCTCAGTGTTGTAAATCTAATTATTTACGGCTGTCGAAATAATTGGCTCACGTTGTTCCTCGTCTGCCTGACACCATTGTCTTGTATGGGTCTTTCTCTTCAAGATATCCAATACATTGTGTTAGGGTCCATCATTCTGTGCTGTAAATTACATAGTAGTGATATGACTGTTTGAATGTTCTATAGGGTTTGGAGTTGGTAGAGAGGTTTGAAAAGTCTTTGGAGACTGTGATAGTATCTTTTAGCCAGGGCGATTCTTCTGCTAATGGCTTGACTAATGCCATTTGGTCGTTTTCCGAGCCACATAAATATTTCATCCGGCTTTGAACAGATCCCATCATATGTCTCTAGTTTTTCCAATATCCCTACTAAAATTTTCATGAAACTAACCAAACCTTTAAATTCCAGGAAGTCCACACTGCCGAGGACTTGCTCCGACTCGTCGCCCGCGCTCAGCTGCATCGCCAGACGGCCGCTACGGCTGGCAATGAGCGCTCCTCCCGCTCGCACTCCGTCGCCAGGATCCGCATCTGTGGCAAGCATGCCGGACGGGAGTTGCAGCTGGCGGCGCGTCTGTGCCTAGTGGATCTGGCGGGCAGTGAGAGCGCCAAGCTGACGCAAAGGATCAAGGAGACCAAGAATATTAATAGAAGTCTGTCGGAACTTGGACAGGTGGGTCTTCTTTTTTTTTGCACTTTGACAATAAAAAAAATGTGCAGGTATTTAAGTTATTATTGAAAAAAAAATTTAAAAAAATGGACTGCAGTTCCTCATTGTTAATTTTAAATGGGATGTATGTAATACCTGTCTACTGTATATGGTATATGAAATTTGTCCAACTTTTACTGTCAGAAATTTATAGTTCAACGAAATTATTTTCAGCTCATCATTGTCATCATGTACTAAGGAACTTTGGCATACCCATTTAACTGTAAAAAACTAAATATAGCATTATTGTTGTATTGAGATTACTTGGATGAAACTGAAATCTTGCCCGTTTCACCTAGCTCTTCAACAATATTTAAAAAGGAAGAGTTTACACAGGAAGCAAAAAAACTTTTAATAAATGATTGCTCTTTTTAAGCTGCCATGAACCATAGTATAAATATTTTATGTTGAATTTATTTATTTCAGGTCATTCTAGCCCTCCAACAGAAGCAAGAACACATCCCCTTCCGGAACAGCAAATTAACCCGGCTGCTGGAGCCGCAGCTGGGCGGAGCGGCCAAGGCCTTGCTGGTGGCGGCCGCCGCTCCGTACGAGGACTGCTCACACGAGTCGCTGAGCACGCTCCGCTTTGCCACGCAAGTTGGTCACTGTTCCACGGCAACCGCAAGGAGAAACATCGCTCTGGCCAACCCCACGGCCGCCCCCGTGCAAACCCCTAATAAGCACTGATTGATTGATTTGTAGTGAAATGTCACGACTGGATTGATTGATTTTATTGACTCATGGTGAAATGTCACAACTAAATTGTTTGATTGATTTGTTCATGATGAATCATGACCGGATTGATTTATTGATTCACGATGATTAAGTCTACCCCCGCACATATGCCAAATAAGTACTGCTTGATTGATTTGTTCATGACGAATCACGACTGGATTGATTGATTCATTTGCATTGATTAACCAGTGGAATGCTGATGGGTCTGTAAAGAACATGCAAGCATTCTAATATTTTCCTTTTTAGAATAATTTCTGATGCAATTTTGAATTTGATGAAATGTATGAAAAACAAAATCGGCATCGCTTGGGCTAGTAACTTTAGATTCCACTTTTGATTTTTATGAATGGCGCTTCTCTGAAGACTTAAAAAATATTTTTAATAATCACTGGTTGATTGATTTATTCATGAAGAATCACCACTGGATTGATTGATTCGTTCACAACGTTTAATGTCAACTGGATTGTTTGAGTCATTCATGATGAAATCACAATTGGATTGATAAAGTGAATTTTCACAATTCGATTGATTAGTGTTGAGTCCTATAAAATTATTTGGCGAAGCAACAAACTCTGGCCTGGGAATGTTATAACCAAGCCCTTCACAATCAATGTGTTAAAACAATGTCACTGCGGAATGCTGTATGACTTTTTTTAAAAGGATTTCAACAGTGCACCCATTTGATCAAATTGCTAAGAGAGTAGGAAAGTACCACCTGAAAACGGGTGCTAATTTCACAAATGAAAATTTAGCATATCTTTTATAATATAAAAAAAACAAAAAAATAACGTTATGAATTTGACTTTTTTTTGTTTGTGACCAAGTTGACCAGCGATTCCTGACCAGGGGGTATAACTCCGACCGAAAATTGGAACCGTGAATATTGTGAAGTCATAATGTTGCCTAACTATATCCATCAATGAAAAACTCTGAAAGTCTATGGAATAAACTTTCAGAATTTTTCATTGGTGTATAGTATAATAAGTAGGCTCCGAATGAGAATAATTGTACTGTCTATATATTGGCATATCTATGGTTTTTTAGGACCAATTTGTTTCATACAAAAACCCTGAAGATATTGATCTATTGAGTGGTTTATGTATGTTCCTGACATTATTTGGAGTAAAAAATGTAAGTTAAATTCTGTCCTCCGGTAAAATTTTTGATATATTAAAAAAAAAAATCACTCAGCCAAGTAACTGCCTAAACCCTTATCCCGACCTGTCCAATTCCCACTGATTTTAATAGTTAAAAAAATAAGTTTAAAAATAGTCATCGATTCATTTTTGCTCCAAACAATGCCAAAGTAAAGGAATCACTGCTTTAAGTAATTCAAGTATGTCCCTGGAAACCATGTTTTTTTTTTTTTTTTTTTAAGAATTTTCTAAGGATTAATCTTTTCGGAAAGACTGTAAAAATAATTTTCACAGCTCCATTTTTGTGAAAAATCACCTTGAGTGCGTAGTTAAATCTCTTACTGTAGTATTGTATTTTTTCTATTCTTGTAAAATATGTGCCCCGCTTTGTAAATTATTTACCCTTACTTAATTATGATTATCTGACTAAGTTCAAATTTTTTTTATGTAGAAACGTTTTCAGTTGTAACTTTGAAGTTTTCTTAAATTTACCCAATTTTCTGAAGCCATCTTGAAACATGTTTTTTTTTTAATAAGTTTTCCATCGTAGATATGTAGATAGATTATTTTTTAAATTTGTTTTGTTAAATGCCATATATTCCTGTGTCTTCAAATAACCTAAATTAAAAAATAATATATTTCCTGCCGTTTATGATTTGACTTATATTTTGTGTGTAGGCCATTTAACATTTTAGTATTATGTTATTTAATTAAATATTTTTAGATTTACGAACATAGTAAATTTGCTATATGAATAAAAGTTTTCAAATAATAAGAGTTTTGTATTTAATTTATTCTGTTTGTTCACTGATTTATGTAATGTTTTATTGTGGCTCCAGTCTGTGCTGATAGAGAAACAATAGGCCCGCGTTGCTTTTACGTCCAACAGATGGCGATGTTTTTTAAAAAAGCATTTTTTTACCTGTCAGGTGACATCTATATAATATATCGAGTCATGAAACTACTTAACAGGAGGCTTGTCGCTGATCAGATGCTCCTTTACAAAATTATTACCTTAAAAGTTGACTGCCCGAAGTTGGTAAACAAAATAAATGTCCACGCACCGCTTCGATATAGCAGACAGAAAACCCTTTTCTATATTGACAAATGCAACACCAACTTCAATCAAAATTGAACCTGCATTTGGTATAACAAAAAACTTGCAAATACAGACCTACGAGGGAACATTTTTAAGTTCGCGGAATGGGGGGTAAGGAGTGGAAAATAAAATCCAAATTTATTTTTCCTTTTCAATATATTCACTAGCTACCCTAATACATTTTTCGGATCTTTCAATTAAGGCGTCTTAACAAGCGGACGAGAATTCAAATTTCGTTAAAAGGCGGTCTCGCGATCGGACGTTTTTTTAGAACGAGACAGAAATACCGCATTCATTCCACTGCCACCCGAACACCTGCGCGGCTGACGAAAACTACAGCATGGTTCCGATGAAATAACAATTATTGTTGTAGCTTTCTTCCTAATAAGTAGTTACATACAATTTGTAAATTATACGTCGGAGTGCGTAAACATAAATAAATACAAATGCAGTGCGTTTACATGGTAGATATAAAAAATTTCAAATATTTGTTTGATTTGATTTTTTTAAATTTATTTTACATAGGTTTTCCAAAAGTGAGTAAAAATCTTTTGTTTTACATATTTATTTGTTTGTCCGAAAGGTATTACCGGTAAGTTTTATTTCTAATACTTATCTTTAAAGTATTACTTGATTTGATACGTATGACATTGAAAAGAGGGTTTATTCCTTACAACTGAAGTAGTATATATATATTAAAACTAGGTTTTATTTCCAACTATTTTCTACGGTACCTACCTACATATGTAGTTATGCGATTGCATAATATTGTATCGCTTTCATGTATTTGTTTTCATAGTTAACGGAGCGACCTGACTCGTCTAATTTTCGAAAAGTTATTAAATTCACCAGGTAAATTTCGATTGAAAAATCATAGGTTAGTATGTCAAAAATAACCTCGCCTTTTTTCCTAAAACAAGAAACTCAATTCACAATATGACATTATGAAACTGACAAAAATTAACACAAAAAATATTAAATATGTTGAATTATACCAATGTAATAGTGAATTGGACAATAAAATAGAAATTATGAACAATAAAATGATTTGAATCGCACATCACGAATCAAAATTCATTTCGTTCGTGGCACTTTTTGACCACCAATCACAAACAGTTTCACGTACTTTGGCATAAGTTTTAACATAATATATACATGAAACATCGATGACAGACATAAACTTCTGATAGTCCATAGTTGATTCTTTTCCCTGGAAATTAAACAACACAAAATTATCGCCAAATGTTATAAAAATATGTGCTTATTCTGACTGATTCTTTCGAACGACCCTGTAGCATATAAGTACGTACAATGTACACGGATAATTAAATATCACTAACCTTTGTTTTTTTTTAAAATATATCTCCCACGTACGTTTTTGATATCGTAATTTGTGTTTTCTAATAAAAATTTTGTTCCAAGGGTATTTTCCTCCCCATTTTTAAGCGAGGAATTTCTTTAAAATGTTATTAACTAGACCGGCGTGAATCACACGTCCGCTTGCCGCCCGGTCGCGGCGGAGAATGACAAAATTTTGTCTTGTGCCGAGTTAATAAAAATGCACAAACGCGAATCGAAATTAATTACTATTATATACTTAAGAATATATTTTTTGGTCATAAATTATTTCTAATGTTTCAATAATGTCTTGGTAAATTATTTTTGTAAAAAAATCTGAACTATACCAATTTGTAAGACCATAAATAAATAGTCAAATTGAGGGATTTTCGTCATAAAACGCGTGTTCGGATTTATTTATTAGTAATTTTATTTGAAATAAAAACAAAATTCTTATACATACATATGATAGATAATTTATTGATTGTTTATACTGTATTATTATATGATTTGAAATATCTGTTGTATAATACAAATTCTCCTTTGAAAATGCAACAAATCTGCGCAACGTCCAACTGTAACACTTTATTATGATATGAAAATAATATTATTTTTCAAAATTTAACATCTTGCTTTACTAGATAAAATAACGATCTTTCAAAATCAATTTGTGTTTTTTTCTAGAAAAGTGTGCATGCGTCTAAAACTGGCCTCAAAAATGCCAAATTTCAGGTCAAGTCTACCTATTTCGTATATATGTTTGATATAATTTATTGGCGAGTATTTTACAACCAGTTCTGTATTTATGAAATATTTTGTAGTCAGAGATAGAGTTGCTCACTTTGAAATTTGGCCAGATTTTTTTGTTTTTTGTTAAGTGTTTTAAGTCACTATTAAACCATTTTGGAAATTTTGATGACTTCATTTGGGTTGAGGGTACATATTTTTTGATAGCCATGTTGATGATGGAGAAAGAAGATTCTAGATTATGATTGACATTTGTGTTTTTGTCTAAAAAATACCAGTCTGCACTTTCTAAGTTTTATTATCATCAGTGGATTATCTGCTTTTGCAAAGTTGTATGAATAATTAGGAACAGTGTTACAGTTAGTATTATTTTAAGGGATTTGATGTGAAATATATTCTTTATTTTATTTATTTAGCACCTATTAACTATGTACATATTTGTTGGTTTAGATTGATAAAAATAAATTATAATAATTAATTATATTTGTGCAGTAAGGAATAATTAATATTATAAAATATAATTAATTATTTATTATTAAGGTGATTCACTTATGTCGTGTAATTTTTGGAATCAGGCCGCTAACTATAACAATTTTTATATAGATGGCGGTAATGTTTAAAATCCCGCTTAACACCAGCTACCTGTTTTGATTTGTGCAAAAAAATATCCAAAAGTGTGTTTTATTTTATTTTGCGAAGTTCAGACATAAATATTTATTTATTCAAGGCATTTTTTACCAACCTAATTTTTTTGGGCTTATAAAAGTTTTATCAAAAAAATGCACGATTATTTCAAAGGCCAAGGACTCTACTCGCAGCATTTAATTAGAGAATCTAAAATATTTCGAAGCGACCAAATTTTCAAAACAAATATGATTTTGCATTACTTCGTAGTGCTTCGCCTTAATTCTATTCAACTTTAACTAACCTGTCAACATTGAGGTATATAGATATAGTCTATATTCCTATCATAATAAACGTAAAATGTTGTTCCCGTGCAGGAAGTTGGAAGGGTGGTGTGGCGGCTGTCGATGTCGCCCAAATCCTTCCGACCGTGAAAGCCCACTGCGCCACCGCCCGTCACATTTGGGTAACTGGCGTGCCGACTTTGAGTGTTCCTTGAGTTTTTAACATTGAAAAGCCAATTTACAGAACTACTGGATATGGTAAAACCCTATTTACCAATGGAAGGTTATAACCATTGCTTGTAATTTGATAATGCGCTGTATTATTTGTGTAATAATGAATAATATTTAGCAGACCTTTGCATTTATGTGTTATAATATGCAGTTCTGACCTGTGAACCGGGAAAGAAATAAAAGAGCATCGCACGATTTATACTTATATTTAAATAGTACAATATAATTAACATAGCGATTTCTTTGTAAGAAATTAATCCCAAGTTAATGAATACACAGTATAATATATATGTTAACATGACTTGTGATGCACATAAAGATTAAGGTATAACACGACATTAACAGATAAATGCTAATATTGCAAACATTTCAAATACATACATACATACTTTTATTCAAATAATACTACGTTAAACTATCTGTCAGTTTATAACTGGCCAAAATAGCAAAATAAGACTGATTGTTGACAATTTTGCATGCTTTCGTACATTTAGATTTACCCATGGTACATAATATTGGTAATATATTTCACTAAGATAGGTTTAAGGGTCTTGTTTTATTTCAAATTGAATGTTCTCATGATGTTGAGTTATTTCAAACTATTTGGTCAATAATTTATTAGATATTCTTTTCCAACCTACTTGGTAGTAATATTATTTTTGTAAAGATGCTTTTATGACAATCATCTTTGCATTATCTAAAATAATTAATTTAAAAAGTTGTTTCGGAGATTCTAAGAGAATGATCTTAATGTTTACAATTTCCACAATTCATGCATTTAATCAATTTTATTTTATTTACAATTAAATTTTCTATTACCGTGACCAATTATCATTATTTATTTCAATTTGAGGAAAGTTGAGATTTAGAATTTACAAGTTTTTTGAAAATAAAAGTTTCCCTAAATGCGCGTAAAATAAAATAACCTACAATATTATTACAAAAAGCCAACAGATTTAGAGTGCTTTGTGTGAAGATATATTCTTCATTTAGCCGCGTGGTATTTATGTTATATTAATGTTATTTCGTACTTAGTTGTGCTCTGCTAGGTTTTACCTTAAAAGTATTTAATTTATGTATGATAATTATATAATATTAATTCATGATGTGGTAAATAGGCAGTGACAAATTAATTATTACTGTGTTTAGAAGAAATCTCAGTTTTTAAAACTATGCATTCAAACAGGATTTATAAATAATTCTATCTCTTTGGTTTTAAGAATGTAATATTTCAACTGAAATCCGGAATATTGTTATTATTTTAATAGTTCCATTATTATCACAAAATAGTTATTTAAAAAGGGTGCTACCACAGACATGCACATTTTAAAACATCAAATATTGTTTATATTTATTTAAACGAATTATTCTTTATTCCAACGGTCCCGAAGAACAATGTCGGATGTGCAAATTTGTAGTTTTGCCGTAGAGTTGTTTAAAGTTTCATTTCTGCATTTTTACTGTTTTTGAGATCAAGAAATATAGTGTTATTTGTAACTCCTATTTATTTAATTGGAGAAATATATTATCGAAAACAGTAAAAATCCAGAAACGAAACATTAAACAGCTCTACTGCAAAACTAAAAATTTACAAATCCGACATTTTTCTTCGGGACTGTCAATTTAATATAAAACGAATAAAAAATCATTTTGTTTAATTTCTCGAGCAAAATTTTTTTTCAACAAAATAATGCAAATTTAAGCTTTGGTGTAAAATTCGCTTAAACTAAGCGTATCTTATAATAAAATGATTGTGTTGAATGATCAGTCAGTTATAAAAGGTAGGGTACAAAAAGTTTGTATAATCAAAGCAGTTAACTTTGGGAAGAAGCATTATTTGGACTTTGCCATTTCACATACATACCTCCAAGTAACTCTTGTCTTCCTCCAAACTGCAAACATTTTAGGCCTTTAATATTTTTTTTCTCTGACCAATAATTTGAGTTGTGCTTTAATTTAACCATTTCATATTCATTATGCTGCATAACTTTTTTTCAATTTGTTTCACAGTCCTAAAAAGGGAAACTAACTAAAATTTTTGAATTTATATATATGTGTTTTCAGTGAAAAATAAGTATGTTTTACTTTTTGCTAATACTCCCTCAGGAAAGAATACGTTTACCAGAGTTCAGCTTTTTCTTCAATAAAAGGTTTTATTAATTTAGTATAAAACTGTTTCGGTCATCCAATGGTGCGTTTATCGTTTTGACAAAGGTGTTAATTATGCAAATGTTCAATAGAAGACAATGTAAAACTTGTGCTAAAATCACTATATTTATACAAATTACACACTGAAAGTTGTACAATATTCTAATAGAGAGTAGAGGGCATCACATACAGTGTTTTTTGTCATTAAAAAATCACTTTGAGACCTACAAAGCTGATAATTTATCAGCTTAGTTCGCAAAGTGATGTGATTCGTTTTTCCGAATTCTCGAACCTTTGGTACAATTGCATGATTAGTCCCTACTTTTAGTGAAGTTTCAGAAATCCCGCCCCTTACTCGAAGGCTAAACACGCAAACATAGTTTCTATTTGTAAATTTACTAATGACACCCTCCCGCCAATATAAAAATGACTTTTATGATTACAAAGTCCGACGAATCTAATATCAAGTCTTAAGTTATTGCATAATTTCATAGTAAATATTATGTGGATTATTTGTTAGTCGTAACGACAACCGTTTCACCTTGTCATCGTTAGAATATTCTAAATCATGCAGCAATTCAAATTGGATCTTAGCCACAATGGTTTCTCTCAAAAAGTGATTCTTTGTACTTCCCTCGTTATGGGCAATGCCCGTTTAGTGGTTGGTTCTATTTAATTTGCAACTTTGACCTCCGACTCGGGAATCACTTGACTGCATATCCGTCGTTAGTTTTATAACAAAGATTCTAAGAGTTTAAAGTTTACAGAAGAACTATGTATTAGGAAGTTAATTTTCTACTTTCTTACGTTCAAGAGCGAGGGAAATCTACCGCAAGTTCACACAGTCCCTGGAGCGAATCATTCTTGATATTAGGTTTATTATTTAGTTTGGTATCACATTTCAATTTCGATTGCATTTTAACTCAGGTTAATTATAATACAGCGTCGGCTGGTGTTTGTACGCATCCGACATCACAAACATACACGACTGTCTGAAATGTGATATACAATCATTCTGCCAAGTCCTAAAGACTTGGGTGATCATTTTTACTGTGGTTGGGGAAACATATTATGTACCTCATTGGTCTATAAAGATTCTCAATACATGTATACAGAGTTCGTCCATTACAATAATTACATCGTTATACTTGTTAATCTAGAAATCAAGGTTTAAATCTTTTGAAAATGAAACTAAACACAGTACGCGAAGAGTTTATTATATTTCCTTAGAAACTAAAGCGTTAATGCTAATGTATATTGAAAATTGTTTATATTATTTATCTATAATTGTATGACTATTGCGAATCTGCATATATTCGCACTTAGAACATTCAGATCTACGTCTCTAGAGGGGAATATCAAAATCATCAACTGGAAAGTAATCAAACCGAATACAGCTAACCTATAAATACTTGACACGCATTCGTCAAGTGATGTAGTTGCATGTGCCACGTCTATACGCGTGGTGGATACACGGCATACCGTAACACATACCGTGCTGGTCATAACCTTAATATTAGGGACACGCTAGTATTAAGTTAGGGCCATTCTAAACACGACAGTTAAATTATTGAACAATATTTTATAATCTCACTTGCCCCAAGCACCCGCAGAAGGCTCGAGTCGTATATCATGCACAAACATACAAGCGCAAGAGTTTTATAAATTAATATTATTGTGACTTTGATATTGAATAAACAATTAAAACATGCCTTCTTTCAAAGAAAAATTAACAGTCATCAACTTCACAACTTAGCATAATTTTAAAAATTGATAACTACCATTTAATTAATTTTTTAAATCCCATTTACAAGTTGAATTTCTAATCATTGACGAAGCAAATATAAAACAGACTAGACACAGAAAATAAAAAGGTGGCGGTCGCATCTGGGACTCGAACCCAGGACCTAATCACACTAGCTTTGACTGAGTATGATTTGTAATGTTGTGATATTTTTATTCAATATTTTTCAACATTCATATTTGAAGGCGTGCTGTAACAAATTTCCACGTAATATTATATTATGTGGAAGCATTGATAATTTCCTTCTGCAGGGGTCTTGTTGGTGTGGGCGGAATAACCTCATAATTTTACTACCAAAATATTTAAAAACCTTACAATTTGTGAGTAACTTTGCGTAAACAATAAACTTAACAGATCATGCTTCTCAAACATTGGATCATTGTGCGTAATACTTTTATAACTACCAATACATCGACATTTTCACAACAATTTAAACATAAATTATATAGTCAAATAAATAAAAGTGTAAATAAATCTACTCTGTAACTAACAACAAAATCACAACGTTGAATCGTAGGAATATACACAACTACAAGATAATAATATTACATGTATTATTTTTAAATCTATTGATTTAATTTGACTAGAACTAATGTTTTATTCCTTATCATATTTTCTTTAATATTAATGTGTGATTCACTCGAATTCTTGTTGCTTTATATCGAATTCATATTCGTTATTAACGATTGTAAGTAATACATCATTAGACGTACTTTAATGAAGCCATTTGCAACACGTGCAGTAATTTATAATATCATAATATTGATGAATGTCTGCCTAAACATTCAAAATGGATAATTCGTTTATTCGTTAGATACATTTAAAATTGTTCTCACTTTGACACTTGTCCATTCTGTGTTTTTTCACTTGGTGTCACTTTGGTTCATTGTCTATGTAAAGACACGCACTATTGTTTGGCCATCTTGGGTTTGTTTGAGATCTGCCACTCTTCCACCCCACCACCTGCCCCCACACGAGTCCCGTTATTATTATAAGTTCTGACTAGCATCGTATTATTTAATTAAACAACTATTAGTCCCCGGCATTGCACAGTTCCCTCTCTAATTCATTACCTACTTAAAGAAAGCTTTGGTCAGTATATACGGTTGATACGGTGACGCTATTTAATTATTACTAAAGAATGCTATTTGCACTTGTTCGGTCGATTAAACAAAAGTTTGGATAAATTTAATATCAGTCAGATTCTTTAATTTGGGAAGTTTGTTATTTAGAATTGTAAAGAGGATTTGAATGTGCGGCGTATTGCTTTCCGACACAGTTTGATTATTTTATTAACTATGTTGAATTATTTGGTAGAGTTCCGTCCTTTGGTTTGCTCGCGTCCTTATCTGGAGCGTTTATCTTTTTGTCGGGAGCAGTCTCGACGTCTTTCTTTGGTAGCAGAGCTTGTGTTTGCTTCGTCTCATTTGGTCCTTTTTCTGCAACGGGTTCTTTCTTATCAGCGAGCGTTTCTTTCAATCTTTCTTTGACTTCGTTTTTGTCTGTTTCTAGTTTATCCCAAGTGACTGCTTTCTTTTCTCCGGTGCCTTCTTTTTTTTCTGGACAATCTTTTTTGATGGGGGCGTCTTCTTTCTTGTCCTCGGCAGCGCTAGTCCTCCTGTCTGCAGGGTCCCCCGGCTTGGTGGAGTCCCCGGTGGGGGAGCCGGGGACCTCATCCTCGCTGATTGCCCCTCCTCCGCCCCCTGCGCTGCTTGCACTGCTGCTACTAGCTACCTGGGCTAGCGTCTTGTACAAGGCTGAGTTCACAAACCTAGAATACAAAAAACATACTTTATAATCATTTTATCAATGTCAACACTCACATACTTAAAAATGGTGTGTTTCTTGAAAAATAATGAAAATTAAATGAGAGACATATATATATATATTAAATTATGACAACTACATCATTGCTTTCAGGTAAAAGTGGACCATCGGTCTTAGGTTTGATATCTTAAAAGTAAACAATAACAGAACAAAATACATCGGTGAGTATTCAAAGATATTTTGCTGTATAAATAATATTAAAAATGTATATAGGTGGGCAGCTGATGGATCCGTTGTGACCTCTCTCTCTTTCTACTAAACGATGCATGAAAGAGATTCAAATGGAAAGCTCAGCGCCTCGACCATAAGGATTTTAGTCAGGATCTCGTGATTTTCTCGCATACCAATCCGACTACACAGCATGTTGTGGTACACCCGAATCCATTCAGGAGACACACCGGGACTTTTGGTGACAGATAGTGCTACATTTGTCACCAAATGACACATTCTCATTCTATCTCCTTTTCTATAATGGTCAGACATACAATATAAACTGATTTTTAAAGAGAATACCAAGCTTTCTCTTGGTGTTTAAAACATTACCATAGATGCTCCCGTATAATTTGAAAAAATTCTATAAGAACAGAAAATCAAAAATATAAAAAAGTCTTTCATCTCATTTCATTTTAGGATAAGTTCAAATCCGGCGAATCTATTTGTAATTGAATGGCTAGCTGGAGTATTTGTTATTCCAGCTTGAGGGGTTAAAAAAATAACTTCCTTGTGTAGCAATAGCGGATACCCTATAATATTAACAATACGCCCAACTCCAGTAAAATATTGGCAGGATCACCAACACTGGCCACTAAAGGCGCAAGTTGACGTTGACATCCCTTTCAATGGCGGCAAATTGAATTTATGTAGTACTTGGTTACTGTACTTTGTGCTTTTTAATTTGAATTTTGATTAATGTTAATAAAAAGTATATGTAAAAATGTCCTACAAAGTAGTTTCTGTGTAAGCAGTTTACGGATGTAAAAGTTACAAAGAAAATACAGATTTTAAGTCATTTTTCAAGATGCAACAAAACGTTAACAGTTTAGTTGGTGGAATATAATATAAGTTTGTTAAAATCTTACAAATTGAATTGAACCACCGATATAATACAGTATTTTTTATGTTAAACTATTTATTCATATTCCATATTAATTATTTTAAAGCATAACTTGCAAAAAGTATTTTTTCCTAAAATAATTAAATTAGCGGCATCTATAAACGAGCAGTTTATGAATAATTTTATATATAATCATCCATAAAATATATTATTGAAAACCAAGGCTCATAACTGGCGCCGCTAGGAGGGGCTAGTGTAGCATACTGCCATCAGAATGTATGGGAAATGTGAGAAGTTAACCTCCTATTATTGATATTATAGGGTATTTGGTGAAGTACCTGGGGTAGGAGTCCCGATGCATGAGGGTGTATATCTGCAGCTGCGCCTCATCGAAGGTGTGCGGAGTCGGCTCCACCATGTTGCGGTTCACCACCTCCCTCACCCGAGAGTCCAGCGACACCTGCAAATCAATTGCAACTTGTGGTTTCAGCCTTTCAGAACAATCTGCAATTCAATATTGATTATGCGGGCGGTTTGTCACGGGCAATTGATTATTACTGAAGCAGCAGTTTGCTTTTGTCTTTGTAACTGCGTGCTATTTACACTTTTTGCGTGCAGCGGAATTTGACAAGTTTATTATAAAATTATATAAAAAGAGGGAGATTTTATGTATTACGACGACTGAAGGCTTTAATGTTCATAATAATAATAAAGTTAATTTTACCATTTTTCGGGAGGGGATTGGGAAAAAATATGAACTTTTGCTTCCTTTGCTACGGAAAACTTAAAAACATAAATGATCTGTACTTTTATTGACATTAATAAAGTAAGACAGCAATACATTAGCCAGAGAACTTCGTTTTAACGAAATTATAGTTGATTTGAACTATTTTAATCTGTCTTTATAATAGAACTTTTAACAATGTAAACAATAAATAAATTATTGACGCGTAGAATATCATAATTCCCGCGTATCGGTCTCGGTTTTGACAGTTTTCTTTTTCTCACTTTTTCTTCTTCCTTTTTTGTTTAATTAGGCTATTCAATCAAGTACTGCTTTCCGAATAGTAAGAAATATTTCGTTTTCGCAATAGTTCAAAACACACCTTTTTCAAAAAAAATCCTTTTAGAGTTTTTAAATATTTCCCGAATCACGAACTACTTTGAGCTTTACACGGTGTAAAAAATCTTTAAAGATAGTTTAACATACCCACATATATTTTGGGGATATCGTTTGTGCGCTGTTTTATTTAGGAAAAAAGAATTATTTCCTGGAAGTATCTTCCAACAGATCTTTCAGCGACAGGACTGTAATAAGTTATAGAACATGGTTAGGTTAGGTTATGTTAGGATAGGTTATGCTAGATTATGTTAGGTTAGGTTTTGTTAAGCTGTGTGTGTTAGTTTGTTTGTTTACCTCTTTCGGTGAAAGTATGGAGATGTAATCCTCATAGATGAAGCGCGCCTTCTCCTCCACGGCGTCAGGGTTGCTCTCTCGCTTGAGTTCTTCGCAGGCCAGCCAGAACAGTATATTCTCCTCGGAGTACTCGCAGCGGAGGAAATCGCGGAACACCTTCCTGCCGGCTGCAGATATAAATATGGCAGGTTAATTTTCTTGTTGCCTCTTTTTCTAGCAAAAAAGTAGTGGTGCAATATTTTTTTAGTATTGTGTAGATAACAATTATAACAGAGTGGAGATAATGTAATAATATCTCTGTAAATGCTTCAAAACCTGAGATTAGGCAGTGAATTAGCCCGTCATTCCATGGGTCAATAAGCAATCGACATAAACCGAATGCTGCGAGAAAAAAAAAACAGAAAACAAACATTCCCGGGTCACGAATAACCTGATAATATTTGAAAATCTCCTACTACCATTACAGTGATGGAGGACTTATCCAGCCGACGAATTGAATACGCTACACCTGGGTGGGACTCGAACACGATACCCAACTCTAGTTGGCTCCAAGTTCCACACTGAACTGCGCTACGGACCGTTACCTTGCCACAGCGAACTTAATTTTCTGCGCAGGGTCTTGCATTATTCGGTTTATGTCAATTGTTTACCGACCTGTGGGACGACGGGCTTATGATGACAATTATACTGACAGAACGATAACCGAGTAGTATAGGATCCCTTAAAGAACGACCGTCGCCGAGATGTTTATTTGATGAAACTAAAATATAATACTAACATCAAATAAACATCTCGGTGACGGTCGTTCTTTAAGGGATCTTAGACTAGAGGTAATGCCCAACATTGGTATAAAGACTTTTTTGGAGAGGGAGAAATTCACCAATTTGCTTAAGTTAGGTAATTTTTCAGTCATCTCTCCACACATGTTATTCATCCAAGAACGATGATCCCTTTTGGATAAACATTTTCCAGTAGCGTGGTGTGATTTTTCTTTCAATTTTAGCATTTTCCGAAAAGCTTTATTTTAGTCCAATTTTTTTCTGGAAAAAATTGTCGGAAAAAAAATTTTCTGCTACGATGAAGATAGCAAACAAAAAAATCTTTTTCTGGAAAAGCCACAGCATTATCCTTTTGTTTAAAATTATTTATTAGTATAAAGGAGGTTTGTGTTGTCACCCAATTTTCACCAAAACTGTACAAAGGCTAATGATGTGTATTTGATGAACGTTGCAATAATTTATAACTGACCTGTACTCCGCATGAGTTTGTCAAAAGACTTGCCCCAACTCTGAATTTCTTCAATACTCGGCCTGTAAAAGAGAAAAAAAACATTTAAACATATAAACAAAGGTTAAAACCAACGCATATTATAACTGTTAATTCATTTTAACCCTAGCGATTTTCTGAGACAAGGGTAAAACCTTGTTTCCATACAATAATTATAAAAAAAATATTTTTATCCACTTGAAGATGCCCTTGATATGGTGAAAGCGGTCCACCCAAGAACATTTCTTAAAATAAATCAAAATTCTTAAAAGAAATCGACAATGTCGTCTTGAAGTTTAAATTGTTTTATATTTTCAACATTAAAAGTCTTTAATTTTTTCTATTTTAAAATCTTAATATATATAAGTATCGAAATTTCACTATGTTGAAATTGTACCGCTCTTACATTTTGACTTTTTAATTTATTTTTTTAATTGTTTTCTATTAATATCTTAAAGTATTCCACTGTACTATGAAGTATCCCCCACAACACAAGTGAACTCTTATGGTACGTATACATTTGCGAACTTAAACGCGAACCGAGCAACGAATTACGGGAAAGGAACGAAGCAACTGCAAGCAGCGTTTCGTGCCATTTGCGGTAGCTTCGTTCCTTTCCCATAAGTTGAGGTTCAGTTCGGCAGTTCGGCTCGCGTATGTATACGTAGGATTAGCGTGGATGACAATATAATGTAATTAAACATCGTGTTTCGATTAATATTAATAATAATAAAAAAAACATTTATTTGACAATAGTTTGTTACACATTTATATCTAATTTTTTTATTACATAGAGAACTCTATTAACAAAAAAGGTAATTTCTCAGCTATAAATTCACGGACTTCTCCCGGAATGCAGTTGGTTTTCGGTTTGATTTTGGGTTAGGTTAGGGTAGGTTAGGTTATGTTGGTTTTGGGTTAGGCTATATTGGGTTTTGTTGGTCTTTGGGACCTAATAATTTACCAATAATTGTATCATACTCAAATCAATTTTCGAGTTCCTTGACCATTTTAATTTTGTGTGATCTATTTTCAAACGTTGGTCCTAAGATTTTAAAACATTTTGCGCTGAAAGATTTGCGCTAAATTTGATTGTGCGTTTTGGGTTAGCTTAGGAATGATTATGATGATGGGACTAACAGAATCTTACAATGGTCTCAGGCTCTTTTAGATTTTCGAGTTTATGGTTTCGTTATATCGACTGTAGTTTGGTAAAACCCTTCGAGCCACAATATGAATAATTTTAAAGTGGGGATGATGAAAACAACAAATATTTAGAAATCCGTAAAACTAATTCAAAATCTTTAATACTTGAAACTGGTTGGTTGTTTTTAAATATAAATGGTGAAAAACATTGCAATTCTATTTATAATTATGAGAGATTACGTTTTTAGTATTAAAAGTTCCCTAATTAGCAAAAATTACTTTACCGTGTTGAAGATTGAAGATTCTTCTTTTTGAAACTACTGAAAAGTAACATTCCCAAAAATGTGGCTTGAATGGTTTTACCAAAACACAGTCGATATGCAAATTTTCTAGCGATTTCTAAGTAGGGTTTTTTTGCTATCAAAGACTGCTAATTTCTTGTCTTTGTTTTGGGTTATGATGTTACGTACCACTTCTCACAACTGTAGGTCCAAAGAGTTTGCTAACCCCTCTATATTTTATAAAAGTGTTTTTATCTTTTTTTCTATCATGCACAAATAAATCATTTTTATGACGTTAGAAAATTCAGTTTGCCTCAAATATTTATACTGGAATCCATTAATAAAAACCTAAAAATAGCCAAAATTAATAATTCATATATATATATGTATTTAATTTTTTTTTCGTATGAAGCAATTACTCTGTGGTTAGACATTATATTTATAATCAAATCAAACACTTTGTTTTTAACCCAGAGTTTTTTTAAATTATTTTTCTAATCAGTTTGTGAATTTATTTATTGATTAATATTATTTATTTATTAATATTTAATTTGTCAATTTTTTCACATCAGTTGATTTAATTATAAAGTAATAAATCATATTTCGCGCCGCTTTCGTAACAAACGGTTTAACTAGATAAAAGTGAAGTTACAGTTTTCTTACAAATTCCCCAAAGAAAAACGAATGTGTTATTGAAATGGTGACCGGATAAATCATCAAAATGATAATTCATCACATCTAAAAGTTCTATAATTTTCATATTATACAAATTTAATATTGTGTAATATCATATTACTCGTATAACACAAGCACGGCGTTCAGAAACTCTATAAACGAGAAACAAGGCTAACTACACAATATCACGCTACATATTTAAGTTCAAGCGAAGAGAACAATCATCGATAGTTACCAAAGTTGTAATATTATCACGCCAAAGTTTCAGAAATCTATAATAGTTCGATGGTAGCCTTGTACACTGGGAGCTCTCGGCTGTGGCGTTGTTATTATTACAAAGAGTTTATAGTTTTCCGATGAGAGTATGTATGGCGATTTGTTAGAAATTCCTGGCATTTTGTATTTTATGTGAAGCTGCCGATAAAAATGATGCCCACTGGACCTTGTGCTCACAACGTTCCCGGTTTTATGTCAGTATTAATACACAAAATCAAGGTTAACTAATTCCATAGCTTCATAGTTTCGCTTGTAGAATATTGTGTTATGTTTATGCTTATGTTGAACACCTCTTAAATTTTATATAACTTGTGAGCTAGCACTGCTATTTGGCTGTTAAGTGTCAGCATAAAATTATTCAAAATCTGCTCCTTAACGGATGGTGCTAATTTTATATTATAGGTTTGGCAATACCCTTAAAAAATGAAATGTATCACCTTTTTGTAACGTTACTTAGATATTTATTTGATCAAAGTGTGATATTTTTTCTGTTACAAGCTATTGAATATAATGAAGCCCCAAGTAAATGGTGAGTTTTTAATTAAATAAAACAAAATATTATTTAAGTACAAATAAATATATAAATTAGTTACACATAAATATATAAATCCGTACGATAAATATGCACACTTTATTACGTACCTCCACATAAATATCTACATTATGTATACATAAATATGTAGGTACACACAAATACGCAGGCACAAGTAAATAAGTGAACATAAATAAGTACAATAAATATGTACACACTTTTATGTGTACGTATGTAAATACGTACACATAAGTATTTATTCATACGTACCTACACATAAATATGTACAGTATATACTTATATATATTATTATTAAAAAAACTAATTTCAGTTGTGTGTCTGTAACTCCGGTTCAATGAACTCCAAATAGAACTCAGATATCCTTATAATAAATAAATTATTTTAATTGTCTATTTCAATATTTGATTCATAATATCCCGTGATTTTTCACGGATTTATGCTAGCATTTATTATATTTATATGTACACACTTAGGACGGGTTGTTTCAAGTTCTGTGAAAGTTTTTTTTCAAGTTCTGTTATTATTCCAGTTCTGTCAAGTAACTCGTCTATTATGATATAACAACAGAACTTGAAAAAAACATTCACGGAACTCGCAAATGAACGTTGAAATTTGATGAATTGTTCAAATTCTGCGAAATAACCCATCCTAATAAACATCCATCAAATCATATATATACGGTAATAAAATAAAGAATCGGCGATTTGGTTGAAAAGTTTCATAAGAATATATTTTTTTGGAAATCCGTATTTATGGAAACTAGATAACACTGATTCAACCCTCATCGATAACCCCCGTGACACTGTCTGTTATGACATGAAATTGATCACGAAATTTATGCATCGAAATTTATAGTTAAATTTGGCGCGAAATTGATGCAGATTAGAGTGTATTGCGTGCTGCTCAATTTTCTCATATTCCCTCGACACCTTTGCCGGAATTATGCAGTGAAAATACAACCTTTTTTAATGACATGGTTTTTGTTTTGTTCCATCACAACCTATCGACCACCCCAATTGACTTATTAATAACTAGTTGACGCGTACCCGGCGTTGTTGGGGGTTATCCTTAGGAGAAAAATTTGAAATTTTTGTATATGTATATCTATATCCTGCAAAAATTAAAAAAAAAATGCCATGAAAATGCTGTACTTTGCGTATGTACACAGTTCTCTGGAATACGCCTCTCAAGTCTGGAATCCCACTTATAAGTCACACATAGAAAGGATTGAAAAAGTGCAATATCGTTTTCTACGATACCTTGATTTTCGGGCCTATCGTCCTCATCTGAGTCACGAGGAGTCAGCAGCGTTTTTCAGGATTTCGTCACTGGAAAGTAGTAAAAACTCCGCAGACGTACTATTTTTACAAAAAATTGCCACCTCTGTGATAGATTGCCCGGAATCACTAGAAAGAATTCAATTAAGAGTACCCATCAGACAAACCAGACAAAATCACACATTAAACATCCCTCAATGTAACACGATCTCAAAACAAAATTCTTTTATTCACTGTGCTTCGTACAATTTTAATACTTCATACAGTGAATTAGACTTATTTAACTCAGCACCCCACAATTTCAAACCTAAAATCAATAAATAATTATATTATCATTATTATTTTTAATTAATACACATACGTACATGTTACACATTACACAGACTAGATCCATCCGATACCCCTCCCTTTCGCCATCCCATCCCTATAGGCTAATGTAACTTTTTTTCTTACATAAATATTATATATATTCACTAAATAATTAAAATACCTAAGTGAAAACCTATTATTGGTTAAATAATTAACACTTACTACACCATACCTTGTAATAATTATAACAGTTGGTTTTCCAAATAAAATAAAATAAAATACTAAAACTGATTTTTCTGTAGGCCTTTTTAATATATACAATTTTGACGAATCTCATAAGGTTAATACAGCGTTCGCAATGTAAGCGCCCGAAAATCTTTTTTTACTACTTGATTACAAAACATCGACTTTTCTCAACTTTCTATAAATGTAATATGCATGTATTGTATTTGTAAACTTTCCGGAAGAAATTCTCTAAATGATAGGGTTTTCACTTTAATTTAGAGAATCCGTTGCGTAGTTTAGAAGAACTAAGCGCACACGCAGACAGACGCGAATAGCGACTTTATTTTATGATTTTTAGACACTCGGGGCTTTAAACTGGTTCCAGGGAGAGCCCGTAGGATATCCATCGACATGCGTCCTCTTCCTTCTCACACGTCTTGTTTGAAAACGAAAAAGACAGATGATACTAGAACGAAGACGTCACGTACGATCTCTTGCTGGGACTTGTTGAACTAATAAATGTACTTTAAATCTTAACACAATTGATAAACAATTATTGTATCGTAAATGGTTGTTTAGTCAACAAGTTGTGTAAAATTTAAAAAAACGTTAATTAGTACCTAAGAGTGATGATATATTTTTATTTTATAGTTTAGATAATAATTGAATTGAATAATTTAAATTTAATTAATTAAATAGTCTAGTTAATATTTGAATTAAAAAATATATATAATGTAATATTTATTTATTTATATTAAGTTTATTATTTGATATTAAACATTAAGTTTCAGATCAGAATATTAGTTCTCGATAATCTCTTCGGAAGAGATACTCAAGTATTTATAAAATATTTGTCTTAGTATCCATTCCTTTCAAAAATTAATATCGTAAATTTTCTTTATAATATGATTATATTTTTTTGTTTACAAATTAGAGAAACGATCCGAAATTCACATTTAAAATGAACGCCTTTAGTAAATAATGCATTAGCAACAAATAAATACATTTTCGCAAAGCATTTGGAAAACATGGGATATAAAATTAAAATTTCTTCAAGATTATCAATATCACTGTGGGGCGTAAAACAAAATAAAATAACAAACTTTGTTTATACCACAAATTGGTTTTATTTAATTTTTTTTTTAAAGTTAATAAACTTTGATATTACCAAACATCAGTCAAGTATCATCTACCTATAATCTAGTATTTGTTTAAAAAAATTATTCTATATTTGAAACGTGTATTTCTTTTGTTTTAATTTCTTATGGTCTGAAAAATAAACTCGGGTTTCGTGATTTTTGAAAAATCACGAAACCCTTAAAAAATTAAATAAAACCAATTTGTGGTATAAACAAAGTTTGTTATTTTATTTTGTTTTACGCCCCACAGTGATATTGATAATCTTGAAGAAATTTTAATTTTATATCCCATGTTTTCCAAATGCTTTGCGAAAATGTATTTATTTGTAAAATCACTGTATTCATTTATGCACACAGTTTAACATTATAAAATACAATATATTCACCCAAATGCGGTTGAATCAAATCTAATTGCAATATTGTTGTATATTTAGAGTACTTAAAGAGCTATATTTATTGAAATAATATTCTACATTTTTCCATTACACTATCCCCATAATTACACTTATTAAATAAATAAAATCTACCACACATTTCACACATCTCCAATCTAAAAAATCCTTTTGCTTTCTTCCACTTAAATGTGTAATAATATGTTAATATGAATTAAAATCTTCTAAAATAGTACCTACCCTAATTTAACATATTATAATATGAACTCAAATCTTATAGCAAAGTACTTACCCCAATATTACACATTAAAATATGAACTCAAATCTTACAAAAAAGTACCTACCCCAATGAAACACATTAAAATATGAACTCAAATCTTACAAAAAAGTACCTACCCCAATGAAACACATTAAAATATGAACTCAAATCTTACAAAAAAGTACCTACCCCAATGTAACACATTAAAATATGAATTCAAATCTAACAAAAAATACCTATCCCAATTTAACAAAAGATCACATTAAAATTCGAATTCAAATCTTATAATAAAGTACATATCCAAATGGAACACGCAAAATATGAATTCAAATCTTACAAGAAAGTACCTGACAATGGAACAATATAAATTAACATCTTATAAGAAAGTACCTACCCCAATGGAACCTAATAATATAATATGAATTCATATCTAAGCAGAAAGTATCTAAACCAACGTAACGTTAAAATATGAATTCAAATGCTACAATAAAGTACCTACACAATGGAACATATTGAAATATGAACTTAAATCTTACGAGTAAGTACATACCCAATGGAACACTTATACGAAAGTACCTACCCAGTGGAACGCATTAAAATATGAATTCAAATCTTGCAAGAAAGTACATGATAATAAAAAAAACAACATTTATGTAGAGCAGTTTTGTGTTATTTCACTTCAAGGGACATAACACGTTTAATTCAATAGGTAACTATTTTTGCTAAGCGACTATATTTTTTACGTGTTTAGCAGCGTGTCTAGCTAGTTTTTTTATTAGCATTAACTTCACCAAGAATTACAAAAATTCTTTGAATTTTTTCCACATAATTTATGCTTATTATGGTGCTGGGTTAAGAATATTTTTAATGCATGGCTAACATGAACAGTTTTCTGCAATCAATAATGTTTTCACTTTAAGTGAGTGGTCTATTTATGCACTTTACTCCGAAACTTTAACGCATTGTAACCTTTGCTAGAAATTAATGTGTTTGGAAATTTTACACACTATCTATTTTTTGCAAAAAAACTAATCATAGCTGAACAATTTTTAAGCCAAATAAAATATAATTCTGATTAAATAAAGCCTTTTCAAGTTACATAAAAAAATTCTGAAATGTCGTATTTCGTCAGAGCAAAACTGAGATCTTTCTGTTTTATCCGTTCGTTCTTAGTGAACTCGCATATCTACTAATAAATTATTAGTGAACATAATGTCTTCATATTTGTAATCTATTTGTATTGTTCTTATCTCGTCCGGACATTGCATTGTAGTAGGTAAAGCATTTGAACAAAAATAAGTTGCGATAACCTTAGCTAGATTGAGTGAATAACACATAATAGTTTCTGTTCACTCTGTTCAAGATAAATTGGCTTTATTATTGTGAATGGCCGAAAAAATTAAATTACGGTAATTTAATAGTACACAGACAGAAATAGATTACCTTATAGGAAAATTAAATTTTGTTTTGAAAAGCACAAAGTGCACATTGTTGTTCAGACATTGGTGGTACTTTCGAAAAAGAGATTATTCTACATAATATTTTAAGACAATTTAATTTTTAACTTTTTTATTATTTAAAGCTTTGCAAATAAGATACACAAAGAAAAAAAGAGTACTGCTGATTTTAAAAATCCGGTAAAAAACGGGATTGAAGGCCGTTTACTGAAAAACTTTTAGTACATTCCTAGTATATCGGAAAACATGTTGATGCACCTGCATTTGTTCTGATAATATACAATGACGAAATGCGAAAATATTCATCGCGATAATACATTCGTGTTTTACTAAAAGTTTATTAGGAAACCTATCAATTCAGTCGTTAAAGGTCTAAAATCCAGTTTTTAACATGATTATGAATAATTTGAAGAGATTCTTAATAAATTAGCACTATTTTATGTCAGAAAGTTAAAGAAAAATAATATGAAAAGGCGATTATTGTTGAAATTTATATACTTATCAAAATAGTCATCTATTACACTTTAAATCAAAATTAACATCATTAAAATAATAAGTACATAGTTCACTAATCAAAATTTACAAATTTAAAAAACCTTTAAAATGTTGAGTTGTTTTCTCTTGTTTTTTTTCTTAAAAGCGAACTGTCAAAATCGAAAATGAAAAAATTTGAACTTGCAGAAAAAATTTCAAAGACAAAGTGAATCTCAAGTTTTTAGTTCCAAATCAATAAACTTCTACATTTTATTGCCAGACTGTACAGCCGAATTAAATTCGATTATTATCATAGTGTTGTGTACGATCATAGTATTGTGGCGTTTGAGAGAATTTGCGTAGGATTTTGGATGTTTCAGTGTGGAATCGATAAATGCTATTTAATTGATGTTGGGGCGATACTGGGTATTTCAAAAGAGAATATTTTTTTTCTAGATTACAGCATCGATTACCTATTCTTAGTAAAAAATAATCATGTAAACAAAATACCTATCCTTTAAATTGTCAATGGTTGCGGACAACTGTTTTAAAATGATATGTTTAAAAGTATTACATTGAATAAATCGATGACACAGTGCTAGTCAACATTTTAACGCCCACTCCGCACAGAAGGTATTCATGCACTAAAAATAAAAATCAGCTTAACAAAAATACTAATTTCATTGTAACTCCAGTCCAATGAACTCTAGAACTTGTACTTCAAATTTTAGTTACATTTTTAAAATTGGAAGTTTTGTTCGGAGAATTCCGACAAGGTAGCTATAATACACGGTGTCCGGAAACTCGTAGTACAAGCGGGAAACTGGAGAATCTACACCACATGGGGAACCCAAAAAAACACAAAGTTTTTTGATTTGAGCATTTTCAAAAAAAAAAAAAAACCAAAAAAAAATATTTTTCGGCTATTTTAGGGTTAAAGTTTTGTCTGGTGTTTAGGGTTGAATAACAGATGTTTTAACTCCGCAGAGCAGAAATATTTTATGATTACACCGGGTTAAATGAAGGGTGATTTCAAAATAATGCTTCAAATCCGAGTTTCTTCATTTGTTTTACTTTCAAATAGTTTTAATTAGTTGGGTACTTTGATCTTCAGTAATAATTTATAAGAATTTGATTAAAAAAAAAAAAAAAAAAAAATCAACTTCAAACTCGATTTACTCGATAACGAAAGCTCAAATAAAAAAAAAATATATACTACAAAATCGACTCCAAATGTTATGTAGATTCACCAGTTTCCCGCTTGTACTACGAGTTTCCGGACACCCTGTATAATATTTTTAACGGAACTGTTTTCTAAATTGGAACTGATTTGTCGAAAATTCAGATTATCGCCGCTGTTGTAGTATAATATTTAGACGAGACACAAAGCGAACAAAATTGATCCTACTTTTTACCTCGAATTAGCTCCCAACGCTCTGAAACTACGCCGAACGATCGGAAACTACCGAATCCAGTCCCCGCGCATTGCTACTCCCGTGATAATAGTGGAACACGTTTCGATGTGATATATTAAGTACGCAATGGCGCCTCCTTGATTATCCGGTGATTTTTCAGTTAATAAAATACAGTAAAAAATTTTTCATCTCTTTCCTTCGTCTATCTGTTAGAAGTTGGCTATCATCGGGATAATCTTCGGGCATTTCCTTATAAAATTTGGTCGCTTTCCGAATATATCGGAACACGTGTTCATGCACCTGCGTTTGCCCTGTTAATATATAATGACGAAATGCGAAAATATAATGATTTTTATGAACACGTGTTGCGAGTTCCAACTTATCGTTAATGTATTCCTTTTTTTATTTTATAAGCAATAATTATTAGCCTGAAACACTCATCCACATTGAAAAATCTCCTGATAAAAGATACATGACGCCAACGAGACTTGAACCCGTGTCCTTTCGATTTCCAGTCGACAGCTCTGACCACTGAGCTATGGCGGCTTATCTCTTATCCGCGAAATAATTCAATATATACTAGTGTTTCATTCAACAATTACTGCTTGTTACATTTGTCACCTGAAACAACCAACTTTATTTTATAGCTCAGTGTTCAGTGCCCTTTGTGCTATGCATAAAAAATCTTGTCTTTAACATTAGTTTAAGACAAGATTTGATATTTGATAATTCATTCCTTTTTTATTAAAACTTTAACATAAACCCTATCAATTCATGTGTTAAGGCCCTGCAGTCCAGTTTTTATTTTGAAGAGATTTTTGATGAATTTGGAATATTTTACATCGGTACGTTATCTTCGTGTGTATGCGAGTTTTCACACTCTCCCTGCATAGTGGAAAGAGGAGCTTACTTCTGATTTATTTAACCGTATTTTTATTGTGATTAAAAAACTACAACCTATAAAATTATAAATAAACCAAAGAATAAGTAGATTCACAAGTTAAGATGATAATATTTATTATTATTTTTTTGATAAATTAATGTTTTTAAGACAAGATTTTATTTATGCATAGCACAAAGGATAACAATTATTTTTATAAGCAATAATTGTTCGCCTGAAACACTCATCCACATTGAAAAAATCTCCTGATAAAAAATACATGACGCAATGAGTACAATGTCTTAAAAACATTAATTTATCAAAAAAATAATAATTAATATTTGACAAGTTCAAGTATTTCACCTAAAAATGTAGACAATTTGTCTCAACGCCATCTAGTGAGAGAGTTAGCACTTACAATGCCTTTCTCATATAAAATAAAGTTGGTTGTTCTCAGGTGAAAAAATGTAACAAGCAGTAATTGTTGAATGAAACACTAGCATATATTGAATAATTTCGCGGGTAAGAGATAAGCCTCCATAGCTCAGTGGTCAGAGCTTTCGACCGGAAATCGAATGGACACGGGTTCGAGTCCCGTTGGCGTCATGTATTTTTTATCAGGAGATTTTTTCAATGTGGATGAGTGTTTCAGGCGAACAATTATTGCTTATAAAAATAATGATAATATTTGTTAATCGAAAATCTTTCTGTCAAAATATCTTCAAAAAATCACAACTACAAAGCAGAAAGTTTGTTTGTGCGAGGGAGCAATTCTAGAACGGTAAGCTTTCGTATCATGAAAATTACGTCACATTACAGCAATTACATTTCTTACAGAGTCATTTCAATATGCCATCATGAGCTATGATTTAAAAAAAAGACGGAGTTGATTTTCACCTTCCTGATTTAACATAAATTCTGACTATTTCTAATATATCGAATATCTGTAATATATTTATAAAGCCATTTCAAACAACGCCTCCATTCTGAATGATGGTTCATCATTATCTACCTAATATATAATGAAAATATAAGCCTCGTATGGCATCGTTTTTAGCAATTTTACGTTTGGAGTGAATTATTGAGTTCCAACTGACATTTAACTATCCTGTGAATGTGGGCTTGAGTTTTAGCGTGGACAAATTAGTAATTTAATAAACTCAGCATTTTATGTATAAACCTTCCGGAAGAAATTCTCTAAATGATAGTGAAAACCCTATCAAACTCCATTGCATAGTTTAGAAGATCTAAGCGCACAAACAGACAGACGCGGATAGTGACTTTGTTTAATACTATTGAGAGATACCAATGGATTGTCACGATGACGAATTTACAAAATGTTTATCAGTAATCCCGTTTTTAATTCATTATGATCCGGGATGTTCTGCAATGATGTGGAATGCTCTCGAATACTCTCGAATGTTCTGGACTGTTTCTAGAGGGCGAAACTTCCAGCCCTTATATCTTCAAAAGCACGCCCTTCAGATAAAAAGGGGAAACTTCTTTATGGAAGGGGGATAGAGGGTTACCACACCGTATAACTCCCTTGATCGTACCGGGACTCGTTCCTGAGTTTTAGCGGCACACACATTGTACACTTACTTTTATAATATATGCGCCGTCTTTTTGAAAGTAAACGTTGTCCAGATCAATACCATCCAATTCCGGCCATAAAAACTCATTAATCATCTCTCGACAGCGCAATCCATTCACCGTAACTGTTGCTCCAGCCTCATTTTCGAAAAAGTAAGCCCCAATGACTCCGCCGGACCATAAACCGCACCAAACAGTCACACGTTGAGGAAAGAGAGGCTTTTCAACAATAACTCTTGGGTTTACACAATTTTTCTTGTTGACGAAGCCACCGAGGTGGAAATGGGCCTCATCACTCAAGATGATTTGCATTTGAATCACTCAAGTGAATTTTAATAATTTCAATGCGTTGTTGAAGCGTGTATTGTTCCATTTTTATTAATGGCGTAGTTTCTACTTGTCAAATGTCAAAAAATGATAGCTTCAAAAATAACATCTACTTAAATAGCGGGCTATTCAAAATAACACCTCTTATTGGAAAACCCTGTATATATTGATTAAAAAGAGGCAAAAAATTATTACTATCTCAGGTGTAATTTTTAAAATGAAATTACAAATCGCCTAATAGTTGAATCAAGAAAGGCATCGGAAAATAAAATATCTTGTTTCCAATAAATACAAAATATTCACAAGGAACCAACACTTTTTAATTTAGTAAAGTTTTTTTATCTGTCTAATGCGTTTTCAAGAATCTTTATGTTGTAAGGAAACTGTTTTCCTAATTTGCTCTTTAAATATTTATCTTATCTTTTCTGATCATGTACATTTTACGCCAAGGTAAAAAAAAGTAATATTGCTAGTAGGTGTGCTCTTGTACCTATACATTAGAGTAGTTAATGTATTTTTGATTAATAACGTGATAACCATTTTAGATAGATATGATTCATAACGTTCAGGGTCAGTAAACAATCATATCTACGTATTTTCAAATACATAATTGTAGTTTTTTTTTCATAAATTCATCAGCTAAGCTTCTCGATTATTCCATTTAATATCAGTACTTAAAAAAAAGATTAAGAAAATTATCTATTCAAAGGTGACGTTTTCATTGTTGTAATTAGGAATGTGCTTTTGCATCTATATTTAATTTTTCAATAGTTCCACTTATAAAGATGTAATATTTGTAAAGTTGCCCAAAAAATATGTAACAAATAAGGAACGACAGAACTTTCAATACGTTTGGCAGATATGGTTCGTTGTGAAGGGCCTCATGTTGAATCGTTTTGGGGAAGTCTGCATCCCAAATTTCTACCGAATTATATTACATAAATCCCTTTAACACTATTTTAAGAAAATCTCTGCTCTTTGCCGAATCGAAAAGTAATTATATGAAATTCCCTCGATAGAAAAAAATTGCGAAATATGCCCCGAAAATTATAAAAAACACATCTTGTTCTGTGATTTAACGTGTTTCACGTATGAAAAAAATCACAGTGTTTTTACAGTGAGACTTTGAGACAGTGAGATTTTTAAAACTCTTTTTCAAACCATTTTCTTCTTATTTTTGAACGCTTACTATAAAATATTGTATTTTTGTACTAATATTGCGCTTCCTCCTCCTTCTAATCAACTTCGCCAACATTTGTAAAAGCCTTGCACTGTCTATCATCAGCTTGAAGCCATAGACACATTACGCTATATTATGCGCGCATAATTTGGGCGTGGCATATACGTATTATATGTTGGGGTGACACACTACGCTGTAATCTTACTCAGGAGATAGGGTCAGATCAATTGGGGGACTGCCGCGGAATATCATTTCTTTGTATGGGATCTGTCACTTTGACAGACGACAGCCGCTTAATTACGGTGTTCGGTAAATTGTTCTGACCCCTTTCATGCCGTAATTTTCTAATATCGCCTGGCTAGCAGATGTCCCAGTATAATAGTACTAGGTATACTAATGTTGTATTTTATTGTACTTGGTAGATGATAAAACCAAATTCAACTAAAAAAAGATCTAACAATAATAAATAAAATTCATAATAAGAATAAGTAAGGCGTTTAACTTACGGTGGTTCTCCATCGCAGAGTAAAACGTCGCTCGGGCCAGGCTCCTTCTTCGTGGGTCCATTATCCTCACCATTCCTGACAGCCAAACTGCAAAAAAGACAACAATACAAAATGTAATATTTATTTCATAAATAATTTTACAATAAATAGTAGTTCTGTGAACAGTATATCTCGCATCCAAAAAAGTGTGTTGTTAATTTTCTCTTTTTTTAAATCAAACATAAAATTTCCTCTGAAATCATAAAATTTGTAAGAAGTACTTAAATACTTCTACAATTATAAACCCAATATTTTGTGCAACATTTCTTAAATTTCAAATAAGGAATTATACATGTTTTTCAAAACGTCACTATCTCAATGATAATTCTTTTTTCAAACGTTCTTCAGGCAGGTAGGTATCACAATATTGAACAGCTCAGTCATAAGTCAAAGTTAGCCATTGAGTCACAAAGTAAGGCTTGATTGAATAATAAAATGGATGCTGCAGATTTTTAAAACAGGAAAAATAACGTACAAACAATTAAACAGGACTCCGATACACTCAGTCAATGATGAAATGTTTATAAAAATGTACTACAAAATCAACTCCAAATTTGACGTAAATTCAGCAGTTTCTGGACACCATAACTGTGATTTCCTAATTTTAGTAATAAAATTTTACTGCCACGTTTTTATCTCGTTTTGGGAGAGTTTATTAAGGCCCCGTAGTAAGCGTTCAAAGATTGTGTGAAAGGGAGAAAAGCAATTTAAAAAAAAACGATAACAAAAATGGTGATAAGATTTAATAAAACACGACTCGCTTGAAATAGAGCAAAAATCTCTCGACAAATGCTTTAGTTGAATTTAAAGATAGACAGTGAATTTTTTCATGAATATAACATACAATAACAGAACAAAACGTGTTTTCAATAATTTTTGGAGCTTACTTTGCGATTTTTTTCTATTTTCAGAGAGGATTTCATATAACGTTTCGGAACATTTCAGAACGTTTCGGCATTACAAATGTATAAATATTATCTTAAAAAATAACTTTTTTTAAACTTAAAACTTGAAGAGTTTTAAAGAGAACCAGAAACTAAACCGTTATAAATCGGTAGAAATTTGGTATGTGGGGGCTTAATATCTAACAAATTAGGTAGGTATTATTTAAAAAACTGATTTTGTTGCGTTATCAAATCGAGTCTTAGCAAATTAAAATAAATGTATATTTGTATAAATTAATGAGTAAATCCTCAACTTGTAATATTTATCATTGAAAACAATATTTCCGATTCTTAAACTAAATTTGAATCAGAAAAATCAGAAAAAGATTCGGTCGCATCTGGGAAAATATGCGTTAAGAAAATGAAGATCATGTTGGTAGTTCTTAGTCGTAGTATGATATAATTAAATATAACCCAAGGTCATGGGGTCGGATTAGCTCAGTGGTAGTGCAAAGCCCCGGCAAGGCCGAGGTCCTGGATTCAATTCCTAGATGCGACCGAATCTTTTACTGATTTTCTGTTTCACATTTTCGTTTTAGCACATTTCCTTTTATCACGTCTCCTAGTATATATTTTTTTTTATTTCAACCACCATGCCAGGGATGCTCCTGTGTTATGACGGATGAAGTTTACAGATTGAAGACTTTCGTAATATACATAATAGTTAGTAAATTATACAATTCCGTTTTAGCTAATATTTTTTGTGACAAATAATGAATTAATAATTAATTTAACATTAAAAAATATTATTTTTTATAAGAATTAAGTCAATTAAGGAATGTGAGAGATGTGTGGAAGGAGATTAAGAGAAAGCAACAAGCCAAAAATGTGTATTTTCTTGGTTTGCCTTAGTATATCGTCACAAATATAGGTAATAGATATTAAAATCGCTTGACAAACTTAGCGTGGAAACGCTCGATTTAAAGCACAAAAGTGGTTTTTATTTATTTTTTAAACAATTTTATAAGAAAACACAAAAGTTGATCAACGGAAACTCTCACAGATAATCTTAACTATAATATATTATTTTTTAAGTTGTTTTTTTATGCGTTCGTAAATTTCTATTGAAAATATTTTTAACATTTATATTTTTTCCTTCAATTTATCTAAAGCATATTTTTTTTGTATTCATAATGTAAATCAATTCATTATAAAGATTGATAGAAAATTGTGATTTAGCATTAAACTTCGCCTAAGTGTAAAATGTATGGGTTGTGTAATTGAAATGTATTGCAAATGTAATATATCCATAGAGTTATTTGTGTTTTGAAAGTATAGAGTTGAATTTCTTTTTTTAGAATATCAGGGAGAAGGTTTTTCGGAGCTAGGTAAGTGAATTGTTTTTGTGCTGATGTAGTATGAGGTTTCGATAGATTGCAGTAACGTTTCTTATATTTCTGGTGGTGTGATTGTGTTGTAAGAGTGTTTTTTTATTGTATATGTACAAGAAATGTGTTCGTATAAATTTTAAATTCAGTTGACGAATATTTAAGATATTATACTCGATAAAAAGTAGGATTGAGGAATATCTTGTCGATCGCTTGTTGATTATAATAGTAAATAGTTTGAGCAGCAATTTCTACAGTATATTTTTCTTATCGAACAATATAGAATGAATTATATAGTTTAGACATTGTTTGAAATATCCGTTGGAAGTATTTATCATTTACTGAATAAATTTGAATATTCAAGTTCCTTTCTCTATCGGTCGAGCTCCTTTCAGCCATTTATTTTCACCACTCAACATTCTTCTGTGTTTATACTGTTTATCACACAATGGACATACGTTTCCGCATCAGGTGTGGATTCAATGGAATATTACATAAATTAAACAATCAAGGAATAAATAAAATTGAGAGAGGAATTTTATGTTCTTTGTCATCTTTTATTTTAAGCACATCCGAAACTATGTCCGACAATGCAAACGGCGGATGTTTAATAAATAAAAAATAAACATAATGAATTTTGCTGATTAATTTCGAAAGATTTAAAAAAATCTATTTATTTGACATCTCTGTATAAGGGAACAATGTCGCTACCCGCTCGAGCAGCGTTGTGAGGGTTAAGGTATGGGATTTCTTAATGCGAGTCTTGAAGAGGCCCGGATTACATGAAGGAGGAAAAACAGATGCCGGTAGCTCGTTCCACACACGACGTGACACAAATATCAGTCAAAAAAACAACCCGTATTCACGAAGCCAACATCAACTGTGAACGAGTGTTCCGCTCGTGTCCGTCAAATTTCACGGCAACGGTGTCCCCTGGGATCAATGCTGCCAGTTCATTAAAGCAGGCTCTATTAAAATACCTGTAGAACAGACTCAGACTATTCATTAGAGATGGAAACCGGTCTGTTAACAATGGATTTTCAATCAGACGGACCGTCCTCCTTTGCACAGAATCAGGTAGGTTTATCGATTATTTCGGAGCTCAAGCCCAGAGGTGGCTCCCAAATATAATTGTTGGGCGTACTTAAGAGGAAACTACAAGCCAAAAATGTGTATATTCTTGGTATACCTTATATTATAGGTAATAGGCATTAAAATTGTTTGACAAACGGAGTCTAGAAACGTTAGATTTGAAGCATAAAGCTGGTTATTATTTATTTTGTAAATAATTTTATAAGAAATTAAAAAAGTTAATCAAGTGAAAATGTCACAGATAATCTTAACTATAATACTGTTACCTTTAAAGTTTTTTTTCCTTTATGCGTTCATACATTTCTATTGAAAAAAGTTTATTTAGTTGTTTACATTTATATTTTTTATAGGGTAATTTTTTATTTTTATTTTAGCGATGGTAAAACCTCCAATTTATCTAAAGCATATTTTTTGGTATTCATAATGTACACCAATTCGTTATAAAGATTAATCAAAATAGTGATTTAAGATTTGTACAGGGTCAGCAGCTGGTCACTGTAGAAGAATCTGCTATCCGTATACAAGATGTCCACTTTCTCAGCTTTACTTGGGCTTCTATGGAATCCTGATACTTAATGAAACAGACTATATATACACTGTGAATTTCTAGATTATATCTAGACAACATCGATACTGAACGGGGATTGTGTTAATTAGAACAGTGTTTAGTATTTAAACTAATATAATATAGTATTTGAAGCGGGTCATATGATGTTGTCATGAGACGATGCACGAATGTGAAGGAACAACAAGTGACTGTAAAGACAGAGTTATGTGGTATTGAACCCTCGGTCCCGGGGCGGCTGCCTATTCTGTTAAAGCGGTTGTTACTCCATTGTATTGAATCAATAACGAGTGGAAAGATAAAAAGATAGTTTGATGGAAGCACTCCACATGGAGTTAAATCTATCCTATCGCCGGAGCCAGGAGGAACAATGGCTTATCGGTAATTCAGTTATTTGAAGCTTAGTGTTGATGATATATCTCTGTACAAATAAATAAAGATAAAAATAATTGCACTTAAATTTTGTTGAAGAGTTATTAACAGGAATGAGGCCCACAAAGTTCAACTTTAATTGTCTCGTATTTTGCATTGATCCCGCAAATTACTGTTTTCACAAACGTTAAAAATATGTAGAAGATTTAAGGCCCCGTAGTACGCGTTCAAGGATGGTGTTAAAGGGAGATATGTAAATAGGAATGTTAGAGGGAGCGCGCTAGTATTAAAAAAAACGATAATAATTAAGACGATGCCATACGTAGTTATGCAAAATGTTTTTTGGTTTGAAAATTTGGTCGCCTAGAAATGTTTCAGATGCTTTAATTAATTACTGCGAGTAGAATACATCGTGGCCTTTAAAACAATCAAGTCTTTTTATAAGCCCAGAAAAAATAATGTGAAGGCCTATGAAAACTGCTTTAAAGTTCAAAATCTCCTACTTACGAACCCATTTTCGGTTATGATTATATTGTATAATGTGGAAAAATTATTTATAAAATGATCGAAAAACATTTAAATATTTATGCCTGAACATCCACAAAATAAAATAAAAGGCACTTTTTGGCCATGTTTTTTTCTTGCATAAATCAAAAGAGGCGGATGGTGTTAAGCTGGAATGTAAACCTTATCGCCATCTACGTAAGGGTTGTTATTGATAGCGGCTCAATTTAAAATATTACACGACGTAGTGCATCGCCTTAAGCCAAATGGTGAAATTTAATAAATCACGACTCGTTTGAAATAAAACAAAAATCCCTCGACAAATGCATTAGTTGCATTTAAAGATACACTGTTTTTTTTTTAAATATTCATTTATATAACATATTAAATAACAGAAAAAACGTGTTTTTAATAATTTTCGGAGCTTACTTATCGATTTTTTTCTACCGAGGGAATTTCATATAATTAACGTTTTGGCATAACAAATGTATAGATTTTTCTTTAAAAATTTTTTTTTTGGAACTTAAAAACTTAAAGAGTAACTTGTTATAAATCAGAAGAAATTGGGTATGCGGGGGATTAAAG
The DNA here is from genome assembly GCF_061612785.1 of Hesperophylax consimilis. NCBI lineage: Eukaryota > Metazoa > Arthropoda > Insecta > Trichoptera > Limnephilidae > Hesperophylax > Hesperophylax consimilis. The sequence continues at coordinate 24,454,385 of NC_142853.1, forward strand.
ATCATTTCTCTAATTCTGATATCGTACTAAAATTATATAATTATATTTTTTTTAATTTTTTGATTTTAAAAACGATCTAAAACTTCAAATTTCTAAATGGTTCGACTGGTTTCTACGTCATTATGACGTAATCAACACTGACAGCTCACCGGGGCCCTACCAACATTGGCCGGCGTGACGTCACCAATGCCCTCCCTACGAACATATCATTTTGGCGGCTAAACAAAAATGGGGCATTTTAAATCGTAATAGAAAAAATGAAACTCTCTCGTATGGTTCCATGATAAATCAACACATCGACAATTCAACACACCTTTAAAAAGTGATATAAAGTCATTAGAAACGATGAAAAAAATAAACCTAACCTAACCTACTTAACCCAGTTAATAAAGTTTTTGTTTCATCACTTCCCATGACTTTGTATAACTTTTTAAAGATGTGATGAATTATCATTTTGATGAGTTACCCGGTCACCAAGGAGGATAGTAATTTTGTGTACTACCTACTCCCTCACTTGGCTGCGGGATATGAGGCCTGTCAATTTATCGTGAGGACAAAAATCGATTTCTCCACTTAAAATATAGTTTTCTTCTTCTTCTTCAATGGCGCTACAGCCCATTTCGAGCCTTGGCCTCCTTTAACATGAGCCTCCACCGCCCTCTGTCCTCGGCCGTCGTCTTCCAATCTGCAACATGGAGTAGTCCTCTGGCATCTTTCCTGACATCGTCCTCCCATCTCAGCCTAGGTCTGCCCGCCTTTCGTTTGCCTCCCGGGTGTCCTGTTAGAAACTTCTTTGGTACACGTGTGCTTGGCATTCGGTGCACATGTCCGGCCCATGTTAGTCTTTGGAGCCGTAAATGAGTAGAGAGTCTGGGAGCTTGGTAGATGTCATATAGCTCCTAAAATATAGTTTTATCAAGTGATATTGTTAAGACTAGATTTGATGATATCGTTAGGGTCCGATAAGCGAATTCTAAGCTTTTTACATGCGGCTATAGGGGAGATTTCTGAAGATATGTCACAAACGAGAAGGTGCCAAGGGAACTCGACAAGTAGAGAAAGGTCGTGAACACATGGTAAGGAGCAACAAGAGCTATAGAAAATACAAGGAGTATAGGACGAAGGGGATGTTCGTGGTTTAAGATAATTCATAAAGTATGAGTTCTCTCCATGCTGGGTGAACATTGGGAAAAGTTTGGCAAGATCGACAGGTCAACATAAAGTGTTTTATGCATAGTTTTATAACCCCCGTGGAAGCATGGTTAGATCATTGGGTTTGTGTACTGGTTACTAATTATATAAGGAGAAAACTTAACCATTAAAAATATTGCTAATTTATTTACCAATAAAACATTTTAAATAAATCAGCAATACATTTTTCTCCGTGCATGACTCGCCTGCCTTAGCGCCCGTTTATGCGCCAAACGCCAGTGTATTTACATATTTTAAATGAGAAACCAATGTCAAAATATTTTCATATAAAGAAATTTTTCCTGCAAGTCAAATATTATTTAGTGTTGTATTTTACGAGGTGGTCTATGACCCGGTATCAAACGTATCACCCGTGGAAAATCTACCTAGTTGTTTTTTTTTAATATTTAAGGGGCCAGAAACCATTTAGTTTTGGACCGGCCCGTGTGTTGTGTGCAAGCACATAAGAAAACCAAATAAGCGTAATACATTTCTCGCTTTCACAAAATAGTGGATAACCGACTGTTGAATTTTGAGATACAAGAAATCCAACCCCATTAAGACCGACACTAAAATCGACAGAAATGTTTTCCCTGACTTTTTGAGCGGTTTGCAGACTTTTTAATTAGCTTTACCATTTACTCCGACTATAGTCACCGGAAAAAAATTAAATTTAGGATTAATTCATGCTCTTAGTATTATTGAAACCGATTCCGAGAGAAAATGCTCAAAAATTCCAAATTGTAGTTGTAAATATGTGTAATTAGCTTTTTGGGAAGTTTGCGGGCAGATTAGAGCTTTTTTTTTTTTTTTTATAGTGAATACCTCACAAGAGTCCCAACTGCTCCCGTCTGGAGCCAGTGAGACTATGGCATCCCCAATTGGGGGATGTTGTGAGGCTGAAGGTAAGTGGGGAAGGGAAAGAGGAAGGTGGGGAATTACCTGGCTATTCAGATCTAGTCACTAAACACGGCTAAAGCCATTTGGAGCAACGTTTCAATTCTGAATGGTGGAGCTAAATTACGTTTGTCATTTAATCCGATTGTATTGATTCATACTAAAGCTTGGTAGTCTGAAAACGATTCTTAAGGCGATGCACTACGTCGTATAATATTTTAAATTGAGCCGCTATCAATAACAACCCTTACGTAGATGGTGATAAGGTTTAAATTCCCGCTTAACACCATCCGCCTGTTTTGATTTATGCAAGAAAAAAACATGGGCAAAAAGTGTATTTTATTTTATTTTGTAGATATTCAGGCATATATATATTTTTTTCGATCATTTTATTCATAACTTAATTTGCCACATTATACAATAAAATCATAACCGAAAATGGGTTCATAAGTAGGAGATTTTGAACTTTAAAGCAGTTTTCATAGGCCTTATACATTATTTTTTTCTGGGCTTATAAAAAGACTTATCTAAAAAATACTTGATCATTTCAAAGGCTAAGATGTATTCTACTCGCAGTATTTAATTAAAGTATCTGAAACATTTCTAGGCGACCAAATTTTCAAACCAAAAACACATGATTTTGCATTACTACGTATGGCATCACCTTAAAGAAAACCACCAAAAATGCAAAATTGTAATTTGCAAAAAATTCGATGAATTTTTTTTAGACAGTCTGCTGACCTCAGCAAGGTTAGGTTTAGATAGCATTTACTCCGGTTGCATTCGTTCATATATAATCAAATGTCGGTGTTACACTAAGAATGAAGGTCTGAAACATATTCCGAAAGGAAATCATAAAGAAGTCACAATTGTACTTTGCGGGGAACATTAACAACATAAAAAAATGTGGTTTGTCGTCGTATTGAAAGTGGTCTTACCTTTCTTTCAGTCTTCTTACGACACTTTTCCACCTCTCCACCATCCTCACACGGAACCTGCGGCCTCTTCCATCAGCTCCCCCCTCCCCCTGATCACTCCTCACTTCAATGAAGGTGGAGGTCTCCAAACCTGGCTCCAACTCTGATGATTATTTGTCACAACACTATATTTAGATAACCAAGAAACACCAAATCCACTACAAACAAACACTCACGAAAAATGACACCTTATCTTTGACGTTTTTAAGCCATTCATCTTTTAAATACCAGATAACTTTATTGACCTACCAATGAAATCATAAATGACTTAGGTACTAATCAGCATTATGTGTTTTTAAAAACTTCACAAAATAATATTTTTTCTGAAATACAAAAGTCGCCCGCTGAGAGCTATAGAAATGTATTTTTAAAAACTCGTAAACCTATTTGAATGAAGTGGAAACTAACCCACTTCCCGACATCCGATCAAGCTGAAACTCGGCGAGTAGACTTGTTGTCAATGACGATGCATTCTATAAACTTTTTGTTGCAATGACGTACACACACACGGATATGTACGCCTTGCTGTCATTGCAGCAGTTAATATATAGGGTTTTCCAATAAGAGGTGTTATTTTGATATTCAAATAAAAATGCCATTTTTTAATATAAATGATCAAATGTTTATTTCATCATAAAGAAGAAGGTATGCCGTTAATATTAAAAAAATAAATCAGTCAAATGACCACCACGACCACGCCTACAGGACCATATCCTTTTCGTGAAATTTTCCATAACCAAATCGCACAGTGGCTGCCTTATGTCCTCGATAGCCTCACGAATTCCATCTTTGAGGTCTTGAATCGACAATGGGCTGTTGGCATAGACCTTTTCTTTCACGTGGCCCCAAAGGAAGGAGTCGCAAGGTGTTAAATCACAAGATCTCGGTGGCCAATTGTGATCACCTCTTCGAGAGATAACACGGTCCGGAAACTTTTCCAGTAAAATATCAATGGTTTCGTTGCTTGTGTGGCAAGTAGCGCCGTCTTGTTGAAAGTAAACGTTGTCCAGATCAATACCATCCAATTCCAGCCATAAAAAGTCATTTTATGGCCGGAATTAAATACACATAACACCTCTCATTGGAAAACCCTATATTATTAAATTAATGTCGGTACTAAACGATTGGTAGAGTTTTTGACTCCAGTTCCTGGGTAGGTAGGTTGAATCCTCAGTAAAAAAAGTGTACTTTGGTTTTCACGGGTTGATTATTTTTCGCTCGTTTTCCATAATTGTTGATAATATCGTTTTATATACATATTATTAATGATTTATTTATGTTTTTAATGCTCAAACTTTTATTGTTTACATCACATCGTCTTGTTCTAAAGTGATCATAAAGTCATAATTTGTAATGCCAGACTATTGCATGATATCCATTAAATTAACTTAGAGAAAAAAGTGCGACATTAAAAAATGATAAATTTATTTATGTGATACACAAACGTACGAAAATACTTTCTTACCACATTTATTCTTATCAATTATAGCAAGCAGTCAAATATATTAACCCTTTGGGCAATTTCGGGAGAAATTCTTCACACCAGTAAAGTCTTAATGGGAGATATATCTCCCAGTCTGACACTACTGTCTCATGAAAAGTTATTTTGCTTTCAGTTTGCGTACAAAAATTTACCATAGAAGTTCCCGAAAATTTTGAAATAATTCAATGAAACAATAATTAAGCATTTGAAAAAAAAATTATCAAACTTTAAAAAAAAAAATATTTCTGTTAAGTGTCTTTGTAGAATTGAATTTGTTTTTTTTTTAGTTTCGCATAAAATGGTAATTTCAGTTTACACAATTAAAAACATGGGTAAGCAACTTCAAACACCGTATCTATATTTTTATTACCTTTCATTTGCTTTCAAAAATAATATTTTATGTTGAAATACGTTTGAAAAAACAGCGAATTTTTCTGGAATCGAATTTAATGTGAAAATATTTTCCGCGCAATCTGCACTCTGATTGTCACCTCAGCAGAGAAGTACATTGCAAAATGTCAGAGGCTTTAGGGGTTTATAAGTACCCAAACCATGAGTTTTGCTAATTTATAAAGAATCTCTTCAAATTATTCATAATCCGGTTAAAAACCGGATTGCAGGATAGGTTTCCTGTTAAACTTTTAATAAAAAACGAATTATTTTCAGGGGTCGGAACCCGTGTTCATTAAAATCAAAATATTTTCAGTAATAGGGGAAAAGTTCAAAAATATGTTACCAACGCGACAGCCCAGCTCAACGTGTAAACCCATTGATGTAGGTTATAAACCTCCTAGATCACAAGGCCGGGACACTGAATCAAATCAGCCTCCTAACTTGTATGGGAACCTCCTGAAAATTTATTTTTCTAAATTAACTAAAACATTTTAATAAGTTTTAATAAATAATAATAATTAAATATTGAAGACAATATTAGTGATTTTTAAACGAAAATCTGAAACAGAAAAATCAGAAAAGGAAACGGTCACATCTGGGACACGAACCCAGGATGTCCCAGATGTGACCGTTTCCTTTTCTGATTTTTCTGTTTCAGATTTTCGTTTAAAAATCACTAATATTGTCTTCAATATTTAAATATTATAATTTGAGGTTTTACTCAATAAAAGTTATTCCGAAAAATAATAAATAATAATAAATTAGAAAAAAAAAATTAAAACAACATTTTTGTAAAATCTCGTACAAGGTAGGAGGCTGCTTTGAATGATTGTCCCGGCCTCGTGTTCTAGGAGGTTTTAGTACCCCATAAATTCATCCGCTGAAATTAAATCGTTTGGTATTTAAACGCAATTTGAGTATTATTTCTCGTCGGATTAAAAATTAGACGAAATCGGATGAAAAGGTTGGGATTAATACATTTTGTGACGTTTTACACTTTTCACGGAGCGACCCTTCGAACTCTATTGTACCCCGATAATTAATACCAGTGTGCAATGGAATTAAGGGGAGGAATAGATTTATTTCGGAGAAAATTGCGTTTTTGTAGGAATTTCTAATGAAAAATACATGGAGAAAAATGAGTGTTGCTGATTTATTAAAATCCGGTTAAAAACGGGATTGCAGGCCGTCTCCCATTAAACTTTTAGTACATTCCTTATATATAGGAAAACGTGTTCATGCACCTGCATTTTTCCTGATAATGTACAATGACGAAATATTTTTTTTTATGAACACGTGTTCCGACATCGCGATTCCGACATTCGTGTTTTACTGACAGTTTATTAGGAAACCTATCAATTAATTTGTTAAAGGCCTGCAATCCTGTTTTTAACCGGATGAATAATAATTTTAATAGATTTTTGATAAATTAGCAATATTTTATATAAATAAGTCATATTTTTTAAGGTTGTTTATTTTGTGATTTTTTTTATGGATTATTCTCATAATTTTTTATTAGTCTTTATCTCTTATTGTCTGTGTCTCCGGTTCAACGAACTCCAGAACTCGGATTTGCTTTGAAGTAAAATGTAATTTTCAAAATTGGAACTGTTTGTTTGAACAAATTCAGACAGGCCATATATTACCGAACTGAAATTTAATATTTTAACAGAAAATTATTTTAATAGATTTTTTCAGAATTGTAATTACAATATACCTGTTTTTTCAATTATTGATTAATTGTTACTAAATACCAGCGAGAAACTCAGTTTATTTAGCTAGTTCATTTGTAAAACCACCGGTATTTCTTCCTAATTTAATTAGGGCTACTGCAAATTCCTTCCTACAATCCTTTCCTCAAGACGAGAAAATACCCTAAAATTAAACCAGAATCTTAACGACGTAAGTGAAGCAAACGTGCACAAAAAATTGCGACGTGCGGCTCTGAGGTATTGGACAGACTTGCGGTTGAATTTTCCCTGTCAAATCTATAAAATAAATTGGGATTCTTAACGAGATAAGTGATGAAGTCGTGTAAAAACAATATTCGGCTCGCGGCCCGGCGTAATAAACGGACCTACGGTAGACATTGCCCTAGCAGGCCTAGAAAATCGATTTTTCCCCGGCTAATTACTAATTCACCGTCCAGAAAAATAAAATCTTTTGCTTAACGCTAATTTTATAGTTGAAAAACGTTTTATAAAATTTTCAAACCATTTTACGTAAAATATTTTAATGGTAAGGTCCTATTTTTATTAATGTTAAATATACAAAACTAACATTTGTATCCCCCTAGAACCATTTGAGATTTTAGTAATACGTTTATCAGAAATAATTAAAATGTGAAGGGGAACCTTGAGAGTTATTCCTTTAAAAATGTGGATTTGAAAAAATGCCAACCGATTTGAATTCAAATAATTTTCTGTTTAAATTTTAGAGACAATTGAATTATAATTCTAATGTGCATTTGCTAATCTTAAAAGTTATCATTTGTCTTTTAACTAACTGGTAAAAAAATATTGTGTGAAATATTATAGAGTGGGAGATTTGACTCCGTGGCGGTATACTCTGGTTCATTTCCGTCAAAGCAAATTGAAAATAAGATAAAAATTCTTTGAAAATTTGATTTTGGTCTTAGAGACGTTTGGCTAAAACGCAGAAAAAAAACTTAGGTGGTCACGTGAGTAAAAACTTTTTCGGTGTGTAGGTATTTGTTATGGCCTATAAAAAATAAATTTTTTGAGCACTTGTATCTTTTCTTCAAACTAAATATTTATATATTGATAAAAATGAATTAAGCGGCACTCACTTTATTTTAAAACACTTTTTAATAATATTTTGGATTCATGGGTACAGAATATTGCTTGGAAAATTAACAAATGTGACCAATTAAAAAAGTTACTTCAAATTGAATTTGTAGTAATTAACACAAATGAAAATTAATAGCATAAATCATCAAACTAATACTAATTTCGCTTGTTTGTCCGTAATTGTAACTCTAGTTTAATGAACTCGGATTCGTTTAGAATTTAAAAGTATTTTTCAAAATTGGAACTGATTGTGTCAAGAGCTCAGACAATCGATAAAGTACTACCTTAAATATAACATTTGAACAGAAAATTATTTTCTTAATAATTAATGTCATTTTAAAAATTGGAACTGATGAGTTAAGAATTTTCACTATCCCGTAATTTTAGTAAAAATGAAACCGAGTTATCAATGAAATGTTAAAAGCAAGGAAGACAAAGTCACTGTGTATAACTTTATTTTTAATGACACACCACAAAGTATTATTTTTTACAATAACATATATTTATTTATCTTTCACCGTTGTATAAAAAATGATAACAAATACTGCATATTAAAAAATGAATGACTTAACACTCGCAAATAAATTAATACGACAGCACTTAATTAATTAAGCATTGTAGATTAATTAACCACAAAACATTGACCGTTATTTAATTGAAGTACCAAACTTACATAACACACAATAATGATATTGCACTCGCATTAAAAACCACGTAAAACTATCGTCGAATATCGTGACGCGCCAACCCGAATTTTTGTTATATTATTAATACTTCGCCGACCGAATGCAATATAACAGATAACGCAATTACAACCGGGGGAAATAATTGATATTGATTTAATTCAATAAACAGTCACAACGGAATAAACGGTCACGATCTATTGTAGCCGTTTGTAAGCGTAACTGAACGGCACGTGTGGGTATATTGTTCTAACGGACGGACTGAATCCGCGGACGTGTGTTACAGTCTAGATCTTGGGCGTTATAATATTCCGCGGCGTATCGCCACCGCAAAAGTAGATAAATATACCATCTGAATAATGGTATCGGCGCTCCGGAAAGGAAATTTGACTATGGACCTGTAGAAGCTTAAGTTTTTATTACTGATAATCGAATATCATCAAAACACTAAATAAGACAGGGAAAATATTGGTTTTAGTTTTGTGTATGTGTCATTTTATTTAAGTACTCTAATTATTATTTTGTAGAGCTCCGTTTATATAATATTTAATCTGATTTGATTACGTCTAAATAATATTGTTAAAACAATTATTTTACTTCGTAATTAAACCGTCATAGTTTTATTTGGAAATTGTTTATGAAAACGTTTGGGGCTTTCTCGAGAATCGCAGGGAGCATTAGTTTGGAAGTAACACTTTCTCGAGAATCTCAGGGTGCATTAGTTTGGAAGTAACACTTTTTTGAGAATCGTAGGGTGCCTTTGTTTGGAAGTAACACTTTCTTGAGAATCGTAGGGTGCCTTTGTTTGGAAGTAACACTTTCTCGAGAATCTCAGGGTGCATTAGTTTGGAAGTAACACTTTCTCGAGAATCTCAGGGTGCATTAGTTTGGAAGTAACACTTTCTTGAGAATCGTAGGGTGCCTTTGTTTGGAAGTAACACTTTCTCGAGAATCGTAGGGTGCGTTAGTTTGGAAGGAACACTTTCTCGAGAATCGCAGGGTACATTAGTTTGGAAATAATACTTTCTCGAGAATCGTAGGGTGCATTGGTTTGGAAGTAACACTTTCTCGAGAATCGCAGGGAGCATTAGTTTGGAAGTAACACTTTCTCGAGAATCGTAGGGTGCGTTAGTTTGGAAGTAACACTTTCTCGAGAATCCTGGGCTGGAGGTAGCGGGTTCAAATCCCGGTGAGAGCAAATTAATTTTATTTGATTAATATGTGATATATCACATTTGAAATAATATAAGGTATATTTGCGCCCCAGTATAAGATCATCGTGCATTATTGTAATATCGCTTGAAATGGCTTTAGCCGTATTTGGTGACCAGATACATTCTCACCTTCCTCTTCCCCATTGCATCTTCACTGCCTCACAACATACCCCAATTGGGGATGCCATAGTCTCACTAGCTGCAGACGGTTGGGAGTAGTTTAGTGGTTTAGTATAGCTTGGTGGTCTAAACATTCCTAATAACTGTAATAACCATTTCACTGAATAAAGTAAAAATGTGAAAACTCTTGTGCGGTATTCACGTTAAAAAAATAATTAAATAAGTGTGCTACTTTTCTGTTTGAAGTGAAAAGTAAAAATATGCAAAGAAAACTATTAATTTGTTCAATCGAGACCAAAGATATTGGAAGAACGAGATGTGCTATGAGCAGTTCATACTTTGTAAAGTTGTTTTGCCCAGTGTCGCCGGTTTTGTTCACCAATACTACTGCACACCTTCGCTTACGCTAAGGTATCCGCACTAATAAATAGAACAGATTTCTGTGCGTACACGTCCTGATAGTATTCAAAGTACCCTAATTAGGTAGTACTCCGCCTACGGTCCGGCGGCCTACATAGCATATCTCGTTCTTCTAATATCTTTGATCGAGACGTATCCAAAGAAAATGTACTAAGCAAACAACATTTGTATTACAGTTGTATTTTTAGCTCAACACCATTATTTGTAATAAATTATCTGCAAAACTAAAATCATAAAAAGGTTTTCCATCTACTTCCTACCCCTACTCGGTGTCATTGCTACATGTTTTCATCATACAACTTTTTTTTTTTTTTTTTTCTTGCTAGAGCAATTCCGATGAGTTACAAAACTCACTGTAGGACATTAGAGGAACTTACAATACATTGGTGGGAGTTAATGGGTACAATTAAATTGGTATTTTAAAATCAAAATTGTAAGTTTCACATACAAAACAGTACACAAATAGAAAACGGGAGGTTGAGTTGAACAAACAAGAAGAAACAATAAAAGAAACAGATAGAAGCACAAAGCCAAGGTAGGAATTTAAAGAGAAGGTACTTACTAATACATTGATAAACATAGATTATGCTAGATTACAAATACAGGGAATGGAAAGAGAGAGAGAAAGAAACGAGACCAAATACATCACGACAATAATTACGTATTTTCGTTTTATGTTTTAAAAAATATTCTTTTAAGGCGATGCACTACGTCGTGTAATATTTTAAATGGAGCCGCTATCAATAACAACCCTTACGTAGATGGCGATAAGGTTTAAATTCCCGCTTAACACCATCCGCCTGTTTTGATTTATGCAAGAAAAAAACACGGACAAAAAGTGCCTTTTATTTTATTTTGTGGATGTTCAGGCATAAATATTTAATTTTTTTTCGATCATTTTATAAATAACTTAATTTGCCACATTATACAATAAAATCATAACCGAAAATGGGTTCGTAAGTAGGAGATTTTGAACTTTAAAGCTGTTTTCATAGGCCTTTACATTATTTTTTTCTGGGCTTATAAAAAGACTTATCTAAAAAATACTCGATTATTTCAAAGGCCAAAATGTATTCTACTCGTAGTATTTAATTAAAGCATCTGAAACATTTCTAGGCGACCAAATTTTCAAACCCAAAACAAATGATTTTGCATTACTACGCATGGCATCGCCTTAATGCCTTATTTTCAATTGTTTGTATATGCTGGCTGTTTTTATACATTTCTGGAAGAGAGTTATAGAGTGTGTAGGCAATAAAATTAAGAGATTTTATCCCATATTTCGTAATGTGTATTTTTCTTATTTTTCCTAAGTGGGTATCCCGAATATGTTTTTTATCTGCTCTTTTATTTTTGTAATGATATCACTTTTTTATTAGGATTATTTTCAATATCATAAGTATTTAGTTTAGTGTTTTTCTCCGAGCACATTGGCGTCCTAACACATTAATCCAATTCCAACTCGGTGCCGCTGCCAGGGAGAGGGAGTGGGGGAGGGGAGGTTGGGATCGCCTTGACATTTGGCGTCACAATACTCGCATGTGCATGTCACAAGAACTACTCGTACATACGCTACACTCGGCGAGTGGCCATACTGGCCATGGCGTCTCGAGGATTAAGTCCCCATTTCACCACTCCCTCATAGATTATTTTCTGTATTATCCATATCGAATGACAGGATATTGGAAATTACGCATTAAGATAACTTATTATCTTTATTGAGAAGATTTAATAAAATGCGATAAATATGTGCGCTATATTTTTTGGATACCATAATGTCTCAACACAATGACAATTCAAGACACCTTTAAAAATGATATAAAGTTACAAATAAAGTTATAAATTAAAAGCGATGAAAAAAAAATAACCTAAGTAGCCTAAACCTTGTTTAACTTTTATCACTTTTCATGACTTTATATGACTTTTTAAACATGTATCGAAATATGATTCACGACCAAAAGTGTTTTTGTTATTTGTTTTGGGGTGTTATGCCGTGTTGCGCTAACTCCTTCTTTAGCCAACGTTTCGGACAGCATTGCAGTGTCCATCATCAGGGCAGATGTGTTATCTGATACAGTTTTTAGAAATCAAATATTGACAGTTATTTTCCTATCATTTTAACGTGAAGGGCGCAAAATTTCATCAATAAATATCAAATTTATGCTTAAGACATGGGAAAAATGGTGGGGGTTGTTTTTAGAACTATCCACGTAGACAGCGACCTTCATCCTGTAATGAAGGTCAAGTGTGCAAAATTTCATTTATCTCGGAATAAAATTGTAGCTTTTTTTGAAAAACAAATTTCACAAACCCAAACCCTGACACTCTTCATTACATAATGCAGAGAGATTTATATATTATTTTCAATCTATTAATCTCTCTGTATTATATATATTATCTGGGGCTTACTGCTAAAAATGGCTGCCAGTTTTTGGTAATTTGATTTAGGTAGAAAGTACTCTAAAACGTCTCTTCTTTAAATGCTATGAATACCTATATCAGATGTATAAGATTGATGAAATAGTGACCTATCTTTTGGATGGGTCACAGATTTCTAAATATTATTTAAGCTTTTTATGCGTGAAGTATTCATTCCTGAGCTTTCATTTGAGATAGGCACTTCTATCACTAAGCCCCAGATATATATTGGTCATTCTCCGCGATAGAGCGGATTTACAGAGAATATGAAAAATAAATATATATATACTCGTAAATTTTTACTGCCAGGCTTCGTCCGAGTTTCAAGACCATTTTTTTTCAGATGAACAATTAATGAAAAAAAGTCTTATATTACTTTTGTCATGCAATTGAATATTCAAATACTTCATAGCAAGTCTAAAAGTCATGAAGTTTGTTTACGCCAGAACTCACATTGTGAGAGTTTTAATGGACTTTAATAGTATGATTGAATTTGTCAAAAACTGTTGTGATTAAATTTTTATTACACTTTGTCATACCTAACTGTTATTTATTATTTTTCCTCAGCACGGCAGATCTTAGTGAAGATATCATTATCTCTATTTGGTACAGCAAAATTAAATATAATTAAACATTTATTATTACTATATTTATCCACTCGAGCGATTTTTGGCATATTGTGCAAAGTTCTCAAAAATGTTTAGAGCGATCGCTCGTCATAATGTGCCAAATTATAGAACCTAAAAATATGGGATGAAAAGTGAAATCTAGGTGGATTCATTGGCTTCAAACCGCAGTAAGCAGTTTCATATGTTTTCATATAAATATTTTAAGGAATAGTATTTTTTAAATAAAATGGTAAATGTATATTATAGATGACACCAATCGCTCAATTAGTATTTATAAAAATAAAATTATTGACAGGTGGATATGGATTTTTCTTTCTTGTTTATTAAATGAAGATATTATTTTTTGTAAGAAAACTTAAACTGTCCAACTAGGGAAAAGTTTTAGGACATTCGAATTGACAAGCTTAGTTCATTTCACATATAATATAAATATGTTCTATTTTGTGTGTGATTACGGATTTCACTGATTATTGTGTTCATCGAAGTAGGTCCACCAGGTGACCTGTTAACCCGATTAACTTAGGGGTATATTATTGGATTATATCATTCGGTGAAAGGAACCATAGGAACCTCTTCAGGGAGAAAACAGAACCGACCAGTCGTGTTTCCGAATCGTTTCAGATTTGGGTTAACTTGAAGGACCTTTGTTCTAATAACGCTCGGCATTTGGTTAAGGTATATTGATTTAACGGGTACATACGAGTAAAAACGTTGGAAATCGTGCTAAAATACAGGGTTTTCCAATAAGAAGTGTTATTTTGATATTCAATCGTAAAAGATCAATGGTTTCGTTGCTTGTATGGCACGCAGCGCCGTCTTGTTGAAAGTAAAAGTTGTCCAGATCAATACCATCTAATAAAAAAATCATTAATCATCTCTCGATAGCGCAATCCATTCACCGTAACTGTTGCTCCAGCCTCATTTTCGAAAAAGTAAGGTCCAATGACTCCGCCGGACCATAAACCGCATCAAACAGTCGTCACACGTTGAGGATAAAGAGGCTTTTCAACAATAACTCGGGGGAGCCGTATCAGGCAAGTCGTATCGAGCGAGCACAGTATTCTCATTACACGCTCTGAGATCAAGACTCCCGTGCAATTGAGCCGTCGTCCAATTGAGTCGCTCTTTGAGCCGTATTGAGTTGGTACCATGGCTCCCGCTCTTAATAAATTGAGTCATGACCCGTCGCTACTACAGGGTTTTCCAATAAGAGGTGTTATTTTAAATAGCCCGCTATTTCGGTAGATGTTACGTTCGAAGCTGTCATTTTTTGACATTTGACAAGTAAAAACTACGCCATTAATAAAAATATAACGATACACGCTTCAACAACGCATTGAAATTATTAAAATTCACTTGAGTGAATCAAATGCAAATCATCTTGAGTGATGAGGCCCATTTCCAAAAACCTCGGAAAACCCAAGAGTTATTGTTGAAAAACCTCTCTATCATCAACGTGTGACTGTTTGCTGCGGTTTATGGTCCGACGGAGTCATTGGACCTTACTTTTTTGAAAATGAGGCTGGAGCAACAGTTACGGTGAATGGATTGCGCTATCGAGAGACGATTAATGATTTTTTATAGCCAGAATTGGATGGTATTGATCTGGAAAACGTTTACTTTAAACAAGACGGCGCTACGTGCCACACAAGCAACGAAACCATTGATCTTTTACGATTGAATATCAAAATAACACCTCTTATTTGGAAAACCTTGAATATTTAATAAATAATGAATACTAAAAATACTGACTTCTGATATAATATTTTTGAGCTGTTTTTGATGCAATTTATTTTCAGCCTGCTAATTAATCTTGGTAGTCGTGAAATTGATCAATAATGGTTAAAAATATATTTTTGGCAATTCATTGTACGAGTGTAAATCAGGCTTTTCGTTTGACTTTATTGTACTCGTAAGTATTTTTATTGCTTGCTATTTGGTCTTTATTCGTTTATGATTGTAAGTAATCCCATCATGGCATGATCAATCTCAATCACGTTCCGGGACCGGGTGACGGGAGTACCATCACTCGATAGCCCTAAGTTCATCATCACAATAGCAGTCAACTTCGCAACGTCATCCAACACATTTATAAATTCAGTCATAGTTTAGGCATTCTTTGTTTTGAGGTGGATTTAACCCTTAATAATAAAATTTTACACGCAAAACACTTCAATTCTCTCAACCAAACGTATGTTGACAAATTTTCGTCAAACAAATGGTTGCGTATTGGAGAATTGAGCGCAGAAATAGAAGGATTTATGCTTGCCATTCAGGATAGAGTCATTAATACTAAAAATTATAGGAAGCATATAATCAAAGATACAAATCAAATTGATGATTTGTGTAGAAAATGTTTGGCTTTTCCGGAAACTATAGAACATATTATATCGGGATGTTCTATATTAGCACCGTCCGAGTATACATTTAGGCACAATCAAGTTTTAAAAATAATTCACCAAAGTTTGGTAATACATAATTTGACTGAAACCCGTAATATAATACCATATTATGAATTAAAATTTTATATCTTTTATAAAAAAATACACATACATATAAGATTATGCGATCTTAACAAACGGATATTTAGAGCACAGGCGTCAGGTATCGGTATTTCAATGCTCCGAGGAACTACCGTCACTGATCCCTTCGGCACCGGTGCATAGTTGGAAAACACGCCAAACACACCCCAAACATTTTTGCATGGTTGACATTTGTCACATGAGAATTGGTTGTTTCTACGACTCATTCGTGAGTTAAACAGCTTGACTGTAGAACGATTTTTCCTCCATCCTACAACAGTTGTAAGTCGTATTATAGCGGTATTGTGTAAATACCCACTCAGTCATAAACATATGTATAGTTATTAGTTAAAAGTCTTAGTTGTAAATCAAGCTACTGGTTATCTAGTCTCTAGCTATGTACGTAGTTATAAGCCAAAAGTAATAAGTTATAAGTCTAAGTGATAAGTTATAAGTCTAAGTGAAAGAAATAAATTAAATGCATAAATTAAGGCGATGCACTACGTCGTGTAATATTTCAAATTGAGCCGCTATCAATAACAACCCTTACGTAGATGGCGATAAGGTTTAAATTCCCGCTTAACAACATCCGCCTGTTTTGATTTGTGCAAGAAAAACACATGGCCAAAAAGTGCCTTTTATTTTATTTTGTGGATGTTCAGGCATAAATTTTTTTTTTTTTCGATCATTTTATAAATAACTTAATTTGCCACATTATACAATAAAATCATAACCGAAAGTGAGTTCGTAAGTAGGAGATTTTGAACTTTAATGCAGTTTTCATATGCCTTCTCATTATTTTTTTCTGGGCTTATAAAAAACTTATCTAAAAAATACTCGATTATTTCAAAGGACAAGATGTATTCTACTCGCAGTATTTAATTAAAGCATCTGAAACATTTCTAGGCGACCAAATTATCAAACCAAAAACACATGATTTTCCATTACTACGTATGGCATCGCCTTAAGTTGTTAAGCGCCCTTGAGGTGATTTTCTCACGAAAACGGCGCTATATAAATGATCCAATCATTATTATTATGGGTCTCTTCCCTTCCTCAAAAAAACCTTCTACACATCATCCCCAACGATGACGAAGGGAAAATGATTTCCTAAGGTCATCTCCTGTGTGAAGTTAATGTAACGAAAATAGGCTCTTTCGTCAGTTTTTCGTTAATTTCTCGAAACGCAATATTCAATTTTAATATAACAGGTAATTAACCTGCTACAATATAAAAGCATACTTAAATGGTACAATAAATTAATGGATAAATGAAAAAAAAAAAACTTATTTACGAGGCATACGAATAATAATGAAACGTATAAAAATACAATAACCACGCAAATAAGAAAATATATTTAAAAAAACTTCTATGCTTGCTTTTAACAATGATAAGAAAATACAATAAAATATTAACGAACAATACAGTGCGGATAATAATGAAACACATTATTAATGGGGGAAGATATATTTTTAATGGAGAGTAATTGAATCATATAAATACCACTCAAACAAGAAATAAGTTCAGACTTTATTAATTTACTCGCGGTTACGTCAGAATTTCCACAAAGGTTGTATGAGTATAATCCCATTTATCAGACCTATCAGGGGAGATCTTAAAGTTACGTAAGCGAACTCTCTTTGACGCAAATACTTGGCGAATTATTTTCTATTCGACGTAACGTTTTGTAATAATACAAGGTTGAAGTTATTACGTCGTAATGTAGGTACTGAGAAAGCCATTTTCTTGGGGATGTTTATGGTTATGGTTAGGTTAGGTGGGTCATTTGAACATACTTACATTACGTAGATATTATATCACGTACGTCAAAGAACAAGGGCGTTCCAAGTTGATGTAGGCAGCTTGATAACGATTCACGAGACGGTCAATGTCCACTGTCAATGTGTTTGATCGATTGAACTTCAATCGACCCGTCAATATTCGCCCCAGATACTTTATGAACGTCTCCAGAAACACTACCTACAGTGTGCGAATATGGTGATAAACCTTTAGATGAATTAAAAGAGAAGGTTACTAATACAATGCGCGTAGTTTCACTAAAGTACGTACAGTGGACATACTTGAGATTTACTGCTTTTAGTATCGCACATACTAAAAGCAGTAAATTCTCTAATCATTCTATCACCTGCCAATCGAGAAGCAGCTTTAAAAAAATATGCTTAGTCTAATACAATGTTTTCTATTACGCAAATAAAACTGGAATGATTTTTATCATTAGAAAATTAGTTTAAATCAACATAGAGTAACATGTGACTTTGATTTTACGAGTTTCGTGGCAGCGCGCTAAGCGCATCATAGATAAGGGGTCGCGGGTAACGGATGAAAACACATAAAAATGTGTTAAAACCATGAAAGTCGAAAGGGAAGATGTATAAAAAAAAATCTACTTGCCAACTTATATCATTATTGAAACCTTACAAATATTAACGTTATTTTACGTATTTCTTCTTTATATTTTTCCACTATACATTTTTCTTGTATAATGTTTTTCTTCTATTATTTCGCTTTATAATTTACCTCTTGTATATTTAGAACGTTTAAAAAAATTACTTAAAAAAATGAACGTACTAAAAAAACTTGACCAAATTCACAATTTATAAATCACACAAATGACCATGTACAATGTGACCTTATAACGGGGTAGCCCAGTAAGGTCACATTCATGTCAACAAATGTAAAAAAAAATAAACATAACAATACCACACGGAGAAAAAGGAGTATTGCAGATTTATTAAATTCCTGTTAAAAACGTAATAGCAGACGATTTCCTAACTGTAAGTACATTCAGAAGATATCGGAACACGTGTTCATGTTTGTTAGAAAACTTGTCAATTCATTCGTTAAAGGCCTGCAGTCCAATACGAATAATTTGACAAGCAACATTTTATATTAGTTCGTTTTCTCCGTGCGTGTCTCAAGAAATCCACAAAATATGCATTAAAATTAAAAATGCTTACTTTCTACCACTTTGCATACAAATCAAATTAAAAGTTTGTCGTGCAAGATGGCTGCCAGGCAAATTATCCTCACCCTAGAATTGGCTTCAATGTCATTCATACAAAAACAAAACTGAAATACAACACAAGTCATACAAATGCTCTGTCTTGGAATTTTTATTCTTCCAAGGTTAAAACGATTTGGGTATTTACTCATGAGCGGAAAATACTTCAATACTTCGTAAATCGATATTCAGAATTGAAACATGGCTTAAAATGAAAAAAAGAAAATTGGCTTAGTAAATAGAACTGTCTAACCAGGTAGGTACTATTATTATAACTTCATTGTAAGGAGAGTGAAGAGGAAGGAATCTCATGAACATTTAATAAAATAATTATTAGAATTGAAATTCTATACAGTAACTCGACTTCCTTCTCCAAGCATTAAGTACCTCTACGTAATTAAGACGATTGATAAGTTAATTTTTTTAAGATATCCATGAAATATACGTTTTTCTAAAAATAAAAATATAATCAATTTCACTAGCGTAAAAGTTGTCAGGAGAAAGGAAAAGGGAAGAAAAATTCAAACTTCTTGCCAATTTGTCTCAATGATTCCTAACCGTCTGGGGTCAGTGAAACTGTGGTTGAAGGTAGGGGGGAGGGGAAGAGTATGGTGAGGAGGAAGGTGGGGAAGTACCGGGCTCTTCAGATCTGGTCATCAAACACGGCTAAAGCCATTTCAGGCAACGTTTCTGTGATATCCCAGAGAGTAATTTAAGAGGTTACTTGTAGTTTGCACTAGACAGTAGTTTATGAGATGGCGATGATACCCACAGATGGCGCATAGCTGTCGATAATGCAGGGATTGAGACTATAATAAACACTATTACAACCTCAAAATCGAGGCCCTGAATAATTCCTACCGCCTGCTAAATTAGCCATCAGAGCTCAATGTCATCTATCATAAATAAGGTACAAAGTGTTGAGTTTGTTTTAGACTTTTTGAGATAAACTTGGAGTTTAAAACATTTTCGATTCTGTGATAGTGGTACACTATTCAGTATCTTAAATGAATAAATTGTGAAATAATAGATATTAATCAAATTAAATTTACTTGCGCATGCTGGGATTTGAATCAGCCACCTCAAGATTCGTAGCCAAGGATCGTAACCACTCGACCACCGGAGACCGTAAAATATAAATTTGATTATAAGTTTAATTTGCATTTGATGATTGGTAGACAATGGAAAATATCACGAAGAAAGAAATATGCAGTATAGTTACAGATGTGGTGAAGTTGTGAAGGGGGAGTAAGGAGGTAGAAGGGGGAGGGATATTGGAATCATTATCCCGCCAAAAATAAATCCCCATTGAGTTGAAGTAGGAGAAGCTGCCGAATGCCAGCCACCATTTTAACAAAAACAGACAACGGATGTTTTCATCGGCTTTTATGCGAATTTCCACACGAGCTTTACACTCTCTGGCTAACTAACAGAGCTGCGCATCTCCATTTACATAAAATTACACTTAATTATCATACCGAATCGATGCAGTGACCGAAGATTAGGTTAGGTCACTTTTGGAAATTTAGCCAAACTCTCGAAAATAAGCACATACAACCTCTCGATCAACTACAATGAAACAATCGCTTACAGGCCGAGACTAATCGTGGCTATTAACTTGACAGGGACTGATATTTAATATGGAAAAGGTAAACAAAATAAAAATGGCACTGATTGACGTATTTGGTGACGACGTTAAATGTTTCATGGGTTGTTTACTACAAGATCTCAATCTATACTAACGTTTGGAGCGCATACATCGCATACGTAAACTACTTTTTAGATCAGTGTTCCGCAAACTTTTTATGTTCACGGTACACCTAACTAATCAATAAATTTTAACGGTACACCAAAGAAAAAAAAAACAAGGTAAATTTTGGATAGGATTGGCTAGGCTTATTACGAATAACGGCGAACTTTGAGGTTAAACTACGAAAGCTGCATGTCATCATAATTTAAAAAAACATCCCAGGTTTTGAATGGTTTGTTTGGCAAAGTAGGGTTTGTCTAGCCGGGTTTGTGTAATTATGATTGATATTTATCACATAACAGTGACAGAATGACCGCGAACTGTCACCGAATCGGTTCGAGAAGTGAATTTTAATTTTACGCAATTGATAATTAAAATGCTTCTTTTTCCGCCGCCACCAAGCCAAAAAGTTTCCTTTTATAGTAATTACGGCATATCTAAAGTTTTTTTCTAAAAATTATTCGTAATAAGCGTGGCCACTCCGAACCAAAATTTACCAAAAACAATATTTTATTAATATTTATTATTAAAATCAATATAACATGAAAAGATGTTTAATGCGAAATGTGGGCCTGTTTAACTGAACACAGACGATCAAAATTTGGAAAAATCGTTGATAACGCTGCTCGCATCTCTTCGTCGATCGTCCTCAGGCGTTCTCTTTTTTTTGACTTTATCGTTGTGAGAGTTGAAAACCCCAATTCGCATAAATAGGTCGTAGCAAATGGTAATAGAATTGCAATAGCTCGCTTTGACAGGAGTGGATACTCATTTTTTACGTGGAGCCAAAAATATGCTAACTCTGTTTCAGAAAATTTTAATTTTAGTGTCCGATCAGTTTTAAGCTCCATGAATCTGATTTATTC
Source organism: Hesperophylax consimilis (assembly GCF_061612785.1). Taxonomy (NCBI): domain Eukaryota; kingdom Metazoa; phylum Arthropoda; class Insecta; order Trichoptera; family Limnephilidae; genus Hesperophylax; species Hesperophylax consimilis. The sequence continues at coordinate 24,475,780 of NC_142853.1, forward strand.
CTGCTCGTTTATTGGTAAATGTCCAAGGGAAATGCTTTCCGAAAATGGATTTCTTACCCAGTCCATAGGTTTGCAGGTCACACTTAGGAAAATATGAGTTCATTTTTACTGCTAACAGCTCCAAGTGTTTCACTATCAAAGCCACCTCCGGCCGCCGCGCCGCACAGAAAAGTAAAGACCGATTTACAGAGCACTTTGTGAGAAGTGACGCGGGACTCGCGGCACACTTACAAATGGCCACGGCACACCAGTGTGCCGCGGAGCACACTTTGCGGAACACTGTTCTAGATCGATATCCTCAAGCTTTTTGTATGAAACAAATTGGTCCTAAAAAACCATAGATATGCCAATATATAGACACTACAATTCTCATTCGGAGCCCACTTATTATGCCATACACCAATGAAGAACTATGAAAGTTTATTCCATAGACTTTTTCATTGGTGGATATAGTTAGGCCATAATATGACATCACAATATTCACGCTTCCAATTTTCGATTGGAGTTATTCCCCCCTGTATGGATGTATATAGTATCAAGTCGATCTAAATGTATAATAACGTATGGTCACTAAAGAATGTTATGACAATAATGGCAGTCAAAGAATAATCCATCACAGGTAACTCCAGATAGATTGGGTATCTGGAAATAATTGATTCTGAATGGTGGTGTCTTTCCTGGACTATACGTATTACGAGTGTTCATAATTATTTTTCTAATTTAGTAGCATAATTGTTTAATTATCTTGCTTTGGTTAACTTACATCAGTCTGCTCGTCAGTTACAAAATGGCCTTCGGCCTGCCTTCGATTAATTATTATTATTCCGTATCAATTTGGCGGCGCTTGCTAATGGCTCGGCTAGAGTGGTGAACCACAGAATCGACGGTCAAGTGGTCTGCAGTCTTATCGCATTAAAATGAGGGAGCCTTCTATTGATATAGCAATCTATGGAAAAAATTGCAATGGTGTCGAGTGTGTGAACAAAGAAAAAAAATCGTTACATTTTCGTCCTTCCGAGATAGGTTTCTGAATATAAAAACCAGATGATTTGACTGGTTATTAAATCAAGGCTTGTTTTCAAAGTTTGTCTGGTTTCATTATATTTGTTTGATGTTAAAATAAAGGCTATTATTAAAGAAAAAATAAGGATAGTTTAAAATGTTGCGCTGGACATATCTGCCCAAGAATCAGCTAATAGTTCGAAGTCAAAGTTTCTATCAATCCTACGGAAGCTTAAAATCGTTTAGACTTGCACACTTTTTCAGAGAAAACATCGTAGAGAAACAAATAATGACAGTAATGACAGATTGGAGGACGTGTAACACGGTCAAGTCGTGAGATGACCATGCCAATTCCGCGATATACATAACATACGTATTAATATTTCTGACTGACCCATAACACTAATCATTATTTAATCCTCGTCTTTTTATACGTAATTGTGGTGAAACCCGGATTTAAATATGATAAATCCAGGAATAAAAACCACATGATAATAACTACCGCTTTAGTTTATTTGAAATCAGTGATAGAAGATATATAATATTTAAAAATGTGAAAATCGTGACGAAACTCTGTTTCAACTATGGTGTCATTAAATTATACTAGCGCAGACCCACGAAAAATCACGCTATATTATGATTGCAGAATTTGCCAAACTGAAAGTATTAATAAAAAAAAAATTGCTTCAGGATCGTTGTCGTTCAAAAAAAACATTGTTAATTTTAGACACGAGCAGAAATTTATCTTTAGTACTAACATTGTTAGTAAACTCTGTAGGAAAATCTGTGCGCCCTAAAGTTTAGACTAACGGAACTTGAAAAATTACGACATCTTTCAACAATTTAAAAAAAGAAATAGAGAAATATAATGATTTTGGTACCTACTTTATCGTTTGTCTAAATTGTTCCCACAATCAGTTATTATTTTTGCAAATCAAAGCAAATTCCAGTTATAGAGTACATTTAACCGGAGTTATGACGTAGCCGAAATTAGTATTTTTAATACATTTAGGGCCTTACTAATAAACATATATCAAAATTTTATACAACTGTTTACATTACATACATGGTTATCAGTTGTGTAAAACTTAAAACACGTTTATTAGTAAAGGGGTAAGTGTTTCAATATCATACAATGAAACCTCACAAAAATCATCAGTATTTTTATTTTATTTATTAAGTCCAGTAACAAAGTACATCTTTATTCTGACCATGTTAAGCGAATAGGTGCCAATACGATTTACACGCGAACTTCTGATTTTTTGAACAAATGAAAATGATAAAATTAACCCGTAATCTTTTTTATTATTAGATGTACAAAAAATATTTTTTGTGATTGGGGATTGAACCTTCAGGGACTGCTTTTGAACTCTACTGTAAACTTTTAAAATATCCCAAAAAATGAAAAAAATGGGTTGACCGGGGTTTAAACCTTCCTCCCGGGGGACTGACTAAAATGAGTGCCAACTTAAACCAAATCCTAATTGGATGGTACCCAGCTTCATATTGTATATTGACTGCTCTAAATCTTTATTATGTCATCTAATTTCAGAGAAATCCGCGCGTTGTATGCGTGAGTGCCACCAAATAAGACGGCCAATAGAAAGACGGCCGGCATAGTCCAGTGGTAACGCATTGGACTGCCATTCCGAAGATCGCGGGTTCGAACCCGGCGTGCGCAAATAAATTTTATTTGATTAATTTGTGTTATTTCACAATTAATTAATTAAAATAATTAAAATTAATTAAAATAATATATAGTATATTTGCGGCACGTTCCAGAGTGGAAGATACTTTTTATTTTATTTTATTTATTTTATTTATTTGGGAAAATCAACAGATTATTTACATATATAAGAATAAACTAAATAATAAAGATAAAATCCAATAACAGATTTTCACTTAAAATTATAATAATAATAAAAAATATTAAAACAAGAAACTAAGGGTTCTGTACCCGTGGCCTGAGAAATTTACAAAAAATACAAAATTGTAAATAATAAATAAAAAATAATAACAGATCTAGGAACACAAATAATTTAATAATAACCAGCTAAATTTCAAAAATTTAAATTTAACTGATATACTAATAACCAACTAAAATTCAAAACAAAATGTATTGTAAAATTTCAACACAGCAGCAATCAATAACACTACACAATAGCAATAATAACAATATAATGAATGTATACCTACAACTAAATTGAACACATGAGTATAAATTGGAAGGAAAGTAACTGGAAAGGATTCAAAGCAATAACATGATAACTTCAAGTAGAATATTTAAAATTATTTAATGTTAGTTATTACATATCTTTTAAAGGTTCCTAAATTACTTGAGAATATGTCCATATCATTAAAATTCTTATTAAATATACTACAGGCTCTGAATATAAACGCATTTTGTCTTATATTAGTAGAACATTTATGGAGATGAAAAAGTGATTTTTCTCTAGTTCTAACGCTCGGAACTCTAAAATTAATTTCAGACAGAAGGGGAGAACAATCAATAAAGCCATTGATAATTTTATGGAGATATATTATATCTGCGGAGTCTCTTCTAGTTTTTAATGGCTTAAGTCCATAAAGGTCCATCGAGCTGTTTACGTCAAGGTTTGAATTTAGTTTGAAATTTAAATGATGGACAAATTTTCTTTGGATGGCTTCAATGCGATTTATGTAAATATTATATTGAGGATTCCATATGGGAGAAGCGAATTCAAGATGACTGCGAACATAAGAAAAATACAATATTTTAAGTGTTATGATATTATTAAATTCTTTTCCAATACGGAATAAGAATCCTAGCATTCTAAGGGCTTTCTTAACAATCATATCAATATGAGCCTCAAATGTAAGTTTACTGTCAAGTATAACACCTAGATCACGAATTTGTGTAACTTTTTTGAGTAGTTGGCCAGCTATATGATAATTATGGTCAAAAAATGATAAGATACTGCCAGTATCGCCCTGGTGTAAGACCACCATTCAGAATTGAAACGTTGCTCCAAATGGCTTTAGCCGTGTTTAGTGACTAGATCTGAATAGCCAGGTACTTCCCCACCTTCCACTTTCCCTTCCCCACTTACCTTCAGCCTCACAACATCCCCCCCCCCCAATTGGGGATGCCATAGTCTCACTGGCTCCAGACGGGAGCAGTTGGGACTCTTGTGAGGTATTCACTATAAAAAATAAAAAAAATAAAAAAATGAAAGAATGCATTGTCATCAACAAAGAGTTTTTTGCTGAGTTTCAGCTCGATCGGATGTCGGGAATTGGATTAATTTTCACTTGCAAGATTTAACTTCATTCATTAAAAACAAAACCGAATTCAAATAAAATCAGAATTCAAAACGATGTATTTAAAAATCATCGCTTACTATAATTAATATAGTAAGGGGTGTTTGATGGAGAGAAGGCTTAGATACCTTGTTATGCAACTTGGACACATTGCCAAACACCTAATGCCAACAATGATAAGGTACTCGGCTATAAACAAGGGAAAGACCATAATGGGACGGTATATCAGTCAGTCCGTGTCCTCGCTATGTACAACATTCCTCCCGCAAATTTAAGGACGTTAAATCGGCCGCTCAAGTCTTGATAAGCCGCAGAATTCTTCCTTTTTCAGACGCCGAGGCACTAGCAGTAACACATGTCAAATTTGAAGTTTACGTAAATAATTGTATGCTTCCATCTCACCGAATTCATGTAAATTCCCTTATTTTATCAGTATTGACTATTATATTCATCTAGCGTTGAGGAATGTTGATGTTATCAAATGATAATATAGGGTTTTCCAATAAGAGGTGTTATTTAGATATTCAATCGTAAAAGATCAATGGTTTCGTTGCTTGTGTGGCACGTAGCGCCGTCTTGTTTAAAGTAAACGTTGTCCAGATCAATACCATCCAATTCCGGCCATAAAAAATCATTAATTATCTCTCGATAGCGCAATCCATTCACCGTAACTGTTGCTCCAGTCTCATTTTCGAAAAAGTAAGGACCAAAAGTAAGGTCCGCCGGACCATAAACCGCACCAAACAGTCACACGTTGAGGATAGAGAGGCTTTTCAACAATAACTCTTGGGTTTTCCGAGCCCCAGATGCGACAATTTTGCTTGTTGACGAAGCCACCGAGGTGGAAATGGGCCTCATCATTCAAGATGATTTGCATTTGATTCACTCAAGTGAATTTTAATAATTTCAATGCGTTGTCGAAGCTCGTATCGTTGCATTTTTATTAATTGCGTAGTTTTTACTTGTCAAATGTTAAAAGACGACAGCTTCAAAAGTAACATCTACCGAAATAGTGGGCTATTCAAAATAACACCTCTTATTGGAAAACCCTGTATATCTAAAATGGTATGGTGAGGTATTGTAGGGGGGATTTTTAAAGTCTCAGCGTCAGGACAGCATGTTTTCAGCGGTTGGTTTGTCACAATTTCATAAAGAGTGCACTGATTCCAGCAAAACAAATACTATTTAAAATTAGTATCCTCGCCTATAGCATCGTGCTGATTGAAGTGGGGAACTTTATCAAAAATTAACTCATAAATTAAATCCGCCTAAAAATAAACTGCAGTCATTGAACATTTTGAAAGATAGCAATCTCGCGATGACATTAGACAGCATATATAATATATACACCAATCAGGTTGACAGCAGTTTGGTTTTACAAAGAAGTAAGAAATACGTCTCTTTATTACACGGAAAAATGAGTATGCGTGATTATTGAAATCCTTTTATAGTGAATACCTCACAAGAGTCCCAACTGCTCCCGTCTGGAGCCAGTGAGACTATGGCATCCCCAATTGGGGGATGTTGTGAGGCTGAAGGTAAGTGGGGAAGGGAAAGAGGAAGGTGGGGAAGTACCTGGCTATTCAGATCTAGTCACTAAACACGGCTAAAGCCATTTGGAGCAACGTTTCAATTCTGAATGGTGGTCTTACACCAGGGCGATACTTGTGATGTTTTGTATATCCACATAAATAAACGAAATGAATGTACTCCAAAAATTTTTGTTTGGGCTAACAGATGGGATTTGTTGACAGGCGGGCTAGAAGTGCCATGTTCCCACGGGAAAGGAGCAGAGATCGATGAAACAGTCGAGTCTTGAACTTAGATACGTTGGCAGCTCCGAGAAATCAATACAAATCAGAAGTGTTGTGTGAAATTAGAGTTAATTAGTGAATTCAGATGGTGTTAGAAAGCTTTGTTGGTTTTTGAATTAAAGTGAAAGATTATTGAACCAGTGTTTGTGTGAAGTGAAAGTGGTTCGACTCAGTGAGAATACAATTAATAATAATGACAATAATAATAATTGGATAATTTGTAGAGCGCCGTTTTGTGAAAAATCACCCCAGGGGCGCTAAGGGTTGGGCGATCGCGATTATAATATAAAATGTGTTAAATTAAACGTGATTTCGTAAATGTGTAGTTCAAACTAAATTACTTGTCTTAAAAACATGAAAATAATAATAATAATGATTTCGTTTTAAAAACAGAGTGACCGTATATAAAGGCAGCAAGTTTTTAATCGGGCTAGGTTATTGAAATTGCTATGTTATATAATTGCTAGGTTATTATTACCTTTCGAGAGGTAGGCAGCCTCTTTAAATTAAATGCAAAAATCAAACCAATTATCCGTTTATACCTACCTGAGAGGATAGGTATCCAGTAGAAGTTACCCATACCTAATACACGAGGATGCTAGTAACCTCATAAAATAATTACTAGAACCAAATATTAAAATACAGACAGTCCTCATCCTAAATTTGGCATCTCGAGTAGACCTTACATATATCTCACATGATAATTGGCTGAATGGGTAGGCACACAACCTATCGCTAAAAAGCAGGCGAAATGTCGACAAGATTGTCGTGTGTTATCTATGTTATTGACCTAGAAAGGGATGTAAATCCCCGACGACGAGGGAGTTACAACGTTTTCTAGAGGTGGCACGTAACTTAGGACCTTACGTGTCACATTTTCGCGACTAGATTCGTGACAAGGGATGTCATGGCTTTCCCCTTCTACACTCAGTAAAGTAGATTTCCTGGAGGTGTTTGAGGTTGGGGCAATTCTGAAATTGGTGATGAGACCTGGTTTTCTTTATTCTGGCGTGACGGTTGCCGATTTGGAACAAGGGGAGACCCGGCCGGTTGTGATATCCAGACACGCAGATATCGATCGCCTTGCTCAAATTATCATCCATCGGTTTTGTTTGGTAAAGAGGAGGAGCCAATCTTAGCTTGAAAAAAAATTCATTCCCTTTCCTCTCCTTCCCCTCCCAAAATATATACATGGATGGCGCCGACAACTAACACCATAAATTTATCTTATGTATATCACATATATAAAATCTAACACTTTATTATACTCACATAATCCTATGACAGGTAGATTCACGTAGCTAGTTTGAAGAGCAGGCGACTCAGAAAAATCAGGTTTATGAGATGGTTTTAAAACACAGCGGTAATGAATTCAACTCACTCTATCTCAAAAGAACCAAGGGATACCACACATACATAGATAACTAGGTTTCTAAACCGAGAAACAAAAAACCAACACAACGTTCGGTGAAGCCTTTTTATACTGATCCGTCACGTGAAATGAGTACGTTCAAGGTCGTACGTCACGTAGACAAACTAGGATGTACACACTTGAAGGGGTGTGTAATAAAGAGAGAGGCAAGGGATTGAAAGACGGCAGGGAGGACCTTCCTACCCCGGATATATACATAACCAAAGCCTTATGGAAAAGTTACCTATGGGACTTAAAGAAAATTTATCGTAGAAAGAAGAGAAGGAAAAGTTTGAAGTAGAAAGGGTAGATCATTACATACTGGTAGTATCTTCCACTCTGGAACGTGCCGCAAATATACTATATATTATTTTAATTAATTAATTGTGAAATAACACAAATTAATCAAATAAAATTTATTTGCGCACGCCGGGTTCGAACCCGTGACCTTCGGAATGGCAGTCCAATGCTTTACCACTGGACTATGCCGGCCGTCCTGTTAAGAACGTGATTGCAATCCATTTCCTAATAAACTATTAGTCCATTTAGAATATATCTAAACACGTCTTCACGCAGCTGTGCTTTTCCTGATAAATATATTGAAGATATGCGATAATATTATAATTTTTATCAATACGTTTTCCGATATCCTAATAACATATTTGTGTTTTTCCGAATGTTTGTTAGGAAACCTGTCAATTCCTGTGGTAAAGGCTTTCAGTCCCATTCTTAACAGGAATACGAATTTTTTGACCAGATTTATAATAAATTAGCAAATTTTATATCAGCAAGTTTTTTCCGTGTAAAATCACAGACAATAGTGTAATATTCCTGATATCTAGGCTTGCGACCTATATACGGATCATGTTTCAACATTCCAACCAAGCCGAGCTTAAAATAAACTTATATTCCCGGCCTATCCCCTTAAGTGCTTATGAAAGCTATACAAACCTTCTACGTATGTAACGTAAAAGCATAAAAAATAATTAATACCCTTTGATATTGATCATTTCAACACCTAGCAATCCACATTTCAGAAAGTGTGTCGCGGTCTTTTGAATAAAAATATAACACTTGTCTGATGTCTCGAGTTGTAAAGTGTAGATTGAAATATAATAATATCTGACAGATGCATTAGAGTGCAGTTAATGACAATGTCTGTCACCCGCCCGTCTCGACGGCCAAGAATGCTTGGTCCCGTGCCAACTGGATAAGACTTGCATCAGTGGCATAAGCGTATGGCCCGGTTCAATGCTAATAAACAAACAACATATATGTATCTATATTGCAATTAAATTACGATTAAAAAATGTACGAAGCACTAATTTATTGAGATGAAGCTATGTAAGTGCAACCCACACAAATCATCCGGAAAACAATAAATTGAAGAAAAAAATTAGCTTTGGCGATGCACTACGTCGTGTAGTATTTTAAATTGAGCCGCTATCAATAACAACCCTTACGTAGATGGCGATAAGGTTTAAATTCCCACTTAACACCATCCGCCTGTTTTGATTTATGCAAGAAAAAAACATGGCCAAAAAGTGCCTTTTATTTTATTTTGTGGATGTTCAGGCATAAATATTTAATTTTTTCCGATCATTTTAAAAATAACTTAATTTTCCACACTATACAAAAAAATCTTAACCGAAAATGGGTTCGTAAGTAGGAGATTTTGAACTTTAAAGCAGTTTTCATATGCCTTACACATTATTTTTTTCTGGGCTTATAAAAAGACTTATCTAAAAAAAATACTCGATTATTTCAAAGGTCAAGATGTATTCTACTCGCAGTATTTAATTAAAGTATCTGAAACATTTCAAGGCGACCAAATATTCTAACCAAAAACACATGATTTTGCATTACTACGTATGGCATCGCCTTAAAATGCTTCTGTAAGGTAGACCAGAAAACTCCAAAAGGTTTAAACCAGGTTATAGCTATGCAAGTATGTGAGGACCATTTGAAGTATAAATCAAACATTTGATCAAATCCATGTTTAGATATTAGTTTGGGTCCATGATAAATCACAAAACCTCTTAAGAGGAAGCTACAAGCCAAAAATTTGTATATTCTTGGTATACCTTATATTGTAGGTAATAGGCGATTCGATTTCAAGCACAAAACTGGTTTTTATTTATTTTGTAAATAATTTTATAAGAAAGCAAAAAGTTTTAATCAAGTGAAACTGTCACAGATAAACTTAGCTATAATTGTGTATTTTTTTAAAGTTGTTTCATTTATGCGTTCATACATTTCTATTGGATAAATATTTATTTGTAGTAGTTTACATTTATATTTTTTATTGAGTAATTTTTTTATTTTATTTGTATTCTACTCAAGCGAAACGATAGGAAAACCTTCAATTTATCTAAAGTATATTTTTGGTATTCATAATGTACACCAATTCGCTATAAAGATTAATCAAAATAGTGATTTAACATTAAACTTCGCCTTAACATTGTTATTCGTATCCCGGGATTCTTTAACTAGAAAAATGATGTATGCATGGTATAGATTAATTATAGTATGGATTAATTTATAAAATAACTGTTGTAATCAAAAACGAGTACATGCGACGGCCTGAAGGCTAGCGTTTTCTCTATTATTATATTATGATATTTTCGTAAATAATATAACTTGTTTCATGAGATATCTCCACGATTTCTGTAACTGAAAAAAAAAATATTGTTTTTAAAATTATTATGTGTTGTAATTTATGCTTTGTATAAAAACACAATGATATTGTTTTGATAGTGAATGTGCAAATGTGATTGCTGCAGACACATTAGTCTAGGGACATTTATATTTGCATGTAAATTTATTTTATACTATACAAGAATGTACTTTAAATGTCCTGTTTGAGTCTTAAATAAAAAAAATAAAAAAATTATATCTCTTCCTCTTGAAACCTCACAGCTCCCCGTACCTTGGTAACCACCATGGAGGGGCGACCCTGTATATTACCGACATCTGTCTAAAAACTCTATAACCTCTATGATCTATCTACAATAGAGCCATATATGTCACGTAGATTGAACTATCCTACAACCTCTATGATCTATCTACAATAAAACCATATATGTCACGTAGATTGAACTATCCTACAAAAAAGTCGTAATTGTAAGTAAAAGTAAAGGCTACGCGTGTTATATGTGGCCGATTTATTAAAATCCTGCTAAAAACGAGATGGCAAGCTATTTCCTAGTAAAATATTAGTCCATTCGGAAAAAATCTGAACACGTGTTCATTCAGCTGCGCTTTTCCTGATAAATATATTGAGGAAAGCTACAATATTAGAATTTTTATGAACACGTATTCCGACATCCTTACAACACATTCGTGTTTTACTGATAGTTTGTTAGAAAAAAAATAACAGGAATACGAATAATTTTACCAGATTTTGAATAAATTAGTAATATTTTATATCCGTAGTAAGTTTTTCCGTGTAGCAGTGGGTCGAAATTTCAGCAGTTTTTTAAGCTTGCTAAGAGAGATATTTACGTCTATCTACTTGCTCTCAGCTAGGAGCTCTGACAAGATGAAGCCGACTGATACCATTACTAAAATTATTGAAATTCCAGTGAGATTACTAAATAATGCTTTCTATTATTACAGTTTCTATTCGATTTTACCCGATTTTTAGCTTTAATAATTCATACTGAACAAACATTAAATATTAAAATATAAAATCGATTATTCCATAGTTATAACAAAAGAAAAGTGTGAAATATAAAAAATTAAATATTAAAAGGATTGTAGCCAGTTCCATATGTGTTTTTTGTATTCTGTAAGATTAGATGTTTTATATTGTATTGGAAGTGAATTGTATAGTTTTATAGCCTGGAATCTGTAGTGTTTTTGTCCAAAGGATGTGTTGGTTTTTGGTATTAGCAGTTGGTGTGCATGTCTTGTTCTAGTATTTCGGGAAATTTGTGAAGTTTTAAATGTGTTTAGGTTCTTGTAAAGGAAAATAAGTATTTGTTTTAAATATAATTTTTGAATCTTCAACATTGGGAATTTTTTGAATATGGTATAAGTGGGTGTTAGTATTGGTACTATAAATATTACTTTTATTAAGGCTCTCTGAGCTTTATACAGTGTGTCTATGTATTTTTTACTGGCATTGCGTTGTACAAAAAATTACAGAGTTCCAGGTTCACAACTCGATGATTTTACAACAAACATGTTTACAATCTGCTTTATAGCAGCAGAAAAGTAATAGTCATAAACGTGTTTTTTTAGGCTGGCTAGACGTTACCCATCTTTATGTATTTGCTCGTAGACATTTTTTGATCATCTATATCAGAGGTTCCCACACTTTTTTGCCCCGTAGACAACTTGCCAAATATTTTTTTTCCGTAAAAAAAAAATATTTGCCCTGACTGCCGATATTGCATTTTCCCAAAACTATTAACGTCCCATGTGATAATCATTTATTTTTATAGTAAAAAGATTCTCTTCCCTTGCCTGCTCAAAAACTGGGTGGCAGTATAGTTGCTCTGTCTTTACATTGTGCAGAAAGGGGCGCCCTTGTGAGGTATTACACCAAATGAAAATGAAGCAGGATAAGCAACAGCAATTTCTTTCTGTAGCTAGCCCTACAGAACTGCCCCTTAAGTTCTTTGTCAGTGCTTATTCCGGTCATTTCTTCTTGTCTTCAACTTTCTATTTCGATAGTCAAAATGTCCTTAAACTTAGTTTTGAAGTCTGTGTAAAGTACATTTAAATGTTGAATGTCATTATTACCCTGGACGTTTTTCAAAAACTAGTTGGGGAACTAGGAAAATTCGCGGCTTCCAATGTACAATGTTTTGCTTCAATATATTAATTCTGACGAGAAAAGTAATAAAGACTCAATTTATATACCTCAATTAACAACTTTACGAAATATAAAAATGCAAATATCAAATAAGTAATTTCTCAGTCTATTATATTTGTGTTAGGTCTATTGTGTCATTTACGGAACTCCTAAATGTTGACTTGAGGTAAATGGGGGTCCGCTCGTATGTACCCCCATTTGAATCTCGTGGACCCCCAAATTTTTTTCTCGCTGACATAGACCCTCAGCAAACCGATATCGACCCCTGGGGGTCCATATAGACCACTTTGGGAACCTCTGATCTGTATAAACAAAAAATGTAAATGTTCCTTTGTTCAAAATCTTAAATCTCGGAAAGTTCTTCACAGATTGCTTTGAAATTTTAACACAAAGTTGTATTCGAATATGCGTGTGTATTTATGTATATTATATAGATGTAACAGGTTAAAACATTATTTTTTGTAAAACAGCGCCATCTGTTGGACGTAAAAGAAACACGCGCTATTGTTTCTCTATCTGCATAGACTGACTGAGCCACAACAACGCGTAAATAAGGACATAACGTAACGTAACTTACCTTATCTTTTATTATCCGAATTACTAAAACTATCGAGCAAAATCTGTTCTAGCTGATAAGGCTACGCTTATAATTTGGTATTAATCCGTAATACGAGGACGCACAATAAAAGACGAATATATTTTAAAATATTTTATTTACTAATGTATTTCATACTGTCCAATTATACAATTCATATAAAACTAAATAATTTTATAATTAAAGTTACAGGAAAAGGACAGTACACAAAATGTACATAATAAATTAACTAAGCAAAGACGAAATTTAGACACTATCTCTTTATAAAAAAACACGATACTTTCTAACTTAACTTAAGCCCCCGCATAAGAAATTTCCACAGATTTATAACAATTTTCTCGTTAACTCTTTCTCGTTAAGTTTTTAAGTTCCAAACAAAATATACGTTATTTTTTAAGATAGTATCTTTATATTTGTTATGCTGAAACGTTAATTATATGAATTTCCCTCGATAGAAAAAATCACAGTAGGTATATCTTTAAATGCAACTAATTTAGAGATTTCCGCTCTATCTCAAACGAGTCGTGTTTTTATAAAATATTTTCACCATTTTCAATTAATTATTAACATTTTTTTAATATTAGCGAGCTCCCTCTAACATTCGTATTTACATATCTCCCTTTCAAACCATCTTTGAACGCTTATTACGGGGCCTGAAAGCATACACGTTTGGGTAACGCATTTGGTCAAAGATCCTTTGATGTGTGCATGAAAAACTGACAATTGTCGGGTTGGCCGGCCAAGTTGGCAGCCAATGCGTGCAACGGCCAATATACCATAGCATTGGCCCAGTGCGTCGGCCCAACGTCTACTGGCAGCATAAGGTTTTCAAAATTAATTTCACTCAAGCAATACTACAAAAATGATTTATCTGTAAAAGGCGAAGAGGTACTTAGGAAAATGTATAATCTTTCCAGTGACAAAAATTTTAAGCTGAAATCGTTGACCGTTAAGTGTCACTAACACAAAAGTCGTCGGTGGTTGGTTTTTCAGCAAACGAAATAATCTTATCTTGCAATATAAGATCCGTAAATTTATTGTTGTTTAATGTAAAAAAAAAACTGGTGGATTTGTTGGAAAAAAGTCGCTTCTATCAGATGTCATTTATCAAAAGTGTTCACAAAATAAAATATATGTTAATAATTTTAAACTACTAGAAGCGGAAAAGAATTTGGCATTTTAAGAAATTTATAAAGTATACAGAATGTATTAAGTGAAGTGAAGCCCAGATCGCTGGAAGGCGATGGAAGCGTGGGTTTGTATGAATGTATGGATTGTAATTAGTTCAGATATCGTAAAGGATTGCATACGTAGCCTGCGTCGACCCGTGTGTATCTACCTTTATTGTAGACCCGGGCAATTGAGTAGTTACACGAAGAAAGAAAAAAATAATTGATAGATGGAACCTTCTAGTAATTCTCTTTGAGTTCTCATAATGCATTTATGATAATCACTGACAAAGAGCTGTAGTTATGTTTTGTTATTACTGGAAACATTGTTAACGATTTAAAGTTTGTAAACATGTCACGTCACATTTCTAAGTAATTCTAGTTAACTCCGTACATTATTATCAATCATACTAGAAAGATTTTTTTTCTTACTTTACCATATTACATATATTTTTATTTTTGTTGTACCTATTGAACTGTCCTCCTCAGGACTGGAGTCAACCGCGCTAATAACTGAGCCAAATCCTTATTGGGTAGGACCGACATTTAATTCATATTTTTTATGCCGTAATGTCACCCAATTGCAGAAATATGCATATTTGTCCGCGTGTGTATGCGTGCACCATCATCATCATCATCATAATTGACAACGAGTATATTTGCCGAGTTTCAGCTCGATTGGATGTCGGGAAGTGGGTTAATTTCCACATCCAAGATTTGCATCATTCACCAAAACAAAATGGAAAACTAAATAGATTTAGTTAAAAAAAAACCATCTAATGTTTTAGACATATATCAAATTTTGTTTATAACTTTGATTTTTTTAAACGGCAACCTCGTTCGTTGTACTGACTGCATGTATTATCTCAGTTCTTTATAACAATGATTTAGCCGTAGAACACGTGTGGATATTGTTTGGATAATGCGATATTCGCAAGGCGTTACGTTCCTTTCAAATTTATCGAGTTATGCCAAGTTTTTGTAAACAATTATGAATTATTAAAACACTGGCCGCCATGGCATGAATGGCTATCGGATAAAGCAGGAGGCGGTCGTAAACAAGCAGAGGTCTGGTCGGCTCGCTGAGAGGAGGCAGGAATAGATTGCAGAATCCTGCAGAGATCAAACTAAATATATCTACCATTTACAATAGACAAGCAGAGAGGCTATAGTATAGGTACGTACTTCATACACATTCTTATCGAATGGTTCGGATTTTTACACGTACAATCACGGGAAATCTTTAAAAATAATAACAATGCATTTCGATAGATTCCCAGGTTATAGAAATTTATTTTTGAGGTTTTACGACGCGATGTACTTCCTCCTCAGTGTATCAGATTGCATTACAGTTTCCATCATCAGAGCAGATGTGTTTGTAGATTGTTATGAAGTGCGTGTTTGATGTATTCTCTTAGGGCCGTTATTTCAATATAATCACTTAAATGAATATGGTTATCGACCTTTGGTTTAGGTGTAGTTGTCAATCATATATATTTCAAGAGTTTTTAACGCAAATATTGGTGTATTATACACCTTTGAATACTTGAAATATATATGATTGACAACTACACCTATACTATAGACTGTATCTATAATATTATTACGCTAAAGTCTGGACGGTCTAGGCCCTCTGATTGGTCGAATTCAAATCGTAAGTTTCGGGTAAATTCCGCTAACTTGAAAATTAAGACCCGATTTCATGATAAAATAGGATCGCCTCATGTAATACGAGATTTTTTCAAAAGCATCGTTTCTGCTCATATAATATTTGGATAATATCAAAGAAAATATGTTTTGTATAACTCCTTCCTGTTCCGTGTTTTAACAATATATACTCAACCTCTCCCTGTGAATGACCTAATATCTACCTATTAAATTTAACTGTTGTTAGTATCACTTAAACCAAGCGCCGCCCGCAGGGCCTAGCAGCAAAAAACCTGCGGAGCGGGTCTTTAACTGCTTGTTTATCTATTGTTAATGGTAGATATATTTAGTAAGTTTGTATACTTGGAAGAAGGTTGGAACACTAACATTTTGAAGGTAAATTTCGGCCCTAAGAGAATACATCAAGCACGCACTTCATAACAATCTACAAACACATCTAACCTTCAAAATGTTGGTGTTCCAACCGTCTTCCAAGTATACTAACTTACTAAATATATGGTGTATTACACACCCTTGAATATCTTGTTCTTTCAAGGAAGTAAGTTGGTATACTTGGAAGAAGGTTAGAACACAAACATTTTCAAGGTAAATTTCTCAAAGATTTTACGTGGTTGCCGTGTTTTTTTACATTAACTAACTCCACACAGGAAGCAAGGGGAAAAACAAATTCCATCAGGGACTGTATAGAAGTCTTAATGTTTTATGTTGTCTTTTTGTCAACTTTGAGGATGCTGTGTCGAAGGTCTTTTTAATGAAAGGAAGGTGAAGAAGTTCTGGTAAGGAAAAGGGTACGAGGGACTAGTTTGTTCAGGGTTGACGAACGTACGAATACAACCCTCCCACTGCGGTGCAAGGCGATGGTTTGAGTCCTGCTGGAGAGGTACCAGTTAACCAGTCTCACCTGATTCTATCCGCTACGCAGTAGGTGAGTTGATGCACCCACGGCCAAGACCTGGATAAATCTTACCCGAAGATCCCGGGAACCTTACTAAGTCACCAATAACTTGGTGTGACCTCTGTCAAAGGCGTTGGTTATTCAATAAATGGTTGCCGGTGCGGCGGTACTCATATCCTCCTCCCAAATTGAATTTATTCAGATGACATGAGTTTATTTATTTTTATTCTATATAGCAACCCTGATGAGTTATAAAACTGATTTTGGGACGTGCCAGCTGTGGGTATCGTTCGATTGTTACTTTCCAGGCTATTGATCTCCTTTCAAATCCAACATTTCAGTTCACAGTCTTTAAAAAGTATTATAGCCTGATTATAATTTAAGGGTGGATACGTATTGGCAGAGATCATAGATATGTATTTTTTTAAAACACCCCTGGCGATGCCATACGTAGTAATGCAAAATCATGTGTTTTTGGTTTGAAAATTTGGTCTCTTAGAAATGTTTCAGATGCTTTAATGAAATACTACGAGTAGAATACATCTTGGCCTTTAAAATTTAAAAGTCTTTTTATAAGCCCAGAAGAAAATAATGTATAAGGCCTATGAAAACTGCTTTAAAGTTCAAAATTACAACATATACAAGTATTGCTAAAAACATGTAAAATATTCAAAATTCCACCATTTTTCTATTTATATTTCAAGGAAAAATCAGGTTCCTACTAAACTAGTAGTTCTGTTAACAGTAGACCTAATGTTGGTTACTCCAACTTGACAGCCCGCAACAGTCGCAACGCTTATGCGTTCTAGCGGAATAAAAATGTACTATTAAACACGGCCACCACCATGACAGGACTGCACGGAAAAGGAGCACATAAATACATTTGCGGACAGACGAAATGAAAAGTGGTCGAGTCAAAACGGGACGCCGCTACGCTCAGTCAATTATATGTAAAAGCATACCAGTTTTACTAATTGATAACTGTTGTGTTGTTATTCACAGTATAATTATAATTATTTGTTATTAAAGCAGTATATTATATTTCGATGCAACGCAGAAAAGAACGCTTACATGAACGATACGATGAGTTATTAATAATCCGGTTAAAAGCGGGATTGCAGGTCGTTTCGTGATAAACTTTTAGTAAATTCCCAATATGTCAGACCATGTGTTCATGCACCTGCATTTGCCTTAATAATGATATAATAACAATATATGCTAAAAATATACTATTGAAACTATTCAATAATACTGAATTCTCTACAATACCTCCTATTCATCAAACAAGGTCAAATCACAATGACATCAAAAATATTCCAGGTCGTAAAACTACATTCGGACAATTTTTATTTATTTATTTTTCGTCGAAACTCCACAACATCCTTCCCCCTGATATAAAGCGAATAGAAAAATTGAATGATTTCAAAGCATTAATAAAAATCTGGCTGAAAGAGATCAATAAAAAACTCTGAAAACATTAAGAACGACATAGAAAACAAACAAAACAGAAATGAACTTTAGTTCACCTCAGCACAGGTCACCCTAGTGATAAGGGCTAAGACATACAGTTTTCTACACATATTTTTAATATGATATATTGTGTATGTACAATGTTTAAATAGTCGCTAGAATTAAAAAAATAGGATGTTTATGAACCGTGTCGTGATAATACATTCGTATTTTATTAAATGTTTATTAGGAAACCTGTTAATTCATTTGTTAAGAGTCTACAATCTAGTTTTTAACAGAATTACGAATCATTTTAGTAATTCATATTAGTATTCTTTATCGTGTACAGATCTTGAAAAAAACGCCTGTCACGAACATTCCAACATGGAGTTTTGATATTCTCGGGTAAATCTGCCGAAATTGCAATAGCTGCTAAGAAAGTCTTCTTACAGGTAAAAATAACTAACGTCATTTGTAGACAAATTTGCATAAATTAGAATTGATTGATGAAAAGCCTGTGTTTTGCCTACATTCATTGTTAATACTTTTTTTAAAGGAAATAAAAGTTTATTTATGCCTTCTTGCACGCGGACGCCCATGATTCTTGCATGCCAATAAAAGTATATTTATTACTTCTTGCATGCGGACGCCCATGATTCTTGCATGCCAATAAAAGTATATTTATTACTTCTTGCATGCGGACGCCCATGATTCTTGCATGCCAATAAAAGTATATTTATTCCTTCTTACATGCGGACGCCCATGATTCTTGCTTGCCAATAAAAGTATATTTATGCCTTCTTGCACGCGGACGCCCATGATTCTTGCATGCCAATAAAAGTATATTTATTACTTCTTGCATGCGGACGCCCATGATTCTTGCATGCCAATAAAAGTATATTTATTCCTTCTTACATGCGGACGCCCATGATTCTTGCATGCCAAAAGTATATTTATTCCTTCTTACATGCGGACGCCCATGATTCTTGCATGCCAATATAAGTATATTTATTCCTTCTAGCATGCGGACGCCCATGATTCTTGCTTGCCAATAAAAGTATATTTATGCCTTCTTGCACGCGGACGCCCATGATTCTTGCATGCCAATAAAAGTATATTTATTCCTTCTTGCATGCGAACGCCCATGATTCTTGCATGCCAATAAAAGTATATTTATTCCTTCTTGCATGCGGACGCCCATGATTCTTGCATGCCAATAAAAAATAACCAAATAAACCGCCGTAATATTTGAGAGCGATGGTTTTTGCCAAAATAAGTTTTCAGTTTGAAAGACGCACAGTGATAATACTAGACGGCATCGTTACTTCAATTTTAACTGACATTCGTGGTCTTCAGTTGTTAAAAGTTGTGAAAGATTTGATTTATTTATTTTTTATAGTAGTTACACCTTTTTGTAATTTTTCATAAAGCGCCAAAATTCTATCCTCCATTATTTGGCTCAGGGCCTGCATATATCCGCGTAGTAAAACAAACAATGTTCGACTGTTCAATATAATAAGTGCTGCCCATTAAACTGTTAGAATAAGAAGGTTTTCACGAGTGCAGTAGAAGCTATGAGTTATAAAACCAGTTTATTATCTGTTTCCGTCTTCAGAATATTCCCAGATGGCCGCCGGGTGCGAGAGCAAGATTTTCGCTTCCTGGCTAATTAAATCATTTTATTTACCTTACGTTTTTACCTTCTGGCACCCTGGTAGACGCTTTCAGGGATTTAGCTTATAACCAAACGCTGTAACGCGATGGGTCCATAGAGTCCTATTGGAGAGGTAAAAAGATCTCCCTCAACCAGTCTCTTCAAATCTGACACGCCACACACACGGAGAAAATTGAGTACAGTTAATAAATAAAAAATCACAATCATGGTAATCTGGTTAAAAACGGAATTGCAGGCCGTTTTCTGATAAACTTTTAGAAAATTCCTAATATATCGGAATATCATTCACCTACATTTTATATATATGTATAAAATGACTGTGATGTTTGGTAATAAGTCGGGTTTTGAAGCAATAGATGGCACCAGTCATAAAGCTTACTCCAGAGTCCGACAGATGTCGCTAGAGTGTAGCAATTGCCTGTGGGATATTATTGCCAGACAACAAGCTTCTATAAACAGAGAATTACTAACCCTCGGGTAATGAACAGTGTAGCTAAATCCAGACTTATATATTGTTGCGTAAATAAACGCAATTATAGTAAAAGAACCTTTTACTTTTCACAAGAGTTCCCAACACTAAATCTGCATAGTAAAGCAGAGATATAACCAAGACGTTATGCGAAAGTATTAGGATTTTTATGAACACGTGTTCCAACATCGTCATAATACATTTGTATTTTACTAAGAAATTATATTAAACATATCAATTCATTCGATTAGGTCCTGTAATCCCGTTTTTAACCGAAAAACGAATAGTTTGAAGTGGCTCATGACTTTTGGGTGTACTAGAGTGCTAATATTACAAAAAATGGCATTTTTGATGTTGTTGTATCTCTAATCGATTTTTCGTATGAAGATTTTCAGGAAATTTCAGTTTAGCCGTGCGCCGCACGGATTTCCTGAAGAGCTTGCCAAACTGACATTTCCTGAAAATCTTCATGCAAAAATTGAAATCTTTTTCAGCTACAACAACATCGATTACGCCATTATCATTACGCTATTAGCACTCTAGTACACCAAAAAGTCACGAGCCGCCACTAGTTCGAAGAGATTCTGTACAAATTAGCAATACTCATTTTTCGCTAGTAGCTTTTTGACACCCAAAATGAAGAGAGCTTTTGACTCTGAGCTGTGATACCTAAAACAGATTGAAGGTGAAAAATAAAGCGTAGGTGCACAATAAAATAAGGATATAATTAAAATAACTATGATAAAACCAAAAGTTGGAGATTTTTTTGTTTTCACGTCACAGGTAAATTTTGATATAATTTTTGTCAAAAGTGAATGTTTTTTCTAAACTTTCAAAGGGCGTAAAACACAGCCACTCGTGTGATTTTTGGCATATTATGCCAAGTTTGCAAAAATGTGTTTGCTTGTCATAATTAGCCATATTTATAGAACCTAAACATGTTTATAGAACCTAAACACATTCATAGAACCTTTAGATATTTATAGAACCTAAACATATTTATAGAACCTAAACACATTAATAGAACCTTAACATATTTATAGAACCTAAACATATTTATACAGCCTAAATACATTTATAGAACCTAAATATATTAATAGATCCTAAACATATATATATAGAACCTGAACATATGGATTCATTGGCTTTAACCCTTCAGGCTAATTTATTCGCTTTTGGGAACAACTCACGTGGTCTCACAGAAATCGTTGTATCTCCCTTATTGTCAAGGTGAGAAATATAATCTAAACGATATTAGAAAGAAAAAAATACCACGCTACATATTCAAATTTAGAAGTCAACCACAGAAGAATTAAAAAGTACGCCTCTACCTGAAACCATAGATTCAAACGCAATTTAAAAAAAAAAATTAAACTTACATTTTTATGAATTATTTTTATATGAAACGACAAAAAAGAGGTTACAGAAACGTTTGTAATACATTCGTTTTTCTAGATTTTTTAAACAGTAATTTTAGTTAGAAAAAACGCGAAGTGCGCCATTTTTAAGTTGCATAAAAAATTATAATACTTCAAAAAATATATGGTAATTTCAATAATAAAAAATAAAATAATATTAATATTTTTGAAGCGAATTTCATCACCTTTCAAAAACAGTTTTTAGTTTTAGGATACGTTCAGAATTATTCCATTTATTAGGATTTTATTATAAGCGGAAATAGTCCGACTTTCTGTCAAAATATGGCCTAGGCCTGAGAAGGTATGTTTTCATATATTTGTATTTTAAGGGAATAATATAGTATATATATTTATGAATAATTATCCATTTACAGTAAAAGGTTTCATATTTTAATGTTTTTAACATTCTAGAAAATAATGAGTAAGTATGCAAAAAATTTAAGGTTGTTTTAAAAGGAATTTAATAAAACTTATTTTTTAGAAATAACATTCTATAGCACCATTCCTCTTGTCACGCGATGCTGTGCTAGAACATCTTTTCCGCCGTGTGGTATCTTGAACAAGGACTGCGGCTGAAGTTTTCAAGCACATTCTTGTTACTGTTGTGTGAGTAATTTTAGCAGTTATCTATACACCGAGATCACTGTCCCTCCCCTTGCCCTTCATCAGGAGAGAATCAAAGAAGAAGAGTGATTTACTATCTGCATCATGAAATAGTTGGCAGACTTCCAGCGATGTGTACTCGGCTAGTGAACCGAAAAACAACCAAACGATCCAGGAGCTCAACACACGAGCAGGAACACAGTACAGAATAGCACATTGACGGTTCAATGATTATTGCGACCACGGTGATTTCGACCACGAATATTGCGACCAAATAATTCCACACATGGAAAACTCCGAACCTTATTATTCCGGAAATAGATTATATTTTGACGGTCCCGAAGAATAATGTCAGATGTGCAAATTTATAGTTTTGCAGTAGAACTGTTTGATGTTTGGTTTCTGCATTTTTACTGTTGAGATTAAGAAATATAGTCTTGTTTGATATTTTGCATTATCCCCTATTTATTTAATAAATAAATGAGAAATATACTATCAACAACAGTAAAAATGCAGAAACGAAACATTAAAAGCAGCTCTACTGCAAAACTACATATTTGCACATCTGATATTATTCGTCGGGACCGACAATTTATTTATTTGTGTTTTTAATAGATACATATTCACCCATGAATAAATACAATCCTATTATAAATATTATTTAGAAGACTTACTTTATGCATTTTTTTATGTTTTCTTATATATTTATTTATAACATTTATACCGCATACTGACAAATTTAAACACAAATTATTTCGTACAAATTATTACAAACACAGCATCTAAAATTTTATTTTTATTTAGTACCGCACAGGAGTCTCATGTACTCCCAACCGTCTGGAGCCAGTGAGACTATGGCATCCATAATTGGGGTGTAGAGAGTTGAAAGAAATGGGAAAGAGGAATGTGGGACAGTACCTGTCTTCGGATCTAATCACCAAACACAGCTAAAGTAATTTTAAAAAGCGTTTCGATTCTGAATGGTGATCTTTCACCATGATGAAAGTACCTACCTCTCTGAGTGGATTATTCCGAACACAGATTATTCCGCTCACCGGTTTTTCCGGAAATTGCTCACTTTAATACTCAGCACACAGATTATTTCCCACGAACTAAAGAAAAATAATAATACGTATGTTCTAATTTGAATACAATTTTTTAAAATTTGTTTTTTGTCAAATGTCTAATAATTTAGTCTTAAATAATTGTAATCAGTAACTCTTAGTTTTTCGGGCAATGCGATACAATTTTAAACAATAAAGTATATAAATATGTCGTTAATTTCGATGAGCGCAATAATCTAGGTCCGAAATAATATTATGTGGTCGCAGTTTTCTGTGTTGGGAATAATCTGTGCGCAATATTGGTCGGAATAGTCGTGTTCGGAATTAGCACCAAGCACCCACATTAATATATCTTGCTTTCGGTATAGAACACGCGATCAAAGAAAGAGCAATACACACTATACAGTGAAGATTCCAAGGTAACAGCGAGATGTGTGGAACTGTGGAACGTGGATTCTTACAGGTGCTTTGTAATGCGGATTAGTGAGATTGGATTAGGGAATGAGGAACTACTATTTTAGACCAATGAGTAGATGATAGATGCCAGTGGCGTGCCATGATTTTTTTCCGCTTCAAAAAGGTTTATTTTTTCAAATGTTTATATTTTTTCAACATTATGTGTGACTAAAGATAGTAAATAAAAGCCAATTACGTAAAAGAAAACACCGACAAAGGCTGTACTTGCAAATAATTGGAAAGTTTTTCAGGTAAAATATTATAATTTTGCGAAATTAAAAGTATATGCTTAAGGTCGAGAGGTAAGTTTACGTACTACGATTCTGGAGGTCGCGGGATCAAATCCCAGCGTGCGCAAGTAAATTTTATTTAATTAAATTGTGATTTTTACCAATTTAATTGATTAAAAATAAAATATGGTGTATTTGCGCCACGTTCCGGAGTGGGAGATTCTCTCAGTATCATCTGGGTAAAATACCACCATTCTTAATTTAAACTTGAAATAAGTGTTGGTAACCAGATCTGAAAAGCCAGAATATTCCCTACCTTACGCTTCCCCCTTCTTAACTATCTTCACCCCCACAACACACCCCAACCATGCCATAGTCTCACATCAGATATGGTGGTGGGAGAAATTTGGACATTCACATTTAGAAAAATGACCAAAGTTACAAAGTTTTTTTCAGTTGCTGCGATGAAAATGTATGATGTGATTTTTTGTTTTGAAAAATTATAAAATAGGTTACTATTTGCACGCCAATGGTGATGAGCTTATGTTGTGTTATTTGCACGACGTTCTAAATGCTTATATAAGATAACCTCGGTAACCTTTTTTCTAAACGATTGAGCTGTTTATATTTTTTATTTTACTCTCACACGATCCGCAATTTTCCCTCATTTCCACCAAACTTCTTTGAAATTGCCGCTATCGTTATAATGCGTAAGTATCTCTTGATATTATATTGCATTTAAATACTACTTGTAATACATATTAAGGATATGTGTTTTTTTCGATACATACACAACATCCGGAAGACTGGTTGCGTTTAGAGGTGTTTTCTGCGCACTGTTGTAATCAAATATTCCAAAACCAACAACTTTTTTTAAAGTCAATAAGTATCCATTATAAATTAAGATCGTATAGGTACATATGTAAATATACGAGACAATCTAGGTTACAAATAAATTCGGAAAGAACTTCGTGATAGTACAAAAAGATTTAAGCCAAAAAAAGACTGGCAATTAGTTGTAGATAATATTGTAAATTCGGAGATTGAAATAAAAGACCGACAAAAATATAATTTATTTATTGCTAATTTTTATCGATTTTTATTTTTTAAATTTTAAACGAAAAGCAAATATTCCCGGTTTACGAATAACCTGACAATATTTGAAAATCTCCTACTACCACCACAGTAAGCAGAAAATGTTGCTTGTGTTGTGATGGAGGAAGGCCAGCTTAGGAATTGAACACACTACGCCTGGGTGGGACCCAAACGCGATGTCAACTCAGCCACAGGTATAATAAATATATAATAATGTAACACTATGCAAGAAAACTCTTGAGTCATAGAAATTATTCATTTGGTAACACCTCACTATAACCACCTTTAGTCAAATTTAAATAATACAAAATTTAAAGGTTAATAATAGACATTAATATTTTCCGATATTTAGTCGGAAATCAATAATGGCATACGTAATAAAAATTAAATCTATTTGTTTTCATTTTAAGTTCCTACATGGAAATAATATAAATATATTGTAAGTGGCTTTACCGTAATTTGATAATGCCTTCAGAGGGCGAAACAGCTGTCACGCGTAATCATAACAATTACACAGCAGAACTTTTTTATAAATAAACAATTTTTTGTATAAACAAAACTAAAACAAATCAGGTACAATGGCCGAGTGGTTAAAGGCGTTGTCCTGGCAAAACAGAGATCCTGTGTTCGATTTCTAGTTGCGACCGTTACCTTTTAATTTTCTGTGACTTGTTCTGTTTCATGTTTCGTTTCGATTTGTTGGTATTATCTTCTTCTTCGATGATAAACCGTCGAATATCTTCAGGCGTTACACGGCGCACAGTGGGCTGAAAATTGCCTTTCATAGACATAGAGACTTGAATTTTCAAGGGTCTTTTTTTTGGCTAGAAATGGATTCTGCATATCATTACTATGCTATATAATTTCGTATGAAGCAATTGCGTGTACAAATGAAGGAGTTATCATTGTGATGTGATTTCTTAAACTGTTTTGGCTTGCAGTGTAAATAAAATACTGTAAACTAGACAAAGCATACTCATATGTAAAATGAATCATCAACATAAAAAAGTTTTTATTTCAACTTTGAGGATTTAAAAAAAAAATCGCAAGTTGCGCCACAATACGAAGTATGTCAAAAAAATACAAACAAATAGTAGTATATCTGTGAATAAGGATATAATGGCCAACCTTATGATTCCATAGATAGCCTCATTTTTAATGTCAGTGGCATACAATTTTTTCTTAAAAAAATGATAACTCCTTCATTTGTACACGCAATTGCTTCATACGAAATTTTATAGCATTGTAATGATCAGCAGAATCCATTTCTGGCCAAAAAAATACCCTTAAAAATTCAAGTCTCTATGTCTATGAAAGGCGATTTTCACCCCACTGTGCGTCGTATCGAAAAAATGCCAGAATGTTTTTTAGCAATCAATGATAAACAATGAAAGAGAATACGATATTATTTATTAGTTTATAAAAGAACATAAACAAGGTACGTACTAATTCATCAACCCAATATATTACCTACTAATGAATATCTCTTATGGACTTTGCCTATACATAATTACATATGTCTATGTGTCTATGTTCCTTTGAGTTTATGCGTCTATGTTCCTGTGTCTGCCTATTTTATGCAGACCGCATAGCTTATTGTTTAGTAAAAGCAGATGGTGGAGATACCAGAAGAGTGAGTCATGAACAATTTGCCATTAGGTGGTTACACTATATCCATTTTGTAATTTATCGATAAGAAAGAAAGATGTTTATCTTAAATATAAGTTAACACCTTTAGTTCTTATTTTTCTTACTTACTTATTTTATTTTAAAAATAAGTGCTAATTTTTAAATTTATTTAAATGACCTCTTCCTAACTTAAGCCAATCTCGGGGATTTAAAATCAAATAGTGCAATATTTTATTTCGTGTGCATTTTATAAAACTCAAAAATATATCACGCCAATTACTGATTTCAAAGTTAATTGTTTTTTTTCCATTAGCTTCACACAGGAGGGCATGGGGAAAAAATCCCTCAGGGCCTGTGTCATCTTTGGGCATGCTAGGTAGAGGTTATTTTTAGGGAAAGAAAAGAGAGAAATAAAGGAAAGGAAGGAAAAAGGTTTTAGCGATTGGTAGGAATCTGGGGGTCAATGTGTCCAGGAGTTAAGGACGTACGAATCCATCTCTCCCACTGTGGTGCAAAGCAATGGGTCGAAAAAGTCCGTCTGGATAGGTCAAAAGGTCTTTCTCAACCAATCTCTCCCGATCCGGCCCGCCACGCAGTAGGTGGGTAAACGCATCCGCCGCCAAACAAAACCTCAAACAAACCGTCAACTAACAAAACAAACCTCATCCCACGGTTAAGGTTACAATTACGGTTACGGGTACGGTTACGGTTTCGGTTTCGGTTACGGTTACGGTTACGGTTACGGTTACGGTTACGGTTACGGTTACGGTTACGGTTACGGCTACGGCTACGGTTACGGTTACGGTTACGGTTACGGTTACGGTTACGGTTACGGTTACGGTTACGGTTACGGTTACGGTTATGCTGAAACCAGTTGTTAATGTACAATTGTGAATTATCGAAGAAGTGGCGTGACATTTTATAAATGAAAAAAAAAACTTTACCATTTAAAAGGTGGTTTAAAATTAAATATTTTTTTCATTGTAGAACAATTATTTCTGCTGTTAAGGTAAATACTTGCTTTGCATGCAACCTTCTATGAACTTTTCACCCCTCTTTCTGGTCCTACCCTGCTTTTGCGTGCAATCTCCTCCACCCCGACCCGCAGTAATTACTCCTCATTTCTGCTCACTCCCCCTTTTGATAGATCTCGTAGGAATTTGAACCCAATCCCATTAGCCCCGATCCCGGGATGCACACTCAAGCCGAGTGCAAACTGGGTCAAGTCGGCACCACCCCCGAGGCAAAAGAACCGTTTCAATTACACCATACAAAAAAAAAACTATTTCAATAAATGTGTTAATCTCTTTTACTATAACAGGCTCACCGTCCCGATTAAGCAAATAATTAGAAAAATCGTAAAGTAAAACACAACAAGATTAAAGGAAAATTTTTATGGTTTATGTTTTAATTCAGAACTATTTATGGTATTTTTAAATGTAGTTCCACCGTGTAGTTTATTAAGAATCTCCTAAATTATTTGATATTTCCGGCTAAAAACGGGATTGAAAGCCTTAAGAACGATTTAACAGGTTTCCTGATAAACTTTTAGTAAATTACGAATACGCCCGAATACGTATTGTCTTGATTACATTTCATGGCGATTTTCATGAGCAAGTGTTCTGACATCGTGGTAATATATTTGTAATTTACTAAAAGTTTTTCAGGAAACGTGTTCGTATGGCCTGCAATCCCATCATTATTGTATTGATTACATTTTATGTCGATTTTCATGAACAATTGTTCTGAAATCGTGATAATATATTTGTAATTTACTAAAGGTTTATCAGGAAACGTGTTCGTAAGGCCTGCAATCCCATTATTATTGTCTTGATTACATTTCATGGCGATTTTCATGAACAAGTGTTCTGACATCGTGGTAATACATTTGTAATTTACTAAAAGTTTATCAGGAAACGTGTTCGTAAGGCCTGCAATCCCATTATTATTTGAAGAGATTCTAAATAAATTAGCAATACTCATTTTTTCCGTGCAATTTTGTGGGTGAAGAAAGTTAGCAGAAAGGAAAAGGGAAAGGGAAATTAATGTTTGGAAATATTTTTTGACTATTCGGATATAATAACTAAACATACCTAATACAGAATACAGGTAACAACTTGGGTGAATAGATTTTCCTAATCATCTGCGTAGTCGGGACAGCAAATTTAACATTCTGGGACTGATTCCTGGAGTGATTAAGAAATGTAACACTACATATACTAATTAGTATTTGTAGTAATATGTATACGTATTTGTGTAAAGTGGACGGAGATATATTGAGATTGTTTCTATAGCGATTTTTCAAAGACAGTCACACTGGTTTTATTAGCTTTTCATGTTGTTTAACCCCAAAAGCCGCGGTCTCGGAGAGAATAACTTGAAACGACACGACCTAAGCAAATAATGCACCGTTCTCACGCTATCTAAATTATAAAGTTATCATAAAACCCTGACATTCAATCTTTTATGTTAACAAAATATATTATTTTGTTTGTGAGAAGGTTAAATAAAAACATTCTTACTCTCTAAGGTCGGGTTCTATCACAGAATTTGAAAAAATCATGGATTTTAATTTTTCAATTTCTGTGAAAATTCTAGTCAAATTCCATCACTATCCAAGTACTGTGAAACAATCTGCCCACGATGGAATAAAACAGAACTTGAATTTAAAGTTTGATATTTGATGAATTGTTAAAATTCAGTGAAAACGACCCGTTCGGGTTACATTTGGAAAAGAAAACCCGTCCGGAGCATTGTTTAAAAGCAGAATTTTGAATTCGTGAAACTAATATTCAATGAATTATTGAATAATAATAAATGTTATGCTACGTATAAACTCGACAAAATTTCCAAAAAGCCGAGTCGCAAATTATGAGAATGGAACGAAGCAACCGCAAACAGCGCCAAACTCAACGTGAAGTTGCTTTGTTCCTTTCCCGTAGTTGGCTAGACTCGCGGAAATTTTGACCTATTTTTACGGACACAATTGTAACATTCTAAAAATGTACGTAACATTCTAAAAATCAAAAATACCTATATAGTTCTTATTTTCAATTCAATTCATGAATTTATACCGCCGTTCTTACAATATTAGGTTATGTAATGGTCAGCATAGTTGCCTTCCTACTTCCTAGCAGTTTATCGGGGTTCGATTCTCAGCCGTAGCATTTAAAAGATATTTTTTAATAAAAAAAATTAAAAATTAAGTATTTTATTAAAATCTGTCTGAAAGAACAGTGCAAAATTTCAACTTATATCCCGTGACTAAACAAATTAATTCTTATTGACTGACAATTTTTTCGATCAGTGTTTGAAGCTTTATAAATTTAATAGAATAGCTTGCAAGTTCAGTTAAGTGTATGGAGACTAGAAGGAGCTACTTGGAACTTTACAACCTCCGACAATCTTTATAAATTATATTTTTAAGTCGTGTGGATAAGGCACAATAGTGCCATCTGTACGGAGTCAGTGGAACTACTGAATTAAAATTTCGGGGAAATGCTGTCAGGCTGCAGATAGTGGTGGAGGAAAAGCGTTTAAATTATAGCTTTTTTAATTTGAAATTATATTTTTCTTTCTTAATCGAACTCAAAGCCGTCAAACCAGAGTCAAAGCTATCACGAAATATGTATTTAAAATATGACTAACTACAAAAAATAATCTTTCTTGCGTTCGGTTTTACGGGAAAAATATCATTTATTATTTTAGTAGCTAGCGCCATCTACCGTCGAAAAAACGCATTAAATTGAAAGCTCTCAACCAAATTTTCAACAGTTTTCTTGTATGCAAAGATTTGGTGGATTTTCGGGTGGGGAAAACATTTCTTCCTAAGCGAAGAATCAAACCAATAACACCGTACGAAATCGAGCTTTAGTTTGGTTTGATTCGCGGCTGGCTCAAGAGAGGGGTTTAACAGTACGATTTATTGGGAAATTAGTTCTGTGAACATCTAATTTTCTCTTATTTAATTCGCGTTTTGTAAGCGCTCAAAGATGGTTTGAAAGGGAGATATGTCAATACGAATGTAAGAGGGAGCGCGCTAATATTAAAAAAAATGATAATAATAATTATTATTAATAAAAACTAATTTTTATAAAAAACGATAGTAGCGAAAGTAATGAAAAAATATTTAATAAAACACGACTCGTTTGAAATAGAACAAAAATCTCTCGATAGATGCCTTAGTTGCATTTAAAGATACACTGTGAATTTTTTCATGCATTAAATAACAGAACAAAGCGAGTTTTTAATAATTTTCGGAGCTTACTTTGCGATTTTTTTCTATCGATGGAATTTCATAAAATTAACGTTTCTGCATAACAAATGTATAGATATTATCTTCAAAAATATTTTTTCCTTGTAACTTAAGAACTTAAAGAGTTCACGAGAAACTTTTTATAAATCGGTAGGGATTGGGTATGCGGGGGTTTAATTAATCATAAAAAAAATTTCTCTAAAATCATAAGATTTGTAAGTAGGTACTTAAATACCTTCCTACTTAATTTGAAAATAAACCATATATTTTAAGTAAGTATGCTTTTAAGTTTCGTATAGGAAATTGTAAGAAATTGAAAAGAAATATCACTGTATCAATGACAATTATTCTCTCAGACCGGTAGGTACCTACCATAATATAGTTATTCCGATTTGACAACTCCTACTTGATAAAAAAGGCCTAACCAATAAGGCCACCATCTTGAACCGGAACCGGAACGTAACAAACTAATTTACAGATAGACAAAATGTCAAATGGTCTTGTTAAAACGGGGCTTCTTTACGCTTAAGGAGGGATATCACCTGATCTATTATTTGATTTATTAGAATTATTAGATCCTTGAAAACAAACATTTCTATGGATTCCAATAATAATAAGAAAATAAGAAAAAAATAATAAGAAAACCGAGATTGAATGGATTTTAACTTTAAGCGTGTTCAGACGTTTCGATTTTAGTTGAACAACTTTTATTGAACGTTAAGAAACGTCTGGAACAGCTATTTCGTTAATTCAGGTAAAAACGCGCCATTAGACCAAAATGATGTTTTATTATATTTGTTAAAAACAACAATATAATTCAATATTCGAACACGGTTATGATTTTTATTTTATGAAAAATGGAGGCTCTCGACTAGCAAGCGCTTGGTTGCAGGTTCAATTTCGCAAGTAAATTTTATTTGATTATTTGTGTTATTTCACAAATTACTCACTTAAAATAATATGTAGTAATTGTGGGCATGTTCCAGAGTGGAAAATACTCTCAGTATGGTCCTGGTATAAAACAACCATTAAAAATTGAAATGTTGCTTGAAATGGCTTTGGCCGTGTCGGTGGCCAGATCTTAATAGCAAGGCACTTCCACACCTACATCTTCCCCATCTGCTTCAGTCTTACATCATACCCGGATAGGGGATGCTATAGTCTCACTGGCTCCAGACAGTTGGGAGCAGCAATGACTCTGTGCGGTTTCACAAATTAATAAAAAATAAATAAAAAAAATAGAAAAAAATCAATTAAAATTTTTTATTACTTAAAATTTCCTTGGATTTCAATTATGATTTCTATCAAATTGTTTTTTTTTTGTCAGTGGTGCGTTTTTCTTAAATTTGAGGCTTGTTAAACCTACACGCAATATTTAATGGTCTTCTCTACCTGCTGGGTTTACCGATAAGCTGAACAAAGCATGGTTAAACGTCTTTTAATATTATTTTAATGCCTAAATTCCCGAATAATTCCAAGAAAACTTAATTTATGCAAATTGTGCATAAAAATTACACTTCTTTTAGTATTACTTAAGACAAATTCGAAAACAGAGTGTTGAAATCTACTGACAGACTAAAATATGTATTTTAACCGTGGAATATAAAAGAAGTTATATTATTGTATCATCTCGTAGTTATGTTGATTGTTTGTTTGTGATGAGGTCTAAATAGTTTTAAGTACTTTAAAGAGAATCAGGGCCAGGTAACGTGATTTTTGACAATCGTTCCGCAATGGTTTCCAGATACGAAAAGGATGACGTAGCAGCTAACCGTAGCGTTCAGATTTATTGATTTTTTAATATTTTTTCCAAATCCATTTGACACTGTTCCATCTGACGTATGAGGCTTCAGAAAGATAACTTTTGAATGTTAAACTGTTACTTTAAAAAAACTTCCACACAGCATCCCCAAAGATGACATAGGCCCTGAGAGAAATTATTTTCCTGGGGGCCTCCTATTTGGAGCTAATTTTAAAAATAAAAATAATAAAACCAGAATGTATATTAAATTTAAAAATAACAATAATATAACCAGAATGCATATTAAAATTTAAAAATAACATAAATATAACCAGAATGTATATTAAATTTAAAAAATAACAATAATAAAACCAGAATGTATATTGAATTTAAAATCGCAATAATAAAACCATAATGTTTATTAAGTTTTAAAATAACAATAATAAAACCAGAATGTATATTAAATTTAAAATAACATTATAAAACCATAATGTTTATTAAGTTTTAAAATAACAATAATAAAACCAGAATGTATATTAAATTTAAAATAACAATACTAAAACCTGAATGTATATTAAATTTAAAATAACAATAATAAAACCAGAATGTATATTAAATTAAAAATAACAATAATAAAACCAGAATGTTTATTAAATTTTAAAATTTCTTCAACTTTCAATTCTCTCATCTACGTAACACAGCGTAATTTCACAGCGTATTTTAGGCGCTATGAGTTCAATTCCTCAGCTGGCTAAGTCCTACATCACGACACAACCAACATTTTCCGCTTACTTAGGTGGTAGTAGGAGATTTTTAAATATTGTCAGGCTCTACATAACGCTCGAATGTTTGCATTTCTTAAAAAAAGTAAGAGATTCAAATGTGATTCTTCTACGGAGCTTTTAAATGGTTGTTTCTGAATCGTGTTAAGAGGTTGGCCTCATGTTTTATGGCTTACAGCCTCACCAAAGACAAATCCAGCACTGATTTTATCTCTAATCCATTCCGTGATACCAGTTGGTCCAGCTGGAATTATTTAATCCCCCGATTGGCCTTTATTGTACACAAATCTTCATCCGGATTAAAATAATCCCGTAGGGCAGCTGCGCGCCCACGGGCTGTACCGACGTTGGAAGAACAATGGACGGTGTGTTGAAATGGGCACTGACTTTAATTAAACCTAATGGATTCTTTGGGCTATAAATAGTTAGTAACAGGGAAAATAATGTGTCTCAAATGCACCAAGGTTTTTAGAGACGCACATCTTGCAATTTAACCTCTAAAAATGTGATAATGTACATACAACGGATCAAAAAAATGTGGTTTTCTTATTGTTATTTGGTGATTGCAAGATTTACATAAATAAACTTGTAAAAAGAAAACATTCGTGTTTTTGTTGATTCCAAAATGCAATAACGTGATTTGCTCTTGCCAGATTTTAATTACGGACTCGTAATTTATTACAGAATATATTCCAACAGAACTTATGGATGTGTCTGTAGTGAATAAATACTAA
Source organism: Hesperophylax consimilis (assembly GCF_061612785.1). Classification (NCBI taxonomy): domain Eukaryota; kingdom Metazoa; phylum Arthropoda; class Insecta; order Trichoptera; family Limnephilidae; genus Hesperophylax; species Hesperophylax consimilis. The sequence continues at coordinate 24,510,056 of NC_142853.1, forward strand.
TAATATTCAACAGAAGATTATATAGTACCGATATTTTTTGAGATTTTATCGGTGAAAAGTATTTTTGTGATTACTTAAGAGGAAGCTAAAAGCCAAAAATGTGTATATTTTTGGTATACCTTATATCGTAGGCAATAGGCATTAAAATTGCTTGGCAAACGGAGTCTAGAAAAGTTCGATTTCAAGCACAAAACTGTTTTTTTATAAGAAAGTAAAAAAGTGAATCAATTGAAACCGTCACAGACAATCTTTAGCTATAATACTGTCTTTTTAAAAATTGTTTCCTTTACGCGTTCATATATTTGTATTGAAAAAAAAATTTTAGTAGTTTACATTTATATTTTTTGTAGAGTAATTTATTTTTTTATTTGTATTCAACTCAAGAGGAAACCTTCAATTTATCTAAAGCATATTTTTTGGTATCCATAATGTAAACCAATTCGTTATAAAGATTAATCAAAATAGTGATTTGACATTAAGATTCGCCTTAGGGTAATTATGCTGTGTTTAGAATTTGTTCTGAATTTAGATATCTGTAGTGAATGAATACTATGTATTAATTTTAACCGAACACAACTCTGAATCTGAATGTATCTGTAGTGAATAAATACTATGTGCTTATTTTAACCGAACATAACTCTGAATTAGAATGTATCTGTAATAAATTAATACTATGTACTCATTTCAACCGAACATAACTCGTAATCTGAATGTTTCTGTAGAAAATTAATACTATGTACTCATTTGTAAATACGAATCTCAAACATGAGAAACGCTTTTCTCTATTGAATTGGGTAGTTACGTTAAAAAGAAAACATGTTATTGTAATTAGTTTTTTTAAATATATATTAAACCTTAGCTGTATCCTCCACTGATAAATTCAGGGATGGTAATGGTACATAATAATATCTGGTTTGGATTATCTACCACCCAGACGCCCGGGCGAGGGCGGCAAGGGGGGGAGGGCAGCAGGGATGGACGGAATTCTCAGGGCAAGGACTCGCTGTTTTGGAGTGGTTCGAACAATTGTTTTTTTGTACATAACATTACATTTTCAACATAACCTAACAATGCAGAACACCATGCATACCGGTCGATTAAATTTAGCAAGAAGAGGCAATAAGCAATAAAAAGAGATAAGAGAAGCCAAGAAGTTCCAAGAAGAGCCTAGAAAAGCCTAGAAGAAACAATAAGACACAAGAAGAGACAAGAAGAAGCAAGTAGAGCCAAGAAGAACCAAGGAGAAGCAAGCCGATCCGAGAAGAGCCAAGACAGACAAGAAGATTTAAAAAGAGCCAAGAAGAGGCAACAAGCGAAAAGAAGAGACAAAAAAAGCCACGAAGAGTCAAGGAGAGCCAAGAAGAGCCTAGAAGACACAAGAAGAGGCAAGAAGACATGATGAAAGACAAAACAACGCTCAATCAATTCTTTTATTCCTGCCCATCCTTAATTCTGGATTGTTTATTTATTTTAATTTAATATTGGATTATTAGGTTGCCATGTATACCGGTTGATTACACTCTAACATCCTTCCTGTCCTCCGAGCACCGGTGTACCTGTTTTAGCTGTACAGGAGTGCTCCTGGTTAGGGTGGTACAAACGTATCATATCGTAACCTAACAAAGCAGAACACAAGGTTTATTTTTTTTTAAAGCTTTTCTCGGTGGAAATCTGTAAAAAGGACTAAAAATGCGTTTTCCACATAAACAGTTGTATTTAAAAACTTAAAAATTATATCTAATTATATTTTTAGAGAAAGCCAATAAGCTAGATAATGATTTGATTCAAATTTGGATTTGAGGCCAAAATACTTAATAAATTTCAAGTTTCTATTTTTTTATGGTTTTTCTCAGGATTGTACCTTCTTACCCAGGAACTATCAACCTCGCCAAATATCGATCGGGTAGGACCGACATTTATTACTTATATTAACTGCTGTAATATCACCCGATTTTAGAAAAATGCCTACATGCCCGCGTGATTGCCGCCAAAACATTGATCGATAGAATGCATTGTCATTGACAGCGAGTCCATCTGTGAAAGTTTCGAAAGTCGGAAGTTGGTTAATCTCCGCTTCCAAGTCAAATTGACAAAGGTAATAAAAACATCATGTAATAACCGAGTTTTTCGGGCATATAAAGTCTATTATTACTTTTACAATTTTAATGTAATCCATACCTATCTTACAAATCGTCATTTTTTGTCACCGGAGATGAAAAGTGCCCGCGCAGTACCTCTTCTAACGCGCAACCAACAACAAGTTACAAGTTCAAATTCACGTTGCGTGCAAATTAGAGCATTTCACTGTTGAGTTTTTATGATTTAGAAGGAAAAAATAGGATAGAATCAACAAGGTAGGACTTTCCAGTTTGCTGGTGGCATCCTCACGCAGTACCATTCCATTCCCTTTTCCCATTCATTTTAGTTAACTCTCGCCCTAGATAACATTTCCAAGAACCATCGAAAGTACAATTCTTTATGTTATTTCACATTATTTAAAATGTCGTTTTGATGCTTCACAGACCATAATTCATGACTAAATGTCGTTCTTCAACGAAATTATAATAACTTCCATTCACGAGATACGATACGACCAAAGCAAATAATAAATTCACTCAAAGTTCCCTGGTTTAGTAGCCTCTGCCATTTAGCCCCAAGCCTTACCGGGACGTTATTTAACTAGGCCATACAATAAACACTGGCAGTACGAAATCCTTGCTGTAGGTACAAGTACCACCCAGTTATCTGTCGAGTTCGCTCTAACTAGAGATACCTGCTAATATACGAAGGTAACGTCTTTTTGATGTTATACTGTCAGAATAGATGTTGTTAAATATGAAAAGTTTGAGTCAGGACGAGGTATTTATTTAGAATGGTATAGTAATAGTATGGTAAGGTATGGTAATAATATGGTAATGGAATGGCATACCTATTTGAAAATGACGCCCTTGATGACTGATATTATCTCCTATCGAGGAGCTATGTTGAAACGGAAATATTTTCCTTTTTTACAAATGGGTGTTGTTTTCTATATCTAGTTGTGATGGAGATATAATGAAAAAATGAGTTTTTTATTTAACTAGGTAATAAAAATGCGTTATTTAATAGTTAGCTAATTACGTAAAACACAATGTTATAGGTATATATCTATGCGGGAAGTTCTAGAGTGTTAGATACCCCATAAGTTCTCTGTTTCGCCCTGATCAAAGGCCACCATTCAGAATATCAACATTGCTTGAAATGACTTTATTTGTGTTTCGTGTCCAAGTCTCAATAGCTAGTTACTACCTCACCTTCCTCATTCCCAACCCCTCCCCCCCACTCACCCTCTAAGCCTCACAATGTCCCACTGGCTCCAGGCAATTAGGATTCTATTGCGGAAATTACATTTAAAATGTAATTTACAATAACGGATATTATTCTCTATAACTGAATCGTAGAAAATTGGAACAAATTCGGTAAATAATGTGTTAGAAAAAAACTAGAAATCAACGTTTTTGAAACAAATAATATCATTATTATTTCATATCAGAATGAAAACTTTACATTTCTCCCCCCCCCCAATTAAACTGTAAATCAGTATAATATTAAGAGCAATATAAACTATTAAGTCCTGAAGCTTAAAAAATACGCAATAAAAGTCTAGCCCGTGAGCAAACAAAGAGCTTGCCGCAAGTAATCAGAAATGTTTGTTTAAAAGCTTCGAGCGCAGAACAAGTGTTTGCAATATTTCAGCAGCTTTTCCTTTCAGCTGCGGATTTTAGTACCCTGGATAGAATAAGCTCTGGGGAGCGGTGACACGGGTGCCGTAGAAAAACTTTACGGAAAGCCTGACGGAAAAAGCTCTCGAAATACCACTTTTATAGTCCTCGTCGAAATGCCATGTTTTCTAGACTCGAGGAAATACCGCATTATGACGATGCTCGCGATGTACAAATAACGCAAAATGAAGTAGGAATGTGTGGAAAGATTGCAACGTCAAACATGCGGAGGAGAACCGTGTAGACTTTAGACTGTAGGCCCCCTGAAGTATGCTCGAATTGTAGAAAGAATTCACTTCTTGAGAAAACTTGTATCGAAATTTAATAGAATTTTGTGGAAATAGCCTAGAATAACGTCTTAAAGCTCTTTTTTTCACTCCTTTAATTTGTACAGTTTTTTTTAATACATTTAAGTTTACATACTTCTAATTATAACTAACATGTCCAAAATGACATGTATGAACAAAATGTATTTTACTATTTTTTCCATCAGTTCAATGGACAAATTCAGAATCAGTTGGGTTTTTAATTCCCATTTAAACCACCAGAGGTGCTCTATGCACTCTATGCTCTATGGCACATATCTATGACATAGAGTCTATGCTAATCCTCAGTATGCTGCCGCCCTGCTGCCACCCAGCGATGTTGGTATTGCCGTTCGTTTGTATGAGACATCGCTGAATTTCGTTTGCCACAGATTCATTAAAAAGAAGGTTTTTATTTATGTTACTTGCAACAGTCTTGATTACACACGTAACTCACCAACGGAGTACCATTTCCAGTATTTTCTATTTTAATTTTTACCAGCCAACAATGTTAGATCCTTATGAATAAAATAAATTAACGCAATTTACGAAGATCACACACTATTTCATTTTGTACATGTAATGATTTATATTCTCGCTCGAAGATAGGAGAATCTTGACTAAAATGTATTCATGTTGTAATTGGTCTTATGCATTTCGCAATGATATGCCTACAAAATTTGATCGTTTTGTCTGCAAATTGTGCCCATAAGACTGTCATTTTTGTTTTCATATTTGGAATATACTATTTTATACGTTACACTGTTAGTAACATGTTTTCGTCGATTTCTCAATTTTTTTTTACCTTTTTTAATTTTAATATGGGCAATTAGTTCATACATGGAAAACTAAAACTTATTTCTTAATATCTGTATTGAGTGCTGAATTATATGTAGAAATAGAATAATAGATTTTACGGAGGGATAAGAACAGGTTAGTAGAAAACGTTACACATAATCACGCGCATGCGTACTGTGTATACAGCGGTTGACAGATTTTTAAACCGCCCGACCCCCAGTATTAGGGACGTATTATTATTATGACTTTGTTAAAATCTGTTTTATTTTACAAATATCAATTGTTCGCGCAATTAAAATATAAAAAAAAATAGTAATACCCATTGGCAGCACTATCAGAGGAATATTTTCAATCGAAATATCGATTTACCTAAGCAAATAAGGAACGTATAATCAAATTTGACAAATTTCGAAGCAATTCAAAGCAAACCGGGTCAATGAAATCGAAAATGTCGTCTGAGGAAACGTAAAGTTGGCAACTAAACGCGAAATGCAAAAATTACCGTGTTTTGAGGATTGGAACAAAGTGTTGCCAGTCTAAAAAATTCTTGTATGAATATTATTATGAGCAAATATTTTAACCTGAGAAGTATACGGCCCTCCTCGTCGTATAGATATACCAGCACGAGGGCGGTGTATTAGAGAACATTTATTAAGACTGAAACAGTATTTCATTTTGGAGGTATTTCCCCATTTATTACATTTTATCTAGCTTTATTGATTTTTGTCTTCTATTGTAGCTCTCTACAACATAAATAACGTTATAAATACAAAATTAGGTAAACGATCATGTGTACAAACAGTATATATTTTTCAGGTTGCCAGAGAAATGTACCGTTGACTTAGCTTTTCCGGGTGCGAATTTTTTTACTTTTCCCGCTGGAATCGTCAAATCGTCCATTAACGATATGATCGCGTGAGCCCGCGTGTAAACAGGCGATCAACGATGCCATTCCAGTGTGTGTGTGACACACCAGTTAATGTGTTTACATGCTAATGAGCGCGTGTTACGCCGCGGCGACGTGGTTGGAGCGTCGCGACGCTATAAGGACGGACCCATGAGATTAATCAACCCGTTTTTTTTAAACTAAGGAACGGAGGGCTAGTACAAATATTACACATCGTTAGGGTAACTCAAGCGAGGCTATACTAATGTTGTGCGTTGCAGTAGAATGATAAATTGTTTCAAAATGATTTATGGCTTGTAATTTGAGAAACTACATTATTTATACTGCAAAAGAAAATTTTGTTTTCTTTAAAAGCAAATATTTTATTATGTTATGAAAACATTTTTAATGATTTAGGGAAACTTTATTTTTTATTATTTTTTCATATTCAAAATGCAGACATTTTGCTTTGTTGTCGCCTAAAGATTTTATCCGTTATGTATAACAATTTATTTTATGATTGCGGACTTTGCATTTGAAATATGCAAAATTAGCGTTGTAGGTGCTGTAGGGATATAATGGGATTAATAAGTGCAGGTCTTTAAGAGACTCGGATTATATGAAGAAGGAAAAATAGACGCCGGGTAGCTCGTTCCTTTAAAACACCTGTAGAACAGATACAAAATTCCTACATCTGGTCTGTGCATTAGGGTGGCCAATCTGTTTGTTAACTGTGATTGTCAATTAGACGGACCGCCCTCTTTGCACAGAATCAACTGGGTTTATCAAGTTTTTTGGGGCTCTAGCCCAGAGGTGAATTAGGGTATATTCACTGATTTTTACACTCGAAAAAAATTACGATATTGAAGATATTTTTATTTTATTTTTATGTTGACGATAAAATTTTCTATTTTCTATCTACCATTTTCTATTTGCCGCCAAAAGTCTTGTTCGCTTTCATTCGTGAATTCGTTGGCGTTGACGTCACGCTGGGCAACGTTTCCAGCCAGTGACGGTTTATATGTCATAATGACGTTGTGACCAGTTGGAACCATTCCGGAAAGTGCGATTCTTAAAATCAATAAATATTACAATTACAATTTTTTCGTGCCATTTTCAGAATAATGAAAATAGATATTTTGTGATGTGACATTATTATTTAAAATACAACAATAACTTAATAAACACCACTTTTATTTTTATACTTAATTACCTACTAGGTTTCCGAATTTTCCAGGCCTGCACAATACTGCCCTGAAGAAGCTACAATTGTAGCAAAACCCGGTCACCATTAAGTATAATAATAATAGTGGTGTTTACTAGGTTATTGTTTTATTTCGAATAAAAATCCTAGAGAAAAAAAAAAAAAAAAAAACTGAATCCATTTCCAGTGCAAAGGGGTTTAATATAAGTTTTAATTCCTGCAATCATATTTACTTTACATATTATATAGAAACAGGTAAAATAAACTTTTTGCTACTAAAAATTGTATAGTCTTATTATGCCAAAATATAGCATGCTCGTTAAGCGACTTCCTCGTCAGCGCTAAGCGCATAATATTATGCGCAAATATCCCACGTACGGCGTTAGTCATATTTACGTATTCGCTTTAAAAGAACATGTATGATTGTCAAAAGGAGTGTCGAGCGCACCCGCAATTCTACGTACACCGGAACATTCATTAAGGGTTTTTCACAGCAACGTTTTTTATGTGAAAATTTAACGTAGAAATGTAACGTGGAAATGTAACGTTTCACGGGACGTTCGTGACCCACGTCACATGACAATATACTTAGTTTTAATTACCAAATTGTCCACGAACAAAAATTATTCGGTTTTCGTGGAAAAGTGTCCGTGCGTGACATTATATTTTCCGTGGAAAAATGGATTCAGGTTTTATGACAAAATTAATTATTTATAAAACTTTAAGAATGATTAAAGGTTTCAATTTGGGAGGCGGGTATGTTGGATATGGTGACCGGATAAATCATCAAAATGATAATTATCACATCTTTAAAAAGTTATATAAAGTCATGGAAAGTGATGAAACAAAAACTTTATTAACTGGGTTAAGTAAGTTAGGTTGGGTTTAATTTTTTTTATCGTTTTTAATGACTTAATATCACTTTTTAAAGGTGTGCTGAATTGTCACTGTGTTGAGTTATCATGGAACCGTTGGATATATTGGATAATCAACGGCGGTCGTCCCAAGTGGTTTGCTGCGTTTGGTAACTTAACAGGGGTTTCCGGGTTTATGGGTGAGGTTTTACTAGGTCTGCCCACTTAGTGCGTCAGTGGCTCCAGCAGGACTCTCTCGATCCTTGGCACAGCAGTGGGAGGTATAGATTTATACGTCCATCCCTCCTAGACCTACTGACCTCCAGATTTTTCCTCAGATTTCCAGCAGCCCTGAGGGAAATTATTTTCGTCAGGGCCTCCTGTGTGGAGCTACAGCGTTTTCCAATAAGAGGTGTTATTTTAAATAGCCCACTATTTCGGTAGATGTTACTTTTAAAGCTGTCATTTTTTTAACATTTGACAAGTTATTGTTGTAAAACCCAAAAGTTATTGTTGTAAAGCCTCTTTATCTTCAACGTGTGACTGTTTGGTGCGGTTTATGGTTCGGCGGAGTCATTGGACCTTACTTTTTCAAACATGAGTCTGGAGCAACAGTTACGGTGAATAGATTGCGCTATCGAGAGATGATTAATGATTTTTTTATGACCGAAATTGGATGGTATTGATTTGGACAACGTTTACTTTCAACAAGACGGCGCTACGTGCCACACAAGCAACGAAACCATTGATCTTTTACGATTGAATATCAAAATAACACCTCTTATTGGAAAATCCTGTACTTTATAATAAACGCTTATTTTCTAATGGTAAAAGCATTTGATAACAAAACTGTTTTGAAACGTGATGAAAGTTCATGGACTCGCGATAATTGGGAAATGAAGTCACTGTTCCGCAATTAATTGTTTGGGCTTCATTTAGCTTTTAATTACAAAGATCTGGTCGATTAGATACAAATACTAGTTTTACTACATAATTTCGACGGATGTTTTTTTTTCATTAAAATTTAATTCGTTGCGTAGTAAAAGCGTGTCTTAATTTTTTTTTATTTCCTCCCTCGCACGTAGAGTCCAAACTGCTCCCAACCATCTGGAGCCATTGAGACTATGGCATTCCCAATTAGGAGGAGGTGGTAGACATGGTAGTGGAGTGTAAAATAAACAGTAACTTTACGTAAATGGTAAAGTAGTATTGTTTTATGAACCTCACTGGCAGAACCTCTGCTGAGGTGTTCTCATGTTTTAAGGCGGCTCCATCAACAATATTACCACAAACATTGAACCAAATGTTTGTGCAGGCATGCAACATTTGCAACATAAGACAGAGCCGCAAAACAAAAAAAAAACGTTGTGGCCTCGACCTAATGTTTTTGTTTTTGTTTTTACCCGATGTTTTAATTTTTGCCCGATGTTTTTGTTTTTGCCCGATGTTTTTGTTTTGGCCGATGTTTTTGTTTTTGCCCAATGTTTTTGAAAGGAAGTAGAGGATGTTTTGTTAAGAAAAAAAGTATGAAGGGTGGGTAGGGATCTAGTGATCAGTGTGGCTAGTGATAGGAGTGACGGACATTTGATACTATCCCTCCCACTGCGATGCAAGGCGATGAGTCAAGAGAGACCAGTTGGAGGTGTCAAAGGGTCTCCCCAAACCAACCTCTCCCGATCTGGCCCGCCACGCAGCTGGTGGGCAGGCACATCCTAAAGACACCTCATCCGTTGAACCTTGGTACCCCAAACACAGCGAACCACGCATGACCTACAGCAGAGGGGTTGGTTATAAATGGTTTCCGGGGTGGTGATACACAAACCCGCCTCCCAAAATTATCTTATATTAAGAATAAAAATTCCAAAATTGAACACCGAGCATATTCAAAATACAAACTTCCTTGAAATCTTAAAATTATCTAAAATATTCATGAATATAAGCCTAAATTGAAAAACATACATAAAACTACTATAAGAGTCCATGCCTATTATTATTTTTTTAAGTTTATTATTGTATGGATAATATTACATTTTCTTTTATTATAATTTACAATATTTTAATACTTATATGACTTTATTATTTGCGCATGAATTCCCTCACCAAACACGAGAGTCTTGTATCTTTGACGAGGAAATGTTTTGTTTTATTTTTTCTTTATCGCTGTGTAACATGTAAAAAATTTTATATTTATTTTTAAAATAAAAACATTTGTATATATACTACCAAATTGGGAAAATATGGGCTTCTCTTCTTGATCTCATCTAGATTCACCCTTTTAAAAACTTGTATTGAACAAATATATCCACAGCATCCCAAATATGAGGAGAATTCCGTTCACATATCCAATTTCATTTATCTTTGTGGCTATAATTATTCGCTTCTTAAAATAGAATTCATTAACGGTCCATAAAACGTATTATATAGGTAAATTTATACAGGTCGGATAATTCTCCAAGAGAGGGTTTTAAAGTATTTTAGGATAATGAACACCAAAATAGCAAAATCAACATTAAAAATGACTCACCACTTCGACCTGCGAACGGCACATGAAAAAAACAAAAAATATTAAAACCAAATATAAATAAAACGAAGAAATTTCAACAAACAGGGAATTCAAAATAATGTATAGTGCAATTGGTGTAAAAATCGTTAAAATTGATTGATAAATACCTAATAATGAATTTTCTAAAAGCATACTGACGAAACATAAAAATGTTAAATGAAAATAAACTTTGAAAAGCATCGTAGGGCATTAGATAACATTCATGGGTCAGTTGGGTTTATGAAAAACTGAAGGAAAGCTATTATTTCTTAATAAATATCAGTAATTAATTAAATTGTTGTCAAAGTGCAAGAAATAAAAAATAAAAAAAACATAATGGGATAAATTTACTCTACAGGATTTTTCCAATAAGAGGTGTTATTTTGAATAGCCCGATATTTCGGTAGATGTTAGTTTTGAAGCTGTCATTTTTTAACATTTGACAAGTAAAAACTACGCCATTAATAAAAATGGAACGATACACGCTTCGACAACGCATTGAAATTATTAAAATTCACATGAGTGAATCAAATGCAAATCATCTTGAGTGATTAGGCCCATTTCTACTTCGGTGACGTCGTCAACAAGCAAAATTGTCACATCTGGTGCTCGGAAAACCCAAAAGTTATTGTTGAAAAGCCTCTCTATCCTCAACGTGTGACTGTTTGTTGCGGTTTATGGTCCGGCCGAGTCATTGGACCTTACTTTTTCGGAAATGAGGCTGGTGCAAAAGTTACGGTGAATGGATTGCGCTATTGAGAGATGATTAATGATTTTGTATAGCTAAAATTGAATGGTATTGATCTGGACAACGTTTACTTTCAACAAAAGGGCGCTACGTGCTGCACAAGCAACGAAACCATTGATCTTTTACGATTGAATATCAAAATAACACCTCTTATTGGAAAACCCTGTATAAGGTTGTGGTGTTTTACACAAATTTAATTGCAACGTAGTAAACCAAATGACCAGTAAGAGCCAATTTATTTTTGATTTTTTCTTTGAATGGTTACCGTTAAACGCCAATTCTAGGTCAGTTTCAGCTTTTGAAAAAATTGTGGTTAGCAGAAAAGCACAACTGTTATGTTGCTAAGCTTGTTACTTCGTCACAATTTGATAGAAAGTTGAAACGGATCTAGCATCGGCATTTAAAGGGGACTTTCCAAATGTTCTTAAAAAGTTACCATTTGATGAAATTATTTTATTTGAACTTCTGTGAAACACTTTAACCTTCTCGTAAGTATTAATACGTTTTGTTTTTCACGGAAAGTTCAACCGCAACGAAAGGTTATTTTCAAATGAAGCAGGCATAATTATCTAGCAGGGTGAAAAGTACATGAAATGTGGGGGACATAACTCACAAGTCACCGGAATGAAATTAATTACAAATGAATCGCGTGTCGAAGTGCAAAATAAAAATATCATAAATAAACAGGTTGAATTACAAAGAAAAACTTAAACGAAAAACAGGCCACAGGTACAAAAAAAATGTAAATATAACAGGGTGAAATGGTGGAAAAAAACATCAAATATGAAATTAGTGATATCCCTGGGTGACATATTGAACAATGAAAAAACAATGGTAACATTTGAGCGCCATTGAGGTGATTTTGAATAGAAACGGCGCTATACAAATCATCCAAACATTATTATTTCCATCTGTTTTGCTTTAAACCATTCCGCGAATCTGAAGCAATGCCATTATTATCCTCACCAAAAATAACTCACACAACATACGCTTAATTCTAACATAATATAGGTATACTTAAACATCTCGGTACAGTTTTTCCTGGAGAATTGTTCACGAAACAACATCAAAAAACCTATTACAGTTATTCATTAATATGCTTACACTCCACAATACTGAGAATAATTGTAATTAATGGTTATTATTAGTGATACACATTCTAGCCATATTTATTTAACGGACATGACACATAACAAGAACAAAACAGAAAAACATTTAATGTATTGGCATTCTTACCTTACAGACTTCATGACAGGTTCTCCTAGTGCTTACATAATTTCCACGAAATATAAAAAATGACACTTACTGTAATTCACATCTGCACGCTTACATCTACCAACTATAATCACGCAGTTACGTAAATCATCCACATGCTTCCCTCAAACTCCACACCACGTTTATCACTACGATAGTGAGCAGTAGACCCACCAGGATCAGTTAAAAAGAACATTCTAACATCGATGTCATTTATCAACATGTTTCCCTCAAACTCCGCACCGTGTATACTATGATAGTAAGCAAACTCACCAGGATCCGTTAAAAAGAACATTCCAACATCGGAGTAACACTTACGTAATTCATCAACATGCTTCCCTCAAAATCCGCACCGTGTATACTATGATAGTAAGCAAACTCACCAGGATCCGTTAAAAAGAACATTCCAACATCGGAGTAACACTTACGTAATTCATCAACATGCTTCCCTCAAAATCCGCACCGTGTATACTATGATAGTAAGCATCTCACCAGGATCCATAAAAGAACATTCCAACATCGCTAGATCATTCACCGATGCATACCACCAATGACAGATATTTACGTAATTCATCAAAATGCTTCCCTCAAAATCCGCACCGTGTATGATAGTAAGCAACTCACCAGGATCCATAAAAGAACATTCCAACATCGCTAGATCATTCGTCAATACATACCACCAAAGACAGATATTTACGTAATTCATCAACATGCTTCCGTCAAAATCCGCACCGTGTATACTATGATAGTAAGCAACTCACCAGGATCCATAAAAGAACATTCCAACATCGCTAGATCATTCGACAATACATACCACCAAAGACAGATATTTGCGTAATTCATCAACAACCGCTGAATGACAATGTAGACTCACCAGGATCCGTTGCAGCTGCAGCAGCAACACCAGCACAGGCAGCGGCGGAAGGGGCCGCGCGCCGCGCCCAACCCGCGCAGCCGCACGCCCGGCAACTCACTCACCGAGCACATCTGTAAGCACAACATCACGCTATCAGCTGCCGTCACTGCTAGTGTCCACTGCTAGCTCCAGGTCGAGCACCCTGCCGCCGGACCTGAAATATAAACACTTTAAGGCTCCGTAGTAAGCATTCAAAAAGAAGATGGAGATAAGTAAGTAAAAGTAACTCAAAATAAGGTAGATCTTTGCAGCGTAGTCCATTGTGGGACAGAATCTGAATGTTCGTTTTTAAACGAACCGCTAAAACTAAAGTTCGGTAAATTATAACATATTTGTACAAATGTCCATCTAAATAGTGCAACAAAATATTAAATTTTCGAAGCAAGCACGAACTATCGTTTACCCATTTGGGATTTGTAGTCAAGTCTTTTAAGCAGTCAGCAATTTTCCCACCGTTGTACAAAGAACTGGTAATTCGTAAGCAGCTTTTACTTACGACGATTGAATAGTGATATTACAATGCTTATTGCCTGTATACTGTCAGAATCATTTATTGACAAATTATAGAAAGAGACGGTCACACCGCCTTCCGCGTTCCTCGCAACTTGGTTTGTTACCATTTCCCTAATTGGTGGGTCTCTCAGTCCGAATGTCTATGGCGTAAGCAAAAATATTTAAAACAAAGCAAAAATCTTTGGTCAAATGTCCTAGGTAACATTTAAAGAAATACTGTGAATTTTTTCATATCTTAATATGTTAAATAACGGAACCAGATATGTTTTTAATAAATTTCGATGTATGCTTTGCTGTTTTTTCAATTGAGGGAATTTCACATAATTAATTTTTCAACTATCTTAAAAAGTAATACATACATTCTTTTAAGAGCTTAAAAGCTTTAAGTGTTCAATTGACATTTTTACAACATTAAGTGACATTCGAAACGCAGGGACTTATGTTGGACCATGTTACACATAAACCATTCATCCCACAATTTGGAAAATGTTATTTTTTGATGATATTTTTTTGTGATATTTTCAATTACTGCAGAAACCGAAATGTTTCATCACTTTTCATATTACACTTGTTAAATTAAAATAATTTGTAGTATCTATGTGCTCGACTTAAAAAAAACAATCTTTAGTGTTATTTATTAATTTATTTGTAAGAAACAAACAGCTTTTACATAATATGCAATGCTAAATATACAAGTTAACCGAAGTCAAGCCACCGAAGTTTCTTATGCTAAAGTTCATTGGAAATGAAGTTTTAATCTTAAAATTAATTTTGGGTTAAAGGAAGGGGAGAGGAAGAGGAAAATAGGAAGAGGATAGGAGAGGCTTCCGATATATTCCATGCTCTCATATTAATAATCGATCGCACGCATTACTTTATACCGATATTTCTTTAGGTTATTACTAAAAATGTCAATGCTATAATTTTTTTTATTATATTTTGCACATATACGAGGAATTGGGGAATTTTTTCGAATATTTGTTCTACACGAGAGTAAATAAAATAAATCAGTTTGTCGGGTTGATCTAGACGGAATATGAAAATTTATTAAATTGATAAGTTCTGGTGAGTCTAGACCATTATTTAGGATTTTAAACAATAAGATTTGATCAAAAATTAGACGTCGTGTTTGGAGGGAGTTAAAATTATGAATTTTAATGGATTCGGTATAATTTGAGAAGTGTAAGTTTAGTTATTAATTTATGTGTTTAAATTTTTTTTTAATTCTTTCTATTCTTTCAATATGGGCTTGGTATAAAGGAGTCCAGATCGGTGTATTGTGTTCCAAATGCGGCCGACTATATGAGGAGTAAAGGGAATATAAAGTGTTTATGTTGGAAGGGAAGTTAAAGGAAGTTAAGTGGAAGGGTTTTGCTATGCGAATTATAAATCTCAGCATTTTATTGGCTTTGTTAATGATTTCATCAGTGTGTTGGATAAAGTTTAATTGAACATCCAGTGTTACCCCAAGGTCTCTGATATATTTTACTTAATTGATGTGTGTGCCGTTTAGTGTGTATACAAACGAAATTTTATTTTTATTGCGTGTAAATGTTAATTATTTAATTTATGCATTTTTCGATGTTAATAACAAGTTTGTTTAATTCGCAAAAGGCAAAAACACGATTGAGGTCCTCTTGAAGTTTAATGCAGTTGTTGATTGATTTAGTAAGTAATTTTTTTATCATCTGCATATGCTAGGTAATTAGCATGTAAAAAAACAATTGTGAATATCGTATATATACACATTACATTATAATGGGCCTAAATGAGAACCTTGAGGTACACTGGAGGGCACAGAGAAGAAGTTGGACTTTGTTCCCTCAACTGAGACACTTCGAAGTCTACTCCAAAGGATCTATTATCTCAGCATACTAATTTGTGGGTTGGGTGGTTTGTGCATAACATGGTACAGTTTACAGTTTATGTGTTGGGAATACATCGCTACTGCAGAGGTAAAATTCATTAAGTGGAATTTTCAGAATATGGAGATAATCGAGATTTAGTCAATCATATTTCTTCCCAAAATCCGACAAATGCAATTTTTCAGGAATCTTTCCTTTTACTGGATTGTACAAAATGCAAAAGTTAAAATTTTCTCTTGCTAATTACCATAAATTTAGAAATAAGTGAGTTTTCCTCAAACGCGTTTATTTGAAATTTGTTGAACTCCATGTGAGGGGGTTTCATGACGAAAACAGAACATTGATGAAAAGTTGTGGGATTGCATAGATGCAAGAGTAAGTGTTAAGCCTTTATATAGAGTAGAACGATCTCACTCAACTTCTTTCTATACCAGACCATCGTCCGTGAAGAAACAGAACACTGGAGAAAAGTAATGAGAAAAAAGAGCTGAGCTAACCTAACCTAACACAAGCTTACTTAACCTAACCCAACCTAAACTAAACTAACCGAACATATCATGTTATCGTGCTCTCTTTTGTTTGTTCTGTTTTATTCGGATACGAGGAAACGACCTGCATGGAACAAATCCACAGATAAGGAATACTTAAACAAATTATACTTTTATGACGACGATAAAAATTACATGAGCGATGAATGGGGAAATTGTTTTAATCCAGAACAGAGTGGAAACATCACTAGTTGTTGATACTTTATCTGAAAAGAATATAGAATTATTCTCTAAGTAGGTCTAAATATTCAGGTAGGTACTCTAATATTTTCCTTATTTTGCAACATTCCTGCAATTCAAGGTGCTATAGTCCAAATTGCTATAGACTGTGGAGAAGGTACCAAAGTCGTTAACTACTCCAATAACTCTTTGGCTTATCCCGTTATTTATAATAATAAATTTAACATTAACAAAAATAACAATTTATTCTATTTGAGCTTTATTACGGTAGTTCCCTTCAACCTTCAATACACTCTACGTCCATTATATGCATTTAAAACTAATATTTTATTGATTTATTTTAGGGTCTTAAGCCTTGTTGCGCTACCTCCTACATTAGCCCGCGCAAAACGGCATAATAACCCAAAAATAAGTCACTATAATACTTTTAGCCGTGAAAATCTCAAATCTTAACAGATTAAGATTCGTCGCTACGCAGCATACAATAAAAAAACGTTTTCCAGATTTGCCAGGCGATTATTTTTACTCAAGCCCGAAGAAGACATGGCACGATCAAGTGAATCAGATACTCGTGTCGGGCCATGTCTAGAGTCAACATAATAGAAGCGTATGTATGAGACGATGTATGAATGTGAATGAGGCAAGGAGTGTGTGCCGAGACCGAGTTGTTTGGCGGTCCGTCCTCTCTGCCTACCCCTGCGGGAAAAAGGCTTGATGGTTAGTTAGTTAAGATTTACAAAACTTTTAGTTTGTGTTCGCAGATCATTTAATCAAAGGTAATTATAATTATATACTTGAAAAAAATGCTAACTTTACATCAAAATATCCTCATAAATAAAATGACTTACTCACATTCCAATCCGATTCATACATAAACATTTAACATAATACACACATTCATAGAGAAAATATATCTTTCCACATTGCCTCACGTGTTCCTTTGATGATAGTACACGCGAGTAAATATATTTAATGTTTATATTAGTACCTTAGAGATTTAGCTAATTACACCATGTTAATTCTCCAAGAGCGTAAGAACTCCGAGAAAATCCCAAAATTTGAGGATAATTTATCATAAAGCTGGCAACACCAGCCGTGAGACTCCGCCCATCACGTGCTCTATTTTTTGGGTATTTTAATATATTGTCTATGGTTATCACAAGATGGCAACATTATCATTATAAAGGGGTTAAGCACTGCTCAATTTTATTATTGTACAGCAGAAAATAATTTTTCATGGAATTTCGTACAAGGTTGTACGTGCTTAATTTCGGTAGCAACGGTGGAATAAATTAAAGGTAAATGGAATTACAGATTAAAGTTATATCTCATTTATATATCTACCTATATATTATTACAAAGATATCACTTTTTTACTAACTGCGTGATAACATATAATACACATTGATAGAAGTAAGTAAGAAACATTTAAAACATTTACAAAGTATGTATACCAACCGTCCAATGACGGTTTACAACAGTATGTTATTTCAAATGATCTGCATAAGGGTGTTATGAACTCCAGTAAAATATTGGCAGTATTAACAACGCTGGCCGCTAGATGCGCTAGTGTTGCATATTGACGTTACATTCCTTTCACAATTGATTAAAAAAAAACTGTGTTAAGTTGGGTGCAGGTTACGGGTGTAATAATTACAAACAACAAAAACACTCAAAAGTCTTTCAGAACTGCCCGTTAGACAAACTGCTAAAAAGCAGTATATCGGGACTTTTTTGGCATATATTTGTAAAGCGTGTAAAACATAATAAAAAATAAATCATCAATGTCAAAAAACTTTGATAGGTGAGTGAACGATATGAGTTAAATCATAGCAAAAACAAACTCTTCTTGATTACGTAAAAAGTGGATTATACCATTACAAATATATTTATAGAAATTTTAAGGTTAATTCAGCAAAACTGTGTTCGTTCCATGTACCCGCTTCCCAAATTAATAGAGTTTTGGAGCGGTTTTGAAATCTAATATATAGGATTATCGAGGATGGTGGAATTCTCCCAAGTTAAGTCATTTGAACAACAGATTTCCATTTTGTTATGTGTATTAAAAATCCAAACAGCACCGCGTATACGTAAATATATAAGGAGAAAAAAAACATCTCAAACATAACAGTTCTTGTATAAAATGCGACGTTGGAAACCGTTTAAAATTTCGTCAAAGACCATTTGATCCATTGGACCCAAGACTCATTGGACTCATTGGACCCAAGACCATTGTACCAAAGTCCTCACCACTTTTCCAACGGCGTTACAAGGAAACATATGGTTTGCTCCTTCACCGCACACTTAAGAATCTTTTGTTAATGATTCTAGACTCTAGACCCTACAATGTCCCTGCATACGAGGTTAACAAGCATTATGCAAGTACTTAACTAGTAAGTATAATATTACAGATACCGCAATCTGAAAATAGAAGAGCAATATACAAAGAAGACGTAAAAGACAAGAGATCTGAAATCAATTGTGTAAGTATACAAGGTTATGAACTTGCATCATCGCATACCCAAGACCCAAGTAGTACCTAAGGCTCTCTCATTGAGAATGAACTCAGCGGTCAGCCAAACCGAAAGCGAGACCCGGTTTCCGCGCCCCTTAGCCGGCTCCCCGATTGCCTCTCGACGAACTGTAGTGGGAAAGAGGGTGAAGACCCCGAGAAAAGAGTGAGCATCGGGTCACCAGAGGCAGAGCAGAAAGGCACCGAGTCCACACGGTCGTACCTCAGGCCAATTCATGGCTCTGAGAGAGGCGCAGGCGGGTCGCGGGAGAGCTTTCTTGTGGGATTCATCACCTGGGTTAGTGCAGAGACGGGTCTATCCCACCCCCCTAGAGGGGATGATGAACGATACAGAACATTTCAGTGTTCTTTTCTAGCCTAACTAAAGAAAAAACAATGTTAATTAAGTCTTAATCAATCTAGAATCGTTTGTCGTCTGCTGTTGAACGAAATACGGAAGTCAAAGTAGTGCAATTTATTACTTGTTCATCAGCAGACAGGAGACCGCAAGAAACAGCAAAAATAAAACGAAAAATATCTGCAAACCGATGTCATTAGCATCGCATTGACAGTGCAATTCGGTTATAATAATAATATTAATAAGAGTTTATTCATAATTTATGCAGGGGTAGTGCACATTCCATCTTTTAAAATAGCAGACAACTAATAAGACTACATAGATAGGCACAAAAAATACGGAATGGGAGTGAAAAAAATTAAACACAAAAATATATTAATATCAAGCAGTCGTTTATGGAGGATATTTTAAAATAAATATGATAACGAAGACTAATATAAGTGAGTAATTTTTAAAAGCTTCCCTTTGTTTTGAAGTTTTTGTGAGTTTATAGTGCCTTTTTATACGAACACAATTCACTCCACAGCCTTCGATAGTCCCACTGTTTGATCAGCCGTGTATTGTATTTTATAACACGCGATCGGCGAATCATGAGCCCTTTCAATGATCCATTACACATTCACATTTGACGTTACTGTGGAGTTACAAAGAGATGAAGAGTAGAGTATATTACACAAATAATTGATTATTATCCAAACTACAATAGGCAGAAATTACTCAGAGAACGGATGGACCGATGTTTAGAACCGGACTTATGCAAAAGGTTTTCGATTAATTTAACTTCAAAAGTAAACTAATCTAACATTATGATAAACGAAATTCAGTGCGTTCTCACAATTATTATAAATATTATTTTTCAATATGGTTGGATAACCAAGAAATGCCCAGATTCCCCGAATGTTTCTCAGAAAAAAGGTTCTCCACGCAAAAAATTCAATTCTTGCAAATCTTAGAAATTCCCGGAAATTTGGGGAATTCTCCACAAATTGGCAACCATGATGTGGATGTTGTAGACCATATATATATTACTCACGTAGACTGGTTTTATTTTTATTAGTTTTTAAACGATGATTTATAATAGTAAATAATCAAACTATATTCAGAATCAACATTCGTGCAGAGCGATCAGAGCTAGGACCCATGGGACGCGGGTTCTAAACCTAGCGTTAGCACAATTTTTCAAGTATAATTATTATTTGTTATTTTGCATGTAGAAAGTTTAAATAAGCTTATTTTATCGTATACCTTGTTCCGGAGTGGAAGAAACTGGCAGTGTCGCTCCGACACGGAGAAAACTTATTGAAAATATTACTAATTTATTAAGAATTTCTTCAAATTATTCGTAATCCGGATAAAAACAAGATGGCAAGCCCTTAACGAATGAATTGATAGGTTTATTAAATACCAATGTATTGTCATGATGTAGGAACACGTGTTCATAAAAATCCTAAAATTTTCGCATTTCGTCATTATACAGGGTGTTAAGGGATGTACTTGACTTACTTTAACCAGTAATTCCTGACATAATTTGGAGTAAAAAATTTGAACGAAATTTTGATCTCCGGTGACTATTAAACTGATTATTTTATAAAAACATTTTTTTTGATTCTTCAACATTCGACACTGATCACTCACCTGAGTAACCGCCCAAACCCTCACATCAGCCCTAGTTACCCAATTGCTGATTTATTAAAAATCTTAACCGAGATACCAAAAATCAAAAGCGAAACGTTTATCGTTATGTAATGAAAAAACAACAGGAAATTTCACAGTTTTTTTCCTACAGCCAAGCAGAGAAAACTTTGAGAGTTTTGAATCTTCCATTCGAACATCGCTTCGCTTAAATTGTTGTTCGTTTAAAAGTATAATATATAAAAAATTGGGATACAATCTCCCACAATGACGTATTTTACATGGGTATGCGAGAAACCATTTTTTATCGATCAAGCGAAGATCAATGATGCGTTGGAGTGATCAAATATCACCGTGTGGAACTATGAATTCCTTGGCTCTCCATACAGTGCAGGGCCGTGAGGAGTAAAGAAACCTAGTCATCCAAGGAAATTTACAGTGGACGGGTCACTCAGCAATGAGGAAACGTCTAAAAAAGAAAATATAAAATAATGAAACATAGTTTTCCGCTGATGTTTACGATAGCTGGCTTCAGGCGAGGCTACCCACTACACCCCCTCTCCACATAGCCTTTCCACCCCATCACAACGCCCAACCACCCCGCAACGCAACCCCATCTCTCCCCCGGGAACTACCCCTCCATATCCACCCCTTACACGATCTAGGAAGTCTCCCGTAGATCGGGAGGGAGGAAGAAGCAGAAGAAGGAAGGAAATCCGACACAGATATCCCTACACCAAATGGTACCTGACTGAAAGTGTATGGAGGTTTGCTGCTCTATGATTTTATGGAATTCGAGATAATATTTTTCGAGTCGGCGTTCAATAGTGTTCCCGATATTTAATAATAATAATATAGCTTTACTAACTGACCCGGCGTTGCTCGGGGAGTTATTAATTGTAGGGAGTAAAGTTTTGAGGTTGTGAGGCCTTTAAGATATAAAATTCTGTAGTACATTATTTTGATGTATCTCGGTTTAGCCAGCGTTAGCTATGTAAGCCACCGAAAATATTTTTTTCTCGACTTAATTACAAAACATCAATTTTTCTTTACTTTTTGAAAATATAATAATAATAATAAGTGTTTTATTATCTTTTTTTGTAACAAATAGATATAATGATATCCTCACTGGGATCTCCCGTGCTGAGGATTTCATTTACATATTATGTATAATTTAATTATAAGAAAATTAATATTACATCAAAGTTACATATGAATTTAATTATGAACATATATCATGTAGTACATTTTTTTTTTAAATAAGCGAGATAGTGTTTTTTGGTATAGTTCAGTTGATTCTGTTTTAGTCTGTGTTTGATATCAGTAAATTTTCTATTTCAGATCTCCCTATATTAAGTATCCAGCTTTTTATTTGAGATTTAAATGTTAAAATGTTGAGGTTTTTGAGTGAGAGTGGTATTTTATTGTAGAGTTTAATACTATGATATAAGAAGCTCTTTTGCCCAAAAGTTGTATTAGTAGTTATTTGTTGGATAAGTTTTTAACCATGAGATCTAGTGTTTCTATTGTACGTGTTTGTTGTTATTTCTTATATATGCATGTATTATATTTATAAACCTTTCGGGAGAAATTTTCTAAATGAGAGTGATAACTCTAGCAAAAATGTTTTGCTTAGTTTAGAAGAACTAAGCACACAAACAGGCAGACGCCGATAGCGATTTTGTTTTATACTATTTAGAGATTTAAGAAATTTGCAACTCTAACTAAGAATACATGTTAAGTGTCCACCATAGTGTACATTTGTCTATAAATTAAGTAGTAAATATAATCAACAACAGAAAATAATAATATCAAAATATAATAGGTACAAAATAATAATCGTAGTATGTAACAAATAGAAAAAATTGAAGTTTCTCATAAACTGCCTCACTAAGCTAGCGACTATCCTGTGCCGAGGCAGTTATTTTAAAAATTAATTCAAATACATATGAGTATACCTACACTTATATAATAATATAATCGCTCTATATTTTTGTGAAACCAATAATTTCGAATTTGGGTGAGTACACCGGTAAAGTTCCTATTATTAGTTTTGATCCAAATTATAATGGTATTTTAAAATATGTTTGAGTATCAAATTTTTCTATGTTCTCTTGAAAAGAGTATTGTACAATTTTGATGCAATGTACCTAAATTTTATTTGATCAAAAGTAGTATGCATTACAGGAATTTGGAGTGAATCTTTATTATTGTTTTGAATACAGCGAAATGTTTGCAATCATATTTGAACGTGAAAGTGAGGCTATGTGGTAGATTAGTGAGATGAAATGATGGAACAGTTTTTCTGAGTGTTAAATTAACCAAATGAGAGGAAGCGATATGCATAAGATACAAAAATAAACATTTAACAATGTGCAATATGATATGCAATATAGTATACTTCTTAATAATATCATGTTTAAGTCGATAAAAAAATTTACATTGCCCTGATATCAAATTAATTTAGCAAACATTCGTTTTTGCACATGATTAAAAAGCATACATCTTTAACAACCACTCGCTTGTACGAGTACGTGCAATATTATAATGTACAAATACGTGACATTACGATGATGTGCGCTGTTTGCCAATTTATGATCGGATGATAATAAATCTGCAATTCCAGGAAAGTATGATTGTGAAAGAAAATAATATGTTTATAATGTATTTAATAAAATATCTTTTTAATAAACTAAAACACTTATTTGTGAACCTTATTTAAAACCGGTTTCGCTTTGCTCAAACGTCATCAGGGTATCATCATATAAATTTGTACCTTGATGATGGTTAAACAAAGCGAAACCTGTCCGTGAATAAATTCATTTAAATCTCGTGGTTTTACACAAAATTAGTGTTTTATTTTTATTAAATATGACAAACCACAAAGTGATCGATTTCTACAATAATATTAAATGTCTTTCATTATAAATGAAGGCGATATTATCTAGTTTTTTTGCAGTATATATTTATATATGCAAATATACATTTTAAAAATTTTTAACAATCAAAAATGTATATTTACTTTAGTTACCCTCTTTCGATATTTTGCGGATGTACCTATGCCTATTGATCTACATTAAAAAACTCCATGTTATAATTAAATAGAATCTTCCAAAATTAAATCATACATTTATTAAAACTGAC
This sequence comes from Hesperophylax consimilis, assembly GCF_061612785.1. Classification (NCBI taxonomy): domain Eukaryota; kingdom Metazoa; phylum Arthropoda; class Insecta; order Trichoptera; family Limnephilidae; genus Hesperophylax; species Hesperophylax consimilis. The sequence continues at coordinate 24,534,076 of NC_142853.1, forward strand.
AATCTACCAAAGGTTCAGTACCCCGTCCATCGAAATGGGTCCATTCAGGAAGTTATCGAGCGGCAAACAGATTGGAGGCTTCATTTAAAGCTAGTTGCCAACGTTCCAACAAGTACCCCTCGACTCTAATACTAGTAGACAGCCTACCAGTGGCTGTTTTCTCTAAGGATGTGTAGTGAATTCCCAAACAGTAGCAAAGACAAATAAGACAAATATGAATTAAAATATTACTACATTTTGAATAGAGACACAATAATTACCTAGTCATAAATCCACCAGCATGTGTGAAATTCCGTCCATTTAGCGAAATCCTATAGTAACCCTTTCCGAAGTTGTGAAAACATTTCCCAAATTTATTTATTTTATTTAGAATTTACGGCACAAGTGCCATTTACATACAAAGTTTTTATTTTATTTTTTACATATACATAGTGCAGTTTTAAATTTTGATGAGAAAAATTAAAGAATTAAATTGAGTTAAAAAATAACAAATGAAATAAAAGTAAAGAAAGACGCAATAACATAAGCCTGTTATGTAGTGACCTCATTAAAATAAGTGGCGTTAAAAAGTGTTATTAGGGAAATATTTAAAGTATCTGCGATTTTAGCATAAAAGTTCCCAAGTGTGTGCAATCTATTTATAACTGAGTTATATCCTGAGACTGTGGTATAATTGTCACAATAATACATACTAGAGGACCTTGATCTAATGGTAGGTACATGAAATTAATCAACATTAATATGTCAGGGCTATCCAATTGATAATTTATAATTTTGTATAAAAATATAAGTTCAAAAATTTACAGTTAGTTAATTTACAATTAGGAGAGGGAGATGGTATGCTGGGTCTTGAGAACAAATCATTCCTATGGAATATTTCAATGTAACAATATTCTGTCTGTTGTTTTTTTAATGATGTTTTTGTCACTGTTTCTACACTTTTACAAATTTGATGCATTTTTAAATATAGTTTTTATATGATTGAACCCCCATTTAGATTTCTTACGAAACGCCACTGTGGTACTAGTGGGATGTACGCTAGTAGGTAAACAACGATTAGGTAGTCTACTATGAGGTGATATATACTGGTAGTCTACTACAGGTAGAGCTAGCGAGTGCAGCATGCGGTCTATTCTGAATGTGCCTTCATTACGCTCTAGGCTTGGCACAGGTCAATCATGAACAGCCATCACCAAGTTTGCTCTGGATGGGTATTGAGGAAACGGTTGGGAAGATTAATTACGAGAATGTTGTTTGTGGAAAACTAGTCTTTCTTTGTTAAGCGTTTTGAACTAAGCTCGCTTGTCGTAATTTACTTCAAAGTTAGTGTGTTACGCAAATATGTGCTAGCTAATGTTGTTCTTCTAAGTTTATAACCCACTATAATTTGCTAAGCGTAGCGAAGTTCTGTTTTAACTTTAAACTTGATCGTTTTACATTTCGTCAGTTCGTAAATTTTTTTGTACGTTCCATTTCCATTCCAATATGGTGGTAGTTTTAACGGTTCAACAAAAATTGTTTTAAATGTGAAATTGTCGTGTTTGTTTAGACTTTCTTATTAGCATTATTTTAAATATTACAGGACCTACCTGGCTGAATAAAATATAGAGAAAGAATTATAATTGAGATAGCGAAGTTTCTTTTGACAAATTTTATAATTTATTATTTGAAACTAGTGGACGCTGCAATGCTTCGTTACTGTTAATGTCTTTCTCGGGCGTTTCCGACTTCCTCCACCATTCACTACTGTAAATCACAGTGTTATTGTTTAAAAACTACATTACATCGACTTCAATTCAACTCCGTATCTCATTCCAGTGCAGAGATATTTTATTAAGGCGATGCCATACGTAGTAATGCAAAATCATGTGTTTTTGGTTTGAAAATTTGTTCGCCTAGAAATGTTTCAGATGCTTTAATTAAATACTGCGAGTAGAATACATCTTGGTCTTTGAAATAATCGAGTATTTTTTAGATAAGTCTTTTTATAAGCCCAGAAAAAAATTATGTAAAGGCCTATGAAAACTGCTTTAAAGTTCAAAATTTCCTACTTACGAACCCATTTTCGGTTATGATTTTATTTTATAATGTGGAAAATTAAGTTATTTATAAAATGATCAAAAAAAAAATTAACAATTTATGCCTGAACATCCACAAAATAAAATAAAAAGCACTTTTTGGCCATGTTTTTTTCTTGCATAAATCAAAACAGGCGGATGGTGTTAAGCGGGAATTTAAACCTTATCGCCATCTACGTAAGGGTTGTTATTGATAGCGGCTCAATTTAAAATATTACACGACGTAGTGCATCGCCTTAAGTAGTCCTCGGGCGTTACCGAATTCTTCTACCATTAAAACAATTCCCTGAACACTCCTGGCACTAATAAGAACAAACTTCAAAATTTTCTGCGAAATTGGTCAACCACTTTTCGAGTATTCGCTTAATTTTTAAATATTAAGAAGATAAGAAAAAAATAAAAAATATCCTTTTTGAACACGAGATCTATAGTTCCCAGAACTACCAGTATAAGTTATAAAATATATACTGATATATAATAGATAGTATTCATTCGCACACCCATTTTGGCCTCACCTTCAGTAAAACAACACATAAACCTGTTAGATGCAGCTTCATTGCACAATTCCCCGATATTGCAAGGGTTGGAGGCTGGGGGGATGCGCGTCCCGACTGCAATGACGGGTTGACAGATTAATCAACATTTCTCGGTTATCTGTGCGAGATAAATTATTGACAGTTCAATCTATTCTAGTGTGACGACGGCTGACCTACTTTCACTTTAGTGATTACGAATTTTTTTATCGCTGCTGCAGTTTTATAACAGTAATTGGAACGTTTTGTACGGGGATGTTGTTTTGATGATGACGGACAATGTCTATTATAATACGTTTGTGTAATTAAATATATATTTTTATCGTCGTGTATAGTAGTATTTACAGTTTACAAGAAAAAAACCATCGGTAAGCGACTTGATTCGCGTTTCATTTCAATATATTTAATTGAATATGTTGATTTGTAAAACTAAAATCTGAAAGAGTCTTTCATATGCTTTCAAGAACATATTTTATTTTAAAATACATTAAAAAAACAGCGAATTTGTGCGGAATCAAATATAATACGAAAATATTTTCCGCGGAATTTGTTTTCTTAAAGTTTTTCTAAGAGAAATACATTGCAAAATGTTAGAGACTTTAGGGGTTAAGGGAGTTCCTATACACCTAATAAATTTTACTAGAAACCTCTACAATAAAGAACACGCATTTATCAAGGTTGACACCTACAAATCGAACACATTTAATGCGGAGAAAGGGGTACTCCAAGGATCCAACCTTTCACCATTGTTATTTTATACTTATGTTAAATACATATACGTAAGGTTCTTGACGGATGGAAAGCTGGAATGAACATTGGTGGCCAAAACATCCAAAATCTCCGGTATGCACTACACTACTCTTATCACCTATTGTGAAGAAGATATAAATCATCTACTTGCTAAAATAGAGGAAGAATACCTAATAGGTCTACTCACCAACAAAGTAAAAACAAAACTAAACTTGAAATAAATTTCTGTTAAAATATCATATTCACATTCACGGCTTGTCTGAATTCTTGACACAATCAGTTTCAATTTTGAAAATAAATTCAAGACAAAACCGAGTTCACTGAACAGGAGTTACAATAACAAATGACCCACTACCGAAATTAGTTTTTTTAATGATAATAAAATAACACATATGATCTGCGGAGGAATTCACGATCCAAGATCGCAGATGGGTTTTGAAATAGCGCAAGATCTAATTGTAATTTGCGTAGTTGAGGGTGCGAGTCGAGCGAATAGTGCAGAATACTAAGTTTTGCGAGTTTCATCAATGGTTAGGGTTTTTAGGAATAGACAAATGCAAAGAGTAACTAAGGTTTGCATGTTTTGGCAATTTTATCACAATTATTCAAACCAATTACCAAGTACTCGGTAGGTAGGTACTACAAACCCGGCGTGACAATTTGTTATTTATTTGTCTCATTCTAATGCAGAACTGACAAGAAAACGATGTGAGTACCGATCAAGAGTCCCAACTGATCGCAAATGTCTGGAGCTAGTGCAATGAGACAATCGTATTCCCAATTGGGGTGTGTCGTGAGGCTGAAGATAGTGGAGAGGGGAAGGAGATGTAAGAGGAAGGTGTAGAAGTTCCTGGCTATTCAGATCTGGTCACCAAACACGGATAAATCCATTTCAGAATTGTTATATTCAATGACTCCATTTATAGAATTTAGCGTAATTTGCTGAAAGCGTACTTTGTTGAATCCTACAATTTAGAGTAGTGTTGGTAATGTAGTTTTAGTGATTTGTCTTATGTGCAGTATTATTCATGTTTCTATTTTATTTTGTTTTGCTGTTACATTTTACTATTATTGTTTCATATTTAGTTTATTTTAAAGTGTGGTTCATTGCGTTGACAAACTGCTTAGTTGTAGTTTAATGGGAAAAACTTTGAAGAACAATAAAAAATAAAAGATGTGCTTAGTTAGACAAAATAAGTCTTTTCATCATACCTCAAGGTACAGTCCTGGTACCTTTACTGTTAATCATTTATGTAAATGACATATTCATACAAAACCAAAGGGGGAAAAAATAAATTATATTCTCATTATACTTGTTATCACAGCTTTATATTTGTATGTTCATAGATCTATTTTGTACCTAATGATGGATTATATCTACTTACTGTTACTGTTTCCTATATGATGTATGTACGTATTTCTAATACCTACATCTTTGGTTAAGAACTAAAGTAATCCCAGAGAGAGAGGTCATTGACGATCGTCCACATCCATCTCACATTTTGTGTGAAAACGAAAAAGACAAGATACTAGAACGATAACGTCAAGTACGATCTTTCTCTGGGACTAATATAAGTACAAATAAAAACAGAGTTTTCCAGATACAAAACATAAAAATCATCAAAGACATAAAAACTTGTCAGCAATCATGTAGAACGATACTAACTCCGTCCACAGAGAGAAGTAGTGATAGTTTCGATTTTACGAAAATAAATATTCCTAGCTTCATAACTGAATAAACTAATTTCAGGTCTGAAAGCTTTTTCACCATTAATTGGTATTTCGTAGGCCACTTAATAGAATACCATACCTTCACAGATGACGAATCAATCTCCCAGTCGATCGGGAAGTTTAGTAACTACGGACCGATGACCAATGATTGATAAATGACCAGTGAATGACCTACGCTACGACTAATGAACACTCACAAGCTGACTTCGGGATGAAAGCAATCATTCCACCGCAGAAATTAATCCATCGATTTGATCTAGGTTTGTTTATGACTACGGATGCACTTTTAGGTATATTCATATTTGAGGGCATTTATTTATTTATATTATATTATAAAAATAAACAGTACATGGGTTACAATGATTAAACAATTTATAAATTAAATATTTCAAGGTGAGGTATTATACCTATCATACCTTCTATGATACGTTTCCTTGTAATATCTCGTATGTATAATTCACTACATACCACGTCAGCTCAAAGACAATTTTTCTTCCTAGCTCCTAAAATCTTTAACCTTATCCCTGAAAACTTAAATACCGTGAGTCAACCCCATTCCTTTAAAAACAAATTACGAAATGGATCCTTACACACGGAATACATTACAACTACAATACCCATTCATTCTGCACTCTATCAATTTAACCCTTTCACACCCTCATTATTGTTTCCACACATATAAAATATGTAATGCTTGATAATACCTCAGAAAATTATTTGAAAATTTTTGGCATTTATTTTTTTTTTGTTTTTAGAAATTTTTCTATGTTAATTTGGATTAACATTGGGCGTCAGAGGGTATTTTTTAAATAGTAACATAAAATAAACATAACACAAAAGTAATACAAATAACTGTTTCATGTCAAAAATGCACATTGACAATGTAGAGATAATCTCTAAGGTACAAACAAATAACATTTTAATTAAAATTCATTCAAAAATAAAGAAATAATCTAGGATAATAAATCTTTAAAAATTCGCCATACTAGTCGAAAACATGTCCGTCACTTCCAGGGTTAATTTGAATGAACATTGAAATTCATTTTCAATATTCTGGGAAATGACTGTGATCAATGAATTGAACTGATGTTATTATTATAGAACACATCTTAATGCGTTAAAATATTTGTAATTCGAGTATAAAATATTGATATCTCACCTTAAATTAAGTAATCAATGACGGCAAAAATTCCATGAAACTCACAATCAGCAGATGTCAAAATATTTATCGTTGTTGTGGCGGGAATAAGGAATTCAACCGAGCGGAAAAAAACGACGCCACAGAAAAGACTACAAACTATAAGAAAACGAAAACATGGCTTTTCTAAATCGCTACCCTTACGGTAAAAAGCTTCACAAAGTTCATGTTAATTTGAATTAACACTGGGGCTGAAAGGGTTAATCACCTTTCAGACAAAACATAATATATTCTTATTCCCTAACTTAGCGGTATAGTATGTAGATAATTAATTAGTGCGATCTATTTACTAATCATTTTTCATCTTCTTATAATTCTCTAACTTCTCCATCCTCTTCTTGCAACCCAAACTAGCTATACATCATTTTTCTTTTTTATGTTATAGTAATGTATAGATTCTGTGTCCGCAAACTATAAAATTCACCCGCTATAACACAGCGTCATCCCTAGCATGGATGGTGAAATGTCATAAAAAACCATATGTACTCTCTAAATCATGTATCAACAAAATAAATAATCAGTAATTACCGGTGACATGTGTAGTGGTGTATGTGTGAGTGTGTGTATATTGTATGCGCGTTGAAAAGATTATAATATTATTGACAAGATGCCACTTGTAAATTTGTGCAGTGAATCCGAAAAATTCCCGGTCTTAGAATTTAGACAAATATTATTAAATGAAGAGCACGGTTAATTGGTAGATTTGTTTTGTAATTGTATGTTTTCATTTTACAACATGAAGATAAGAAAAGTCGATTATGTTTTCAGATATTATGCCAACAATATTGAACTAAATGAATGTTTATTTTAGTCGGTTAGATATTAAAATAAAAATGCTAATTTCGATGGTCCGTGCATGGGTGCAATCGTGATTTAAAACGCTGGTTACTTGAAGTAGCTTTAGCCGTATTTAGTGACTAGATCAAATATCCTAGCTGCAATAACCTCTCCCCGTGTCCCTCATTTTCCCATTTCATTCAGACTCACAATATAACCCAATTTGTGATATATGATGTCATAGTCGAACTGGCTAAAGAATATTGGGTCTTGTCTAGCATAGAAACTAATAAAAAGCAAATAAAATTTTCCATAATTGAAGCTGGAAAGTTTGAGAACAACTTTTACGCGGGAACAAGAAGAATGCAAAGCCTAAAAACCGAAGCAAAAACATTAAAATATAAAAACCCTTTGACCTCAAAGCAAAATGCGGTGCATTTTTCAAAAGGCCTTCTCTGAATACCAAAGTGAAAATATACCTACTACATATTTATGGGTTTGTTAAAAAAGCACCACCGTGAAGGAAGGCACGGCAGGGAAAATCGTTTTAAAATAAACAGTAAAAGGGATTATAGGAGACCGTTAAAAAATAACGACAAATTGGAAAAGGGTGACCGTTACTGAAAGTCAGATAAAAGGTTATTGAAATTACATAAAATGGTTGTAAAATCTTCATTATTTATTGGCGCAGGATGGATTTTATGGCTGCTAAAAAATTTACCTTAAATTCTCAACTACCTTCCATTATTTTTTTCTAGCAATGATACTAGGGGGTCTAAAATTGCTTTGACAAATATTAGGGTTAACTGGCTTCTGTATATTTTTAATAATTCCTCTCCCGTTTCACTCATTATCAAATTGAATTCGTGTTTCGTAACTAGTTTATTATGATAATTTTTTTTATTTAAGTCAATAAATGTTCTGTTTTGTCTATACGGGAAATTATAAATTTTAATGAGCTTTGCAAATAAAAGTTTCCATAATAGTATATAGTACGTCTTTTTCACATTTGAAATCTCCCATCGTCGTTTTTGCAGCCAATTTGCCAAGCTCAAAGATCCCCTTTCTGCAGTTAGCTAGAATAATGCGCTGACAGCTTCATTATATAAGAATCAGGTAGCATTAAATATATTTCGCTAACGGTACAATGTGCTTATGCCTCTTTTTAATAATTGCACAATACCATGCTTTCAAAATTGACTCAATCGTCAACAAATGATTGAGCGGCTATTAAAGATAATTAATTTATTTGTCAGTTAATTGCAATTATGTTTAATTAATTACATTTATGTAATGTAGAATGTGTATAATATTAAGCAGTGTCAAATAAGAAAAATATTTAGATACGTCAAAAAACGGATTATATATAATAGTGCTAAAGTGTTCATATGTGTTAGACAAAGCATTGATACTAATTGCCAGTGTTGTTATGTTAAAGAACATTATAAAATAATTCAAGAAAGAAAAACACACAGAAAATATTAATAACTATAAAAATATCATTAAGATAATACTTAATGTATTATCATTAATTACTATCTTAATATATTATATTATTGTGTTGTGTTTGATTTGGTGTTATTAAGTTACGAAAAAGTCTGTACCTTTTGTTTTTATCCAGACCGAAACATAATGTTTTATTATGTTGTATCGGTGTGTGAATGTTTTCAATGATGTTGGCATGTTATTGTAGAGTTTAATTGCGTAGTACTTAAAATGTCTGTCCATGGGTGGTGAATTAATTTATATGGCATATTAAGGGTGTAGTTTGTTGAAGATCAGGGGCTCGATTCTCCAATCCAGGCCGCTCGCAATCACCGTCGAAAGTACATAAATTGATCGACGATCTTATTCTCGTATCTCGTCGAAGGTACAAACATTAAAAGTCATTCTACTAGAAAAGCCAGTGGGTCTAACCAGTCGACTTGTATTCGACGGCTGTTAAAATCTAGTCAATTATGTCTAAACCTAAGATCGTTTCCCGCGCGCTATTCGAAGGACAATAATCAGTGAACTTTTTAAAAATGTTTTTTCAAGGTCCCATATAATGGCGATGTTAGAAAAAATACAAAATGTAGAGCATGATGATCTACATTTTTGGAAGCTCGATTATTTGGATAATTCAACAGACGAGGACTTCGTCAGGAATTCGTCGGCCGGTAGTCACTAAGGTGGGTATAAAAATGACGAGGTGACGAATGACATTTCAAACAATCACTATAGAAACATCAAACCATCAGAAACATATACTATATTTACATGGCTGCAAAAATAATCATCTCTTCAACCCTTCGACATTCGACATTAGACAAAGTTCGTCGAGATGACAGGTAATTTTTCGTTCGTAGATGGCGCTTAACGAATAACTCTTCATCGCTATCGGAGATTCGAAGCCCTTCTTATTGTTGAAAGGGAATATGGCGATTGGATTTGAAGAGACTAAGGGTTGGGAATTTAGCGTCTTATTTTCATAATATCAAACTTAAACTATAACCATCTCAGTTACTAACACAATTAGTGTTTCTCGTTCTAATTTTTTGATGAACGGTATCTTTTAGAATGTCAAACACTTAATATTCACACAATGAAACTGCTAAGTTTTCAATAAAATTTAACAATTCACGATTAATGACTCGGGGAAATAAATTGACACCTTTTGTCAGTCACAAAGCCTCCGCGGTAAAGTGAACATCCGGGTTAAAGGTTAAGGTTTATCGTGGCCTCAGTTTGGGGCAACAAAACAGGCTGTATTCTGTATATTAATGTAGTTGTTTTACTTTGGAGTTTATGGGGGAAGGGTGTAAAAGTCGAACCAGGCACCGAAGTTATTCAACTTGTAGTACCTTCCATGTGTCATTCAGATTTATCGAGAAATGTAGTTGGGACGAGAAGGTCCTATTTCGTAGTGCCTTCCCCTTCTTATTCAAATATGTTTATTGTTTATTGTGTTATTTTGAGTAGGTACATAGTTATCTATGTCCTAATACAATCCTTATATACATATACATATAATTATGGTAACACATTTAAAATGAATCAATCACATATTTTCTTAATTTAATTTTAAATGTTTTTATGTTTTCTTCTGATTTTATTTCTTCTGGTAGCTCTCCAAATATCTTCAACGCTCCGTACATCAATGACTTTTGACTCTGTGTTTTTTTCCTGAAGGGGAGTCTCAATTCATTTCTTTTCCTTGTCTCATATGAGTTGTTTGGTATCAAAACTGGTCAGATCCAAAATTAAAAAAAAAATAAACTAAGTATTGAACTGTGTTCATTATTAACAAAAGAACAGTTCTTATTTTTCAAAAGCAGTCATATCCGCATATTTTGTAAGAGAAACCGGTTTAAAAAGCTGCTGTTGTAAGAAAAATAGTCAAATCCAGCACTTGTTTTGGTGTTTCCTGAAAATTCACCTAAAGTGGAGTTGACCAGTTTTGATACCAATTGACTCATATGTCAAATATTTTCTTTGCATGAATGGAATATTGTTATCTAGTATTTGTGAGAATTTATTGATTATAATACAAGTTTCTTAAAGTTTACTTTTCGTGAACTTAGATTATATTATACTAATACACTTGAAGATTGTTTGAAAAAGTATAATCTAGCGCAGACCCGTGAGAAATCACGGGATATTATAATTGCAGGATATGGGAAGCTATTTATAAAATATTTTCCTCTGGATCACATTGCCTTTCATAAACAAATAGTGCCAAATTAGGGAGAAATTTATCTTACGACTGAATACCGTTAGCAAACTTGAAAAATCATCCGTCAAAAATTCAAACAAAAGAAATTACACAATTCAAATATAGAATACACACTGATATATCTGACGTCACGAGAGTCTCAGACAGACGAAATGAAGCCCCTCCTAAACTTCTTGTGACCTTTTCCGATAAAAGAAAAAGAGATTCCCTCCTTGATAAAAAAAGGAAATAAATTATAATGAAATCAAGGATCTGGCGACATCTCGAATCTTCATCGGGGAAGAATTAAGCCCGTATCATAAAGAAATCCTATGGAAAACAAAACAATTATCAAAAGAAAAAAATTACCGATATGTATGGTACAAACAGGGTAAAGTTATGATACGCAAAAAACAAGATGATAAAATTATCTACATTAAGCACCTTGATGATATGGTGAAAATAATTTAGTGAATAATATGAACAACATTACTTAATCCACTTAATAATTTAAATTGAGAAAATGAATAACGCACTAACAACAAACATACCAAACATATTATCCATAAACAATAATTTTAACATAATGCACCAGAATATTAGAAGTATCAATAAAAACTTTGACGAACTACAAATATTGATGAAAAGTTTAAATTTAAAATGGGATATTATTATTCTTACTGAATGTTGGCTAACTGATAAATACTACCCCCTACAAATTGGTAATTATGTCCCTTACTCTACAATAATGAATAACACAAAAAATGATGGTGTCATCGTATATATTAAAGAAGATATAGAAGCTGATGTCAGAGAGATCTGTATTAATAATGCAAACTGTCTAAGTATATCAATCGGTAATGACACAACAATACTCGCAATTTATAGATCTCCTTCTACACAAAATCTAGAACCATTCCTCAACTCCTTATCTAATCAACTAAGTCTACTAAAAAGAACTAAAGATGTATTTATCATCGGTGATATAAATATTGATATTCTTGAAAATGGCCATCCAAAAAAATTTGATTATATGCAAACACTAGCATACCATGGATATAAAAGCCTAATTGATGAACCAACACGTGTATATAATGAAAGCAAAACTTGCATTGATCATATCTTTTGTTAAACTAATAGAAAAACTCAAGCCATTATTTGTACTACCACACTGACAGACCATTATACAATAATTCTATCTATTACAAAAAAAATACATATGTAAACCAAAAAAAGAAATCACTCCTAACGAAGTCTGAAACAAATTGGGAAAACGTCAAATGTGAGTTAACAGTGAATGACTGGACAAGCCTTCTGGAAAAAGATGATACTGATACTGCTTGGAGTTATTTTATAGAAGTTTTACAGAACATTATCCTATCAAACACCAAAACCATAGAAAAAAAGTTATCTCATAAAAATTTACACATTAAACCTTGGATTAGTCAGAATATTATAAATTCAATCAGAAAAAGAGATGAACTGCACAAAAAAGTCAAAAACAACCCTTATGATATCCTAACACTTCGATTCTACAAAAGATATCGTAATACATGTAAAAATGTAATACGTTATGCTAAAGAAACATTCTATAAAAACAAAATTGATGAATGTAATAATGATTCACGTAAACTCTGGCAGATCATAAATGAAATAACTAATGCTAAAGCCTCACATAATGACAATAGCATTGAGGAATTAAACATTGATGAGATTCCCACATCTTTTACAGGACACCCGGACAAACTTCTTGACTTTATAAACAACTATTTTTGCAATATAGGCTCAAACTTAGCAAATAAAATTAAACAAAATTCAATTAGTACTATCGAAAATACAGTGAGGATTGACGATGTAAATCAAGAAAACAGCCTCAATATTGTCAAGATAACAAGTGATGAAATAAGAAATATTATAGCCTCCCTAAATATAAATACTTCATCGGGAAATGAACTGATATCAAGCAAATCAATTAAATATCTACAAAATGAGTTACTCCACCCACTGACGTATCTTATAAATCTGTCAATATCAAATGGTATTTTTCCTGCTTGTCTTAAAATTGCTACGATCATTCCAATATATAAAAACGGTCCCAAAAATGATGTATCAAACTATCGACCAATTAGTATTTTAACTACACTATCAAAAATATTAGAAAAAGTTATAAAAAAACAAATGCTTACATTTTTGGATTCTAATAAAATATTATCATCTACTCAGTATGGTTTTAGGGAAAACCTGGGTACTGGTGACGCTATAGCAAATGTAACAAATACAATTATTAGAAAATTGGATGAAGGCGAAAAATGCCTAGCAGTTTTCATTGATCTTCAAAAAGCTTTCGATACCATGGACCACGAAATACTGTATTTAAAACTAAAAAAAAAATGGAATAACCGAAACAACCCTAAACCTACTTAGAAGTTACTTAACGGGAAGAGAACAATTTGTACAAATTGGTAAAAGAAGGAGCAAAACTCTACCAATTAAGTACGGTGTCCCCCAGGGAAGCGTATTAGGACCTATACTATTTCTAATTTACATAAATGACCTTATGAATCTTCCCATCAAAGGAAACATAATGAGCTTTGCAGATGATACTGTAATTATATTCCATGAACATGATTGGACAAGCACATATAAGGAGGCTGAACATGGCCTAACTGTTCTTCAAAACTGGCTTAAAGCAAACTCCCTTACACAAAATGTGAATAAAACCAAATATTTAATTTTCTCCAAAAACAAAAGAGGACAACCAATGAATGAGCATATACTCAAACTACATGAATGTCAAAAAAAATTTCCTCAATGTTCCTGCTCGATTATAACTCAAACCAAAAGCATAAAATATCTTGGTATTGAAATTGACGATAAACTACACTGGGATTCACACATTGATCGAACTTCAAAAAAGTTAACTAAACTCATCTACTTCTTCAAAAAATTACGGAACATTTTGTCAGCTAGGGATTTAAAGAGAGTTTACTATGCTTTATGCCACTCCAAATTGGAATATGGAATAATAGGATGGGGCTCAGCAGTATCAAAACATATAAAACAGCTGAAGGTAACTCAGAATTGCATCATAAAGACCATACTAAAGGTTCCCATAAGGACGTCAACAACAGAAATTTTTAAACAATTTGACGTTCCAAGCATACAGAAAATCTATGCCAAAAACATTTTGGTACAACACCTCAAAAATAATTCTCAGGAAAACACCTCACATACTCATAAAACCAGAGCCAAACAAACAGAGATACTAACTATACCAAAGTGTAACTCTACCTTTGGACAAAGAAGCTCTGAATTTTTAGCAGTAAAGGTATATAACAAACTCCCACTTAGTATCAAACAAATCAAAACAAAAAACAACTGCATTAAGAACATTAAATCTTGGCTTAAGGAATTACCGGAAAAAGAACTTACTAGCATATTTAAAACATCGTCGTAGAAGTTTCTGGAAACCCTTACCCAAAACATGGAGTCATACCATAGAAGTCGCTGAATAACTTATCCAAAACCTAGTCCCCCTCAGCACAGGATCTCCTAGTGAGGAGGACTATGAATATAATCATCATCTATTTTTTATATATATATTCTTATAAAAATTTTAAAAAAATGTATAGTATAGCTACTAAATAAAAAAAAATAAAAACAAATTATCATTTATTAATTAAATTTTAAAAAAGTTTTTTAAACACTTGAAAATTTCAAAGTTAATTTGAGTTCACTTCACAGACAACCGTTAATTTATTATTTTCTACAAATATCACAGAAAAAGTGGTGTTTAAAATATATATTTTTTTTAATATCTATCTCTAATGAATATTAATTAACAATTTTAACGTTTGAATCTTCATGATTTCGTATTTTAACTACCTAACAAAACAATTGGTTTTGGCCCGCGCTTCTTGCCTCATTTACAATTTTAACCACGTTTAAAAGAATTGTAGAAAATTGCGAAATTCAAAAAATTTGCATGAAAAAAACAACTTTGGCGAAATAGAGCATTTTGTATGAAAAAAACACAGTCTGAATAAAAAAAAATTCTAGCGTAAAAGCATTTTTACGTTGTAAACACAACTGCTGGCCAAACCGTTTTAAAGTAGTAAACGCCCCTGCTGGCCAAACCGTTTTAAAGTAGTAAACGCCCCTGCTGGCCAAACCGTTTTAAAGTAGTAAAGGCCCCTGCTGGCCAAACCGTTTTAAAGTAGTAAACGCCCCTGCTAGCCAAACCGTTTTAAAGTAGTAAACGCCCCTGCTGGCCAAACCGTTTTAAAGTAGTAAACGCCCCTGCTGGCCAATCCGTTTTAAAATTCAAACTTATTCTCCAAATAAATATATTCGTCGCAATACGAAAAGGCTGTTATTTCGAAAAAGTGCTAACGCAGAATATGTAAGTCGACTTCGTATCACCTTCGGCGTTCGGGGATTTCTCCGAAGCCTTCTTCCTTACCCATCCCTCACTCCTTCATGCTACCCGCGAGACCACAGCGGGTTGGGCTGTACAGTGAGAGAGGGAAGCGGAACATCCCACGCACTCAGATTCACCACCCTCCAGCTCACTCCCTCTACGTTCTGCTCTCCGGGTATTCACTTACATCAATTTTATATTTATTTGGCGAACGGGGTTCTTTTTTTATATTTATTTTCCGAAAGGAGCAAATGGTAATGTTCGGCATAGATGTATCATTCATTCATTGATTTATCTTTATCAAATGGGGTCGGATCATCATATTATATTTGCATTAGGGGTTAAACGTGATACATTTTTTTGTAGATCGCTATTCAGAGTATAGGAAGTTCCTGTAATACAGTATCTATTAGATTATACGCATAGAAAATAGAGTATTGCGTATCTTCGGAAAATCCGCTAATAACGGTGAGGTCTGGCGTCATGAAATTCGATTTTTGGAATAGATACAATTGATAGCCTATGTGGTCACCAATCCTCCTTGAGAATTGCAAGGACTATTCTGTTTTTTTTTAAATGTCCAAATATTGATTTTTAACATTTTTCTTTATAAATTAATCTCTAAATACAGGGTTTTCCAATAAGAGGTGTTATTTTGAATAGCCCGCTATTTCGGTAGATGTTACTTTTGAAGCTGTCATTTTTTGACATTTGACAAGTAGAAACTACACCATTAATAAAAATGGAACGATACACTCTTCAACAACGCATTGAAATTATTAAAATTCACTTGAGTGAATCAAATGCAAATCATCTTGAGTGATGAAGCCCATTTACACCTCGGTGGCTTCGTCAACAAGCAAAATTGTCGCATCTGGGGCTCGGAAAACCCAAGATTTATTGTTGAAAAGCCTCTTTATCTTCAACGTGTGACTGTTTGGTGCGGTTTATGGTCCAGCGAAGTCATTGGACCTTACTTTTTCGAAAATGAGGCTGGAGCAAAAGTTACGGGAATGGATTGCGCTATCGAGAGATGATTAATGATTTTTTATGGCCGGAATTGGATGGTATTGATCTGGACAACGTTTTCTTTTAACAAGACGGCGCTATGTGCCACACAAGCAACGAAAACATTGATCTTTTACAATTGAATATCTAAATAACACCTCTTATTGGAAAACCCTGTAGTTTAAAACAAAGTCGATATCCGCGTCTGTCTGTTTGTGCGCTTAGTTTATATACTCGAGACTAGAGAAGAGAAAATTATTAACATACATACGATGTGTATTACATATTCACAAAACAAAATGTGTGTATTAGATATTACAAAACTACTAAATGAATAAACGGAAGACGCCATATTGTTTGTTCCATACTTTTCAATTAGGCAATGAGTTGGTTAAGAAAAAAAAAATTAAAATATTATAATAAAATTGAAATTTTTAGTACTAACTTAACAACAGTATCTTTGTACGATACTTTGTAATTACAATTTTTTGTTCGATATTTCACTAAACAGGTAATTAATTACCGCGTATCACGTAGTCCTTACTTGATAGAAGTTAAATTAAGTTCGTTCTACAAAGCGACGAACTAATTCAAGTGCTAACCGGACATGGGTCATTTAAGCCTGACTTAGTTTCTACATCAAATTACATTCTCACTTCCCTTGCGTTGACTCCTCTATTACTAAATGGAACAAGATTACATCATTTACCTAATTTACTAAATTAGGTAAAATTTGCACAGTAAAAAAAAGAGATGAAAAAATACATGAAGGAAATGACATAATGTGTGCCTGCAGATACATATAAATGTACGTACGTAGCTGCGGAATCGACCGTAGGATCTCTTGTCTGATTGTCTTTGAGGAAAGAGTCTTAAACCACTCGACCATTAGGACCTATTAATTAATCGTCATATTTGTCGATCTCATATTTCAAATTCAGAATTAACAATATCCTCTTGCAAACTACAGGGTTTTCCAATAAGAGGTGTTATTTTGACATTCAATCGTAAAAGATCAATTGTTTCGTTGCTTTTGTGGCACGTAGCGCCTTTTTATTGACAGTAAACGTTGTCCAGATCAATACCATCCAATTCCGACCATAAAAAATCATTAATCATCTCTCGATAGCGCAATCCATTCACCGTAACTGTTGCTCTAGGCTCATTTTCTAAAAAGTAAGGTTCAATGACTCCGCCGGACCATAAACCGTACCAAACAGTCACACGATGAGGATAAAGAGGCTTTTCAACAATAACTTTTGGGTTTTCCGAGCCCCAGATGCGACAATGGGAGGTGGAAATGGGCCTCATCATTCAAGCTGATTTGCATTTGATTCACTCAAGTGAATTTTAATAATTTCAATGCGTTGTTGAAGCGTGTATCGTTCCATTTTTATTAATAACGTAGTTTCTACTTGTCAAATTTCAAAAAATGACAGCTTTAAAAGTAACATCTACTGAAATAGCGGGCTATTCAAAATAACACCTCTTATTGGAAAACCCTATATTTTTGTCAGCCTCCTTTTATTAGTTTCGTCTTCAGTGATATATTACATTGATGGGTAAAAGTGGTTCCTTATTTATTCATTCGTGAAAGGCCTGTAATACCGTTTCTAACCGGATTACCAATAATTTGAAGAGATTATTAATAAATTAGCAATACTCATTTTTATATTCGTTAAGTATAAACATAACGCTTCTTTGTATTTTTTTTACATTGAACTTTTCTTTAATTGCTTTTAGTAGGTGTTTATCGTTTTCTATTGTTCTGATCTTTTCGGATACGCTGTTGAAGTATTTTTTCCCTAGATATATGTAATGATGTTGAGCAAAAGTGGTGTTACATTTTTGAGTTGGAAATATATGTTTTTGACGAGTACGACTTTCAGTTAAAAAGCTGTGATTTTGTTTTTCTTTCATTATTTGAATTAATTTTGTTTTTTTGGACAATAATCATTAAATTTGAATACTTGAAATTCTTCAAAAATTAGGTGTGATAGACTTCATTTATGTCAATGGAGTTCACCAATATTGTAGAGGACATTTGACAAGCGTATGTTAATTTTAATTTTAACAATTACAGCAATTTAAGCCAGGTACAAAACAAAAAAAAATGTTATGATTGTAAATTTTATTAAGACCGACCGTTTTCGCTTGGTAGAAGCGTCTTCGGGGTTCAAAATTTAACCAATCGATTAGTTAAAATTGTGTAGGAAGCGAATTGCGAAGCTTGGTGGCCTGGTATCTGCAGCGTTTTTATCCAAAGGATGTTTGTTTTCTGTATTTATAGTTGATGTACATGTCTTACCCAAATTCTTTTAATTTCTTCGTCCAAACTGAGCGAAAATGTAAACCTTCTATCTTCTAATTTAGTCGACCTCAAATGCTTTTGTGCTTTGGGTTACGATACTACTAAAACAACACCAAAAACTTTGGTAAAGCCGACGTGGTAACCTGGTACTTTTCCCCTGTTTTTATGTCATTAAAATAACTGCTAATTAAGCGAGAATAAGTTTCTTTGATAAAATTTAAAGATGGCAAAACAAAAGAACTGTCACATTGCGCTGATACGTTTAGTAAAATTACGCAGTCAATTTTGTCGGCTGTCGTATACTTGCTGTAAAACTACATACAAATCAGCAGTAAAAACGAGTATCAACGTTAGGTCTAGAGACCAAAAATATTAAATAATTATATGAACATACTAAACATTTGTTGTTTATCTGTAAGTTGGCATATATTCGCTTTCAACTCTACGTAAGTCCAGAAGCCAATTGTTGCAGAAAAATAAAGATAATTAATAGATAGAGAAGATAATTAATGCTTTAATATAAAGCTTTCAGAAAGTGCAAGAAAGTAGAAAAAATAGTAAATATGAAATATAAAAGAAAAAAGGAAAGAATTTTTTTCATTGCACCTTTGTATTTTGTTTATTTATTTTTTGGTAGAAAGCAATCACTTTGGAGTTTGTCATTTTTAATGAAAATAAAAGAGCTTTGTTTTCTTTAATTTGTTTCTAATCTTATATTTAAGGGTAATTGGTTAAATCATCTCATTCCAATAATTTGTAACAATTTTGAGCTGAAACCGTGTTATAGCAAGGGATAGTTACAGAGCCAAGAACATTTTGGTCTATTGCTTTTCGAAAGAAACAATTTTCGTGATTTTTGTAATATTGCTATTTATTATAAATACTTTCAATTAAAGGGACTTTGAATTCTTAAAATAATCTGATATTTAAATAAATATAATCATTGTGAAAAGCAAAGAGAAAAATGAGTTACGAGGATTTATTACGAATCTCCAATAATTATTGGTAATGCGGAAAAAACGGGACTGAGGGCCGCTTCCTGATAAACTTTTAGTAAATTCAAAATAATATCGGAACACGTGTTCATGCACCTGTGTTTGTCTGTAATCAGAGATGTGCAAAATGGGTACCCAAAACCATTTGAAATGCAAAATGGAAATGGGTCAAAACTTTTCCATTTGAAAATGCAAAATGCAAAATGGTTTTTAGAAAAGCATTTCAAATGCAAAATGCAAAATACCTATTTTCAAAATGCATTGAAAATGCAAAATGGTTTCTCAGGTTCAAAATAATTATTGAATTTTTAAACAACTTTGTCATTTAATAATTGACATCAATGTAGAACAACTTGTGGAATAACAAATCATACATACTGATATGTCCTGTGTAAAAAACAATTGTATCTATTATTAACTAAATATTGTTATTTTTAATGATTTTTTCTTAGGGCCATCATCATTTGTGTAGTAACTCTCTAGTGAGGGGACATCACCAGTGAACAATAAAGAAATACAGGACAGTGAGACAATCAGACAATATAAAATGTTGTTTTCTAGCGCGCACCCATTATTTGACCATAGATTGTCACAAAAAACTCCAAGCAGGCGCACTAGAAAACCCACAGATAATATAATACAACTTTGAGAAAACCAATATATATTCTGTATTATGTAGGTATTTATTTATTTATTTATTTATTTAAACGCCCATTGGGCTTTTACATACATTGTTAATACTGTTATTACATTAACTATGTGACATTGAAAAGTTTACGTACATATATAAATAAATATAAATAAAATAGTTATTATATCTGTAGTACATAAATGTTTTACAAATAATACAGAATACCATTATGGAGAACAGTTTTTTTTTTTTTTTTTTTACTTACTTAGAAAAATAAATGGATTGAAATTAATCAGCATTTATAGGGACTTAAAATCATATTCGAATTGTTATTTAAATTACAATATTAATTTGTAAAGTTAAAACATATATATTAAAGTTAAAAAGTCATAAAAGAAAAGAGTGAAAAAACAGAAGCTAAAAAATGGGTTTTTTACTATGGAGTGGAGAAGTCATACATTTCAGCAAAGTGTTTATGTAGATTTCGTTTGATCACTGCTACGGAATCTCTAAATATATCAACAACATTACCAAATTTATTACCAAAATTTTGTATTCGATTTAACGATATGTGCGCATGATAATTAGATTTGAAATTGTTACAGAAAAAGGTGGAATTTTGTCTCGTGTTTTTGGAAGGTACAAATAATTTTATTGTGGCAAGAATTTCAGGGCTGTCGATTCTATAATTAATAATTTTATTTAGTAGAACGAGGTCGGAGATAATTCGCCTATCTGATAGCGTAATCAAATTTAGTTGATGCATGAGTTGGATATAATTTATATTTTGGATTGGAATATTTAGTTTAAAGTTAATAAATCTTAAAAATTTGTGTTGTACCCTTTCAATATTGTTGGAATGTACTTTATAAAACGGGGACCAAATAGGCGAATTATACTCTACTTGACTTCTTACTAAAGATGTGTACAGTGTGTTCAAACATTCTAGTGACTTGAAGTCACATGCGGTTCTACATATAAACCCAAGCATTTTTAGGGCTTTATTTGTGATTTCATTTATATGCGGATTGAATGTTAACTGTTCATCAAATATAACACCCAAGTCCCTGATTTGAGTGACAGCTGTCAATTTTACATTATTAAGCGAATATTCATAAATTGTATGATTTCGTATTTTACAAAAACGAATGACCTGACATTTTTTAATATTAAGAAACAGAGAGTTGATGATGCACCAACGATATAGTTTATTTAAATTAAGTTGCAAAGTATAACAATCGTCTAAACTGCGTATTGTTTTATATATTTTCAAATCATCTGCGAAAAGAAGAACTTCTACATCTTTAAATATGCTAACAATATCATTAATAAATAACAAAAAAAGAATTGGTCCCAGGTGAGACCCCTGAGGGACCCCACTTGTGGCTTCGAAAATGTAAGATTCCACAGATTTTATTTTGACACATAGCTCTCTTTTACTAAGATAACTTTCAATCCAACTTAACAGATTACCCTTGATACCCAACATACTTAATTTTTGTACAAGGATATGTCGCCTAACTTTGTCAAATGCTTTGGAAAAATCAGTATATATTGAATCCACTTGATGCTTCAAGGCAAGAGAATCAGTTATGTAATTTTCGTATATGATCAAGTTACTTAGGGTGGATTTACCTGTGATAAAGCCATGCTGGTTGGGTACAATAATATTATTAATTTGTTTACATATTACATCTAGGACTAACGATTCAAATAGTTTGGGAATAGCGGACAATATACATATTGGTCTGTAGTTCGATACATCGCTTTTATCTCCCTTTTTATGAATAGGCGTAAGATAGCTTTTTTTCCACTGTTTTGGAAAACACCCTGACGACAAAGACTTATTAAATAGTAAAAATAATGGATAAGTCAAACTGCGAACACAAGATTTTAAATATATTGGAGGGAAACCATCCGGTCCAGCGGATTTATTAGTATCTAATGCTTTTATAGCCTTTTCTATAGCGTTTATTTCAATAAAACAATGGTTTAGGTTAAGTGATTCTTCAAGTGATATATCATTTGGGATTTCATTATCGGTAATATTATCATCATAAACACTTTTGAATAAATCTGCAAAAAGATTGACAATGCCTTCGGTATTATCCGCACAATTGTTATTCAGATACATAATATTTGGTAAACTACCATCATTTTTACGCTGAGCATTAGAAAAGTTCCACAATTTTTTAACATTATCATGAACCTCCATTTCTAATAAACTAATATAATCATTATAACATTTTTTAGACAATTCTTTGCACTGCTTTCTTATGTTAGTAAACATTATATAATCATCGACGTTTCTAGATTGCTTATATATTCGGTGAGTTTGTTTTTTAGTATAAATCAATTCTTTTAATTCTTTTGAAAACCATGTAGGGTAAAGGGATGCAATAAAATTAACTTTTGGAACATGACGTTCTTTTGAAGTGTTTAGGATTGAATAAAATTGTTGGACTTGATTCACAATATTGTTTTCATCTTCTAGAAATGACCAGTCTATATGGTCAAGATAATCAATTATATTTGGGTAGTCAGCTTTTTTAAAATTGTACGATGAAGTTTTTAATTTCTGCAATTCTCTAGACTCATTTGTGATAATAATATCTAACGCGGGATGGTGTTGGTCTAAAGGTAACAACAATTCATCCGATTGTTCTACCACTGTACTTAAGTCACTAGAAAATACTAGGTCAAGCATTCGGTTATAAGAATTATGCACTTTATTTAACTGTTTTAGTCCTAGGAAAAAAGACATATCAAGCATTTCCTTAGATTTGACACACTGCACTTCTGTTTCGTTAATAATCACTTCATTGTTCTTATCGAAAGACCAGTCGATTTTCGGAAGATTGTAGTCGCCTACAATTATAAATTTGGCTTTAGGATATTTATATTTTAGTGTTTCTACATCCTCGATGTGGTTCTTGTATATTTGCAGATCTGACATTGGTGGAATATAAGTACAAGCGATAATGATTTTTGTGGATGAAATATTTAGCATTACAAACATCTGTTCAACGCTTTTGTGTTTAACTGGCAATTTTTTAGATGAAATGTTTTTAGATATGCACACCATTACACCTCCTCCTTTTGATTTGTTGCTTGTAATGGGGTCACGGTCAAGACGATAGATGTTGTATTTATTGAGACCTAATTCCGATGAATTGATGTCCTCATTTAACCATGTTTCTGTTAATAACAAAATATCATGTGGGAATGTGGGAGAAGTTATTTTAAGATGTTGTAATTTAGTTCTCATTCCGCGGACATTTTGGTAGTACCCAAACAATTTTAGGTGCTGTTTAAGTTTTTTGGCACGTTTTTTATTATTTTTGGAACAGAGTTTATGTACTTAATTGTTATGTTTGTTTCCCCTTCCGCTTTTCTCGTTTCAAACTCTTTCCAAACATCCGTCATTTGTTTCCTTTGCAGCTCCGTGAGATCTTGTTTAACTTTGATGCCATTTTTCAGTTTATATTTATTTATGATTATTTGCTTAGCTTGATATGAATCTTGGAGTTCTACTTTTATTGGCCTGATCTTGTCAGTTTTTCTTACGCCAAGCCTATATATTTTAGAAATATTTATCTGTAGTGTATCATCGATAATTTTCAACGTTGAACATACTTTGTTGTTGTCATCAGATATCCTGTTGGTTTAATTCTCGTCTCTACTTTCAGGTACGTTCAGCAGAATTAGATTTTTCGAACGTAAATTCCTTTCTGTTATCTCGGTAATTGCGTCACATATTTCCATTGAAGTAGATTGAGTAGTTCCAGTTATTGCAGGTTGGTTATTAATAATATTTTTGTATGCGGATAGTTCACCCTCCATAGTCCCCATCTTCACTGCCATCTGTCCCGCGACGCCCAGTAACTCGGTAGTTTTTGGCATTATTTTTGCAAGTTGTTCTTTATTGAACTTATTAGATGAGTCGGTAATTATTAAATGTATTTGGTTAATAATTTCCTGAGCCTTCGCCATACATTGATTAGCATCCATTTTTATTTTAGAGGTTCGTAATATTAAGTTAGGAAGTGAGTGATGACCCTGCACCCTGCACACTCAACTGCGTCCGGAGTGTTTCTGCGCTGCTTGCACTTACGGGTGATAGTGACCTACTATGATGTCGCACCGCTCACACGCACTGGAATCAGTAATGTCTGATAATATTTTATAGAATTTAGTGAATAACCGATTGATACGTTTGGATCACTACGATTATGGTATAATTATATTTCACAGTGTTTAGAGGGATTTTTATAATGTGATTCACACAACCAATTGTTTAAATGATGCTTATAAATAACTATTTTAACTGAAATTCGCAAGACAAATTCAAACGTTACTTGTCACTTTTAATATCACTACAATATTATGTAGCCTTAGCCATTATTAGATTTTAGAAGAACGAGCTTCTCAAAAACATCATCACTCATCTTTCTTCTATGAGGTCTCATGATTATACCTCCATTTGAAAAGAGACATTCAACTGGTGCTGAACTCGGAAGACAAGTATTGCATTTGATGAACATGTGCCTAACAGTAGTAAAAAATTTGCTCGGGACTAATATTGGCAACGTAAAAACTAGAAACTGCTATCTAAAATTTAATATTACAGCATCATGGCCCCGTGTTCACTATTTGAATCTGTATTTTTAATGGTATCACTTAATTGCCAGGGCTCCTACCAAGTAGCAACTTGACAGACGTAAATTATCTCCCATAGCGAGGTTGAGGACTGACTGATATACGGGGCCTATGATAAAAAGATGAGTGGAGATAACAGGAAGAATCTTGCAAAAAAGCATTTAAAATGGAAAATGCATTGAGAAAAGCATTTAAAATGCAAAATGCAAAATGGTTTTTAGAAATGCATTTAAAATGCAAAATACCCATTTTGCATTTCCATTTGAAATGGATTTATTTGAAATAAAGCACATCTCTGTCTGTAATACATATAATGACGAAATGCGAATATTTTAGGATTTTTATCGCGACGTGTCAAAACTGTCGTGATATTTTAATAAAATTTTATCAGAAAACCTATCAATTCATTGGTTATGGACCTACAATCGCGTTTTTAACCGGATAACGATAATTTGAAAAAAATCTTAATACGTTAGCAATATTTTTTTCTGTCTGTAGGCAAACTAAATGAATCTTATTAAATCGACGAGTTCCGATAATTTCATTTCAGAAAAATAGGGCAGTGAAATTGAGAAAACGATTTAAATTTAAAACTCGTGGTATTTTTGTAACAAGTTAAGACCACTTGGATTTTAAATTACTAGATTTAAAATTAGTTCATTCAATCAAGGAAGATTGAATGAGAGTGGGAGGCGTTAAATAACTTTTATGCCGAAATAACTAGAAGATTTAAAAAGGGGTTTCGGAAACAACAGCGAAATTATGTGTGACAATAATATTTATCCTAAACCTTTCAATAAACGCACACGGAGAGATATCGATTTTCTAACCATTCAATAAACGCACACGGAGAGATATCGATTTTCTAAACATTCAATAAATGCACACGGAGAGCTATCAATTTTCTAACCATTCAATAAACGCACACGGAGAGATATCGATTTTCTAACCATTCAATAAACGCACACGGAGAGATATCGATTTTCTAAACATTCAATAAATGCACACGGAGAGCTATCAATTTTCTAACCATTCAATAATCGCACACGGAGAGATATCGATTTTCTAACCATTCAATAATCGCACACGGAGAGATATCAATTTTCTAACCATTCAATAAATGCACACGGAGAGATATCGATTTTCGAACCATTCAATAAACGCACACGGAGAGATATCGATTTTTGCCCTCACGATACATTAACAGGCCTAATCAACAAAACATCGATTTGCCTTAATAATATCATCGCAATTCTTTCATAATTCCATCATCATTATTCTTTCTATCATGACGATAAAAAAAAATTTCGTTGTAACTAATGCAAAAATATTAAGATTTTCATGAACACGTTCGTAATTTAACTCTATTAACTCATTCGTAAGGCCTGCAATCCCGTTTTTAAAAAAGATTCTTAGTAATTAATAATACTCATTTTTCTCCGTGCAGTGATGGCTTCTGTGGTTGATTGGTTACGATCCTTGGCTACGAATCCGTAGGTCGCGGGTTCAAAAACCGGCGTGCAAATAAATTATACTTCGTGTTGTTGTTGATTAATTGACGAACATGTGCGTCATTTTCATCAATTGCAACACGTTCCAGAGTATAATATATAGGAGATACTTGCAGTGTTGCCCTGGTAAAAGAAATACATTCAAATCAGACGATTGGGAGCAGTTGCGATATTCACATAAAATAAATAAAATTTGAAAAAAATGCCACATATTTTTGCTAGAAGCCAAGATTGAAAAACCGTATAACCTATTTATAGTATAGTAGAAAAGACATACATATATCGAGGAAACCTTTCCTTGTTTGTATGAAGCATTTAATATATTCTAGCGGTGCACCAGATCGCTGAAAATGTTTATTTTTATTATAAAATAACCTACGTTTTTTAATTCGTTTAAAAAAGAAAGACAAACATTTCCGGCTTACGGGTAATTTAACAACATTTGGTAAAACTCCTACTACCACGATTGTAAGCGGAAATATTTCTTGTGCGATAATGAAGGACTGAGCTAGCAGAAGAAGTGAACCCACGACGCCTGGTTCTGAAGTGGAAATCCGACGCATTTATCAACTAAAAATAGAAAACTAGAGCAGCAATTTTTTTATGTGGCTAAGACAATCGTTTTGGCTCAATTCGATCATAGGGCTATGATTAGAGGCGCTACTGGATACTAATATCTCATCGACACTTTTTCTACTATTAGAACGCTATAAGCGGTGCGCGTTGACCGTATTTGTAGTTAGAGCCTTGGGAGAGTTGGAGGTCAGTTAGAGGTCAAAAGCGGAACCTATTTTTTTCGCTTCATGTCTCATCTAAATATAACATATCAATGAATTCGATTATTTTGTCAAAGATTTATGTACATATGACTATGGTTGTAACTCTGTACTTTACTGCATGGCTGAATAAAATTACTGTTTAAAATTAACTGCTTTAGCTATTTACAAGAGCTAAAACTACGCCTTAAATTGAAAAAATCCCCATCCCTCTCCTACCGCTTACGAGTTTCTCCTCCGTTGAATTACGATGACATGTGAAAGAATTTAGGCCACCCTCCATCGCCCTTTGTTGAACTCGACCCCTTCGTCAGCGGTCTTGGAAAATTCCACCACCCAAATGATGGGCATCCACCGCCCGATTGTCACTCGGTGAATTCTATATATCAGCTGGCTTCTTGAGTTCGATAAATTCGTTACGGCTCCTCTTAAGTGTAGCGATGATGCATATGCGCCGATACTCGTTCATTATTTAATGGTAATTCTAAATGAGGAGCTCAATTAACGAATTATGCTATGTAGAAAACGTATTATTTAATGGTGACGTTGGGCAGAAAATTCCTCATACAATTTATGACTAATGTTCAAGTTCATAGGTCCCAACTCAGCTAAGTCCAAAAAGAAATGAATAACGGGAGTAACTTGTTTCGATGAGTCAACTTCGTACATATGTGACAAATTTAATTCATTCCTGTGCCGAAGGAAAAAAACACACCAATATTGAAATATGTGCGGCTCAGAGGTAAAATGCATTTTTTTATAATAACCGTTTTTCTTTATTTTTTTCGTCTGAAAGACCTGATTTAAAAATTCAGTCGATGGAGGAAAAAAAGTCGTGTAATAATAATAAATTTAACTACTTTTTAGAATTTTTGTTTGTCCCTCAAAACTCGCGACGCAAGTATTCTTTCAGGTAACATTCAGTCCCTTTTGTATGTCCCTTAAAACTCGCGACGCAAGTATTCTTTCAGGTAACATTCAGTCCACTCGCGACGCAAGTATTCTTTCAGGTAACATTCAGTCCCTTTTGTATGTCCCTCAAAACTCGCGACGCAAGTATTCTTTCAGGTAACATTCAGTCCCTTTTGTATGTCCCTCAAAACTCGCGACGCAAGTATTCTTTCAGGTAACATTCAGTCCCTTTTGTATGTCCCTCAAAACTCGCGACGCAAGTATTCTTTCAGGTAACATTCAGTCCCTTTTGTATGTCCCTTAAAACTCGCGACGCAAGTATTCTTTCAGGTAACATTCAGTCCACTCGCGACGCAAGTATTCTTTCAGGTAACATTCAGTCCCTTTTGTATGTCCCTCAAAACTCGCGACGCAAGTATTCTTTCAGGTAACATTCAGTCCCTTTTGTATGTCCCTCAAAACTCGCGACGCAAGTATTCTTTCAAGTAACATTCAGTTCCTTTTGTGTGTCCCTCAAAACTCGCGACGCAAGTATTCTTTCATGTAACATTCAGTCCCTTTTGTATGTCCCTCAAAACTCGCGACGCTAGTATCAAACTCTGGTCCTATAAAGTTAGGTTTAAATTTGTAATTTTTGAAATTTAGCAGGGGTGCCCAAGTTCATCGGTTGGAGGGTGTTCAATATGTGCCTGCCCACCAGCTGCGCGGCGTGCAGAATCGGGAGGGGCTTGTTTGGAAGACCTTTTGATCTCTCCAACTGGTCTCTCTTGATAGCCTTGCACCGCAGTGGGAGGGATATATTATTCGACCCACCCGTCATTCATTTCCTTCCCAGAACTTCCTCTATTTCCTTTCCTTAAAAAGTCCCCCCACACAGTATCCCCAAAGATGAAATACACCCGGAGGAAAATTACTCTCCTCTGTGGGGTAAATGAAAAAAAAAAACATACTGGAATATGAAAAAAAATCAAAAAAAATCGTGGTGTATTGTTAAGGTTTACAGGATGAGGGAATAATAATGGGAATGAATCATATCTTGTGAAAGATCATTTTTGGTGCCGAAAATATTATGTACCTATTTACATATTTGATGCCCCAAATATTATGTACCAGTTATATGTTTGGTGTCCCAGATATTATGTACCTACTTACATATTTGGTACCCGAAATATATATATATTTTTTTTTTAAATTTATTTTTTTATTTTTATTATCAATATTTTATTAAGTTTTTTTACAGGTTTTTTTTTCGATGTCTGTCTCACTAGGATAAACCTGTGTCGAGACAGACGTATTTGATACATGAATTAATATTTACATATTTTTTGATACATAAAATATTTCATTACATTAAATGACATTGTGAAAAAGATAAAAAAATAATAAATAATAATAATAAATGATAAGTAATAATAATAATAAATAAATAATAATAAAATATAGTCATTAATATTATTATAGTATTAATATAGTTATTAATATCATTATTATAGTCATTAATACTAAAAATTATAGAAAGCATATAATCAAAGATACAAATCAAATTGATGATTTGTGTAGAAAATGTTTGGCTTTTCTGGAAACTATAGAACATATTATATCGGGATGTTCTATATTAGCACCGTCCGAGTATACATTTAGGCACAATCAAGTTTTAAAAATAATTCACCAAAATTTGGTAATTAAACATAACTTGATTGACTGCCGTAATATAGTACCATATTACGAATACGAACCAAATTCATTTTTAGAAAACGAATTTTATAAAATATATTATGATAAAACTATACTAACAGACCGAGCGATTAGTCATAATAGACCCGATATAGTTTTACATGACAAAATTTAAAAAAATAACTTATATCATTGATGTCGCTATACCAAATTCCTGTAATATTCAAAAATCTGTTAGCGAAAAAATAAGAAAATACACAAATTTAGGAAATGAAATAAAAAGAATTTGGCATTCTCAGACTATAAAAATATTACCATTCGTTATTTCGGCTACTGGCATTATACCTAGCTCTCTAATTAAAAATTTAGACGTATAAGATCTTTCAAAAAATTTATATATAAAGATGCAAAAGTCGGTCATTTTGAGTACATGTAGGATAACAAAAGATTTTTTAAATATTTATGCTGAGGGATCAGTAGGATTTATAGGCCCTGTTAGAAGTTCTACCGAGCCGAACCCTCTGATATGAAAATATCTGGAGTCGGTGAATTATTTTCCCATTGATCTCTGGTGAGTTGACGTGTTGTTCTTGTATTGTTTTGTATTTATTTTACTTATATAATGCACTTACATAATGTTGATTGACTAGATGATCATTTGTGGAAAAGTGTGTGTGGAAGGGTTAAGTTTTTCCTTTGGGGAAGATTTCACCCGGACAACAAAATCGGAAGTTTAAAAAAAAAAATGTATCACTTACATGTTTGGGCCCCAAATATTATTTTCCACTTACATATTTGGTGCCCCAAATATTATGTACATACTTGCATTTATTTAATATGCTTTTTAATCATATTTTCTTTTTTTTTCCAACTTTCTTGGTTGGCCTGGTATCAAAATGTGACTCTGGCTCACAAGGCCGCCTCAGCTTTTCCCCCTCTCCCGTCACGACAGCCATCTGCGTCTCCTTCCCTCCCACAGTAATGGACTACTTGCATCCCTTTCCCTCGCGTTCCACTCGTGGAGTATCGACCCGTGCGCCACGTGCTTTAGACGAGAAAGAAAAGACAATTTTCTTCCAATTTGAGATGATTCTGTATAGCACTTCTTTCTTCTTATTTACACTTAGACAACGGAGCCGATAGTCAATACAGGGCTCAGCGCGCCTCAACAATCTATTGAATTAAAGAGATCGATAAAATACACTTCAGTTCACTTATTAACGCATTTTCAAATTGCCTCCAACTTGCTATTTATACCTTGAATCTGATTCCACGACTAAACTGAAGAAAAACGAAGATAAGTGCAAAAAACACTTACCTAACCTGTGGCTAGTTACGTTAAGTTACCAAACCTAAACTTACCTATTATTTTATCGAGTTCTGTTTTGAGTTTAGCTGTTCTGTTTTCTTCGGTCAGTCTCGAATCTGTACCTTGATCTATGTCCTGTTTCCAAAGCCAGTAAATACGCGCCTCTCAATTCGATTGTATATGCAGGATCGATAAAATACAACCCACACGAAGAAAGCTTTCTGATCTAAAATATTGTTAATTTATTAATATTATTTTCAAATTATTGGTAATCCGGTTAAAAACAGGATTGCAGGCCTTGAATACAGGCCAACGAATGAGTTGATAAGTTTAGTAAAATACGAACGTATTATCACCATGTCGGAACACGTATTCATAAAATAAAAATATTTTCACTTTTCGTCATTGTATATTTATTATCAAGACATAGCAGCAGATGCATGAACGATAACAGCAGGGATGATAACAGCAGCTGCTTGAACACGTGTTCCGATATGTTTAGAATGTTAATGTTTATCCGGAAAATGCCTACAATACCGTTTTTAAACAGATTACCAATAATTTAAGAGATTCTTAATAAATTAGCATCTCACATTGTAAAATTCTAACATGCTTTGCCTTTTATCTGTACCTCGGTTTGACTAGATTAAAAATGCCAACGGTTCAAAAAAAAAAACTGGTTAAGTTTGCGCGTAATTTTTTTTAAATCAGCTTTCTCCACTAACTACAAGCTCTAAAACCTAACAAGTTTTTAATGCGGGTAGGTCGGTACCTACCCTGAATTTACACCCCTTTACACATGTAAATACTTATCTATGCAGTGGGGGGCGTCGCTACCGCCGATATTATGATATGGTTAGTTCCTCTTTTGGTGGTCTACACTCTTGTTTATATTAAAACTTTATTGTTCGTACTTTTTTTTACCTTTCTTCTACCTTCCATTATCATCATCAAACATACTAACTTCTTTTGTCTGTGCTGTGTGTTAGTTAGTCCTTCATTATATTTGGTTCAACGAACTTTGCTTTGAATTTAAGTGTAACTTTCAAAAATTCAGATTCAAGCGATAAAGTAGGTACCTACCGATAATGTATATACCTATTGTAACAGAAAATTATTTTTATCGTCATTTAAAAGCGGAATTATAGTGTCACGTGATTTTTCAAGGGTCTATGCCAATTAACATTAGGATCTACGTTAAGGAAATGAAAATAATAATATATGTTCTTAGGTTGAATAATTTTGAAATTCGAACAGTCGAACAGAATTGACGTTTGACATCTGATTTGACACGTTACATAGAATCGGTCACGCACGGCAAAACAAACACGGTTAATTATAGTATTCATTGAACGATTATATCGGATACACGCTTTAAGTCGCTCAACAAAAGATCCACGACGGCGATTATGTTCAAACAATATTATCTCCGAAACCAAAAGGCTCCTGAGCACGCACTGAACATAAAAAACCTAGAAGTGAGATCAATACTGATTTTTTTGTTCAAATGTTTCGAACTTTCGAACACAGGTAATCAAAATTGATTGTTTTTTGATATATTTTTTTTAACATCAACTCCACACAGGACTACAGGAGGCCCTGAGTAATATAATTTCCCTCAGGTCCTTAGTCATCTTTGGGGATGCTGCTTGGAGGATCTTCTTGAAGAGAGAAAGTAGTGAACATGAGTCCTGAAGAGACCCGTATTGTATGAAGGAGGAAACACAGAGGCCGGCAAATCGTTCCACAGCCGAGCTGTTGAACTCGAAAACGAGTCTTAGAAGTCTGCCGTTTTGCAATGTCAACCGTGTACATATATATTTACCGGTGCTGAAGGGATCAATATGACGCTAGTTCCTCGGAGCATCTTCCATTGTAATACCGATAGAGCAAGGACATCATACCTACCTGACGTCTGTGCTCTAAAGATTGAAATCGGTTTGTTAAGAGAGGGGAATCATTCAAACGGACCGCCCGTTTCTGCAAAGATGCAATGGTTTTTTCAGGTATTTTGGGGCTCCAAACCAGAGGTGACTGCCTAATTCAACCGTGGAGACTTTCTATTTGTACAGGGTCAGCAGTTGTGCACTATCTGAAGAATCTGCGGGCCCGGTACAGTACGCCCAGCTTCTGTGAGACTAACTGGACTCCGGCCTCGATGGAGCCTTAGTCAAGTTCTACTCTGCTAGAAACTGCTCTCAATTCTTCGGAACCCTTGGGACTATTGCATCCCTAGTTAGGTCACGATGTGGGGATGAATGGAGTGGGAAGGGGAAGGAAGTGGGAAAATAAGGTTCATATCTGCCATCAAACACGGATACAATCATTTCAATGTAAGACAATGTTTTGATTCTGAATGGTCCTCTTTAACCAGGGCGGTACTAAAAGTATATTCTACTATGGAATGTTATTGCTGCAAATATTCTGTGTACGTATTATATTTATATTAATAACATACGAAAAATTTTCACGATAATTGCTGCAAATATACACAAGGTGTTCGGAAATTCGTAGTACAAGCGGGAAACATCACGTTTGGAGCCGATTTTGTGGGATAACTTTTTTTTTGCATTCGTTTTCGAGTAAATCGAATCCGTAATTAGATTTTATAAGGTTTTTTTTATCTATGAAACAAAAGTAAAATTTAAATAAAAAATGCAAAATGCTTCTAGAGAAAAACAAATGCTTTTTGATTTCTCTATGTGTCTATGTGCTTTCTCTATGTGTATATTCTGGTGACCGGATAAATCATCACAATGATAATTCATCACATCTTTAAAAAGTTATATAAAGTCATGGAAAGTGATGAAACAAAAACTTTATTAACTGGGTTAAGTAGGTTAGGTAAGGTTAAATTGAAAAAAAAATTTCCTCGTTTCTAATGACTTTATATCACTTTTTAAAAGTGTGTTGAATTATCACTGTGTTGAGTTATCATGGAACCGTATATTCTCAGTTTCCCGCTTTCACGAGTTTCCGTATACCGCTTATACAGAGAGTCCGGGGGTAAAATGCGCTAACTTTAGGAGGTGATTCTAAATAGCGCCCCTGAGGTGATAACTCACAAAAGCGGCGCTATAAAAATTGTCCAATATTATTATTATTATTAATATGATAGAAATAAAAACGTAGAATAACTCCAAGGTTTATTTTCCCATTTAAACAATTTAATTTTTTAACCTAAAAACGACGTTAAAAAATTGGAATATTGAAAAAAGTTCTTTTTTACTTCTAAAATCATGTGAAATCACCCCCTCAACTTTGCGCACTTTACCCCCGAACATCCTGTATATACTAGCGGTTTTTTTCATCAAAAGGGTACATTAAACATTTAGATCTAAGCTTTTTAAATTATTACCTTTAAAATAGTTTTCTTGACACATGGACACGCCCACAAAAAACTTCTAACGGTCAATCTATTCAGTGTTGTTAACTCGTGCTTAGGCCGGTCAGCAACATGCTTAATCCAATTTTGCTTATCAGATGAAAGCTCGGTTAGCCTGTTCTTGTTCAATTATAGCTGGACTTCAAATAAGTTTATGTTTGCTGAAGTGCTGAAATATTTGCTGCGTTTTTAGGTGAAATTACAGAAATAAATCTATTGTTGGTGTGCAATGAAATTGTTTTTCACTAGATTTTTCACAACACCAAAGTGTTGAATCCGATACTACTTACGAATTACAGCCTCAAATGGACTTAAATGTTTTAAACGAGACGAAATGCAATGGTGGTTGTTGGAATTGGGTGATGGTATGTGTAGGCATGAACAAGGTATGGAATAAGGGTAAACGGGATGACCAATTACTTACTACTGTGTATCTCCGAATGAGTACATAACACAATCACAATATAGTGAGTTCCAATCTTGGGGTAATGAACGCCGCAACAACACGAATGAGTATTTAAATAGATATTAAGGTAAGATGGTTAATTTCATTATTTTTACTTTTCAATGAAATTATGTAGGTACACGAAAAACACTATTTGAAAAATCTATTTCTAAACTATTTCTGATTGTATGAATCAGCAAAATTCTGAAATTGCTTAGGCGCGGGCGTCTTAAAACTTGCACAACTTGACGCAACTATTTCCAGTTCCCTATGTCATTTTCATTACGAGATTTGAAATATCCACTTATTTGTCAAAAATAAAACAAAATGCAATATTGTTTCATGTTTTTCATTTATTCAATAAGAAGTTTTCGCTAGATAAACAACTAATCGATAATTTCCCCGAAATGTTAAAATTAATCCTGACATTGGGCGCCCATTTTCACTCCATCTAATTAATTTCTAGCAAATAAAATAAAAATAGATCATGTTAATTCAATGAGCTTGTATTTTTGTAAACAGTACTTATGGTTCTAAAATTTTCTCATACTTAATAAATCAAAACCAATATTCTGAAATCGTAAGATTGTAAGTAGGTACTTAAATATCTACCTTCTCAATAAAGATAATAGGGCGATTTGACGATCGATCCCATTTAAAGGAAGAATAGTTACTGAATTATTAAAACGGTCACCATCTTTAACCGGAACGGAAACGTAACAAACAAATTTACAGAAAGACGAAATGAACGACAATTGCGGTCAACTATTCCTTATAACCTCGGTAATGCACCTGTTTTTGTAATGTAATGTACGTGTCATGAGTGAAATATTACTGTTTTTTAGGTTTTCTCCTTACAATGTGTTTAACCTAAAACTGTTACAATGTTTTCAATTTTTTTTTTTAAATTGTCTCACAAATTACAAAAAAACATAGAATAAATATGAACCCCCATTAAAAGTTAGACCAATAGATCGACTTAAATTTCAAATACTGCGTATCATCGTCATAACGAAAATCAATCATTTTGATCAAATCTAATACTGAAATACGATGTCAGGCAGTGTAAGAAAGACAGAGTGCTTACTAAATATGCTAAAACCAAAAGGTACTAAGTCGCTGTCAACATCCGTTTCCCTTCAAACCTACTGGAAGGTATTTCTCGTGTCACATACAAGAACATCAATCTACAATATGACTAATGTCTGATATTATCAAGCTTGCTTTTGATGGCTTTTCTGAAGGAATGTAATTTAGAAAATGCTTTTAAAAAATTCTGATAATTTCAAAAGTAAACAAAATTTTATTTAGGCTGTCATAGATAGATATGATTGTTGATGTTAGAGAATTTTTTAGAAGACTTTAATTAACTATATTATAAACAATCTGGGTTCACGTGATTTATATTCGATAATCTTTATTATGACTGGTTATTAATAAATTGAACTGCTGCGTTTTGTTCACGTCTAATTATAAAAAAAATATTCTAATCTTAAAAAAAGATTATGAACGACCGTATTGCAGAATAATTAATTTTAACACGGTCTTTGAAGAAGATTCTAATAAAATTTCTGCATTTTGATAATGTAGACCACATATTATTCATCTACTAATGGCGTTGAAGCCATTTTATTTCTTTTATTATTATTATTTATCCAAATGAAATACATTTTATGCCAACAAATGTTTGCATTTTATCATGCTTTTGACACATCAAAAATATCATTCCGCAAAAACATTTTTTTTACTGGAATAAAAATGTGTTTTTAAATTTACTTATTTTTGGTTTGACTGAGAATTGTACTTATCTTCCCATGGACGTCAACCGTGCTAAACACCTCACCAAATGCCGATCGGTTAGAATCTAAAATTATTTCGTGTATCACATTCTGTACTGTCATCCGATTTCAGAGAAACGTATATAAGAGGATATCCACGTGCGTGAAAGTTGATAGAATGGATTGTCATCGACAACGAGTCTATCTGCTAAATTTCAGCCCGATCAGATGTCGGCAAGTGGGTTAATTTCAGATTCCAAGATCTGCATGCATTCATTACCGAAAACAAAACTGCAATTCAAATACCTGTCGTTTAGTATTGAAACAGTTTTGGATAATATCTACCATTTTTTCCATCATATACCTACTGTCATACCTACTATCCATTTCCTTCCTTAAAAACAGCCTTACCCACACTTGAAAATAAGAAGATTTTTGTTGCAAATTGTCGCAAGTACAGCATTCGAATTCGTGTCGTGTAGCAAGAAGGTGCAATCGTAGTGTCCTCGTTTTATTATTCACATGCTTTGTGCTAAATATCAAAATCATATTAAAGATTATCTCGTTTGGGAGGAAATTTCATCCCGTGAACAGTGCAAGTTCGTCGACAGCCCTATTGCTGGGATTCTGGGGAATTCAAGGTAGACTGTTCCTTCATTCCACTTTTTCCTGTGATTTAATCAAAACCAATTGAATGAGCTTTTCATTGTCGTATTTATGGTGGATTTAATTTATAGTTCATTTGCGTGGAATAGAACACGTTACACCTGGAATGATTTTATAAAATAAATGATAAATAGAATTGTTCTTGGAAATTGTGTGATGTAACATTGTTGACCATTAATGTATCTTTTAAGTGTCGCACTCCTTCATTAATTATGTTTCTTAGTAAATATTACGTAGATAACTGATTAAAAAAATAATTTAAAAATGTTGACTTTTTTGTCCATTGACAATATATTTTATTTAATTTCGCAATACTTTTGAATAATAAGAATTTACAGTAATACAATTTACATAGAATCTGCACAAAACTCCATCCGGTGATATTACGAAATTCGAGAGAAACTAAAGCAGTGGAGTACCGGATACCAGACACATATCACATCTGATATTCTGGGTAGAAACAGACCCGTTCTTTTAGGCTTTACGGGGAGCTTCCTTCCAGTGAAACCTCTCCCCCTGTATTATGTATCACGGAATAAATGGAAGGGTAGGTACCGTTTACCTGACGTTCACCCTAAACTGATAACGGATATGCTGTCAGCGTCAAATATAAAAGAGAATAATGGGGTGTTCTCTTTGCTCCGAGGGTAGTTCTCGTGAGTGTATTAGTATGCATGGAACCGTATGTTGTTTTCCTGCTGGATGTGGAAATGAAAATTCTCTTATAAGACTCTTGGAAAAGATTTAAGAAATATTTATTTTATACGTCATTATTAAGTTTTTTTGGGTTTTAGTACCAATTTTAAGATTTATTAATTTAAAGATAGATACAAAAGAAATTACAAAATTACATATTAGGAAGCTTTGCCTGTCCAATTAGGAAAGTTTCCCGTTCCAGGACAGACAAAATAAATTAAACTTGGCGATTTCTTTTCGAAAGTAAGTAATGGTGTGTTTATATTTTTTAAAACAAACAAAAAACACACAAATGAACTCACTTCGATAAAAATAAATATTTAAGTAATAACCTTTGTAAAAGTATTTTTGATCTATTTTTAAAAATGTGTTCAAAATATCATTGAATTTTTGTCATTTCAAGCGATGATAACAATACTTTTAAAAAGGTTAGGTTACATTTTTTGGTGGATTTACTGATGACAATAATAATTCATACACGAATCAATGTCTTTAGCAGTGGCGGCTCGTGACTTTTGGATGTACTAGAGTAAGATTACAAAAAACGGCATTATTGATATTGTTGTAGCCGAAAATTTTTTCCTTTTTTTTTTTCGAAAATTTGGTTTTTTGCATGAAGATTTTCAGAAAATACATGAGGGCACGGGGAGAAACTGAAATTTCCTGAAAATTTTCATACAATAAATCGAATTTAAAAAAATATATAAAATTGTTTTGGACTAAACCACATCAATAATATCGATTTTTTCATACTCTATCACACTCAAAAGACACGAGCCGCCACTGGCTCTAGTACTGAGTTATAATAAATAGTTAATGTCTTAATAATATTCCGCATTGTTTTAAAATATTTTTGCAACTCAGTAAAATTTTATTCATCCACGTATTTTACAAGTACTCGTGTCCAAAAAGTATGTTTCTAATTTTCTCTCAATTTTCTCTTTAACAAAGCCAAACGAAAATTAGCTCGGAAAACATAAGATTTGTAAGTAGGTACTTAAATACCTACCTACTTAATTATTGTAAAGAACGTGTGTCTAAAAGTATGAAATAGAAATTCGTTTATGAATAAGATATGTAATATAAGCATGTTTTCTGTCTCTTGTTCTTTTTTAAAATTTTATAACTTTCCGGAATAGTAACTTGTATCACAATGCGAAAAATATCCAGTATATATTTTTAACGCAATCAGGTACCTGTACTTATCAGAAATATAAATTTACTGGGTGATCCAGCTAGTCTCTAAACGAGTAATCATCAAGTAAGTTTTT
Organism: Hesperophylax consimilis; assembly: GCF_061612785.1. Taxonomy (NCBI): domain Eukaryota; kingdom Metazoa; phylum Arthropoda; class Insecta; order Trichoptera; family Limnephilidae; genus Hesperophylax; species Hesperophylax consimilis. The sequence goes on from NC_142853.1 coordinate 24,573,284, forward strand.
AGATTCTCACGGCCAAAAGCATTTTTGTTGTTTGTTTTTGGGGTGTTATGCCGTGTTGCGCTAACTCCTTCTTTAGCCGACGTTTCGGATCTGCCCTGATGATGGACACTGCAACGCTGTCCGAAACGTCGGCTAAAGAAGGAGTTAGCGCAACACGGCATAACACCCCAAAAACAAACAACAAAAAAGAGTAATCATCAAAATTAAAAACCGTGAATTTTACAATTTGACAAAAGAAAAGTCACACATTTAATGAAAATTCTTTTTTCAAACATTCGTAAGGCAATGAAAAGGAACAAACAAATATGACGATTCAAAGTTTGAAATAAGAATGTTTACAGAACCATTAAGACGGCCACCGTCAAGGTTCATAGAAGATGTATGTTAGATATATTTTCTACCATCCTTCAGTCACCATCGGGTAACGGAAACGGAACATACAAACAAATTTTCAGAAAGACGAAATGCAAAACGATCGAGTTAAAACAGGACTTATCAGATATTCAAAATATATTCTTGTGCCATTTTGATTGGGTAACTGTAGTTATATGTATCACTTTGCTATCAAAATCAATAATACAAACATTTTTTGTTAATAGAAACATAAAATATTACGTAATTTTTTACAGAAAAGAGTTTATGGAAACATGAGGCGTAGAAACGTGCATTTTTAACGTGACACAATGAATATATAATGTTTATAGATTATTTCAAGTCTATCGGAATATTTGGGGAGCTTTTAATGTGAACTGATATTTGGACAGTAGTTACCCCACCCTGTGGGAGGGGGTGATGTGGGGATGGTTGTGACTACTCTATTTATAGTCGGTGGTTCAATAAAAATACTCAAAAAGCTTCGAAGCCAGTAAAATATGTTCTCACGACTGTGTAAAATGTAATTCTCTATGCGTGGATTTTTACACAAAACACCCTTATTTATTCAACATGTTTTTCGAAAGCTGTCAATTTTTGAGGGCTAAATAAATACGGAAGCTGAAATTGGTGGACTTAACAAACAGGTATTTAAATATACGATTAGTTCTTCAATAATGTGTGTTAAGTAAAACTAATACAATGATGCCATCGACAAACTACTGAAAAGTAGTTTATTGGAACTTTTCTGTTTTTTTCTGTATTTTATTTTATTATTTACTGTAATATATATTTTTACATGTTATATACACGTTTTAAACTTGAATAGACATAGAAGGGTGGTACCATCCAATTTTCCGAAAAGTTTACCTCAAATATATATTTTTTTAAATACACATACTACTGTACTTTAAGAAAACATGCAGTTTTGAATCTTGTGTGGTAATCGCATAAAAAATGCAACTTGTAAATTATTATGTTAAATATTTATAAATTTTATCAAATAACACGTCAGTTTCGGTAGCAAGTAAATATCCATATCCCCCATTGACACCAAAGACGACGTTAATGTTATACTTGCACTTATATTTCAATTTTCCATTAGAAAATATGAAAATATTGCCTCTACGATAAAGTTTATTTATGAAGATATTAAGGCGTTACAACACTATAATAACAGGGATTTGCTCGAGGCTTACTTTTTGATTAATTCTGACGAATTCGTAACATTATATATTAACATAGTATATTTTTAGAGCGATTTCTAAGGATGTAAGTTATTTATATTTAAGATAAATAAAAAACAGTAGCTTACCATTAAAATATTTTATGTAGAACGGTTCGAAAATTTTGTAAAACATTTTGCAAATATAAAAATAACGGTACGCATAAAGCTAAAATTAAGAGCGCTACTGCTTACTAATTAATATTTCGTCGAAACTTGTTTCACCATTAGAACGTGAAAAGCGGTGCCCGTAGACCGGATTCGGTAGTTTTAGTAAGAGCGTTCGGAGAGTTGGAGGTCAGTTGGAGGTAAAAAATGCGGAACCTATTTTTTCGCTGCATGTCTCATCTAAATATAATACATCAATGCCGGTAAGCGCTAATTTTGCTATTCTAGACCAGAGATTACCAAACTTTTTTTCCCCGTAGACCACTTGCCAAATTTTTTTTCGACTGCCTGCCGAATATTGAATTTTCCTAAAACTATTAACGTCCCATGTGATAATCGTTTATTTTTTCGCACAAAGATGCCATTCCCTTGCCTGTTCAACAACCGTGTGGCGGTATAGTTCCTCTGTATTTGCATTGTGCAGACAGGGGCGCCCTTGTGAAATATTACACCAAATGAAAATGAAGCAGGATAAGCAACGGGAATTTCTTTCTGTAGCTGGCCCTTAAGTTCTTTGTCAGTGCTTATTCCGGTCACTTTTTCTTGTTACATGATTTCCGATTCTTCGACGTTCCATTTCCATAGTCAAAATGTCCTCAAACTTAGTTTTTAAGTCTGTGTGAAGTACATTTAAATGTTGATAAACGTTTCCCTGGACGTTTTTCAAAAACAAGTTCGGGATCTAGAAAAAATTGCGGCTTCCGATGTGCAATGTTTTGCTTCAATATATTAATTTTGACGAGAAAAGGAACGTATATCTCTGTTTATATACCTCAATAAACAACTTTACGAAATATAAAAATACAAATATCAAAAAAGTAATTTGTCAGTCTATTATTAGTATTACGTAAACTGTGTTATTATTGTGTCATTTACGGAACTCCTAAATATTGACTTGAGGTAAATGGGGGTCGGCTCGTATGTACCCTCATTTCAATCTTATGGACCCCTAAATTCTTTCTCGCTGACATGGACCCCCAGCCCCTATCGACCCCTGGGGGTCCAAATAGACCTCATTGGGAACCTCTGTTCTAGACGATAAATTAGTAACATCCTGAGAGATTCCTCTAGAAACATCTGAGATTTTAGTAGTAAATCTTTAGGCCTGGTAGAGCAAATTTGCCGTAGGTCCGTCCATTATGCCGTTACTTACGTTGTTAAGATTCTGAATTTATTTTCTCGTCTGAAGAATTTATTATTTATTTTTAAGTGTGGACATTTTAATGTGTCATAAAATGATTTCGGACGTTAGCTGGATATTGCATAAAAAAGCCGGCAAACCCTATAAAAATCTCAAATACGCCCAACAAGTGAATTAGAGAGCCACCTTTGGGCTGGAACTCCACAATTATTGATAAACCTGCTTGATTCTGTGCAAAAGAGGGCAGTCCCTCTGATTGATAATCTGTTGTTATCAGAACAATTGCTATTTCTAATGCACACACGCAATGTGGACGTGCTGAGTCTGTTCTACAGATATTTAAATGGAGTTTGCTCTAAAGAGATTGCAGCATTGTTCCTCGGTGCACCGGTGCATATGCGTGAAACTCGACGGGCACTAGCACAGTTGATGTTGGCTTCGTGAGAACGGGTCGTTTCTTAAACTCGTTTTTGTGTAAGCCAGCTCGTATGTGGAACGAGCTACCGGCGTCTGTTTTTCCTTCTTCGTATAATCCATGCTTCTTCGAGACCCTTCCTACAGTCCCTACCTTAACCCGCCTCACAACGCTGACCAACCGGGTGGTGACATAGTCCCCTGATTTTACACTGAAAAATAAAGGATGTAAAATTTATTTCGATAGTTATAAAATAACTACTTAATTTTTTAGCACTGTTTGAATGTTAAAAAAATTCTTACGTCAACTTTAATTGGTATTAGTAACTAATGTAGATTATTCTTAAATACCTGCTATCATTTTAAATAGCATAATATTGTTGTTTTTTTTTTCAAATCTGTGACATTATCTAAAATCACTCACAAATTAGATTATAAACGTCATTCCCATAAATTGGATATTTACCATTCTTATTAAAACATGAATCGCACCAAAATATAACGTTTATTAAACTCGAGCGGTGCCGAATCGATAATCCCCTCCATAATTCCCACTTTCCCGAGTCGGGATTTAAAATTTAATTCACCGCCTGTAAAAAAATCGGGGAAAATCGTGGAAAATCGTGGGAAAATCTCTTCCCTGTGTGTATAATAGCTTTTCAATTCTTCTGACTATTACTAGGTCATCTGTCGCGCAGGATGGGGTAGGGATGAAGGGGATGAAGGGGTGTTGAGGCGAGGGAGAGGGAGGGGAAGCATGCGCAAAACGCCCTCTATCGCATTCCACGGAAATTCCCCCTGGCCAAGACAATATTATAATACCAATTTGAACAAAGATTTTTTTACAATTAATATACAAAGAGTACCTATATATAGTATCGAATAGCGATAAACTTCAAATAAAAACATTTCAATTTTTATGTTGACTATATCTAATGTAGGACCTTTTTAAAATGTGTGTGGTACATTGATTACAATAAAGTAAGTTATATTTGAGTAAGAAATATTCATTTATAGTGAAATACGATTGGGGGAATGTTACCTACTGTAAAAGCTTGAAAATTGACTCATTCAACTACTCAACCACTCTCTCAAAACCACCCTCTAAATATTCCTGGCACTAATAACAACAAACTTTAAAATTTTCAGCGATATTCTTCGACAACCTTTTGATTTTTGCGGGCATGATTTTTTTCTTATTAAAGTACGAAATACTTATTTCCCATACAAAAAGATAAACCGCTTGCAGAGAACGAGGTGGCAAAGTTGTGATCGGTCCGTATCTATTGAAACCGCATGTAAACAATAACATTAGGCCGAGAGTTTGACGTTTGCAATTATTCTACAATTCGTACGTTTTAAACCAAATTCAATGGGAGAACTGTACTAAAATTAACAAAATGTAGTTTAAGCCACAAAATTATTAATCACTTAACTAATGTCATTGATTTTGCTAATTTAACGAATTTTAAAAATGTCCACTTTCCATGTGTAGCTTTTAACTATGTCTGCCCATTCTTCGCACACAAAAAAACACAATGTTAAAAGTAAGGTTTTGGAGAAAACACGCACTGAACAAAGATGTTCTTTCACGTAAGTCTCAATAAATGCACACTAAGATAAAAAAAAACGAACTACATTAACAATTTTTGATTAGAACAATCAAATTTTTTAAAGTCAAACACTGCTAAAAGTAATTGACACAAAGTGCGGCAATTAAATAGACTAACGGAAGGACATCGTTTGGGCGCGGGATGGTAGATTTCGCAACAGCGCAAAATTAATAATGCCGGACACACACGGCAGACCGATTTTACGTTTTTACCTGAAAATTACCCCTAAAAGTTGGAATTTTGAAAAGTATCATTGATCTTTCTTACTTGTACTATTACGTAGAATCACCATCAGAATCATGATTGGAATAAGGCGTTTAATCCACATTTAAAAGATAATATTCTTACAAAATAAAAATATTATACAAATTCCATAGAATTATCATATTTCTGGTAATGTGGGTTCGCTTCCGAGTTCCTAATAAAATGAAATCCAACAATATAAAATTTGTAATGGATAAATTATTTCAAATGCTCTCCGGAAGCCATCTCGTAAACCTTTGTTCGAAAGCACTTTACGAGTACCAACCGAATAGGAGCGATCACGCGCGGCCTTTGAATAGAGAATTGAACACTGCATTCTCAAGCAAGTCCACATAAGAATTTTCATTTCACATTGTCGAATGTTCCGGGACGTAGGTTCTCGGTAACAATTTATTGGTTCACACTAGTATATATTAGTATATTTTCTGCTTTACATAATATAAATATTATTTATTTATTTATTTATTTATTTATCGTTTCTTTACATTGTATCTTTTTTTTAAGTTATAATTTTTAACCTCACTAGGACAAGCCTGTGTTGAGGTTAATAATTTTACAAAATATTTAAAAAATAGTACAAAGATTATAAGAGATTTAAAATAGTACAAATATTAAAAAAAATAATTCAAATATTAAGATAACAATATTGTTACATTGACGTTTCTGCGAATTGGATACCTACATGGTACCTATCAGCCTATTCATTAAAATATAATGCTGTAAACATGTAGGGTGACCATGATATTTAATTGCAATAAAAATGTAACAAACTATTTTTTTTTAAACAGAGAAGAAAGAAAGAGAGAAAAAAAATTTACATTAAAAAAAGAAAAGGATGAAAAAATTAACTTATTCAAAATATTATGCCACAATTTAAAAGGACAAAGATGAAAGAATATGTTGGAAATCCTCGGATGGCAGAAATAATTTAACATTCTTTTTAAATGTACACAAGGAATTTGACGATTTAATGTGATCTGGAAGGCTATTAAATAAAAGTGGAGCCTGGTACAAATAATGTCTCTGCCCAAATGAGGATTTAGGGTGAATTGCCATAAAGTTCAGACCAGAGCCAATTCTTGTAGTACGAATTTGTTGCGTTCTTTTCGCAGAACTAATATTGTTAAAAAATCTGCATAACGTTTGTAGGATAAATAGTTGTTTTAAATTCATGATATTACATTCCTTATAAAGTAACTGTGTAGGATATGTAAATTTTTTCTTGTACATAACTTTGAGAATCAGTTTTTGGGCAATATTAAGTGGTTCTATTACAGTCTTCAGGCAGGAACCCCAGCACACTATATTATATGAAAGTATACACTGAATTATAGCAAAATACACTGTTTTTAATGTTTCCTTGTCTAGTACATGTCTGAGATCTTTAAAAATATAGATAAGTCTCCTAACTTTATTTACTAACATTTCGACATGATCATTCCACCTCAAAAATTTATCAATTTTTACCCCCAGGTATTATATATGTACATTTTTACGTAGCATAATGCTTATTGGTCGAATGCATTGAATATTGGCCATACTGCACCACATAAGTAATATATATAGTTTAGTATTACTGACTGTCTCTAAATGTTATAAAACAAAGTCTCTATCCGCGTTTGTCAGTTTTAGCTCTAATTCTTCTAATCTACTAAACGGATTATGATAGGGTTTTTTTTACTATCATTTAGAGAATTTCTTCCGGAACTTTTGACTATTGTTATGTACTATTTAGAGAATTGTACGAGGAAAGTGCTCTCTTGCAAATTTCTCTGTTGATTATTATTTTTTTAAAGCAATAATGTAATTAAATATAGAATCGTATTTATATTGGGTTTTTACGTATTAAGAGATTTTAATACTACTCTTCCATAGAAGCGTTAGCTTGTGTTTGGAAGAGGAGTGCATTGTATATTATTGTAGCTATTTATAAGTAATTAATAATATGATAGGTATTACGTGTTGTAGTAAGTCCAATAAATACGAGAAAGTAAAAAATAGATCTAATTGTAGGTACATAAATAATATAGTAGATAAATAATATGCTTTATTCAGAAAATGGGTGATATGGGTCATTTTTAAGAGTAGTTTTTTTTGACATGTTTGTCTTTAAAATATTTTTTCACGGTTTTCAATGTTTGGATTTTGTCATTAATGCTTCTAGTTTCTTCCGGTATTCGATTAGAGAAAGCTCTTCCTTGGTAAGCATAATAATTTTGGGCAAATGAAGTATTTAATTTTGGGCATGGAAAAATATATTTAAGTCGAGTTCGGTTTTCAGTTTAAAATTGGCACTTGTCTTTTTATTTTACGATTTGAATTATTGAATTTTTAATGTACAAATCTTAAAATGAAGGTACTTAAAAATCTTCGAATAAGCGCTTTATCGGGTAGTCTTGAGTTTTTTTAAATTTTTAATTTTTTATTTATACTTCCGATTTTATTGTCCGGGTTAAATCTTCCCCATAGGAAAAACTAAACCCTTTCACTCACTTTTCCACAAATGATCAGCTAGTCAATCAACATTATGCAAGTGCATTATATAAGCAAAATAAATATAAAACAATACAAGAACAACAACACGTCAACTCACCAGAGATCAAATGGGAAAATAATTTACTCCAGATATTTTCACATCAGAGGGTTCGGCTCGGTAGAACAAATAAATTTTATTATTATTCTCTGTACGATTTCTATTGGTGGAAGGTTAGTTTTATATGTGGAACGTTTTTGGTTTTTTTAATGTTTTATTGTTAGTGTTCCTTACTGAAACTGCACATAATTTTAATTAAAACGTCATTTTGATGACTTGATCGGAACATCCTTAAATGAGATTTTTATCTTATTCTTAAAATAAATTTAAAAAACTGTGGTTCATCATCATTGTGAAATTCAAATGCAATAGCGATATACTACGTCATGCGTTTGTGAGAGGGACAGAGGCTCTCTCACAGACCGCTTGCTAAATGGTCTAGAACAGGTGTGGCGAACCTAGGGCACGCGTGCCCGAGGTGGCACGTTTGATCATTTGGATGGCACACTAACGATTTCCAAGTTCATTTTTTTTTTTTTTTAATTTATAAGTTAAAAAAATATTTTTTTTTGATTTGACCAGTTGTTTCAAAAATATCTGAACAATCCAGAATTGGGTTGTTTCAACTCAAATTTAACTCACGTTGCATTTGAAAATTTCATTCAATGTTCCCCGCCGAAACTGACAATTTTTCCAGAGAAATCGATAGGAATATTTTTTTACGCATTACTCATTGAAAAATATAATGAGTTACTAGACCTCGAATGGCTTTCAAAATTAATGTTTTTTACTGATTTGTTCTTACATTCAAATGAATTAAATATTAAATTGTAAGGCGTTAACAAAACAATTATTGTTATGTTTGATTTAATCAAAGCATTTCAAGCTAAATTACATATTTTTGATCGTGACGTTGTATATAACACCTTCAAGTATTTCCCAAATACAAAAAAACTTTTCGCAAAAGAAAAGCCGGATCAAATCAAATTAACACAAGAATTTTCTGTAGTTATTCAATCGATAATCAACGAGTTTTCTTCGAGATTCAAACAATTCAGGAGATTTGAAAAGATATAAAAATTTATTTTATATCCAGATACACTCAGATGACCTCAATTTGGAGATTTTCGAGTGGCTAAATCTAGAAGATTTTGAAATGCAATCGAGTTCGCTATGGAAACAAAAAATTGTTGAAAGCGATCGATTAACATAAATAATAAAAATGCAGAAGAAGAAATAATGAGAACTTGGAAAGCCATTCCAGAAATCTTTAGCAAGTTAAAAAAACTAGCGAGAGCAATATTATCAATTTTCTCTTCTACATAATATGCATGTGAGTATTATTTTCAGAAATGAATTTCATAAAATGTGATTCAAGAGCGAGAATGACTGATGAATCCAGTTGGTCGTGTGTGTCACTAAAAGTGACGAAATATGATCCAGATATAAAGAATTTGTCATCGAATGTACAACAGCAAAAATCTCATTGATAAATAACTAATATGTACATTTATTGATTATGACTTTATTTTTATGAAACTCTATTGTAATTTTTAAGCTTATGAAAAAAAAAACTTTTTTATTTTATCTATTTGGTTAATTTTTTTACAGCTTGGGCACGCCTCACAATCTAGAAATAATATTTGAGGATTTTTGGCACGCGGGCCCAAAAAGGTTCGCCACACCTGGTCTAGAACCTAGAACTGAAAGGTAGTGCCGACGTCGATTTCCATTCAAACCTACATGAAAGGCATTTCTAATGTTTATTATCTAATCAGTGGCCAAGCAATAATAATAAAATTAAACTAACTAATAATAATATAATTATCAAGCATTGTAATTCCCATCTACAAATCTGGAAATAAGACAGATACCAACAACTATAGACCAATTACTTTACTGAATAGCTTGTCTAAAGTTTTTTAAAATCTCTTTAATGCACAACTTTAAAATTTGTCGAGAGTTTTCAAAAAAACAAAAGTACCTCAAATGCCATTGCTAGTGTGACAGACTTCATTGTAAAAAGCCTTGATAAAGGAAATATATGTATCTCAATCTTTTTAGACTAGAAAAATTATAAAACTAGAAAAAAATCGGCATTACGGACAAAGAGCTAAACTTCTTTAAAAGCTACCTAAATGGACGCAAACAACAGGTTAAAATACAGAATGCCCTCAGTAATCAGCGCTCAACTGACTACGGAATTCCACAAGGAAGCGTATTGGGACCGACTCTGTTCTTACTGTATATTAACAACTTTTGTAACCTAGAAAATGAGGAAAGCATTGTTAGCATTGCTGACTATACTGTCTTACTGTTCGAAGACAACAATTGGTCAGCTGTATTTAAAAAAGCTGAAAAAAATATAAATTTAGTTAAAAAATGGTTAGATATAAATACGCTTACCCTTAACACGAAAAAAACAAAATATGTCACTTCAAGCATCAATACTACAGGCCAACCTAATGATGATTACTCCATAAAAATACACAACTGTACGAATTCCAATGAATGTAATGAGTGCCCCAGTATAGAGCGCACTCCACAGATGTACCTCGGCCTCACCATCGACCCATACCTCAAATGGAATCTACATACTCAGATCATTGCAAATAAAATTAGGAAAACAATACATTTCTTCAGATCCATAAGGAACTTCCTTAACTTACAAATTCTAAAAACGATTTATTTTGCAATCACACAATCCATCATTGAGTATGGTATCTATGGTATGGTTACTAACTTACACATAGGTATTTTACTTACAAATGATATATTATATATTCTGTAATTTTTTTGATGAAATAAAATAAATGAAATATCTGTATAACTTTATCGACTGCCCTCAAATTTTAAGTGTTATAAATATTCGTGTCCCTATTAAGGTTCCGTTGGAAGCTTTCAAAAAGAAGAAGAAATCGTTTCAAAGGTAGATGAATACGAATGTTAGAAGTAGCGCGCTAATATGCGTAAGCGAATATATTTAATAAAGCATTCTCTTTTAAAAATATCTATAGACAAATGTCTAAAGAAGCTTTTAAAGAAACACTGTGAATTTTATTCACATCTATAACATCAAAACCGAAAAAAAAGTGGTTTAATAATTTTCGGGACATACTTTGCGGCTTTCTTCTATCGAGGGAATTTCATAAAATTACTTTTTTTGCTCGGCAAATGTATAGAGATTATCTTAAAAAAGACTCACATATTTTTTTAAGAGCTTAAAAACTTGAAGTGTCCGAAGGAAATATGATAAAAAATTCCTCAACCATATTTTTTACTATGACAACCAAAGATATTAGAAGAACGAGATATGCTATGTTGGCCGCCGGACCGTAGGCGGAGTACTACCTAATTAGGGTACTTTGAATACTATCGGGACGTGTACGCACAGAAATCTGTTCTATGTATTAGTGCGGATACCTTAGCGTAAGCGAAGGTGTGCAGTAGTATTGGTGAACAAAACCGGCGACACTGGGCAAAACGATTCCGCACAGTATGAACTGCTCATAGCACATCTCGTTCTTCTAATATCTTTGATGACAACCAAATAGAGAAAACTATTATTCATATCACTCACAAGTAGCGCGACCTAATACAGACCTTCCCGATATATTCAAAACCTTTTCGTCCTGCATCAAAGCAAAGATAATTAATTATTGAAGACAATTTTAGCGATTCAATCAGAAAAAGAGACGGTCACATCTAGGAACCCAGGGCCCTCCGGTAGAGCGGCGCTTTTCTTCCTAGTAAGGGCCCCGGCAAGGCTAATTGTCTTAATAATAATTAAATATTACAATTTGAGGTTTTACTCATTAAGTTATTCCAAAAGTAAAATAAACAAAAATAATTAGTTGCGAAAGAAACCGATATGTATGTCTGTATTATTGTACCTACCGATATGTACTCATATATATAATACCTGAAAATATAATGTATAATAGTCTTGTATAATGTTTCCAAAAGCCGTTCAGTAAATAAGTGAAGCCCAAAGAAAAAAATAACAAAAATATTTTTACCGTAATAAATTATTTTCTTTTCTTCTTTCCTGTGGCATGCCTGACCTGTAACAGGGGTAGGTTCAGTACCCCGTGCCTTGTAGGTACGTACCTACTTTAAGCATAATTCTATTCGGATGGAATTTTCAGGTTTTTCCATTAGTGTATTTTTCTCCGGTAAATCCGTCAGCGCTGGAAAGCATTGTTGCTGAAGTAAAAAAGTTATTTGAAAACATTTTACAGTATTAATTTTATGTACATAAACCCCTGTTATAAAGTTTGCTTGCTGGTGAGAATAAAAAAAAATCGTTACCACAGTCAGTTGTTAAGATTTCGTAGCGTTCTTTTCAACATTCATTTGTGGAACATAATTTTAGTTATATAATTCCCAGAGAAAGAATGAAAGTAGACTGAATGCTGTAGAAATGAGATCCCTGAGGCGTATGTGTGGTAAAACCATGTATGATCGTGTGAGAAATGTGGAGATCTGCAAAGAGTGCAAGGCTGATGTGAGCATAGTGAGTAAGATCAAGAATGGGATTCTTAGATGGTTTGGGCATGTAGAGCAAATGAGCAAAGAAAGGAGTGTGAGGAGAATATACGATGCAAATTTGAATGGTAGCAGAAGTTGGGGACGCCCGAGGAAGACATGGCACGACCAAGTGAATCAAATACTTGAGTCGGGCCATATAGAGTCAGAATAATAGAATAGTATGTATGAGACGATGTGTGAATGTGAATGACGCAAGGAGTGTGTGTCAAGACCGAGTTGTTTGGCGGTCCGTCCTCTCTGCCTACCCCTGCGGGAAAACGGCGTGAAGGTTAGTTAGTTAGTTTGGTTAAATTATATATAAAGCAAATCTATTTTAAACTGTTAAAGGTTGGCATTTGTGTAAGGAAATAAATATTGTAACCTAATAAATAAATCAAGTGTATTATAAACTGTTAGGTATATAAAGCAAATCTATCGTAAATTATTAGGTAGGCACCTTTGGAAAGAAATAAATGTAAAGAAAATATATTGTAAACTATCAGATATGCAGAGCAAATTTATTGTATACTGTTAGGTATATAAAGCAAATCTATTGTAAACAATTAGATATGCAGAGCAAATTTATTGTATACTATTAGGTATATAAAGCAAATCTATTGTAAACAATTAGATATGCAGAGCAAATTTATTGTATACTATTAGGTATATAAAGCAAATCTATTGTAAACAATTAGATATGCAGAGCAAATTTATTGTATACTATTAGGTATATAAAGCAAATCTATTGTAAAAAATTAGATATGCAGAGCAAATTTATTGTATACTATTAGGTATATAAAGCAAATCTATTGTAAACAATTAGATATGCAGAGCAAATTTATTGTATACTATTAGGTATATAAAGCAAATCTATTGTAAAAAATTAGATATGCAGAGCAAATTTATTGTATACTATTAGGTATATAAAGCAAATCTATTGTAAACAATTAGATATGCAGAGCAAATTTATTGTATACTATTAGGTATATAAAGCAAATCTATTGTAAAAAATTAGATATGCAGAGCAAATTTATTGTATACTATTAGGTATATAAAGCAAATCTATTGTAAAAAATTAGATATGCAGAGCAAATTTATTGTATACTATTAGGTATATAAAGCAAATCTATTGTAAAGCATCATTACTTGCGGTGAAATTCACTTTAAAGATTTTGCAAAAAAAAAAAGATTTAATCGAAAATTTAAATTAAAAACCATTATTATATAATTACCGTTTTCTGTGCTGTGCGTTATTTAGTACTGCCTAAAATCTGATTCAACTCATATTTGCGTTTGCAAAATTGGAACTGATGTGCGAAGAATTGAGACAAGCAATAAAGTAGTACCTATAGCATAATATTTTCAACAAAATATTATTTTACAAAAAAAAATCTTTTTCAAAATTGGAATTATAATTTCCCGTGATTTTTCATGGCTCATAAACACATTTCACAGGGAGGAGTATATTGCTCCTAAACCAAATCTCCTCCGAGATTGATATATTTGGCGTCAGTGAGAAGAGATTCAGAAGGGAAATTCTTCTGATTCTTGAAAGAGTCTCTCCACATTGACGAGATCTTTCACCACTGCCTGAAATTTTTTTGGAAATTCCACATTTCTTGAAATTTATTTTTTTATGTATAAATACTTGAAAACAATCTTTTGTAAAAAAATTATATAACCTAATTTCTTATATGCATTAAACCGTAATTTGTAATTGTGTAAGAAATTAATAAATAAATATTATTATTATTTTTCTGCTATCGATTTCCATGTTCTAATTTTTATTTTATTCTCCTAAAATTCCAATAGCGAAATTTTTAATATCAACCTGTTTTGCTAAACATGTTCATTAAAGGGTATTTAGGGTTTAATAATTATAAATTATAAAATAAAACTAGTAAAGGAATATATTTATTTTAGAATTGCAATATTTTCTCAATACATTTACATGAATAAATTGTGCATTAATTCCATTTCAAACTTATTAAAATATTTCATAAACATGGCCTTTTGGATGTTGTAATCAATTTACATAATAATGAAGGATTGAACCACATTGAAACATGCCTACGATGACAGGTTGTTGAAAAGTTGAATAATCATATTTCGTGGTTAAATTCCACGAAAATCCCGGTGTATTTTTCGTCGTTGTCAATGTTACCGGCTGTTCTAATGGGACCCCAACACGAAACATTAAAGAAATTCTGAACATTCTGGGACGAAGCATTAAAAGTCATGGCACGCACCATTTATGTTATTGTCTATGGGCGATTATGGAACTAACCATAGAGTTGATTCTGTAATCTGTTATTAGTTGGAAATCGAAATTATTTTTGTATTCTTAATTTGAATTCGAAATTACAACATTAACCACCTCTAAGCTGAATTTTCTTTGGAAGACTGAAACTCCATTAAGGCCCTGTAGTAAGCGTTCAAAGATGGTTTGAAAGAGAGATATTTAAATACGAATGTTAGAGGGAGCGCGCTAGTATTAAAAAAAAACGATAATAACGAAGCAAAAATGGTGAAAATATTTAATAAAACACGATTCGTTTAAAATAGGACAAAAATCTCTCAACAAATGCTTTAGTTGCATTTTAACATAGATTGTGATTTTTTTCATGCCTAACATATTAAATAACAGAAAAAATAGTGTTTTTAATAATTTTCGGAGCTTACTTTACGATGTTTTTCTATGGAGGGAATTTCAAATAATTAACGTTTCAGCATAAAATATGTATAGGCATTATTTACAAAACTCGCTATTTTTCTTGGAACTTAAAAACTTATAAAGTTAAAGAGAAACTTGTTACAAATCGGTAGAAATTCGGTATTCGGAGTGCTGGTATCCACCCTGATGTATTGAAGTGAAGCATAGAACTGGCAGAGGAATGTCAAAAGCAGATTGAATGCTGTAGAAATGAGATACCTGAGGCTTATGTGCAGTAAAACCATGTATGTATGTGTGAAAAATGTTGAGATCCCCAAAGAATGCAATGCTGATGTAATGAGTAAGATTAAGAAAGGGACGCTCATATGGTTTGGGAATCTCAAATGAAGGAAGAAAAGATTGTAAGTAGAATATATGACAGAAATATGAATGGTAAAAGAAATCGGGTAAGACCGAGGAAGACATGGCACGATAAAGTGAATCAGTTATTGGAGTCGGGCCCATGTCCAAGAGAAAGAATAATAGAAGAGTATATATGAAAGTGAATGAGGCAAGGAGTGTGTGCCAAGACCGAGTTGTTTGGTGGTCCGTCAGCTCTGCCTACCCCTGCGGGGAAACCGCGTGGTGAATAGTTACTTAACTAATTAAATTTTGATGAATTGATTCATTAACGTTGGTCGCACCCTTTGCTATTTGTCATGGTGTCACCACTTTGATACCCTTAGCATACCATTGTAAAGTGTTTTTAATTATATTACTGTTCGTTTTCTAGTAATCAGATAATATTTATAGCATGTACAAATTATAACCACATATTAAACCAAATATGTATATTTAGTAAGATTCCATTTTTAAAATGATTAATTACAAAAACTCATAGAAAATCAGGAATACTATTAACTTACGAAAAAATGGAAACCAATTTATATCACCTAATTTTAAAACAACCCAAATGCAAAATCATTATTATTAAAACAAAAGTAATGTTATATAGTTTATTCATTAAACGCCCAGAAGGCTTTTAAATGTAGGTAGTATAACTTAAGAAGAAATAATGAAAATAAAATGTCAATAGATATAAAATACAACAAACAAAAATAAAAATTCAGTGATCACATTATAGATTTTCAAAATTACTACAGAAGGTTTAAGAGTAGTGTTGGAATACATATTTTATGTGATATATCCACAAAATTAGTCAAGTCACATATTTTATGTGATATATCCATAAAATTAGTCAAGTCACATATTTTATGTGATATATCCATAAAATTAGTCAAGTCATATATTTTATGTGATATATCCATAAAATTAGTAAAGTCACATATTTTATGTGATATATCCATAAAATTAGCCAAGTCATATATTTTATGTGATATATCCATAAAATTAGTCAAGTCACATATTTTATGTGATATATCCATAAAATTAGTCAAATCACATATTTTATGTGATATATCCATAAAATTAGTCAAGTCACATATTTTATGTGATATATCCATAAAATTAGTCAAGTCACATATTTTATGTGATATATCCATAAAATTAGTCAAATCACATATTTTATGTGATATATCCATAAAATTAGTCAAGTCACATATATTATGTGATATATCCATAAAATTAGTCAAGTCACATATTTTATGTGATATATCCACAAAATTCGCCAAGTTAATATTCGACACAACCAAGTTAAGAACCATGGCTCCCCTCTCTGGCACAAAAAGTGAAACAACACAAAACTGCGCTATATAAATGTTATGTTATTATAAGAGCTCTTTTTTTTTTAAATACATCTATTTCAATTTCATTTTTGTGTTCGGTAATGAATGAATGCAAATCATGACTCCGTGGTCTCCGTGGTCGAGGGGTAAGGCTTTCGGTAAAGCTGGAGGTCACGGGTTCACAGCAGTTAATGTACGAAATATATGTCGGTTCCATCCGATCGGCATTTGGCGAGGTTGATAGATTTGGTAATAAGGTATCCACATAAACAGCAATGTAATATTTTGTAAAATATCTGGGTAAAATTCAACTCATATTTACTTAATATTAGAATAAAAATATTTTTAAAAAAACTTCGGGAGGTGATTTTACATGATGGTAGAGGTAAAAAAGGAAAATTACACTCACAGGGCTTTATTTTTACTTAAGGGGTGGGAAAATGGCATCCTCGACTTTTTTTACCTTTCACTTTGTGTAGCATCATGAAATCGAACCGAATTGGAAATAAGGGAAAGTTACCAGGTATTAGAGTAAAGTGCACAAACTTCGGGAGGTAATTCTACATGATAGTACAAGTAAAAATGAAATTCCAACGTTTTAAGTAAAATATTGTTGTTTTAACGGTTGATCAATAACCGAGTTTTTTGGTGTTGAAAATCAAAGGATTTTTTTCCATTACGGCCCACGCTAAAATAGTATGAATCATTTTGATAAATCAAGAGTTTTTGTCATCGATAAAATCGTCAAAATTATACCGCTTACTCACTAAATGGGATATTTGTTTTGACCGACCGTAACCTAACAACTGATTGGCTTTGCACCACCTATGTATCTATGCGAACGAGGAGATACCCACGACGGATATATTTTATAATAACGAGCACAATACAAAATTCAAATAAAACAGAAATAAGAATATTATCCTCAACTAATTTTACCATTTTTTTGGCTGCAATCTTATTGCATGACTACAAAGGTCTACACGAATTTATTCGTAATCTAGAAATAAATTTAAATTAGTAACTATACGAAGAAAATTAGATTAATTCTTAGATTCAAATTTGAGATCGACAAAGATTAGATCACAATGACTGAGAGGTAAGTGGCGTTGTTAAAAATCCTTGGTTCGATTCCCAGCTACGACCGTTACCTTTTTTATTTTCTGCGTCTTGATCTATTTCATAATTCATTTTGATTTATTAGTATTATAGTCTTCTTCAATGATTAAATATTACATCGATCGGTATAACCTTAAAAAATTATTGATATAAAATAAATTTCTCTGCATTTTCCTGAAGTTGAAAGAAACATGGTGTATATTTTCCTGGCAAAAATAAAAATGTTCAATTGAATTGGTTTGTAAAATGATTAGCAATCAGGGAATCAACAATAATCTAATATCTAATCAATTGGAAGACACGTCTCATGGGGGATGTAGGAAATGAAAAGTAATTTTGTTCGCGCCACCATCCCGAAGGACTGCTGGGTTGAAAATATCTACTAGCGACTTTGCAACGACATTTTATATTATGACTTATTATTACGAGTATTCCTATGTGTGTATCTCTTTCATGATATGTTATTCGGCTAAGCACGTATCCAATTCAAGACACACAATTTTTTACGTTTCTTGTGTCTGTCAGTTTTAATATTCATTTTGGATTGAAGAAGCTTAAATTGTGGCACCTTAAAAGAAATGTTCCAGTGTCCCAGTGACTTTGCTGTCACCGGAACAGATTATTTTTACTTCATAAACAAATTGCAAAAAACTATTGGCGAAAAATTATGCTCTCATGTTCACCTATTGAGACAGGTTATATACTTCTAATTTTTATGTGATATAACTATGATCGAAAATTGGAACCAAAATATTATGACGTCATATGATTGCCTAGCTATATCCACCAATGAAAAACTCTGAAAGTCTATGGAATAAATTTTCAGAGTTTTTCATTGGTGTATAGTATAATAAGTAGGCTACGGATGAGAATTTTACTGTCTTTATATTGGCATATCTATGGTATTTTAGGACCAATTTGTTTCATACAAAAGCCCAAAGATTTAGAAATAGTGAGTAGATTATTAATGATTATATGCCATTTCTTCATTACGTTCGCATTCACATTCACGTACATGCACAAATTTTTATTGCTGTTCTTATTTATCTGTCACCGGCGATTCCGCACGGGAACTATATTTTACACTTCAATGAATGTGGACTCTATTTATATTTAACTCAGTGCAGTGAGAGATGTGGCAGAATGCGAGTCAAAATCGAACAAAACGCTTTGAATTACGACAGATTATTAAAATTACAGCATCCTTTCTTTTTTAATAGATAAAAATAATAATAATGATGATTTATTGTCTTCTTTTCTTAGTAATATATAGAGATAATGATATCCTCACTGGGATCTCCCGTGCTGAGGATGTCATTTACATATTATAATTTAATTATAAGAAATTAATATTACAACACAGTTACATATGAATTTAATTGTAAACATATATCATGTAGTATAATTTTAAAATAAGTAAGATAGTGTTTTTTTTGTAAAGTTCAGTTTAGTAGATTCGGTTTTAGTCTATGTTTGATATCAGTATATTTTCTATTTCAGATCTCCCTATATTAAGTATCCAGCTTTTTATTTGAGATTTAAATGTTAAAGTGTTGAGGTTTTTGAGTGAGGGTGGTATTTTACTGTAGAGTTTAATACTATGATATAAGAAGCTTTTTTTCCCAAAAGTTGTATTAGTAGTTATTTGTTGGATAAGTTTTTGACCATTAGATCTAGTGTTTCTATTGTAAGTGTTTGTTGTTATTTCTTGGGTTTTGTACTTATGAATAAAATTGAGTATATTTTTAGAATATAGTTGTTTAATTGACATGATGTTAAGATTGGTGAAGATTTCGTCAGTGCTAGTTCTTACTGGAACTTTCAATATAATTTTCATTATGGCTTTTTAAGTTTTAATTAGCGGATTTAGTATATTTTTATTTGCACTACCCCATCCGATAATACCGTATTCTAACAGTGATTGGCAGAGAGCCATGTAGATTTTGATTAAGTCTTTTTTTAATGAGCACATTTCTAAATCACGTGTCACTGTGCTCGTACACGCCAATTTCCGAAACTGCCCAACCGATTTCCAGCTTAAAACATAGGATAGTTTTGGATACAATATTATTCACCAAATTGCACTACATAAAATTTAAGTTCATTTACTACAAGTGAAAGCAGAAACATTGTTTAGATTTCAGAATCAATCTTCATTTACCTGAGCTTCACAGATGAACTCATAGAGGGCAGTGCATAGAGCTTGCGTGGAAGTCCGCAAGATGGCAGCTAGTAGCCAGTAGTCGCCAGGGCCAGTGAGAATGTTCCTAGACAAACTTACTGTTTACATATTCCATTTAGCCAGCTTCTAGTTAGGTCGACTATCGAGTCACCATTGTAATACGCGGAGTATTAATAAATCCCTGATTTATCACAGAGAACCATTTATTTATAATCTCCTTCTATGACGAGTTGGAGAACTGTTTGTGGGAACACAACAGTATCCATTAAAAATTAAGAATTTTATTTTATTTATTACACTTAAATATGAGATGAATAAACATTGAGAAAAAAACTGTGTATGGAAAGTGTTTTCTATGGATCGTGTTCGTACTGTCACACTATGAAAGACATATACTTCAAGGCAAGGTTATAAGAGACATCGATACCGGTCGCATTTTTACTCATTTTCTATCGTATTGAACAATAATCACAATCTGCTGAAATGATCGACATCAAATGAAACGTCATAACAATATCTACGATTGATGTGACTTTCGCATGTATTCTATATATATCAAATGCATCAAATGCATAAAATATCCGACAACAGATAAAAGGCGGTCTACACAAAATGAGGTCTACATAAAATGCGGTCTACACAAAAGGTGATCTGTGTCAGAGCAACCTCTACCAGGGACCACTAGATCTTTATTTAAATAAAAATGCAAATATTCATTCATTTATTGTTAATAAATTTAATTTGTAGAGCTCCATTTTATTTTTTTTATTTTTTATATATTCAATAATATTGTTATTAGGTTTATAAAAACAATTTATTTTTAAACAAGTTCTGCTGTGTAATTATTATTACGCGTGGCAGCTGTTTTGCCCTCTGAAGGCATTATCAACAGTTTGATTCAGAGGGCGAAACAGCTGTCACGCGTAATAATAATTACACAGCAGAACTTGTTTAAAAATAAACTGTTTTTATAAACCCAATAACAATATTATTGAATATATAAAAAATAAAAAATGCAAATATTCGTTTGTTCAACATCTTAAATCTTAAAAAATTCTTCACCGATTGCTTTGAAAGTTTGAGACAACAACGTTGCATTTGAAATAAGCATGTGTTTTTATAATTTTATATACCTATTATAGTATATATATGTCACATGTGAGAAGTAAAATAATATCTTTTTAAAAACAGAGCCATTTGTTGGACGTAAAACAACGAGCGCTATTATTTTTATATGCACAGACAGACAGAGCCACAGCAACGCGTGACAGGGTACAGCTAATTAATAATATAATGATATTAAAAGTATACAATCTGCTTTAAACTTATACTACTAATTGCCACCTTTATTTGATTGTGCGTTAGTTTAGTCGCCAAGTGCTGGTTGGATTGACTCCATCTATCTTGCATTAATTTTTCAGGAATTAAACACTGTTTCCAGGCAATTTCCTCGAACAGCCGTCACAGTAGAATATTCAATATGGGGGTTTTATTAAAATAGAAATGAATTAAAATAATATGGAGGTGTATCCCCACCGCATGATATTACTTATATTGTATGTGAAAAAGCAGCTGGACATATTGATTTCACATTACATGACAGAGTTTATATTGAATTGGTTACGTCACGTTACTATAGGAATCTATTGTAATCGTCCAATTAGACAGGTCAATCACTTTAGGTATTGTAGGAACACCCTGCACCCCCAAATACACTTGAAGACAGAAGAAGACACTTAATAAAACTAAAGTCTTTCCAATAAAATTGTTTTTTTCACCTAGCTATGGTACGCCTTTAAACACAAACCGTCTTACTAAATAGATTTTTACTCGCCAGTTTAACGTTGATGCGGTAAAGCCGGCCTTGAGCTTGCTTTCATACCGTACCAACCAAAAAAACGCAATAAGTGATGAGTCAAGTTTTTCACTGTTCTGACCTTACGCACTACGTAATGTGTGCACCACGATTTTTAGAAAGGCTTTACTTAAAAATGCGCTGTGAATATAACGCAGGGCGTAAGGTCGGAACAGTCATAAACTTGACTTATTACGTGCGGCGTTTGTATGGTATAAATGGCCTTAAACCATACATAAGGCCGGCTTTACAATACACCAATATTGGTATGTATATAAAATTCGGCGTCTAATAATCTGATTATTAAGACGGGAGGAATGAAACATTTAAAAACGGTTCAATATAAAATTAATTCAACTGCTGGAAATGATTAAAAAATTGTTTCTTCTTTGCGTTATACCTAACCCGATAATACGTGATAAACCTACTTGATTCTTTGCTTTGGGGGGCGGTCTGTCTGATTGACAATACGTTTTTAACAGACCGATTGCCATCTATAATGCACAGACGGAATTTAGGCGTGCTGAGTTTGTTCTACAGATATTTCATAGGAGTCTGCTAACAGCAGCCTTCAAAAAAAATCCCAGAATATTCAAATCTACTAACGAGCTGTTTCGAAGAATTTGAACAATTCATCAAATTTCCTAGTTAATATTCAAGTTATGTGAAAGTCCTATTCAAATACTTTTACTGTCTAAGGAAGGGTTGTTTCGCAGAATTTGAAAAATTCATCAAATTTCAAAGTCAATTTTCAAGTCCTGTGAATGTTCTATTCAAGTTATGTTATTATATCATTATGGGCGAGATGCTTCACAGAACTGAAAAAATAGAAGAATTGGAATAGAACTTTCGATGAAGTTGAAAATTAACTTTGAAATTAAATGAATTGTTCAAATTTCTTGAAAAAACCCATCCTAAGTAATGTGAAATAACCAATTCATGAAAATAGAACATGAATATACCATTCACAGAGCTCGAATTAAAACTTCGAAAATTTTAAGAATTATTCAATTTCTGTGAAATAACCCATCCTTAGAATTATCTTATTATAACAGAAAATCATAATATATTATATACAAATTTATTTCCCAAAAATAACAAAGTTTTATACCTGGAATCCGACTTAGTAGACACACAAATTTATTTATCATAATTTTCGCATTGCATACTATCATTATAGCTTTCCGAACCCATTTTCCATATTATGTTCCTGTCAAATCGAATAATTCAGTTTACACTAAGAGCAATCGATTCCAGAGATAATGTAAACACTTCGCATTAAAGGAACGTAAAACATATTTATGGATTTTATCTAGGCCGATTCGGCGCACACCGAGGATGTGTTTATTATACGTACGCTATTTCTACAAACAGGGATACCTACAGTACAGATATTTTATTTTGAGAGGCGAAAAATTTACATCAGAAAATCAACTAAATTAAGGTCAGTTTTAAATACGTTCACTACAAGAAAATAAACATTTTTTGTTGGAGTTTCAACAGTCCAAAAGTTGATTTACGTCAAAAGCTTTGGTCCTAGAATATCTAATACCATTTGATAACGTTTTTCAGTGGTGGGTTCCAATTTCGAAGAGGTAGTATTTTCTGTACAATATGTACTATTTTCTGTCTATGTTTCTGACGGTAGAGGTTCAAAATTATCACTTGCAATATTTGACTGGTTTCAAAAAAGAAACAAAGGACAAAATATGGCATTAAACATTAACAATTTTACGCGTAAGAATAATGAAAATTATGCGAGAAATATATGTTGATAACTAAGGAATCATATTACAGCATTACAAAGACTTTTTAGAAGTTCTTATTCGTCCAAGAACATCGCGGATACCTAGATTCTGATATGGTCTGCCAAAAGATCTCCAAAGCCACACACATAAAAACACATTGGAGATGCATGTCTTTGAATAATAACTAGACTAACATCCAAGAAGAATAGCAGATCTGCTGAGAAAAATCATAAGTTTCTGGAATTTATAAAGACTAAATACTATGACCAATCGCAGATGTCGCTAAGAAGAAATAATATAAATAACATCAAATAAGAGAACCACTGTGACGCCTACTGAGTTACAATTTCGACCACTATAATGTCACTGAAATATGCAGTACTTGTTAAAGAAAAATCGAAAAGTTGAGGCTTTGGTTTATTTATTTATACCCTGGTCAACCAGAGTGTCCTGAAACCATTATTGTAGGACATATTATTCATGCTAGAACATCTTCTCTGCCCTGTGGTATCTTGAACAAGTTGTGGCGACAACTAAGGCTGAAGTTTTCAGCCACACGTATAAGCCATAGCATTCCAAGAGGAATGGACTATTAATAGAGTTATGAATTATATTAAACCTAAGTATTGCAAGATTTGCGTAACGTCTGTTTTCTAGTTTAAAACTATCTATTGCAAGATTTGCGTAACGTCTGTTTTCTAGTTTAAAACTATCTGTTGTCTCAAGTAAGTCATGTGGTGCATATATAGACATACCTGAGTTTTTTGATTTTTCCAGCAAATTTATATATTTAGTTTGGAGTCCATTCACCATTATCAGCTTATTTCTTATAACGCCATCGAACTATTATTGCATCTGGGTCATTAAACAGTATTCATGTTCTGATGTTGAAGTTTGCAAGCTGGGGTGAGCTCTTATATGTGGTCCGAGAACGTTAGTTTGGGATCAAAGACGATACCGAGATCTTTAATCGTAGAAAATACCTCGGTGCTGTGTCTCTGTTTCGATCTCTATAAAGTGATTGGAATACGTTATAGCTTAATGAAAGTCGGGGTTGGTTGATTGGTAGGTAAAATTAAGAGGTAGGTTTTACCTTTCCCGTGATCCATGCGCGGCTATCGTGGCAGTGGCGTGGCAGTGGCGTGGGCCCCGGGCCGTGTAGTGGCCCCGCCCCGGCCCCCGCCGCCGCCTCACCGCACGCGCGCCATTGCCCCCGCGCGCCCCGCGCCCCCGCCTGCCGCGCGCGCGCTCATTCAGCGAGCGGGGGGCACATCGTGCGCAGGATATCTGAAACATGGAAAACAAGCCTGGATAAGACTTTGACAGATGAGCCTGAAACATGGAAAATAAGCCTAGTTAGGACTTTGAGACATGACCTTCAAAGATGGAAACAACGTTGGTTAGGGCTTTGACACATGAGCTTGAAACATGGAAACAAGGCTGGTTAGGACTTTGACATATGAGCTTGAAATATGGAAACAAGACTGGTTGGGATTTTAAGACATGAGTTTGAAATATGGAAACAAGGCTGCTTAGGACTTTGACACATGACCTTGACATATGGAAACAAGGCCGATTAGGACTTGGAAACATGAACTTGAAAAAATCGACCCGTAAAAACTTTATTTTTTAATGTAAACGTCTTTTAAAACTTACAAATTTATTTTTTATTTTTTTCCGAGGATTGAACATCAGAAGGTACGGATTCAATTCCCGTTGGCGGCATTTTTTTCTACTCGGGAGATATTTTCAATTTGATATTTAAGACGACTAATAATTGCTTATAATAATTTATTCATTACTTCACACTGATATATAAAGAATATTACATTTATGAAAAATCAGCTTGGTCAAAACTTTGACACATCATCATAGATGGCCGACGGTGTAGAAAATTCTTATACAAAACATTGAAAATTCGGTATTTCATTTGTGTGTCAATAAAATCCATGTCACAAACAAAACACAAAGCCAATTTCGAAGAGCAGCGCCGTTGTTAAAGGGGAAATTCCTCAGGAATATCTTCGAGAGAGTAGATCTGAAAAACAAGAGGGATATGGAACAATATCATCATATTGAATCACTTGATACCGTATTTATGGCCGTTTTATTTGAACGGTGATATTCACAAAATAACTAGAAAGTAAAGGTTAATTTCTTGGAAATAAATTACACCTTTTGTCCCACCAGATACATTAATACAAACGTTAAGGGGATGAATGCCAACATTTCCTTGCGGAGACTGGTTGTTGGAGAACAAAAGAATATGTCAGAATTGTTCATTTTCACATTATTTAGCCAACGTAGCAACACAATGAAAAATTCATAACTCGTTTATTTTTTTAATTTCTATTTAATAAAACCATTGGTTCAGGCATTAAAGTGACTTTGATATATATGTAAAAATTCTATTCAAGGCATATTCTTTGGAAACAACGCAACAAAGGTATACGTCAACTCGTCACTAGTTAAATCAATGTCCAAGAATATTTAAGTGATGATCTACTTGTTGATTATAAATAATTGGGTAAGGGGTAGACACGCCGAGCCTCGAAGATCATCAGCCAAGATTCCATCAGCAGTTAATAGCGTCTAATTGATGCAGGAGTGAATATTGAGGGCCCACTTGTTTCCACTCTAACGTGCACGTTGCCTTGGGATTCCAACTTGAGAGGCTGAATATTAATGGGTTATGCTCCCAATCGTTCAAGCTCTCCATTACGAAGATTTTTGATGGAATAGGGTAGCAAATCGTTGAGATTTAAAATTCCCTCGAAGAAGTCTCCCCTCGAAAGGTCTAAATCCAATTTATATGGAATTTTGGAGAAGAGAAATAATCTTTATAAGTGGTGACTGGTGGACGAAGTTCACCACGAACTATGACAATTATTTGAAGAGTCTCCAATAAAAAGATTAAAAAAACTAGAATTACTCCGCAGCTTTGGACATGTAGCATGAGTGAAAAAAGGCAGACCAACAAAGGAGGCGGCTTTAAAACTCAGGTGGAGGGAGGGTGATGAAACAACACCCAATTGTCCTAAGGAACTGGAAGAAGATAGCAAGAGTCAGGACAGCAATTGGGACGTTTCCTAATAGCAGCCAGTCCTCTCCTAGGGCCATAGCACCAATGATGATAATATTTTCATTACCAAATAAAAATGGCTTTTATCAATTTGGCCCGAAAATTATTTTTCTCTCACCGTGGTCTACCTTAATGATTACAGTTGTTACCTGAATTTCGTCAAAGGCATCTTGTATGACGTTTTCTATCATTTCTGTTATTCCATCGAACATCCTTATATTTATATGGCCAACTTTTTCCCATCATCGTTGCCTTGCTTGCGGTCAAATCTTTTGATCAAACTATGACCACATTCCTTTTATATATTTCACCAACTTCTTCTTTCATGAAAAATATTATTTCTGCTGGATAATTTAATTTGGCTTCAAATACGAATTATTCTTTAGTACGCTAAAAGGGCAAATACGCGTTTAATTGGTCTATATTAACCACATTTAAATGAACGCCGTTTGAACTGCCCTACCGCGGTCAATCCAATTCACTAAAGTTAATATCATACCTATTTTTTTGCGCATGTGAGAAATGAGTGTTGACTAATAAAATCAAGGCGAGAAACTTCCATTGGTTGATTATTAAAATTTCCTAAATTTATTCCGAAGCAAGGTGAATTACTATTTATTTTTGTAATGCTATACACCATAAATGTTTGGAATGCCAATGTTGATCGCTACAATTTATGGCCAAGGCTTTTTCAGATCATTCCTGCCAGAGACATGTGGATTTCGAAACTTTTATAGTTTTATATATTTTTACTCCACTTACTTTCATATTAGATTTCATACAACATCTAAAGGAAATAAAACCTTGTTGAAATCAAAACAGAACTATTTATGACATGACACACTTTTAATACCCATTTTTCTGTAAGTTTGACCTCCATCTCTTTCATGGCCTGCAAAGGCCCGAGAAGGACTTTAGCTAGAGGCCTTCAAATTGTGTTATCACCATAAATTATTTAACCTTATTTCTTTCAAAGTAGTAGTAATTTAGTAATCCCTTTACCCTAGAGTCACCGAGGATGTAATTAGATGTTTGGCAACGTATTCTGGTTCCACAACGTGGTCTAGTATCAAAGCTGTCTTTCCAGTAAGGTTGTAACGGGATAAATCAAGTACCCCGTTAATTTTATTATTGGCGTGGAGTCCTTACGTCTGGCGACACTGTTGAAGAGCTGTTCGGAGTTGTCTGACGGAACGACATGAGGACGATTTGGTATTCGGGTAGCGGCGCTTGCAGTTTGACGGACGGGAAGAGGAACTCCGCGGGTCGGCGTCGACACAAATTAGTGAGATTCTTTCATCATGCATTATTCCTATAGATTTATTTTAAATATTGGTTTACTATAATTTATAAATTTTATATGGAACTGATCTCGTAATGAGATTAAAAATAAGAATCATTGTTTGATTACCCACAATTTTTAACTTAACATTATTTCACAATAACTGGTTATTTTTTATACAAAAATAAGACCGATCCACTAATTAATTCTTCTTTGAGGTTAGTCGCACCCTGAGATTATATCTATTTGTTAATTTTGAGTCTCATGCTATATTGTTTTACAATAAATTACATTTCTGCTAATGAATCTTTTATTTAAGATTTACTTTAGTAGCATTAAATAAACTGTTACATTGGCGTCCTACGCGTCATGTTCATAATAGTTAACGTTAACCATACAGGAATCAAATATTCTTCATCATCTTCACTTATTTCTATATCCGGATGTCTCCCGAAGAATATAAGTTCCATTAAATTTACTATGTGGGTATAACTGAAGAAAAAACTATTAAAATAAAATTTTAAAAACCCGCAGAACAGTAATCAAAGCATTGCCAGTTATCTCGTTATTCCTTGGGTCATTATTTAACGGTTCATGGTCAATTGATTACGACGTTGTAGGTTTACATAGTATATCTCTGATGTGTAAATAACATTCCAGACATCATGGCTTTCCTCGACTTTAACTTCCTCTTGGTCCATCTAAATCAGAGGTTCCCAAATTTTTTTGCCCCGTAGACCACTTGCCAATTTTTTTTTCCGTAGACCCCCTGCCTGCCGAACATTGAATTTTCCTAAAACTATTAACGTTCCATTGGTCAAATCAAAATAATTTATTTTTTTAGTAAAAATATTCCCTTCCCTTGCCTGACCAACAACAGGGTGGCGGTATAGTTGCTCTGTCTTTACATTGTGCAGACAGGGGCACCCTTGTGAGGTATTACATCACCAAATGAAAATGAAGCAGGATAAGCAACGTGAATTTCTTTCTGTAGCTAGCCCTACAGAACTGCCCCTTAAGTTCTTTGTCAGTGCTTATTGCGGTCAGTTCTTCTTGTCACATGATATCCGATTTTTCAACTTTGCATTTCCATAGTCAAAATGTCTTCAAACTTAGTTTTGAAGTCTGTGTGAAGTGCATTTAAATGTTGAACATCATTATTACCAATGTGCAATATTTTGCTTAAATGTATTAATTGTGACGAGAAAAAGAACGTAAACTCTATTTATATACCTCAATTAGTTTACGAAATATAAAAATACAAATATCAAATAAGTAATTTCTCAGTCTATTATATTTGTGTTAGGTCTATTGTGTCATTTAAGGAACTCCTAAATGTTGACTTGAGGTAAATGGGAGTCCGCTCGTATGTACCCCCATTTGAATTTCGTGAACCCACAAATATTTTCTCGCTCACATGGACCCAGCATGCCGATATCGACCCCTGGGGGTCCATATAGACCACTTTGGGAACCTCTGATCTAAAGACTGTAAATCTGTAATGTTTACGTTTTCTCATAATTGTAAACAATGTTTTATGTGGTGACCTTGTCAGCTTTTCCAGCATTCCTCGGGTCTCTTGTATTTCCTGATTCTTGCAATTCCTATGATTTCATTAGCCATCCTTCTTTTACTGGCGGCAGCATAATATATATTTTACTCTGCAGATCTGCAGTGTTTACTTTACAACTATGTAATGCATTCAATGTTTATCAATGACAACGGTGGTGGGTTTGGAGATACTTCCTGATTACAAATTCGTCTGTAATAATAGCCGCTATCGAATCGACGAACATATTTTCATGAATTCAGTTTGTTCTGATTGAGGGCGAAACAGTCGTAGAATAAAGAAATGTATATTAATTTGATTTTAATTTATTTAACGATTTTTATAGTTGGCATTTGGATCTACGCGTGGCAGGTTTTTCTCCTTCCGAAAGCACTCGAAGGTACACTCATATTAGAAATAATAACAATAAAATATACTTTTGTAAAAATGGAAGCATTGTCTTAAATTGATTTCGATTAATATTTTTCCCTTTTTTGTGAAATATCTCCGAGATATTTGAAAAAAGTATAAAAATACAAATGAGCTCCACAAATTAATACTAATCAAATCATTATTTTCTCTAAAATATAACTGAAAAAAACTTTTTAGTGAGAACTCTATCTAATTTTACCGGGGGCAAAGCTTTCAAGTTAGGTACTTATGAATGATTTAAAATTTACTTTGACATTTATTGCGATAAATATTTTTGAAAGTTGACTCATTGACCTCACCAGACTGACTTGAGACAGACGAGCAATATGAATAACAATCTCGGGTGTGTGGACTTCGTAGCACACAGCCAGCGGAGAGAAAGTTTAAATATTTTTATTTTATTAACCCCACACAGGAGGATCAGAGGAAAATAATTTCCCTCAGAGCAATATGAATAACAATCTCTGGTGTGTGGACTTCGTAGCACACAGCCAGCGGAGAGAAAGTTTAAATATTTTTTATTTTATTAACCCCACACAGGAGGATCTGAGGAAAATAATTTCCCTCATGTCATCTTTGAGGATGCTGTGTGGAGGGTCTTTTTTAATGAAATGACGGATTGGAAGTTCTGGGAAGGAAAATGGTATGAGGGGTGGGTAGGAACCAAGGGTTCAGTGTATCCAGAAGGCAATGGATAAAAAGAGATCAGTTGGAGAGGTCAAGGGGTCTAATCAAAACAGCCTCCCCCGATCCGGCACGCCACGCAGCTAGTGAGCAAGCTCATCTTGAACACCTGCTAAATCACCGAACATAACGAACCACTTGGGGTGACCTTTGACAGAGGTGTTGGTTATTGTGTTGGAGCCAAACGCGCTGCCCAAAAAGCGCTGCAAGAAGTAATGTAATGAATTTTTATATTCTGTTTTTCTTTTTAATCGCATTCTAGATAAAGCACTGCATTAAGAACATGTAGGTCATAATCCTCTTCTCGTACTGATAGTATTTTTATGTTGGCTTTCTACGAAATAGTGACGTAGAGCGTAGAGGCGTTGTACGATTAACCAGAGGCGGATCTTTGACCGAACGCCTGGTTATTGCCAATGTTTTCTAGTAACTCGAAAGAATATTATAGTTTACTTGCGCAAACATGAGCCTTTTTTAAAACGTAAAATATTATTCTCAATAAATAACCGTTTACCCTACATAAATGATAGTCGTTTTTCAGGCGTGATAAATTTTTAAAACGTTCATTAGTGAGTAGGCTATGTTTATAATAATAACCAGAAAATACCCTATCACATTTCAGCGCTCCTGGCATTTTTTTCTTGTAGTTACGTTTTGATGATTATTATTATTTTGTATGTTTATTGCGATGACATTAGCGTTACTGCGGAAATCACAAGTAACCCTGTGAAATTTCTGTTCTCCTGGTATTTTGTTCCTGTCGACATGTTCACTTTTTTTTCCTAATTTATTTATTAATTTTCGGGAAATCGACAGTTTACACTTAATAAATTTGTACATAAGTATTGTATAGCCAAAATAAATCCAATTATGGATTTCTTAAAAAAAAATTTCAAATATTTTCCGGTTAAGGCGATGCCATACGTAGTAATGCAAAATCATGTTGGTTTGAAAATTTGGTCGCCTAGAAATATTTCAGATGCTTTAAAAATACGGCGAGTAGAATACATCTTGGCATTTGAAATAATCGAGTATTTTTTAGATAAATCTTTTTATAAGCCCAGAAAAAACTAATGTAAAGGCCCATGAAAACTGCTTTAAAGTTCAAAATCTCCTACTTACGAACCCATTTTCGGATATAATTTTACTGTATAATGTGGCAAATTAAGTTATTTATAAAATGATTTAAAAAAAATTTAATATTTATACCTGAACATCCACAAAATAAAATAAAAGGCACTTTTTGGCCATGTTTTTTTCTTGCATAAATTAAAACAGGCGGATGGTGTTAAGCGGGAATTTAAACCTTATCGCCATCTACGTAAGAGTTGTTATTGATAGCGGCTCAATTTAAAATATTACATGACGTAGTGCATCGCCTTAAATTACATTATATTATTTTAATATTACATGTAATTACAATAATTTCGTATTGCCCATCTCACTAGGTGTAAAATGCTTGTGTTGAGATGACAATTTACTGAGTGGTTGTTAGCTAGGTTTTTGTTTACACAATATTATGAAAATAACAGATAATATAAAATCAGTTTTTTTTTTCACTATACAACTCAAGTGTGAATGTAGAAGATTAAGACGAACCGAGAATAATTTTAAGTAATTAAATTTCTGTTTATGGGTAGTAATAATAATATTAAAGCAAATTAGAACTCTAGAGTTTATTCAACAGAAGTTGCAGACAGATAGATTCCGGAAACTGAAATATCAACCTTTTTCATTGTTGTTGATGTTAAAGTTATAAGCTTAGTTTTTTTCTTCTCTTATTTAAACCTTTGACCCTAAAATAGGTTCTTAGGTTGTCAGTTTATGTCTATTTAAAACTTAAATAAATAAACAACTATCCTAAAAAACAATTCATATTTAGTATGTAAAAACATGGTAAGAAAAATAGACGTTAAATTATCTGGTTTTGTTTTACGAAATAGCTACTAAAATGCATAATTTTCCATTTTCGGAAACTGAAATACTTACTTCTCATTATTATCTAACTGTTACGCAGTGGTTTTTCCTTTAAACGTGCTTATTAAGCGTGTCCCCATTTTCTGTTAATTTACCAAATAATTATATTTATATTAATAACACTAATTAACTAACATTAAGTATTTTTAAAATAAAATGTGAGTATTAAGCGTGTACTTCTGTATATTTATCGATTATTATTTTAGGAGTAACTTCTCACTAACAACTCACGTTTGTATATTTGAATAAGCTTTATCGATAAAATCACTCAAATTCCATATCAATATACAACGAACTGGTCGAATCACTGAAATTCGATACCAATATACTCGTACAACGAACTGGTCGAATCACTGAAATTCGATATCAATATACAACGAACTGGTCGAATCACTGAAATTAGATATCAATATACAACGAACTGGTCGAATCTAACCTCACTAAATGTCCTTCAATTACGAAGTCCATATTTAATTCGATATCGATCAACTGTGTCCACTAAAGAATAGTCCATGTGCCGCAGGAGGTGGGTGTAACCACTCATCCCGTTCTGTTCCGCGGTAATAGCCGATAACAAGCGAGATAACACACAAATAGAAGACACTTAACCTTTGCGAAGCGTCAAAACACTGGCTATTTTTATCCGTCTGTTGAAATCCGAACGATACTGGAAATGAACTGAACCGTTATATTTGTGACCCTTCGGAAAATGATACCAATACAAAACAGTTAATGGACATAGACAGGAAAAGAAGTTGGAGATTTCCCTGGAAGGATCGTCACGACAATCAATGGAATCAAAAATAATCGAGCCGTGTCGTGTCAAGGGTCGGAATAATAAAAGAAAGGAATAAATAATGTATTATTATATTAAAATACCAATAACTTTGTTTACATCACTTAATATACAGGGTGTATCGGCACGTACCCGACAAACTTTAACCAGCTATTCCTTAGCACATTTGCAGTAAAAAATGTTATGGGCACTTTGCTGTCCGGTAACATTTTTTTTAATAAAAAATTTATTATTCATATTTTCACCACATGTCACCAATGTTTTATCCTTTGTCAAAGTTTGAAAACCCATCTGGCCATATTTTTTTCGAGTTTCGTTGAATAATGTACGTACGTACCTACGCGCTTTTACAATCACAACGAAATAGCACGGCATCATTCGTCTCATTTTTAACTATTATTATTTAGTGTGTACGAAAGAGCGAGGACACTTTTTGACACACTTGCTAATAACAGCAGTTGAACGCGAGATTCAATGCAAATGACAGTGACGGAGTATGGATTTTTTATTTATTTTTGTTTTTAATTGAAAAAAAATGTTACCGGACAGCAAAGCGCCAATAACATTTTTTACTCCAAATGTGCTGAGGAATAGCTGGTTAAAGTTTGTCGGGTACTTGCCGATACACCCTGTATATAACCTCTACATGTTTCATGAACAAAGTTCACCTCATCAGGAGCAAGTATATACTAAAGTCAAAAAATTAAATATAGATTACAATTGAACAGTGGAAGAAGTGGGGAGGGGTAAGAGTGGGCGGAGTTTTTCAGAATTGGGAATTATAATATTGTTAGACGGGAAAGACCAGTTTAGTGGGAAAATATTTGAAATTAAGTTAATTAAGTTATATATAATAGTGTATTATTAATTAAGTGTATTGAATATGTAAAGGTTATATTTATTAAAGTGATGTAAACAAAGTTATTTGTGTTTTAATATAATAAATAATGACATCACAAATGATAAGCTTTCAGAGGAAATTTTCTTCGAAAAATTACATAATGTATTCTTTTTTATTGTTATCAAGTTTAATTTGCAGAACTCCATTTCAATTTTAAGTTTTTAATTATATGTTCAATAATATTATTATTAAAGTTCTGCTGTGTAATGATTACTACGTATAGCTGTTTCGCCTTTTGAAAGCACTATTTAACTGTAGTGGAGCCACTTACAGACAACATATTTATGTAATTTCTATACAGGTACCCACGATGAAAAACAAAATACCTTTATTTTTATTACCTATGCCCTTATTGATTATTATGTAAAAAAAACATAACTTAATTGCTGTAAATAAATTTCATAATAGACAGCCTATGGCAGTGTATTTGTTCGTTCTCAGGTTTGGATGCACGGTAGTTATATACAGTGATATAGTTTTACACGACAACTGTGAACATGAATTGCCTTACTAAAAAAGGCAGTTCATGTTCACAGTTTTACGAAATTCATTTAATTACTGTAAATGATTTTCATAATAGACAGCCTATGGCAGTGTCTTTGTTCGTTCTCAGGTTTGGATGCACGGTAGTTATATACAGTGATATAGTTTTACACGACAACTGTGAACATGAACTGCCTTACTAAAAAAATCACTTCACAACCGTTAAACGGTGTTTTTGTTACAAATGGTATAGAGAAATTTAAATGTTTAGATTCGAGTTGGTACTAATACAAAATATCTTTAACTGGGCTCCGAGAGATGTGGCAACGTCGCATTTCAGTAGACTGACGCGTGAAATTTCCGTCTTGAAAAGATGATATTATTTCAGAAAATATCATTTTTTATTGACTGTTACCGCGTAAATTTAATGAGAATTCTATGAAAGAGATGTTTTTAATGACATAAATATAAATCGTAACGCAACGTTTGTATTAAGCTAACAATGAATTCAAAATCCATTTTTTTCTTGTTGTTATTCTCTGGGAATTATTATACAAAATTTGTTTTATTGTATAACCGAGATTAAAAGTGGGGTTTTTTTGCAGATTCCTTATATAAAAGGATTGTGTTTTTTCGACGTTTGGAGTAAAAATGTGCGTTTTTAATAATTATTAAAGTAAGTATCAAATAAAAAATATAAAAGCCAATTTCATCTAGTTTCTTTAAATAGTTTTTGTTTTTTACGACATCTTCAAAAATAAGAAAATATATCACTCTTAATACTTTCGGCCGTGAAAATCTGCAAATCATATCTGACTTTTTATTGCTAATATTGGGGAATTTTGTCACTTACCAAATTCAAAATATCTCTGCATTACATCTAATAATCTAAATTCGTATTGTTTTGTAGCAATAACAGCCACACAGCCCTTAGATTAATGATAAGCTAACCATATTACTCAAAATTTAATATTTTTATTCTTAAAGACATTTTAAAACATTTTCTAATTTGAAACCCCAACGATCGTCTCATCATAAATAATAATGGAGCCATATAAAATTATCCTATAATACTCGTAATGCATGAAGAAAAATGTGTATAGTAAATTAATCAAGAATCTCTTCAAATTATTGGTAATTCGGTTAAAAAGGGGATTGCAGGAATTACGAATTAATTAACAGTTTTAGTAAATTACGAATATACTATTACGATTTTAGAACACGTGTTCATGAAATCCGAATATTTTCGCATTTCCTCACGATATATTATCTAGAAAATGCACGTTTACCTATGTCTGAATGTTACGATGCCGTATGTACTTTTGACCTCTTCAAAAAAAACGTCAAATTCGTTATCATTACTAAAATTGAGCAACGTGTTTGTAGCAACCAACCTAGTTTTTATTAAATAGAGCACATGATGGGTGCACTTACTGCTATTCATTATTACTTTGTCACATATATAAGTGACGTTGTTACAACCACAAAAGACGTCACAAACTGTGACAGGAAATCTGGCTCGATAAACAAGCAGAGGAAATATGATATGGTTTGCTATGTGACGTATTGATGAGGAGATTAGAAAAGGATTATAGGAATCAAAATGTTACTTTGTGTCCACGTTCCTCGCAATATGTTATGAAGGTGTTATTTTTACAAGTGTAATCAAATAACAACAAAGTGATCATTCTTTTTCTTTCTTTCAAACTTTCTAAGTCAGAATGTTTGTTCTGCTTTTAATAATGCCTCTGAAACTAAACTCAATAATTACATATTTCGAGTCTTACAAAAGATTTGTTTGCCGATTAGAGAAAAAACGCTTTCGATTAATAATATAACCCTGAATAATGTAATAATAATAATGTCTTTAACTTTTCTTTTATTTTGAGAGGCTGAAATACGAAGTTAGTTAATTACTAAGTTACTGAGATGCTTAAGATTGGATTAAAAGTTTATTTTACTAGCATTAGAATATATGGCAGAGTTTCAACCAACCATCCACATTCAGGCAGACCTTTTACCTACAATATAAAACTTATAATATAAATAAATTTTACTTGAAAATATAAAACAATAAAAATCAGTACCTCTATGAAAAATCGACTTTTTTTAATCCACTGTATTTTAAAATTTGCAACACAAATAAAAAAATAGCACATTTCCGTACCAAATATTTGCTATAAATTTTGATAAAAAAAAATTTGGTTAAGTATCTTGGCCTCAAATTCAAATTTAAGTTTTGTATGAAAAAGGCCACGCAGCCGATGCTCTTAATTAGTTAATCTTTTCTTTTTAATATACAGTTCACATAAGTTTTGTTAACATCTCACTAAAAACCTGTGCTGAGGTGCTCGCATGTATTTGGAAAGTGTTATTATAACGTCATAAGTAAAAACACATCATCGTCCTTGAGATACTCAAAGAGGATACTGCGGTTTCATCCATGGTGTCAGTAATGTATACATAATAGGTTATTAGTTGTTACATCATCATACTTTGTTTGTACCACTATTTTAATAATAAATATCAACCCATTTCAGAACCAATGTTCCTTCGTCAACATACAATGACTATAATGCATTTTACTTTTAAGCCTGTTATGGTTTTCTTCCAATAAATAATCAGAATAATAACATTAATTAGCACAACATCTTTAAATATCTTAGAAGGTCTGCAGGTGATATTATTATTTTAGGGCAGTTTAAGTTAATCTGCTCAAAAATGCTGTGCAAAATTGAGAATGGGACGAAGGAATTACCCCATGTTTAATAGGGAAAATTTAATCAATAAATAAGAGATATAGTTTATAACCTAAACGCAAGTGTTTCCTGCCCGTGTATTTTGCTTTATTAGCGAAGAAACTTTTCAGTAAGCTCACTTTTATATAAAATAATATCGTCATATTCGAGTTCTGTCACCTAGCACAAATGGAATACATAATATCAAAACCGCTACAGTAGATTCATCCCTTAGCGCTAGAACCTTAGACCTATCATCTCGCCACCCCTTGGGAGCACCTTCATCAAACCTCCCCCGGTCCCAAGGCTGTGTTCTGAAAGCTGTAGTTGGCTGGGTACCGACTGGGACTATTGTAGGGTACAGTGGATCTAGGGGAGGTTGTACCACGTCTACCTCTAAAGCCTTTGAGGATCATGATGTGGTTTCGAGTGGTATTACTCAACCTTTATCTCGAGAATTTCATGACTCTTCTGTTAGTGAGAACTTTATACGATCTACGTGGATTATATTAGTATTTATTGTGTAGGTACGTAGAAAAAATAAAATGAAGGATGTAGGGTAGATTTGACAAATAAATTGTCAGATATTTTGATTATTTTGGCCTATTTGTTTTTCCGGGTGAACTAAGGGGTTACTCAGCTTAGCTTCAATTAGTAAACTAATTTCCCTCGGAGCCTATGTCATCTGTGGGGATGCTGCTAGGAAAGACTTTTGAGGAAATTAATAAGGTATGAGGGGAGTAGGAAATTGGGGGTCAGTGTATTGAGGAATGACAGAACTCAACCTTCTCAACCCATCGCCTTGGATGGATTGGGAGAGTTCTTTATAAATACTTTAGATTACATATTAGTTAGGTACATATTTGCTAGCTACACATTAGGTAGGTACATATTAGGTAGGTACGTATTAGGTAGGTACATATTAAGTAGGTACATGTTAAGTACGTACATATTATATAAGTGTGTGTGTCCTTGAAACCCTGTGAACTATTTTGATAAAATATTACTAATGCTTTTTATTATCCAACGATTTGTAAATCTGTTTATTATCGTTGTGGTCGCGGGTCGCGGTAGTGGTTGATAAGTTGTATTCCCGCAATGTGATAGAATGAACTTATTCATGCATAAATACTTAAATTTATTCGTAAGGTTCTGAGAATCTTTATGACTCATTTTATGTGTTTAGTATATTGTATTTCAATGACGACTTGTACCTACAATAATACATATTATAATTTTTATTAGATACATTAAATAAGTAACATTTTTTATCTATTGTATACGCCGAGTCAAATACACTAAAAGGCACGTACTTTAAATACTTCTCTAGAGATTAATAAAGGTTATAATTTTTCGGGGCCCATGAATTATTACTACTGTTCAAAGGCTCGTTTTTACATTTAGATATTTTATAATGAGAAACATGAGTACGGCTGATTATTTTTAAATCTTGTTAAAAACGTGATGGCAAGCCATTTCCTAATAAAATATTAGTGCATTCAGAATATATCGGAATACGTATTCGTGGAGCTACACTTAGACTGATAAATATAATAACGAAATGGGAAAATATTAGAATTTTTATGAACACGCGTTCCGTCATCCTCAAAACATATTTGTGTTTTACGGATAGTTTGTTAGGAAATCTATCAATTCATTCGCTAAAGACCTGCAGTCTAGTTTTTAACAGGAATACGAATAATTTGACCAGATTTTTAATACATTAATTTAAATTAAACAAAATTAATTTACACGAAATTACTCTTGTTTATTTGGGAAAAGGAGTAGAATTTTAAATTGAATCCAATTTTTTCTTAATCAATTATTTTTGTTTATGTGGCACCACATATCATAAGAGTTTCAACTGACCCAAATGAGTGAAATTTTTATATAAAATTTGGCGAACACTGTGGAACAGGAGGATGGGAATGGTCATGGGAAAAGAGGAAGAAGGAGGAAGAAAAAACCTGGATACTCAGACGAGTCATTAAACATAGCCAAATTCACACTAAGCGACATTTGGATTCTTAATGGTGGTATAAGTTCATCCGTTCTGCTTGCCGGAACCTTACCTTTCTTAATCTTGTCGATTAAGCTCACGCCAGCCTTGCTCGATTTTTTTTGTTTTAAGAGGAAGCTACAAGCCAAACATTTGTATATTCTTGGTATACCTTATATTGTAGGTAATAGGCATTAAAATCGCCTGACAAACGGAGTCTAGAATCTATTTTGTAAATAATTTTATAAGAAAGCAAAAAAGTTAATCAAGTGAAACTGTCACAGATAATCTTAGCTATAACACTGTATATTTTAAGCTGTTACCTTCATGCTTTCATACATTTCTATTGAAAGAAATTTTTTTAGTAGTTTACATTTATATTTTTTATTGAGTAATTTATTTTTTTATTTGTATTCTACTCAAGCGAAACGTTAGGAAAACCTTCAATTTATCTAAAGCATATTTTTGGTATTCATAATGTACACAAATTCATTATAAAGATTAATCAAAATAGTAATTTGGCATTAAGCTTCGCCCTTATTTGGTAGAACGGAGTTCAAAAGTTCACAATGATGTTCCATTTTTTTTCCAGTAGGTACGTTTTGTTTTTTTTTTAAACATAAATTTAACCTTTTGCGGCCTCCGATGATTTTGGAGGTCATGTTAAAGTATAGCATATTTTTACTGTTAAAAACTATAGTATACTGACTTAAAAACGACCCCGTATTTCCTTCCATTGCTGAGATAATGCTTAGTAATGGAACATATATACACACACGAATGTATAAAAATATCTCGTTATAAATAGACTAAAGCCGGGAATACACATGCCTGTAGCTGGCACACTTGCATGCCAGCTCCTTGCACATGCCAGCTACTATCATGTGTATACGCTAACTTGCATGCCTGTACCTGCCTTGCCAGTAGATTGCACAACATTTGATTTACTGGCATGCAAGTTGAGGGAGGGGACGAGGGGGGCTATGAAACCGGCATGTGTGAACGTCGTGACAAGTACGGGCATGCCAGTAGCTGACCTGTTGTTCGCCGCGGCCTTTTCTCTCATTAAATTAGCCACACATTGTACTGCCAATTGCAATACGATGATATTTAATTCACTTCGAATGTTTTCCATTGCCAAAAAGCTTGAGACTACTCAGTCTCAGAGTGATTTGAGACACGTACTGTCTAGTGACTGGCATGTGTATACGTCTTGCAAATACAGGCATGCAAGGACGCAACTGGCATGCAAGTTTAACTTGCATGTGTATTCTCATTGCGCCAGTAGCTTGCACATGCCAGTAGCTTGCATGCAAGCTACTGGTCCATTTTACAGGCATGTGTATCGCCGCCTTTATGCAATACCCCATACATGACACCGACGTAGTAGCAGCTCAGAAGTCTCCCGCTAAGCCATTGTTTGCGGAAAGCGAAGTAATCGCTTCCAGTCAATCATATTCCAATCAAACACGCGGGGATTAAATACTAACTACCCAGGTCCAATATTGGTCTTCATTATTATGAGATTTGCCGCTCGAAATAATGGATGATACCTTTTTAATTTATAATCTATTCGTTTTTCCATATAATATCTAAAAAATGTTAATATTTTTTTATGTAAAACTGCACTTGAGTCCCATCTGCTCCCAACCGTCTGAAGCCAGTGCCAGTTTTTTAATAATTTTAATTATTTATTTCAACTCTGTACAACTCCGCATTTTGAGAAGGTTAGTTTTATATCAACCGGTCAGTGGCTGAGTTGGCATCGCGTTTGAGTGTCACCCAAGCAGAGTGTGTTCAATTCCTCGGCTGGCTAAGTCCCCTATTACAACACAAACAACATTTTCCGCTTCATGTGGTGGTAGTAGGAGATTTTTAAATATTGTCAGGTTATTCGTAACCCGAGTCTTTCTTTTTTATATATTTTTTATATGCGGAACCCCAACTAATGATAGCGTATTGTACAGT
Organism: Hesperophylax consimilis; assembly: GCF_061612785.1. NCBI lineage: Eukaryota > Metazoa > Arthropoda > Insecta > Trichoptera > Limnephilidae > Hesperophylax > Hesperophylax consimilis. The sequence goes on from NC_142853.1 coordinate 24,614,737, forward strand.
TGATTGGACTAAGGCATAATATATTAAATATAATATTTTTATCGACAAAAATTTCTGATTTAAAAAAATATGTTTTTCATTTTTTAATATATTTTTCCCAACTTGGCATATTGGTCCTTCCATTTCAGATTATTATCAATAACTAACTGGCGTAAGTTATTCCTGTAGGTTATTCATTACTGAAGGTTATTCTTAGGAGATCGACCTTGGCGAACGTTTCTATAGGACTTTTTAAGATATATAATTCCATAGTTAATTATTTTGGTGTATCTCATAAGGTTTAACCAGCGTTCGAAAATATTTTACATGAAACATCGACTTTTCTCTACTTTCTATAAATACAATAGTATTAGTAGTATTATATACATAAACCTTCCGGAAGAAATTGTTTAAATGATAGTGAAAACCCTATCGAAATCCGTTGCTTAGTTTAGAAGAACTAAGCGCATAAACAGACAGACGCGGATAGCGACTATGTTTTATAATATTTAAAGATTACTCCTAGATATTTGATTATGTTTGTTGTATGCTATAATTTTTATTGTGAGTTTTGAAATTCATATGTATAATAATATCAAAGCTTTTAGGTGTATCGTTTGTGTGTATTACAAATGGAACAACAAATTTTAATGTCGAAAAAATTTATGTTCCAGTCACGTTTAAAGTTACGGTTTCCCAAGTTTTTTCGGTTATTAGTACTGAATCATCGGCGTATGAAGTAATTTATCAATGTAATAATTTAAATAAAATGTCTTTAACATATATGTTGAAAAGAAAAGGTCCAAGTACTGTACCTTGTGGTATTCCAAAGTCTGATATTTCTTTATCACTAATAATCTGATTGATATTAATATAACTAGAGAGTTCTAATAAAAATAACTCTTGAAAGATTGTGGTTATAGTTTACGGTTAAAATTGGATATAAAACAAATGTCTTATGAATTCCCTTAGCTTTTAAGTATTCAATTCACTGAAAACCTGAAACACGCACAAAAACAGTTAAACCACATACAAAAGAAAAAAAACTACTTAGAAATAATTGGGAATATTATGTTCACATAATAATATATTTATATTCCTTTCCTTTATTCCTAACATTATTACCGAACGTTAAAATTTCAAGAAAATTACTTCTACAGTATTTGCGTATAAATCCTAACCATTGGTAAAAAGAACTAAATCATTTTCTTTACGTTGCTTTCAAGTTTTTCAGCTGATTCTTCCCTTTTTCCTCGTTCTTGTATAGTTACTGAAAGATATTTCAGGGTTGCCATTACTACGGGCATAATAATGACTCACGCGTTAATCGTGTAATGCCAGTGAAATGGGAGGTAGTGTAACTCGTGTGTTAATTGATTTTATGTCCCTGGTAATTTATTAATTAGCGTCCTTTTTGAGATTTTACATGGGAATCTTATATATATATATATATATATATATATATATATATATATATATATATAAATTAGTGTTTCTTTCTTTGTCCGGTACGCGGTCCTGTACCATTTATCCGATTTCGCTGAAAATTTGAAAGTTTCTTATTATTAGTGCCAGGAGTGTTTACAGAGTAGTTTTTAATGGTAGGAGAAGTCGGTGACGTTCGAGAAAGACTTAACGCATTATTTCTGCACTGGAATGAGATACAGAGACGAATTAAAGTCGTAATAATGTAATTTTTTGACGGTAACAATGTGGACTTTGTGAATGGTAGAAAAAATCGGGGATGCTCGAGGAAGATATGAAAGTAAGTGATGAACGAAGAAAGAAGTGCAAGGAGAATGTATGACTTAGAAGCTAATGGTTGAAGAGGTTGAGGAAGACGTGGCACGATCAAGTGAAAACAAAAACTTATTACAATGCGATGATATTATTTCCACCTCAAAAATGCACCCAGTTATCAGGTAGGTACCCTAAAATTAACAACCTAAAAATTTTACCCCAAATCATTTAATATTAATAAAAATTTTAATTTTTATCACTAAATTCAAATGTGACAATGTAACCGTAAATATGTAAATTTCTAAATAAATGATGTGTCAAAGAAAAAAAATAATGAGAAAAAATAATTTTGCGTGTTTTTTAATTTTACTTTTAATATTTTGATTTTATTACTATTTTTGACAAAATATCTTTTTATTAGTTTAATCTTTATTTTTTATTTCTAATATGGTGCAATTTAATAAAACGTATTTTTTAATTTTGTTTTACCATAACTTGTCTTTTTCCCTAATGTTTTATTATTTTATCTAAAAAATATAATTTTGTTATTCTTACATAAATCATGTACGACTACCATAAAACGTAGTTGAAAAAATCAGCAAAACATTAATTTTTAAATTTTTTGATAAAAACATATATATTTATTTTTTAAGTAATATAATATTTAATACAATACCATATCTATTTTAAAGATATTTTTCTTCATTTTTTATAAACATAACCAAATTTTCAAATTTCTTGGAATAACTTTTGAAGGTTATAATATATAATAATAATCCTCAAATGATAAAACCAAATTGCCGCAGCAACATCTTTTGAATTTATTAAGTGATTAATTAAAAATTTCCACTGATTCTGCGAATAACTATCACCCTCCATTAGTATTCTGGGTAGCGAGAAGTACATAATTATTATATATAGTAGATCCCAGAATTTCTGTACTGAAATATATTTAGACTTCAATTAGAATGGAATTCGAAAACTTACCAATCCAATTAAATCTGGACTATCATAAATATATGCATCATCTAAAATTTTAAGCTAAAAATACTCATAACAAGTCTGTGAAAATCCTTCTGTCTGTAACCGAGTGTTTATAGTTCAACAAATTTGCTGGAATACTCATTTAAAAAAAGCGTATTTTTTTGTATTTTAACAATAGCTTATACGTGAATTGTTTAATGTGGGTTCCAGGGTGTCTAATCTAGCACGATCGATAGAGATTTCATCGACAATGTCGGTAACTTGTGATCGTTCCCGAGCATGACTGCAGATCGCCATTGAACAAACAACATTTCAAAATGACTAAATGTTCTTAATGTATTCGACGTAAACTTTTCTAAATAGTATAAAATAAAGTCGCTATCCGCGTCTGTCCGTTTGTGTGCTTAATTATGAGCTAAAATTATGTGCCACGGAGTTGTATATCTTTAAAAGTATACTTATAACTTCACTGTACACTATTGTCAACACTTTTTACACAAACCGCTTAGACAAAATGTAATCTTGTTTTGGTTTTATATGCCTGTAGTTTGTTTATTTCTAGGTACAATAATATAATAACTTATATATCTATTAACTACGCACAGGCTGCGCCTTAGTGGGTTCCCATTATTTGTAATGATTCATATAATATTGTATGTAATTAATGTAAAAATTGGGAAAAAATAAAAGGAAAAAAAGGCCTGCAGAAATGTCCGTAATGGTATAAGTCTATCTCCTAAGGATAACCCCCAGCAACGCCAGCTAGTTATCGATAAATCTTTAATTAATTGACCGTGCTAAATACCCAGAAGGGAGAATTGTACTTGAGTCGACTTCCAACAAAAACAAAATATGTATATAATTGTGTTAATACCAAGATTGTATCGATTAAAGTAACGGGTGGAGTTTTGTCCATTTGTGTTTTAACATTATAACAAAATTAGGTACCTACTTCCTTGGAAAATTTTACGTTATATTTGAATATTGTGTTCCATTTTTGTGTGTGGAAAACAAAAGCGATTGAATAAATGAATTATTGACGGGAAAATTATAAAAACTAGTAGGAAATAGTTAGATTTGAAGAAGATAAGGTTTTATTGTAATCTGTTGTAGTATTGATATTATACTTTTTATGTTAAATCGTACATTAGTTCCAACTGCCCTGATCCAGTTGCTGGGCAATTGGAGCAGTCCACTCATAGCGCCGACTTGCTAAGACGCCAAGGAGCCAAGAAGCCAAGGCGCTGATAATACCAACACCTTCCCAATCACCGTTTGGCTAAGGGCCGGTCTTGAGTAGGAGCATGTCATCCTCAAATAGGGTCATTAATGAGGGAGAGGAGCACCTGACTATTCCAGTCTGGTCACTAAACATATTTAAAGCGATTTCAAGCAACCTTTTGATTCTAAATGGTTTTTCACCAGGATAATACCTGAAGTATCTACCTAGAGTGTATTGAGTTATTGAAATAATGCATTTATTTTGTACGTAATTTACTCAAGAGGAAAAATTCAAAAAGAAAATATTCAAATGCTAGCACAGACCCATGAAAAAGTATCACCGATGAGAATCGATCCCTGATCAACTGCTTGGAAGGCAACTACGATAACCAGTACACCGACAACTATTTTAAGAAAGGCCACATAAATTCATTATATATGTACCTGCTGAAAATGTAAGAATTATGTTTTTTGAAATTTTAAAATGTTACAAACGTCACAATAGAAATTACATTGTTTATTTTTTTAACCGTGTTCGGTGACTAAATCTGAACAGCCGGGAACTTCCTCATCTCTTTTCTCTCCCCTCCACTTCAGCTTGCCCTTCGGAGGCTCCAGACGGGTAGGAGCTGTTGGGACTCTTGTGCGAGGTAATATCAAAATTAAATAATCAAAAAAGAGGTAAAATTTCGTACATTCTATAACTCTCACCAACAAAATATGTGTTAGGCACTCATCCCAATAATTCAAAACATACACATACCTACCCAACAAATAAATTAAGCAAAGCGTGGAATTCCGCCAAAAATAAGTTAACTTTATGGCAACACCGAACATAACCCAATATACGTTTTAGTGTTCTATTACTATGTACATTGAACGTGTAAATTTATCTCTGTTTTTATCTCTCGATGTAGGGCATGGTATAATGTAGAACGGTACAGTCACTTAGAACAATTCTCGACAGGGTTTATGTGTGGAGCCCTATACGTTAATAATCATAATAATTACTCCACGGGTATTAAGTATTACTTAAGCACTTATATACTATTATGTACAAGTGGGGACATCATCTGATTGTGCGCTCGTTCTGGCACGAGAGGCTAGATTCCCAATCGCATTATCAGCGTCCTTATCGCGTATCTAGTCACTACATTCTAAACATATTCAAGGATTTGTGAGCTGAGTGCGCGTATATACTAATTGGTGTCAATTTATTAACTTAAATATAACTATATTTAGAGTCTAATAATATAACTAGCAGGGATTCGTGAAAAATCACAGATATAGGTGTGTACTTTTGTATTTACATTTTTTCTGATTTTATCATTTTGTTTTGTTGTTTTTTCTACAAAAAATAAGTCGAATGAGGACTCGCTCCGAATGCATAACAATCTTATCAGTAAATAGTATAAAACAAAGTCACTATCCGCATCTGTCTGTTTGTGCGCTTAGTTCTTCTAAACTACGCAACAGATTTTGTTAGGTCTTTGAATATTATTCATAGAATTTTTTCCGGAAGTTTTTTGTATTTATAATATATGCATATTATTTTTATAAAAAGTTGATGTTTCATAATCAAGTCGTAAAAATATATTTCGGACACTACATTGCTAACGCTGGCTAAACCTCATGAGATACATCAAAATAATGTACTACGGAATTGTATATCTTAAAAAGGCCTACAGAAAAGTTTAGAATGGTACATGTCTATCTCCTAAGGATAACCCCTAGCAACGCCGGGTAAACGTCAGCCTGCGTTGGATTAAGCTCGCAAACCTCGAAATGTAGTCGACCGATATGTCTGAAAAATTTTATCTTAAAAATAATCAATATAAATATTGTTTATTTCAATTATTTTACATATCGAGACACAAATAGACATCTATAATTTCCGCAATATATATTTTTTTAAGTTTTATATTTAATATCTATTTATGTGAGACTTCTTATCATTTTTACTAATGTATCTTATTTTATTATATGCTTTTGTTGTAACATTTAATATTTTTTCTTTTTTCGTTGTATTATGTTTCCTTTATTGTTTTAATTTTGTAGAATCTATAATAACTGTGATACTCCACTATTAAACTTTGTAGTGTGTAAAAGCCCATTAGGGCGTGTAATAATAATAAATAAATAAAAAAAAATTAATATGTATGTTGTGGGATCAGTAGGATTTATAGGCCCTGTTAGAAGTTCTACCGAGCCGAACCCTCTGATATGAAAATATCTGGAGTCGGTGATTTTTTTTTCCATTTGATATCTGGTGAGTTGACGTGTTGTTGTTCTTGTATTGTTTTGTATTTATTTTACTTATATAATGCACTTGCATAGTGTTGATTGACTAGCTGATCATTTGTGGAAAAGTGAGTGGAAGGGTTTAGTTTTTCCTATGGGGAAGATTTAACCCGGACAACAAAATCGGAAGCATAAAAAAAAATAATAGTTTGTTCTTATTAGTGCCAGGAGCGTTTAGAGGGTGGTTTGAATGGTAGAATAAGTCGGGGACGCCCGAGGAATACTTAACGCAATATATCTGCACTGGAATGTATACGGAGTCGATTTAAAGTTGATGTAATGTAGTTTTTTAATAGTAACATTGTGGTATACAGTATATAGAGAATAATGTCCACTAGTTTCATTTAATATGTACCGTTCCAATTTTTTTTAAATGTTGATTTTTATTAAGAATCATTTGACAAACTGCTACCTAGCACTTTACCTCGACTTTTAACAGATAGTATAAATTTTATTTTACACTTTTAAATCATATTTTTTTAATACTTACCTATCTACTATCATTCAATCCTAATAAGATTTTTTTGTGAAATCGCACAAGAGTCTCAACTGCTCCCAACCATCTGGAGCCAGTGAGAATATGGCATTCCCAATTGGGTTATGTTGTGAGGCTGAAAGTAGTGTGGAGTAGAAAGAGATGGGGAATTACCTGCTATTCATATCTGATTACAAAACACGACCAAAGCCATCTCAAGCAATGTTTCAATTTCGAATGGTGTGTCTTACACCAAGGCGATACTGAGAGTATCTTCCGGTAGTAAATGGAGAGTTATTTAAATTATTAATATTTGAAATAACACAACATTAATATAAAATTTACTTGTTATTCGATAGCCTTACCCCTCAACCATGGAGGCCGTCAAATTGTTTTTAAGTAAATTAACAATATTGTTTATAAATTTAATTAACTATGTTTCTCGAACACAAGATTATGTAAACGTTGCGTTTATATCTATCATAACTTAACCATGATGACGTTTCCCCGCAGGGCTAGGCGGAGAGGATGGACCGCCAAACAACTCGGTCTTGGCATACACTCCTTGCCTCATTCACATTCATACATCGTCTCATACATACTTTTCTATTATTCTGACTCTTGACATGGCCCGACTCAAGTATCTGATTCACTTGGTCGTGCCATGTCTTCCTCGGGCGTCCCCGACTTCTGCTAGCATTCACATTTGCATCGTATATTCTCCTTACACTCCTTAAAGCGTCCCTTTCTTGATCTTACTCATTACGCTTACATCAGCCTTGCAATCTTTGCGGATCTCCACATTTCTCACACGATCATACATGGTTTTACCATACGTACGCCTCAGGAATCTCATTTCTATAGCATTCAGTCTACTTTCATCCTTTCTCTGCCAGTTCCATGCCTCACTTCCGTACAAAAGAGTAGGTACCAGCACTCCATTGTGGACTGCTAAGCATAAAGAGTTATCAATCAAAAACAAAAACTTTTCAGGAGAGCCTTTTCAAATTTAGCCAATTTTTGGGTGATTAAGTAACCAATGCCTATTTAAAATATATCAAAATAATATTAATATTATTTATATCAAAATACTAGAGATTGAAAAAATGTAATATTAGACATAACTCTTTATATCTTTATAAACGCATTAAAATATAAATTTTTCAACAAATAAACCGTTTGTCATATTGTACACCCTGTAGATGTATCGCTAAATAACACCCAATTAAGGCATACTCTGTACTCCACACTGAGTCTGTTTTGTGAATACGTGACTGGGTCTCACACTCCACTTCTTCCATTTGCCAGGCGGCTGCATTCACCAATTGACCTGTCACTATCGCTTCCCCAGTGGACATCACCGATATATAATGTTACCTCCACAAGGACGAATGTACTCTATGTAGCACACTGTTTACAGGCTTTTATTTTTAAAAAAGGTTTTAAGGATTTTTACTCAGACAAAGACAAGAGAAAATAAAACATTTTTTTTTTTTTTTTTTTATTTATTGAAACATATAAACAAGGTTACAATTTTTTTTTAACAATATAAACAAAAATATATCAATCACTCTCCTAATAAAGCAGCTGCTTGTGTTTAGGAGAGAACAACAAAAATATTTTTACATTTGTTTAAATTAAACAAAAAATATTAGTAATAAAACAAAAAATAACACAAAAAATAACAATAAAAGTAATAAAAATATAGGTTAGTTAATAAATGATTCAAAGAATTTAAAAGGCAAAAACATATTTCTAAACAATAAGTAAAGTTATGAGGTGGTACAAGAGTATTTTAATTTAATTTTTTTTTTATATTTTTCGTAGTTTTCTTCCGATCGTATATCAAGGGGTAATTTATTAAATAATTTTACACCCTTGAATATATAGTGATGTTGTGCTGTTGTGGTTCGTGCTAGTGGCACGGTTAGTCCTCCAACAGATATTATTCTTTTGCTAATATTCAATTGTGGTAAATTATTTTGACTAAAGAAATCTTTATGTATTTGTAGAAGTGCAATTTTGTCATAAATTTTTGTAAGTGGGGGAACCGGGAAATCTTGAAAAACATTTATAGTTGGGTAGTAATATGGCTTTTTTAAGATGATTTTTATTAGTATTTTTTGAATAGTTTCCAGTGGGAGTAGGGATGATTTATATGCACCCCCCCAAGCCACGATTCCATATTGTAGGACAGAGTGCGCCAATGCATAATAAATATCTTTTAGTATTTTTAATGATACAATATTTCTTAGTCTAAAAAATATATAGATTAGTTTTCTCATTCTGTCTGCTGTGGAATTTATTTGACTTTTCCATTTAATGTTATTATCAATAATTATTCCAAGATATTTTATTTCTTTTTTACTACTAATGTTTATACAGTTTGAATTACAGGGTGCGAATTTAAGGAGGCAATTTCTTTCGTGAATTTTTATGTTTAGATTTACATTTGAGTTATTCCCTGTTAGGCTATAAGGTATAAAATGGGTTTTTTCGACATTCAGTGTCAATAAATTTTCGTCAAACCATAGTTTAACGATATTTATTGCATTATTAGCTGATACTACGACCTCATTCCATGAATTTCCTTCAATAGTTATAACTGTATCATCTGCGTAAGATATGATGTTTCCAATGATTGGGAGTTGAAAAAGTTCATTAACATATAATATAAAAAGTAAAGGTCCCAAAACAGTTCCTTGTGGAATTCCAAAATCTATATTTTCTATTTCACTTAATTCGTTGTTTACTTTAACCTGTTGAGTTCTTTGATAGAGATAACTTTTTAACCATGTTTTAGCTTTGCCAGTAATTCCTATATTATTTACTTTATTAATTAATTTTGAATGTGAGACACTATCAAAAGCTTTACTGAGGTCAATGAATATACTTAAGCATTTTTTGCCTCTATCTAATGTTTTGTAAATAATCTTAGTTAATTCTGCAATTGCGTCTTGTGTGCTAAGTTTATCTCTAAAACCGTATTGACTAGGGTTAATACTTTTTTGGTTATCTGTATAATCAGTAATTTGTTTTTTTATTACTTTTTCGTGTATTTTTGCAATGTTGGATAATAAGGATATTGGGCGGTAATTGTTTACTTCTTTTGGATCTCCGGATTTATATACTGGGATTATAATGGCTTTTTTGTAGTTAGACGGGAATATTCCGTATTTAGTACTTACATTAATTATATGCGTAATCGGTTTGGTTAGAAAATTGCAGTATTTTTTCAAGATTTCTGTAGTTATACCGTCGTATCCTGGCGCACTACCATTTTTAAGTGATTGTATTATGTTTTCAATATTTTTTTCTGAAGTCGGTTTAAAATTTGAAAGATTGCTATTTGTTATTTTATCTTCATGTATGTCATCAGGTTGATAATTTTGGTCAATTTTATATGCAAGTTTTTGACCGACGGTAGCGAAAAATTTGTTGAAAATATTTGCGCACATTTTTGGTTCACGGATAGCATTTATGTTAGTTCCATTATTGTTTATGACATTTATTGTAGACTTATTTTTATTATTTTTATTCATTATTTCATTTATAGTGTTCCATGTTTTTTTAGGGTTTTCTTTTGTGAGGATTATTTTCTCCCTGTAATATTTTTCTTTTGTGTCTTTGATAATTTTAATGAGTTTGTTCCGGAATATTTTGTATTCGTTTTTTACTTGGCTACTGGTAGGGTTTTTTTTTGTGTCTATGAAAAGTTTTTCTTTTTTCCGGATAGATATGAGTAATCCTTGCGTAATCCATGGTTTGATTTGCCTTAATTTAGAACTTGGTTGATTATTTATAAAGGTTGTACAGTCTGCGATATGAGCATTTAAAGTTTCTTCAAAGAAGTTTGCGCACATGTCTGGGTTTTGGCAATTTAGTATTGAGGACCAAGATTCGTTACTTAATTTATTGTTTAATTTTACATTGTTCAATTTGGAAATTATGTTAATATTTTTTCTAGAGTCATTTAATCCTAAGTTTTTATTGAAATCATAAATAAAAATATTTGTATGGTGATCTGTTATATCATTTTTCCATATAATAGATTTAATTTTTTCTGTGTGTTTAATATTGCTCCATATGTGGTCCAGGCATGATGGCGATTGGTTTGCAAATTCTCTTGTGAAATTATTTACACATGATATAAAGTTCATTTCATTCATAGCATTTATATAATCTAATTTATTTTTACAGTGGTTATTAGGACCAATATTAATATTTAAATCACCTATTACGATACAATTTAGATGGTTTTTGTTACATAGTATTTTTTTTAATTCTTCTATAAATAAAGGTACATCAGAACTGTGTGTTCGATATATTGCGATTATATTGAATGGCATATTATTTAAAACAAAATTTAATGACAAACAGTTTGCTTTGCATATGTGTATTTCGGTAATATTGATATCAGTAAATTTTTCTTTAGCGTATACTACAATTCCACTATTTTTATTAATCTGATAATTTGTATTGTAATTTTTGTAGTTTGGGATGATTGGTATATTTATGTTTGCATGTATGTGCGCCTCGGATAGTATTATGAAATCTGGCTGTGAACATAATGTATTTAGGGATACCAAAAGTTCATCCATGTTTTTATTTATACTTCTAATGTTTAGGTGCAAGATTGTTAGTCTATTTATTATATTGTCATAGATCTTATTGCATTCACTGGCTGCTTCACATACGTATTCTTCTATATTTAGATTTTTATCAATTTCGCTTAAGTTAAAATTTTCCATTGTATTTATTTAGGTGTGATAAAATATGTATATAAAATTCTACGAGTAAATGAATAAGTAATAATGCTCATAATTAGTGTAACACTATTCTTGCTCGATTTCAGTTCATATCTAAAATTGTAGGTTTTGATTTTTTCTATAAGATTTATTTTATGTTTAGATAATACTCGGAGGCATAGTGAGTGTTTGTTTAATTGACAGAAATAATTAATTTGATTCGTTCTTCTTTTTATAATAATTACAATAAAAAAAAGCGTTTGTAAGAATATATCAATAGTACAAGTGAACATATAGTGTAGAGATTTATTGCATATAGAATATTGGCAGCATGATATATGGATTAGTAATGTATATAATAATAATTTTGACAAATTAATATATCTATAATTAGACTTTAGTATTCTGTAATTTACTAGCATTCGATAAATGCAGTTGTGGATTGTTATTGTATTTTCTATTTTCTGGTAGGAATATACAAATGTAGAACGTAGATGTAATGAATTGTAAAAATAAACATAAAAGTGTAGTAAGTAGAGATGTGTTATCATGAAGAAAATATTTAGGTTTTTTATCTTATATATAGAGAATGATTTAAATTTTTTGGTTTTAAATACATATATCCTGACTTTAAAGTATGTAGAATGATGAAAGATTTGTCGGTTTTTTAATGTATAGACTATATTATTATTATTTTTTATAGCTTGTGGATATTCAAAAGTACATGCGTATTTGTAAGACATTGAGAATAGATATGAACTATTTTTATAGACATCTTTAAAATTTATAACAATATTCCAGTTTTTGTTCCGTGAGAGCAAGTATTTTTTTGTAATATTGACAGTTCGTTTGATTATGGACATTTTTTTTTTAATTGTTAGTATCATTTTTGAATATTTCTTAGAATTTTCAGTTTTAATAGTAAGTATACTTGTTTTATATACTGGAGATTGATAGGGAACATCATGTTTTTTTAAAGAATATGTCATAGCATTATTAATTTTGTTAGTTTTTAAAATTTTGAAAGTGCAGGTACATGCATAATATATTGACAATAAACATGAGTTACTATGAAAAATATACCTTGAATCCAAATTAGTATTCAATTTTCTGTTGTGCGAATGCCAGCATTTTTTTATAATATAAACAGTTGGTTTTATCATTCGCATTATGATTGGTAGGAAATGACAGTTGAAACCTGTCATTTTGAAAAGTGCAGTTTACACACCTCGGTTGATTTGTTGAGGCACATTCTTTGAACAAGTGAGCAGCTCCACAGTGCGAGCAGGAAGGCGAATTGTTTTTCTCTTTCTGGTTGCAGTTTCTTGATGTATGTCCGTAACGTAGACAGAAGTAGCATTGTATTACTGGGCAGGCGTCGCCAACCGTAACTCGCTGGTAGCCAATGTTTATTTTTTCTTTATTTAATAGAATCTTCCTGGTTGTGCTGTCTACTTCTACTATGTAGTTAGCGGTGTCATTGTATTTGTTTTTAATTATTGCTTTTATGTTAAAAATAGAATTTTTTTCTGTTTCTTGCGTTACAATTTTGATATCCTCATTTTTGTTCAAGATATCGTCAGTAAAATCTTCTTTGATAAAGTCGTTGAAAATTCCCTTGAATATCATTGTTGGTTTTTTCTTTGTTAATTCTTTGCAGTCAATATCATGTAGATCTTTAGTAATTAAAGTTTGTAGTTTTTTAGCGTCTTCTTTATTAACACAATCGATTACAATTCGATTTTGGGAGATTTTTTTAATGCCTTCAATGCATATTCCTAATTGGCTGGTTTTAAAGTGCCTTTGAATTTTATTTTGTATTTCTGTTGATGTATCTTTATTTTTTGGAGTAATTAAGATACTGTACTTGTTTTTTATATTTTTTTGTTTTTTTATATCAGCAGGTTGATTATTCTCCAGAAAGCCCATTTTGGTAGCAACAAGGCTTATATTCCCTAGCAGTTCTGTGAGTTTTGGTGACAATTTCCCCATTTGTTCTTTTGTAAACTTATTGCTTGGGTCCATTATAGTATTTTGTAAGGAATTTATAATTTGGTTTGCCGCAGAGATGAAAGAAAAGGTGTCACTGGTGTCCATGGTACTGCTTCGAAATGTAGAGCGGTAAAAGGTTTAGCGGCCCTGCGTGGACGATGTTGGTCGGCGGTCGAACGTCGTAGCACGTACACACACACACACACAAACTGAGTTCAACACTGGCCTATTACCGAGTAAATCGCTGTTTATCAAATGTTTTGAGAGCAAACTTTTTTTTCAAAAATTCGGATTTAGGTTATTACAGATGTACTAGTACAGCTTGACACTTCTTTACTACACTGCTACTGCAATTCCGCATATATTAGTGCACTATTTTTTGTCAAATACGTTTAGAATATTTACTTGTTTGATTTTAAACAGGAACGAAATTCACAGCGTGTTTCTGTACAGCGGTATTATTTATACATGTTACTTAAGGCGATACACTACGTCGTGTAATATTTTGAATCGAGCCGCTATCAATAACGCACCTTACGTAGGTGGCGATAAGGCTTAAATTCCCGCTTAAGACCATCCACCTGTTGTAATTTATGCAAGAAAATAACATGGCCAAAAAGTGCCTTTTATTTTATTTTGTGGATGTTCAGGCACAAATATTTAAATGTTTTTCGATCATTTTATAAATAACTTAATTTGCCACATTATACAATAAAACCATAACCGAAAATGGGTTCGTAAGTAGGAGATTTTGAACTTTAAAGCAGTTTTCGTAGGCCTTTACACTATTTTTTTTCTGTGCTTATAAAAAGACTTATCTAAAAAATATTCGATTATTTCAGAGGCCATGATGTATTCTACTCGCAGTATTTAAGTAAAGCATCTGAAACATTTCTAGGTGACCAAATTTTCTAACCAAAAACACACGATTTAGCATTACTACGTAGTGCATCGCCTTAATATTTTTTCACAGTTTGATTAATGTCCTTTTTAATCGCAACAACTGTCATAATAATAATGAATTGAAAAGTACAGTTTATTTATAATTTTATTAAGATTGTCTAATTTTGAAAGCATACAAAAACTTATTTAACACAGTAATCATAAATAAAACTTTACTTTTTACACATTGATTTACCTGCTCTATTTTATTGTCAACCTGCAAAATATAATTTTTTGATAAACCAAGGTGAGCTGTAATTTAGTTATCATTTGCTTAGTCTTCTGGTAACGGTATCCATTTCTCAACTTACCTTAGCGTTTCTCTATATATTTGTTTTTATTTTGTGCAATTTTAATAAACGCTTTTTTTAAATACAAATATTTTTGACAATCCTGTATTTTTACAACGAAAAATTCCAAATTGTATTTGCATTTTAATGGCACAAACTGATTGATTTGACATTGAAGGAAAATATAACAATAAATTTTCACGATGAAAATACCGCAGTCGGGTTTTCAAAATACTTGCTACTTCGTTGCTTTACGGCTATATTATATCAAATGGTTTTGGCGGATTTCACAAACGGAACAATTATACGGAAAGCCATTCGGTGTGTGTATGTACCTGGATTGATTTTTGTATTCAGAAGCGTACTATTTTTGTTGTTTTAAGGAAAAGAAATGTGAAAAGGTTTTTATTGCTATCTAATCTTAGGTAAATAGGCAAGTCCAATTGAACCAATTTTGTGAAAAATGATCTGGAGATAGCTTCATACGTACAAATTAAATCTACTTATTTTACAACCTAAGATTACAATACATTTTACAACCTATCCTAATTTTCATTGTGACTATAGAACAAATGAATTAAACCAAAGATATCGTAACAACGTATGACAAATAAATTAATGTAGACAGTAAATTCTCAGAAATATTAATGTTTAATTAACAAAACTTCTCATCTATTAAAAGATTCCAAAGCTAGTAAAGCGTTTCAGTTAACAAATATTATCATTTTCAGTATTTTAAATCTACTAGTAAAGGCAAGCCATCAAAAGGTACTAGGTGTCAAGGGTATCAACTAGATAGAATAAGGATAAACATGGCAAAAGGTATAAGCTAGCACATTTCAATTAGCAAAAGATACCGCAATCGCTTCCCAGTTCCAAAATTGATTTTATTAGACTAGCCGTACCCCGCCACGCCTTGCTGTGGCAGAGTTTGTGCAGATAGAGAAACAATAGCGCGTTTTGCTTTTACGTCCAACAGATGGCGCTGTTTTTCAAAAAAACATATTTACCTGTCACAAGTTACATCTATATAATATGGGTATATTAAAACACACGCTTATTCGAATAGGTCAAAATTTCAAAAACATCGATGAAGAACTTTTGGAGATATAAGATTTTTAATAAACGAACATTTTTATTTATATCAATTATAAAAATGATTTGATGATCTTTGCATAAAATATTGTATGACATGTTCGTATGGTAGGATAACTACTGTAAAGGTTTTTTTATGTGAAACATTTTTTGGCACGCCCAGGGGGGTAAAACCGACTCTTGCGTAGCAAGCGTGGCAAGACGGGACGACGTTCATGCACGGAACGACATTATATTCAGCTAGCCTCATGGACTCGTCGGCTCTTTCCGGCTGGTCGCCAAAACTCTGTGCGGCATATTTGCTTCATATGTTCTAAACGTTGGAGAATTTTAATTTATAATATATTTCTTTGAGTATTTTTTAAAAATAATAAAGTAATTGTTTTATTATCAAAAATGTAAAGACTTCTTTACTTTATTTTCACTTCCTTCAATGAAATTCAATTTCGATGTTTCACGTCTGTCAGGGTATTCACTTCATATATTATTTTCTCTTATTAGTTTCACAATATACATGGTAAAAAAAAATTATTTCAAATCTTTTTTTTTCAGAATCGTTGCAGATATCGACTAATCGGCTTCACATGAGTAGTGTGACATCATATTTTAAATAGGCAGAAAATTATTTGTCGACGATTCCTCAATTGATAAACCAAACAAATGTACATTTTAATACGGGCGCCCATCTCCACCTGCCTGTAGTAAAAATGACAAATTAAAAATAGACAAAATACAAAATCAGTGAACATATATCAATGGAAACAAAGGTCAATTGCTAGGAGTCACTGGCCTACATTAACAATGATACCATTGTTAAACAAATATTAACCAATCTACACGGATCATATCTGCCCCGAAGATGCACACTGTAAGGCTGTCTGAAACTTTGTATCAAGAACGAGAACGAAGCGTAACGGGTATCAAGTCTTAAAAAGATAACCAACCTTATCATAATGTATAAAAAATACACTACATAATTATTGACTCCGCTCGCCCGGAATTTTTCAGGACGATGATCTAAGGGGGTGCTGTGTGGAGTCACTTTAAGTACAGGAAATGGTTAAAAACGAATAGATTTTGACGCTAGTTCTTTCTTTTAATTGGAATTTCACTAGAACAAACGCAGAATTTTAACCTGATGTCGATGCTCTAAAGTTCCATGCTCATGTTGAAAACATGTTTAAATTAGCCTCAAAGGTTTTTTGGTGTTTTTCATACTCAATTCAAAGGAGTTGACCAACCCTAGTGCGTAGCATTCTCGACAGTGGATCCCATGTATGGGGGTCTGAGGACACCGTCTATGTACTAACGGTCGAGAAAATATAAAATATGATATGAAATACGATACATGAGAGATTTCGGATTTTACCCGAAATTGATAAAATCCAAACTGGCTCTTTAGTTTGGCCAAGCAGGCCAAAAGCTGACTTTTTTTAAAAGCATTTATCTTGTTAATGGTGAGTATCTGCAGCCTTAGTTCTAGGAGGGATGTCGCATTACTGCTGATGGCTTATAAGCTTTTAAACGGTTATCAATATATCAGACATTCTATTTTTTATGTCACACCTCACAAGAGCGCCCCTGTCTGTACAGTGTAAAGGCAAGGGAGCTTTGTCACCACCCGGTCGGGCAGCGGTGTGAGGCGGGTTAAGGTAGGGGCTGTAGCAAGGGATTTATCAATGCGGGTCTTGAAAAGGCCCGGATTATATGAAGGAGGAAAAACAGATGCCGGTAGCTCGTTCCACATACGAGTCGTCTTAAACGAAAACGAGTCGAAGAAGCGGCCCGTTCCCGTATTGGTTTTTGTACTCTTTTTGCAAAATAAATATAAATATTCTACAATTTATGGAGCTGTTATCTGTTATTATGTTAGAATGGTTATTTATAAAAACTCTCTACAAATGAGTAAAAAATATAATTACTGCTATCTGCGAGGAAAATTCTAACACGATTGATGCATATTGACATGAAACATATTTCAAAAATGTCTTCGTGGATCATTGGAATCATCGATCACATTAAAGCACTTTAAATACGCTGTATTATGTACAGTAAAAATACCTATAGATAAGAAGTTCTTTAAAAAAACTTTCAGGCTTTGTGTTCAAATCTGGGGGAGTCTCCTTCCTTTTGGAGGAGGAGAGTCTAGCTGTTAATATATAAGAAGATACCTGAATGAACCCAGAGGGATGTACGCATGTCAGCCACTCAAACTACCACCGAACTTAACCCACCTTCTTTCCCTCCCCACCAGATGAAGAACGCTAGAATTTCACTTAAACAGCATGACTTACAAAAAAAAATCCATGGAGTAATATTGTTTCTGTTTGAATTTGCTAGTTTGTTTCGTGATTATGGTAAGTTTTATTTTATTATAATTACCCGCTAATCTTGGATCCTGGTTCTCAGGGGCCCCTCGAAGGACTGCTGCAGCTTCCTCACTCAGAGATGACCCATCTGTCAACGGCGGCCTAGAACGTTAAACACCGTTTCCCATTCGCGCTCCAAAAGATGGAAAATCTCCCGAAATACACCGCAATACAAACAAATCTCACAGGAGACACTCGCGATCGAAACCGCAGAACGAACACGAACTGATCACACACACTTGTTACTTGATTTATCTCAAGCGAGAGCAATGTTCCACGTTACGGCGAGACCTCGCGACGCGACATTGTTTTCACTGGGGCATCACTACTAGGGAAACATACTTAAAAGTAATAATTTATGGGTTTGGGTTCAAGTCTTCGTTCGCACGCTCTACGACCCGCGCGAAGCTCCGCTCTGTTCACACTGAGTTCTGCGTTCGTGTTCATGTTACACCCATCGGGAAAACGGCGCGGTTCATGCGTGTTCGCGCGCAGCGTGGGGCGCATGCGCGAGGAAAATGGCGGCGCGCGCGCGCAAAGGGGAAAATTCGACGCATAGCCGTTCTGAACTTAAAGCTTTCCGCTTTCTGGCCACTATGCCGCTTGCTGCTTGCCGCATGCCACTATGCTAGAGAGACTCGATAAAACTGGATGAATTACAAGCTAATTTGTCTCGGAATTCTCTTTAAGAGATTCATGCACGTTTTTTCGCACCATTCACGTGAACTTAGCTTTCTGACCATCAATACATATTTTTTTCCTTTACTACCCACTGTAATGTCCGTTTCCTCTGAATTTATTGAAATATATGTGCTTTTCGAACTATTTTTATAACGGATACCCACAATACACATCATTTATAGGTACAAATCAAGTGAATGTACAAAATCTTCAACTTTAAGGTTGGTTTTTTAAAATTAAAATATATAATTACTAGCTAAAGCACCCGGCTTTACCCGGGCTTAATTCTGCTTTAAGCGGTGGGAAATTGGAATGTGGTGGGAAGTTTTTTGAAATACATAATGTATGCAGTGACTTTCCTCTTGGATCTCGGAATAAAACTGTAGATTTGTATAAAAATCAAATCCTCGTCGCCCGCCACAGACACTCATCTTTTTTATAATTAGATAAGAAAATAAATAAATTACCTTAATTAAATTACAAATTAAAACTTATGACTACATAATTACATCTGTTAATTTAACGTTGGGGTAGGTACAATTATAGTTATATACGAATGTTTTTAATGATATCTTAAATTTGATGAGCGCTTTTATGTGTTAAATGCTTTGTGGTACTCTAATTGCCATATAAAATAATGAGATCCCTTTGGGCGAAGGATTTATTTGTCACGAGTAGGGACTGGGAGATTTCGTATACATTTTATTGTTGGTGTTTTTTTTAAGAAAATATGTTTGGAGATTTGAATTCCTCGCACTGTAAACATTGTTTAAACGTTGCTTGTACACGGGTGGAAGATTGAACCCACGTCGACTGGGTAGGAACCGACACATTTGTCCACTCAGCAACTAACCATTCTATTATGTATATACTTTAACAGTTTCATATATCAATACTGTTTTCATATCAATTTTTGACATTCAGAATAACGATTTGATGAATTAACAAATTCCTAAGGGAATCGAAGAAACATTTGTCGAACAATCTAACTAACTAGTTTCCCCGCAGGATTAGGCAGAGAGGATCGACCGTAAACACTCGGTTTTGGTACATACTTCGTGCGTCATTTACATTCGAACATCTTCTCATATATCCCCATTCTGACTCTTAACATTGTCCAATTTAAGCATTTTATTCGCTTGATCGTGCCATGTCTTCATCGGGCGTCTTTGACTTGCTCTAACATTCACATTCGTGTCACGTATTATATGCCCAAAATCATTCTTAAAATGATTGCATACATTTTTTTTTTATTGTTATCAAGTTTAATTTGTAGAATGCAACGCTGTTTATGTTGGACAAACTGGCCGGTCCTTTAATAGGTAGTTTAGGTTCAAAGAACATATAAGATCTTTTAAAAATAATAATAAAATACAATCACAATTTGCCAAACATCTACTAGATGAAAATCACTAACTTAGTGATAATAATAAACCAACTCCGTTACACGTACAAAATAAAGGCCGTAAACTGAATCTTTTAGAGCAGTTAGAAATTAACAAAACCTCTAATAATCCGAAAGCTATTTTAATAAATGAACAAACAAATATAATTCGTTCACCCCTACTAGATATCTTCAAACCTAGTGCAAATATGAGTGCATTATGAAGTACTTAATTTTGATTTTAAAATAACCCTATGAGTCATCGTTTGGGAATAATTAACATAAAGACCTTCAGTCAAATTTAAACATTACAGTAATTGGGGAAACATTACTGGGGTAATAACCATTAATAATTTCTAACACTTTACTCAGAAATCAATTAGGAAATCAGTAATTGAAATTAAAATACCTATCTAAAAATAATATTGATGGATCGCCTGTAAGTGGGCTACCCACAGTTTGATAATACCTTCAGAGGGCGAAACAGCTGTCACGCGGAGTAATAATTACACAGCAGAACTTATTTAAAAATAAACTGTTTTTATAAACCCGATAACAATATTATTGAATAAATAAAAAAAATAAATTAAAAAAGCATAAAATGACGATATATGACCGTGCTGGCTTACATTTCGTTCAAAACATATGTACGAGATCCCTTTTAATATACTAGCTTTTAGAAAATGTTCATATTAATAGCAACGAGTAAATGGTATTAATAATATAATTTGAATATGTTATTTCATTATTGGTATTGTTAGTTTTATGCGTCGCATCGCCGATATTTGTGAACCAACAAAAGTAAATTAGGAACAGCAAAGGGAAGAAGAGAAAAGTGGAAAATAATTTTTTTATTATTATTAACGTAGTTTTATGATAAATATTCCATTAAATTCCTACCATTTATTCATTTAATTTTCTGTTTGGTAAATAAATAACGCGCGTGAGATGTACAAATCATTTTTATGAAGTATGTGACCATAGAGCCGGAAATCTCTCTCGGTATTAAAAAACATAATTTGTTTAATGCATTTCGTAACAGCTGATATTGTCCAGTCCGTTGAATAAATGATTTGATTAACTAAATTTCTCTTCACTTTAAGGTTGGGGAAAAGATCAGGTTGTATGGAACTTATTTCAGGGGTCGTGGGATTAATAAAATAACGGGTTTAAATAAGTAATTGGTTTACTTGCACAGAAATGTAACGGTGTCCGGAAACTCATAGTGACTAAAGGACTGAAGAAAAACTGATTCTATGTTCCTAAAAAAATCAAACTTTAGACTTGTTTTTACTCAAAAACGGAAGCTCAAATTAAAAAAGTTATACCACAACAACGAATTCAAATATGATGTAGATTCATCAGTTTCCCGTTTGTACCACTAGTTTCCGGACACTGTATATTTGCACTTCACTACAGAATTTTAGAGTAAAGTGAGAGACCACTGAAAGGATGATTGGAATGACTAGAACTAAATTAATGACCGGATCTAAATATTCACGTACTTACAACATTCTCCGCTCCGCTCCACTATCGCTCATTTAGCATTTTAGGATGTTATTATCAGTTATTAT
This sequence comes from Hesperophylax consimilis, assembly GCF_061612785.1. Taxonomy (NCBI): domain Eukaryota; kingdom Metazoa; phylum Arthropoda; class Insecta; order Trichoptera; family Limnephilidae; genus Hesperophylax; species Hesperophylax consimilis. The sequence continues at coordinate 24,636,512 of NC_142853.1, forward strand.
AATTTATATAAAGTTAATGTTAAATTAAAGATAAATTTATATTAAAGTTAAAGTAATATTAAATTAAAGTAAAAGTTAAAGTCAAATTAAAATTAAAGTGAAATTTTAGTTAAAGTTAAATTAAATTTAAAGTTTTATTAAAGTTAAAGTTAAAGTCAAATTAAAGTTACATTAAAGTTAACGTTTAATTTTAGTTAAAGTTATATTAAAGTTAAAGTTAAATTAAAGATAAAGTTAAATTACTATGTTTACTTTATCAGATACAAAATATACTAGTTTCGATAACAATGTCCTCGTCATCAAGGTAAGCCAAATACAAAAGATAAATGTAGATTAGAATTTGGTGAGGTGTCAGAGGGCGGGGGAAGGGCAAACCCAAATCGGCAGAAGAATAATCGGTTAAGGAGTGAAATGCGTAGGAGTACGACAGTTAATTAAAGAATCATATGGTCGTTATTTAAAATAGGATTGCTTACAATTTTTTTCGGACTAGATAAAAACCTACCTTAGAAAACATTATTCGAAAACAAAAATTATGTAGGTTTAAAAAGAAGATAACTATTATCTGGTTACAAATAACCAGACATTTTTTTAAATTCCTTTTACTTCCATCATTATGGAAAATGTTGTTTGTGCAATGATGGAGTAGCGGATTGAACCCGATTCAATCTTTCGTTTAGCTACCGGATATGATAATTTAAAATAAATTTGGAGAAAGAAAAAAACTTATTAAAATAAATGTTATCATCAAACACACTCATTTAGATTGTCTGTGATGTGCGTTAATTATTCTTGTGTGAAATCTAATTCAAAGAACTCAAATGCACTTTGATTTTACGTCTCATTTTCAAAATTGGAACTAATTGCTTGAAAAATTCAGGCAAGCTATAAGTAGCTACCTATAAAGTTATAATTATTTTATTTAAAATAAATAATTCATATTTTTTAATTATTTTTACCAACGATGTATATTCGATAGTCAGATCGTCTCTCTAATTTCTTAACTAAAATAATATTTTTTTATAAATACTTTCAGCTACACAAATACTACACTTATAATAATATCCAGTGGTTTTTGACAAGACTGCCCGGGTTAGATACTAATTGATGAAAATCACCAATGATTAAAATTGTTAATAGTCTTGATAACATTTGAATAATATTATTTTGTTCTGTCCTTTTCGTGGTCAGTAACACATGGGTTCAGCGCGCCCGGATCGCGCATAAATCTGTCAACTTCTGGATAATCATTCTCACACGGGGTGGACATAACCTGGCCATCAATCATGTTAGGTTCCTACCCTGTACCCCCACACTTCCTCTTCCTCTTCCCTCTTCCCTTTTCTCTCTCCTACCCCCTTCTCACTTCTAGCTATACCGTTGTCCTGCTCGCTTCCCACGTTGTTACATCAATTTGGATTACGCGGTATATATACCTCGTAAATAAACTTGCGTTCTGAAATTTTGCGAAGTACTTTTCTAGATGATTTTCATCGATGTTATCCATTTTAAAGTAAGGTTAAAAGAACAAAGGCATTTTATATATGGATAATTTAAGAGGAATAAACAGTACCGTTAGGGAATCAGTCGAAATGGATTGGAGGAAGGTTGAAGAGATTATTAAAATTAAGTAATTATAAAACCTGTAAAATGATCAATTAAGAACAATTATTTCCTTATGTTCTATATCACGTGTACGTATAGTGATTAGAGAGGATGGAACATCATACAAATTAAACTATACTGGCACAGACACCTTTTTTCATCCACATTTATAAATGCTTTCATTAATATTCTAATTTTATTTCAACTAGTTCAGCACAATAATAAATGTTATTCTGTCATTATTAATTTTAAATATCGTAATATGGTTTTGTTCATACCTCAATGGTTTCATACCTCTATATATTTAGAGGATCTAAATTTGCAGTAAATGGCATGGCAGTGTCCCTTTACACAAATAACTAAAAAATTGTAAATGGTAGTGTAGACAGCCTTGATTTAAATAACCTTGTTGAATTTCATGTACCCACAAGAGCTACTCGTTCTAAAACCCTTTTTAATTGTAACAATTCCAAGACTGAGCATTTCAAACACTCGCTTGTACCTAGACTACATGAAGTTAGTAATAGGTATACAGATGTAGTGGATCTGTCTAACTGCACAGAAGCTAGGTACAAGAAGGCTATACTATCATATCTTCTAAATCATTACTAATATAACGTAAGTCTACTCATACTTGTTGGTAATATTTTGTATGTACTTGAATCTCCTTCTAGTTAATGTTATAAAATTAATATTTTATTCTTTCTGTCATTTTATGATCAAATGCCACAGTTAATTGTTATTCTGTGACATGAATTATGGTGTATGGTAAATTTATACCGTTGATATTCAATAAATATATAACTGAAAAATTCAAAATAATTGTTGTTGCATGTATATATTTTTGAATTTCAAACACCTGAGATTCATTATGAATTTGGTTTCCGTCGGATCTAGTTAGAGATGCAAATTTACTTTCAAATTTTCAAACTTACTAAAAGGTTCCCACGGTTCTGATAGATTAATTTACCATATACATGGTTAGAGGCCTTACTATTGCAGGAAGGCATCATTTAGTTCATGTTCTATATTTATTTAGGAAAATTCAGATCACAATCCTTGAGGTAAAAATATACCGCGTGCATACATAACATTATTAATTATTGAAGACAATATTAGCAATTCCTAAACGAATATTTGAAACAGAAAATCAGAAAAAGATACGGTCCCATCTAGGACTCGAACCCAGGACCCTTGCCCCGGCAAGGCAACGGTCCTGGCAGGCAGGTTTTACTCATTTAGTTATTCCAAAAAATAAAATATTCATCCTAGACTTGCAGATAGAGTCAATAGATGTCGCACATTAAATAAAAATAATATATATTTATCTAAGACACTGTCTAGATTGCATTTAGTTCGAGTTGAATCTGTCGATCATACATAAAGATAACAGCCAATAAAAATGTGCGATGAGAAAAATGAAGGCAATATCGGTAGTTCTTATTCGAAGAACTATACAGTTAAATATGACCGAAGGAGATAGGGTCCCATCAGCTCAGTTGGTAGAGCGTACCCCGGCAAGGCAAGGGTCCTGGGTGTGAGTCCTAGATGTGACCGTATCTTTTTCTGATTTTCTGTTTCAAATATTCGTTTAGGAATTGTTAATATTGTCTTGAATAATTAAATATTACAATTTGAGGTTTTATTCATTAAGTTATTACAAAAAAATATATATTACATTTATTATTTTCAAAGGGTAGAAAGCCCTGACTTGTTTGGGGCTATTTACCCGCCCCTGCTTAAATAAAAACTTTCGAAATGACGCAAAGAATTTGACATAGTCTTCCTTAGAGTTCCTAAACCAGTTCTTCCACCCACTAAAGCGTCATGATATTTTCTCCACACATTCCTCTTTTTGGCAGGCCTTCTTTTCCTAATTTCTTTCACCCTTATACGTTGATGGTCACGGGCTGATGAACAATGCTAAAAAGTCATCCCTGCTGATATTTAAAGCAAATACTGGTCCCACTGTCATTCCACCCATACGTCTCGGCGGGGCCAACCTGAAAATATGCAGCGAAATCAAATATTTGGGGCATGTCATCACCGATGACCTAAATGATAAAAAAGACATAGAACGTCAAAGAAGAGTACTGAGTGTGCGAGCTAACATGCTTGCCAGGAGATTCAACAAATGCAGTCCTCCGGTGAAGAAGCAACTTTTCCAAACATATTGTATGAGCTTCTACACTAGCGAGCTATGGACGACATACACACAAGGCGTCATGAACACACTCCGAGTACAGTACAACCACGCATACAGAGCCCTATTTGGCCTCCCCTGGCGATGCAGCGCCTCACATATGTTCACCGAAGGAAGGGTGCATGGGTTCGCTGCTTTGATGCGCCACAGAATAGCCGGGACGAGTCAGCGCTACCAGAGATCGGACAACACTCTTGTCCAGGCCGTTGCCCAGTGGCAGGGAGCGCCTCTACACCAGAGATGGAGAATTTCACTCAAGCCACCATAAAGTCCTAATGTGCTCATCAATGTATTCATTTTTTTATTTTTTTTTATTTATTTCTTTATTGATTTTCTTTTTATGTATGTATTAACTTAAATGAAAACTTTTATGGCAGGCAGAGCATTGCACACACCGCTCTGTCCAGCTGAAATAAACATTATTATAATTATATATTAAACATATTAGCTGAAATATCATTTAATAATCACATAAATGTCATTACTAGTAAAGCAATGAAAATGTTGGGCTTCATTACTAGAATATCTAAAGATTTCAAAAATATCCATACATTAAAATTACTTTATACAACTCTAGTCAGAAGTCAATTAGAATATAATTCGTCTATATGGAACCCTTCCTACAAAAACCATGCAAACTCCATTGAAAGAATCCAACATAAATTTCTCAGAACAATCAACTTCAAATTAGGAATTCCCTCTGACGACATTGATTACGATTCATTATTACAATTAATGCATCTCTTATCGTTAAAACATAGAAAAATACTTAATGATCAAATTTTTTTATTTAAAATAATCAATCACCGGTTTGACTCCCCTGAATTAACTTCGTTGATAAACTACCATGTTCCCTGTAGACCAACTAGACTCAAGTCACCTTATTATTGCAACAATACTGGAACAAACGCAGAACAAAATTCAATAATCCATCGCTTGCACAGATTAGGCAATGAATATTCCAACATCGATCACGCTGATTGTCTATTATCATATAAAAGATGCATAAAACAAAAATTGTCGAATAATACCATACCATCATAATGTTTATGTACTTCAGATTAAAAACTACTAGTACTCGATAGGTAGAAGCTGATATCAGTGCATTATATACCATAGTCATCATAGGTAGGTACTATGTAAAACTTTATCGGACTGTCAAGCAATGTCGCACATTATTATTATACACGTGATTCTCCCATTTATTACTTTTGTTTCCTTTTCATATTATAAAATAGTATTTATTTTATTCTTTTCATTTTCTAATAGTATAATATACCTTTCTAATTTTATTTTATTTTATTTTTACAAACTCTTATTGCCTTTCAGACATTTTATAAGCACTTCATTCTTGCTTATACTAATTTATTGTATATTATTACATATAATTTCTTACTTTGACTTAATACTATACTACAGATTGCTACATATATTTTATTTATATCTCTTTTTTCATACTTTTAACCTTACTACTATTTACTGATTATACCATTATACTTAGATTTATATTGTTGCATTCCTTATGTTGCTGTACTATTGTCTGTAATTTAGTATGTGAATGGCACATGTTGTGCCGTATATGTGAAAATAAATAAATAAATTATTATTATTATTATTATATCGCGAGTTCGCCGTATTCATAGATAAACACTGTTTTCTGATTTTATTATCACTTTCCATCTACCTGTATTCTTCATACTAACCCCTCGAGTCTCTTAGGGCCAAATATGACTCGGCATCCATACATAATTTTAAAAAAGTATCTTCTTTTCTCTTGAGGTAATGTGTGATTTTTCGGCGTTGGACAGATAAATAATAATAATCGGTTTTTCTTAAATATATACAGGGTGTATCGGCACTAACCCGACAAACTTTAACCAGCTATTCCTTAGCACATTTGGAGTAAAAAATGTTATTGGCACTTTGCTGTCCGGTAGCATTTTTTGTTCAATTAAAAACAAAAAAATTTAAAATTTCCACACTACATCACTGTCATTGGCATTGCGTTTCGTGTTCAACAGCTGTTATAAGCAAGTATGTCAAAAAGCGTCTTCGCTCTTTCGCACACACTAAATAATAATAGTTAAAAATGAGACGAATGGTTCCGTGCCATTTCGTTGTGATTGTAAAAGTGCGCCAATATAGGTTCACACGTGCATTATTCAACGGAATTCGAATAAAATATTTGCCAGATGGGTTTTCAAACTTTGACAAAGAATAAAACAGTGGTGACATGTGGTGAAAATATGAATAGTAAATTTTTTATTAAAAAAAACGTTACCGGACAGCAAAGTGCACATAAGATTTTTTACTCCAAATATGCTAAGGAATAGCTGGTTAAAGTTTGTCGGGTACGTGCCGATACATCCTGTATACTGGATGCCATGAATGCTTTGATGGCATCCGTGGTCGAGGGGTAATGCTCTCGACTAACAAGCCGAATGTTGCGGGTTCAAATCCCGGAGCGCGCAAGTAAATTTGATTTGATTAATTTGTATTATTTCGCAATTTATTCATTTAAAATAATATATAGTATACATGCGGTACGTTCCTGCGGTACGTTCGTGGAAAATACTCTCAGTATCGCTCTGGTGTAAGGTCACTATTCAAAATTCAAAAGTTGCTTGGAATGGCTTAAGCCGTGTTTGGTGACCAGATCTGAATAGCCAGTTAATCCCCCACCTTCCTTTTCCCCATCTTCTTCCTCTCCCCACTCCTTCAGCCCCACAACATACCCCAATTGGGGATGCCATAGTTTCACTGGCTCCAGATGACTGGGATCAGTTGAGACACTTGTGCGGTATTCACATAAAATAAAATAAATTAATAAAATGCTCTTTTATTTTTTTTTTATTTGGTACAATATATTTTTTAAATTTCATAGTTATCCAGTAATGTTGGCCTAACTGGGTGGCTTACCCGTGCTGAGGCCTTCATTTTATAATATAAAAAAATAATATACAAAATACATTTTAAGAGAAATTTATATAATTTTGTGTGTTTGTGAGTGATGTGTGTTTTATATTGGTTTTGTGTGTTACGTGTAGGTTTTATTATTTTATTTTTTGAAATTTTGGTAATATTGTCTTTTATGTCATTTTGTGTCTGAATTTATTTTTGTTTTCCTGAGTTTTATTTTCAACTAAGTGTTAGACTGTTGAATGCTTTTATAGCATGGTATTGATAGTTTCACTGTCCAAAGCTTGTATTTACTGTCGGAGTTTTTATGTTTTCTTTTTACGCTTGTCTAACTGGTCTGTTAGTGATATTTTAAAATACATACTGTCACGTAACAAATCGACACGTTCAAAACTCCCGCGAATTCAAATTACCTAGCTATCAGTTGTCACCTTTGTTCGCTGTACGCATGCGTCGCATTGCGCAGGGTCAAGTTGGCACTGCACAATGCGCGCGCACGCTGGCTGACGAAATCAACGGCGACTTACAATTCAACCTCGGCCTTGACAACATGTGTGCCTTGCAATTAACAAAGACGCTCCCTGTAGCGCGCCTAAATTAACGGCTATTTTGTACAAATACTTTAAATAACCAATATCTAATTCAGTGCCAATTTACAATGGAGAACTGCACGCGCATTGGCGCGTACAGTACAGAAGATATCCCGCCATATTAGTGATTCAACATGCATGGTTGTTTCCTCCTGCAAATTCATGTAAGCTGATTAATAACCATTTCTCTTTATGTGCCTTTTATGATTTGGATCGTGTTAACATTCAGGCTTGCCAGCCAGAACCTTAAATACAGAGAGAGATTGTTCCTAACAAACAGCTAGAAATATTTAGGATGTTAATAACCCTTTTCATCTGTGTATCTGTAATGTAAGTGTGCTTTGTGAATATACTCTCATTCTCCCATTTTGTGTTTCTTTTGACGAATATGCAGTGGTCGAATTGGCATTTGTCCCCCGTGTAAAAGCCCATTGGCTGACCTAACACCTGAAGATACAGAACTCAATTCTCTACCACCTGAGCTAAAACCGAAATGTACACTGGTAAGTCTCCGTACAAAGGTACCTTTTCACACTGTCGCCCACGTTAGTAAAACTGCCCCTTCTTACTCTGGCGCCAAACAATACACCTGAAAAATAATTTTATCTTGTTTCTAAAAGTGTTATTATTTACACAAAAAGAGAGAAATACGTAACGCATTTAAAACACATAGGAAACCATGCAAACTGAGCAAAAATATGAAAAAGCCTGAGGAGTTGAGGGAGCGAATTAATTGAATTCGAATTTAAACGCAAAATTTTCACTGTATTATTTGCCACAATAGCGTACAAATGCAATTGCAAAAAATAACATTGAACCATTTACTATTTCCGCTTCCGCAAAGCCTGGAATCACAGCGTGAACGGATGAGGGTTGGAACCATATTATTTTTTCCGGAAGCATTCCAGACTCTAACAGTACTTCCTGTTGACAAAAGTCAATCCTTTATGCATGGAAATCATGGCTAATGAGGTAGTCCGCTTCCGGGGAAATTGCTCTTCAATGCGAAATAAGGTTAGAATTCAGAATTCGCTTTTCAGTATGTTTCTACATAATTAGTTTCGTTAAATGGGATAACATCTTAGTGAAATTTACGATCCTGCAAGAATAAATTATGTTTTTTTAATTGAGCGTAACGATGTCCTATTTTAACTAGACCGTTTGGCATTTTATCCGTCTGTAAATTTGTTCCTACGTTCCGTTGCGGTTTCGTAAATTATATATCAATATACATTAATAAAGTTTCTGCATCCACTTTGTTATTCAAGCAAACCTTACTTTGACTAGACGGCGAACTATGGCTAGGTGGCTCACCTCAAGTGAGCTTTTCCATACTATGGTACCTACCTGTATGCAGAATGATTGAAAAAATATTATTTATTTAGAGTGATGTTTCTTTGAACAAATTGTATAATTCCTTGTTTTAAATAAAGTAAATCTTCTCTAAATACAGGGTTTTCCAATAAGGGGTGTTATTTTGAATAGCCCGTTATTTTACTTTTGAAGCTGTAATTTTTTGACATTTGACAAGTAGAAACTATGCCATTAATAAATATGGAGCGATACACGCTTCAACAACGCATTGAAATTATTAAAATTCACTAATTTTAATTATTAGAATTCCATCGAAAAATCGTCTTGAGTGATGAGGCCAATTTCCACCTCGGTGGCTTCGTCAACAAGCAAAATTATCGCATCTGGGGCTCGGAAAACCCAAGATTTATTGTTTAAAAGCCTCTCTATCTTCAACGTGTGACTGTTTGGTGCGGTTTATGGTCCGGCGGAGTCATCGGACCTTACTTTTTCGAAAATGAGGCTGGAGCAACAATTACGGTGAATGGATTGCGCTATCGAGAGATTATTAATGATTTTTTATGGCCGGAATTGGATGGTATTGATCTGGACAATGTTTACTTTTAACAAGACGGCGCTACGTGCCACACAAGCAACGAAACCATTGATCTTTTACGATTGAATATCAAAATAACACCTTTTATTGGAAAACCCTGTAGTATAAAATAATGTCGCTTTTTGCCGTCCGTCATGCGCTTAGTTCATTTAAATTACGCGAAGGATTTTCATAGAGATTTCACTATCATTTAGCAAAAAAATTCCGGAAGGTTTATGTATATAAAATATGCATATTAATTTATACAAAGTAGAGAAAAGTCTCAGAGCAACGCCGGATACACGTCTACTAGTAATATATAAAAATTCGTCCTGCGTAAGTTTGTGCTCGCAAACCTTGAAAAGTAGTCAACCGATATCGCTGAAAATTTCAAAGTCTGTTCTATTAGTGTCAGAAGTGTTTAGAAGTTGGTTTGAATGGTAGAAGTAGTCGGTGAAGCCCAATGAAAACTTAACGCAATATCTCTGAAACGGAATAAGATACGTTGTCGAATTAAAGGTAATATTTTTTAGCATTAACATTGTGGTATACTGTGGTGAATGGTGAAATAAGTCGGAGACGCCCGAGAAAGACACTCGGTTCGAGCTGATCCACCATCGCGAGATCCCTGTTGCCGGTAAGAAACAAGAAGCTGTGAATTATATCAACTTACCTTCCCTCTTACTGAAAGCACTATTTCAGTAGACAATGTGAAAGTAACCGTGAAAGTGAAAACAATAAAGTTGCGATATACATTTGTCTAATGATTGGAATTTTCACTTGGAAATCAGTCGTAGTTGGGATGTGAATATTTGTAGGTGCACGGAGAAAAATTAAATATTGCTAATTTAATAAAAATCTCTTTAAATAAAAATCAAAAACTATTTGTATTCGTGTTAAAAACGGGGTTGTAGGCAATTAACGAATGAATTTAAAGGTATCCTAAAAACATTTAATTAAAATACCAATGATTTGTCATGATATCCGAACACGTGTTCATGCAAGTCCTAATATTTTTGCATTTCGTCCTGATATATTATTAAGACCAACGCAGGAGAATGAACACGTGTTTCGATACTATTACGAATTTACCAACACTTTTTCAAGAAGCTACTTACAGTCCGGATGAATAATAGTGGAAGATTTTCTCAGTATCGCCCTGCAGTAAGACCATCATTCAGAATTGAAACGTTGCTTGAAAAAAAATGGCTTTGACCGTTTGACGTGTTTGGTGACTAAATCTGAATAGCCAGGTACTTCCCATCTTCCTCTTCATCTCCTTCCCCTCCCTACTACCTTCAGCCTCACAACATACCCCAATTGGGGATGCCATAGTCTCACTGGCTCCAGGCGATTGGGAGCATTTAAGACTCTTGTGCGGTATCACATAAAAAAATGATAATAATTTGAAGAGATTTTCAATAAATCAGCATTTCTCATTTTTTCTGTATTTTCTAAGTTTCTTCTAAAGGTAGATTTTTAATTTTTGGTGACATATAACGAAAGAATTGAATTAAAATTACATTGTAATTTAGAAATATTAAAGTTTAGAGTCACAACTAAAGAGTGTGTAATATAGTTGTGAATGGGGAATACTTGGAGCAGGTGGTTGAGTTTGTGTATTTAGGAAGTATGTTTACGAGAGATGAGAAGGCTGACAGAGATATTGAAAAAAGGGTAAATGCAGGTAACTTCATTAATGGAGGACTGAACGCAGTTGGCGCTAACAAAAATTGTCCAAAGAAGCGAAGTTAACAGTCCACAATGGAGTGCTGGTACCTACCTACTGATGTATGGAAGTGAAGCATGGAACTGGCAGAGAAAGAATGAAAGCAGATTGAAAGTAGAGTGGTAAAATCATGTATGATCGTGAAAGAAATGTGGAGATCCGCAAAGAGTGCAAGGCTGATGTAAGTATAATGAGTAAGGTGGTTTGGGCATGTAGAGCGAATAAGCGAAGAAAGGAGTCTAAGGAGAATATATGAAACAAATGCGAATGGTAGCAGAAGTCGGGGATGCCCGAGGAATACACAGCACGATCAAGTGAATCAGATACTTGAGTCGGGCCATATAGAGTCAAAATATTAGAAGAGTATATATGAGACGATGCATCAATGTGAATGAGGCAAGGAGTGTGTGCCAAGATCGAGTTGTTTGGCGGTCCGTCGTCTCCGCCTACCCTTGAGGGGAAACGGCGTGATGGTTAACTAGTTACAATTATTATGGTGATAGTTGATGAAGGTCAAAGCGGGATGCTGTGATTATTCAGCCAGTCGACGGCATCGAGAGTTACTTGGTTCAGCACAGATGTGCCTCCGGGATCTGACGAAGTCACATCCATTGTGCATACGTGATGATCAAATCTAAACGAAACATTAAATAGAACTAGACACAAATTTTTTTAAAAAAAGATAACGGTCTCAACTATGAATAGAACCCTGGGATCTCTGTCTTAGGACGGGTTGTTTCGGAGAATTTGAACAATTCTTCAAATTTCCAAGTTAATTTTTAAGGTCTGTGAAAGATTTTTTCAAGTTAAGTTATTATTTCATTTATGTCAAGCAACTAGCCTATAATGATATAATAACAGAACTTGAATAGGACTTTCACAGAACCCGAAAATGTTTTGATGCAACGTTTTGATACACTCGACCAATGGGACCATTATTATACGTCATGTTTGTCGAACTCATATTTCAAACTCAGAATTAACAATATTATTTTGCAACTAATTTTTCCCATATTTGTGTCAGTTTTCTTTTTGAATGATCACAAAGTTCTAACGAATTATTTTGTATCCTAGATAGCATATCAGATTAATATTTATATGGTTTACCCATTGACCTTTTCTAAAAGTCTAAATGAATATTCAATTTTTATTGGAACAACTTTCCTTCAACTTTTGAAGATTATTCCCATCAAAGTAATATATCATTGAAGAAGAAGGTAATACTAACAAACCTAAACGAAACATGAAACAGAACAAGACACAGAAAATAAAAAGATCTAAACTAAGCATCTCTGTCTCATCGGGACAACGTCCTTATCCACTCGACCTTTGGGGCCTAAATATTTTACATCATATTTCAAACTCAGAATTGAATACTTCTGAACAACTTGCAACTAATTTTCCCATATTATTGGCAGCAATTTTTGTCTTATTCTGTTTCATATATATTTTATTTGTGTTGGTAGTATCTTCTTCTTCAATGATATTGTTGAAAAAATTTCATTCAATATTAACATTCCAAATGTCATTCTGTACTGTGCTAGAACTTTTGTTCAGCCGTGTGGTATCTTGAACTATATTATTATATGGTAAAATTTGCTTATATAAAACCTACGTAAGTAAAATAGAACTCTTGTCCGACCCTATATTCTCCTTTTCGATATTGATTCTTATATATCAATCAATCAATCGAGTCAATCCACCAGCCTCACTCTGACTTTATTTGCTAGAAAATCGAACACTCCGTAATATCATCACGTCCCATACATTATAAATGCCACATCAAATATTAACTAGCCAACGGCAGTGTCGAGTATTGATTAAATTGAATATGGTTGTTGTCACAACAGTTGAATTTAATTTTAAGTTTTAAATTTAAATTTTATTTTGAAAACAACCACTAATGGGGAACTCTTTCCTGTACTTCGATAAAGCTCAAACATACAAATAATTATGATGATTCATAATTTAACTCATAGATAACTTCTAACTTCATAGATAACTCATAACTTCAACCCCTCAGTACTTTCATCACTTCGCAATGTTTTTTGTGTATTTCAAATGCGCTATGTTTAACTTAGTTTTTAATTTTCCGAAAAAACAAATAATGTTTTAGAAACAATATAAAATTATCTTTCCTTTATATGTATAGTAAAAATAACTATTTTTAAATAATAAAATTTTATTGTCAAACGTGAAACATGTTGTCAAAAACGTTAACCACATTTATACTCCAATCATAAAAAAAAAAATTCTTTCTATCGTCAAAAAATTACGTATTTCTGCATAATAGAAAAAAAATACTTTTATAAAATATGGACACCCGGTCATATATGACCATAAACCCCTGGAGAGGTTTTAACACATCCAAAAAACATATCGACTGTAAATTGGTAAAACTAGCAAACTTTGTTGAGAATGTTTATTTTCAGTGGTTTCATAATAATTATAGAATAGTCTTAATAGAATTTATGCTTACAATTTTTTAGGTTATTTCGAGAAAACCTTAGACGAAAATACTCAAAAAAGAAAAAAGAAGCTATTTAAAACCTGAATTGTAATATTATGTTCAAAAGTTTAATTTAAAAACAGAATTGCAATAATTTATAATAAAATGATGAAATACAAAAAATTCACTCTTATAAACTTCCGAATTTTTTCATCAATACTTGCAAAATTACTGTGTGCCGTCATTTTAATTATATGAAAATGAAATTCTTAGTATACACCACTTTTAATTAATAATAATCTACATGTTACAAAGCAAATGGCGTCTTCGTCAGGATACTGAAAATTAAATTAATTAATTTAGCTTTACTTAATTTTATTGTTAATTTTCATTCTCCTGACAAAGAAGCCGTTGGCTTTGAAACATGTAGATTATTAATAATTAAAAGTAGTGTATGCAAAGTGTCTATTTTTTATATATTTCAGGATTTTCGATTAGTTTTACTAATCCTTAAATTTTCTTTTTTATCGTCTGTAAAGTTATCCTTTTGTGGCTTGAAGGGTTATACTGTTGATATGTACCTATGTTATTATAAACATTTAGGTACATCATGCTTTTGTGGCTTGAAGGGTTATACCGTTGATATGTACCTATGTTATTATAAACATTTAGGTACATCATGTAATTTGTACAGATCTTGTTGAAGGAATGTCATAAAAATGAGATCCCGAGGCGTATGTGTGATAAAACCACGTAAGCCCATGTTACAAATATGAAAATCCGGAAATAATGCAAGGCTGATGTACGTAAGCATAAATAACAAGGTTGAGAAAGGGACGCTTAGATTTTGTAAAATATGAAACGGGTGAAAAGTAGAGCAAGATATACAGAATATAGGACGCTAAAGTATATGGTTGAAGAAGTGGGGGATATGACGCGGTCAACTGAAACTTATACCTGAGTCGGAATAACAGTCGAGGCGATGCATGAATGTGAATGAAGCAAGTAGTGTGTCCAAGACAGACTTGTGTTGCCGGCTATCATATCTGCCTACCCCAGCGAAGAAACGGCATGATAAATTAGTTAGAACATATTTTTCTTTTATACCTAATGTTACGAGTGTTAAGGGACATACTTCACTTAACCAGTCATTCCTGACATTATTTGAAGCAAAAAAAAAATGGAATTCGGTGACTTTTTTTGTTTTTTTTTTCAAAACCCTGTATAAAAAAAATCTACGACATTTCGTTACTGGTCATTCAGCCTAGTAACCGACCAACCTCTCACCCCGATCCTAACTGTCCAATACCAGAAAAAATTTAAAAGAGTAAAAAAATTATTTACATTTTGTTGAATACATTCGTACTTGTATGTATTCCTAGAATAGAGTTTGTACCTCCCTCACCACCTGTAGTGTATAGAGTGTATAAATGTGCATAGACTTGTGAATTTTGCATGCGGTCGGTATTCGAAATGAGTCATTCTGAGAAATCCCACTCAGAGTTATTAGAACAATGCTCTTTGTGCATTTAATGAAAATTCCCGTCAACTACCAAGCAAATATAAGTGGAATGTTTTAATACCTCGCAATGTACTGCAATAATACCCATGGGAAAAAAACAAACCAGGAATGAGGAATGAAAAGTGAAATCTAATTTTAGAAGAAGGAAGGATAAATTGAAGGGCACAAAATAATTATTTAGGGCCAGTTGTTTAATAGAACTTGAACATTAAACTTAAAAAATAATTTTCAAGTTCTGTAAAACAACTGGCCTATCTTCTTCTCTAAATCTCTAAATAGTATAAAATAAAGTCGCTATCCGCGTCTGTCTGTTTGTGCGCTTAGTTCTTCTAAAATACGTAAAGGATTTTGATAGAGTTTTCACTATCGTTTAGAGAATTTCTTCCGTAAGGTTTATATCTATAAAACATGAATTATATATAAAGAAAGAAGAGAAAACTAGATGTTTTGCAATCAAATAGCCATTGGTGCATAGTCACAAAACAAGATTTACTGAAAAAAAGGCCTAAAAATTCCACTAATATCAAATAAGTATGGTAGCAGAACGCTTGACTATTTGATACCTGTGATTTATAACAAATTTAACGAAAACTTTAACTTGAAAAATAATGAGGAACCCTGCCCTAAACTGACAAAAAAGTGGTTAATAAATGAACAAAACGTTTATCTATCCTAAACATTATATTTGGTATTAATATTTAAACTTAAGCTAATGTGTATTATGTTATAACATTAAATGGTAGAATCTACAGACAAGCTGATTGTCACAGCTTTGTGGGACTACCCATATCTTATATTGTATTAAATGTAATTATATTAAATTTAATAAATAAAATAAATAAAAAATAAATAAAAAAGTCATAAAAAAATATTTTCGGGAGCTTACTTTGGTAACGCCGTATGAGATACATCAAAATAATGTATTAGAGAATTGTATATCGTTAAAAGGCCTACAGAAAAGTTCAAATTCTCATATGTCTATCTGCTTAGGATAACCCCCAGCAACTCCGGGTACGCGTCTTCTAGTAATATATAAAAATTCAGCCTCTGTATATATGTGCTCGCAAAACTCAAAAGCAGTCTACCAATATCGCTGGAAATTTCAAATTTTGTTGTTATTAGTGCCAGGAGTATTTATATAATGGTTTGAATGGTAGAAAAAGTCAGGGACGCCCGAGGAATACTAACGCAATATCTCTTTACCGGAATGTATACGAAGTCGATATAGTGTAGTTTTTTATGGTAACATTGTGGTATACAGCAGTGAATGGTGAAAAAAGTAGGAGGCGCTAAAGAAAGGTATTAGCAATAGCGAATCATTTCGGGGTCCACTAGTAATGGAATAATAACTGAGCTTGACTGTTAACTTTGGAATTTTCTGAACTGTTTAAGTTCTATGAAGTACTTAGAGGTCTGTAGAAAATTACTATTTTTCTCCTCTGGTGTCATTTGCATGTAACAATAAATTGACTTTCTAATCCTTCGATCTGCATGATTTTTTTAAGAATTTTTTTTGGTTATCTTTGATCCTATTTTATCGCACAAGAATTCCAACTGCATACAACTCTCCGTAGCCAGTGAAACTAGGGCACCCATAATTGGGGTACTTTGTGAGGCTGAAGGGATTGGGTAAGGTAAGGTGATGAAGAAGATGAAGAGGAAGGTTGGAAAGTACCACGCTATTAAGATCTGGTTACCAAACACGGCTAAAGCGATACTAAGGGCCAGTTATTAATATTACTTAGAACACAGAACTTGAAAATTATCTTTGAAATTTGATGAATTGTTCAAGTTCTGTGAAACAATTGACCCTGGGAGTATCTACCACTCCATAACGTGGTTTATTAAATAAATATGAAGAAAAAAAAAATTAATCACATTAAAAATAAATATTTGCGCACGGCAGGATTTGAGACCGCGACCGCTAGATTCGCGTGTTTAACGTGAAAACCGTTAGGGCTGCAGGACTATTTTCGAGGAACATCTTTGGTCGTTGACTGTCTGTGATCCTTACTACAATCTCCCACCGTTCTTTCGTCAGGCAGGTCATATTAAATGGGTGGCAGACTGAAAAGTCTGTCGAAAGTGAACGCAAAAAGTAGTTTAGAATATGGAGCAATAGAGACATAGGAATTAATAGACGAGAAGATAATGGCGAGGGGTAAAATCAACTGTTGAAGAACGAAGGGGGTTAAGCTGACTGTGATTCGTCAATAAATCAATCTGACAGTAAATAGGCATCTCGCATTATAATATCACCATTTAGTTCTTAAAAGTAAAATCTGCTTTTGAATGAATAGACATTTTTACATGGGAGCGCAAATTACTCGCCACGTTATGAACTAATTTGCGAAGTCCAAATTCGGCAAAGTAAATTTCTTCTTTAAATACTGAAGACAATATTAGTGATTTTTTCAAACGAAAATCTGAAACAGAAAAATCAGAAAAGGAAACGGAGATCTGATTTTTCTGTTTCAGATTTTCGTTTGAAAAAATCACTAATATTGTCTTCAGTATTTAAATATTATAATTTGAGGTTTTACTCAATAAGTTATTCCGAAAAATAATAATAAATTTCTTCTGCTTGCAGAGTCGTAGTTAGTTTCAGAGTAGGTATTTAGTTGAGACACTTTTACAAATGTTTCATAATTTACTTACCCCAGTAAACAACGATGAGCACACTTGAGAATCGCTACATTGTGATGTGATAGTATATGTTTCTAAAACTGATCCATATAATACGGTGTGAATAAGCTTAAAATAAAGTAAAATAATGCTTACTTATGGAATGTAATACGACAATTGGGTTTATTCTCTTTTTCACATCTATTTTTACAAGTTTTCATATCACAAGTCAACATTTTGCCGTGTTATTTCGTAAAATGAACCGATGATGCCTCGACCATAGTTCGCACAAGAATGATGACGTCACGTTTTCAAATTTCACTTGAGGCCATACGCGAGCCCAGCCGGCTCCAATGGAACCGGTATGGGGAGTGGGGATAATACGCTTTTAATCACTTAGGGCAGGTCTACTAATATTCATATGTCTATGGAGCAAACCAAAATCATATTTCAGCGCAGAGAGTTTAGGCTCTTGTCAATATGACTCACCCACGCACTCTCTGCATATCTCCGGACAGATATTTTGGACAATTTGGCTTGTGATGTAATTGATGTGAAATCACCCAGTACTTCTAATCTGCATATTTAAAGAAATAAATCTCATGAATATGCAGCAACAGGCCAGAAGATGCCTCAAGGCTGGGCGCTTGTCTCTGTGTTAAGTCAAGCCACCGTAATAATATTACGGATTATGCATAACCGGGAGCTAGGATTAATAGATTGCGGAATGCGGAATGGCAGACAATTGAATCTGATACACGTTAATAGATGTACATCATAGACATCCAGGTTGATAGATTTGTCCTAACTTGAAATCTGGTTGTCATTGCGACCAGCTGGAGGCAAACCACGTGAACATATTTTTGGCTCCAGAAGGGTTCGACAATGCTTTGAATAAACTATGACACCATTCGTATGTTGACGGAAAAGTTTATAATAAGAACATTCTAATATTACCAACTTAAATACCAGTTTTTTTGGAAAATTTTGCATTTTTCAAATCCCGCCAAAACAACCGAAATCGGACGGGGTACGTATGACGTCATAAGTACCTCGGTTTTGTCGGTCAACAGTAAGGTCAATCAATCCCACTCGGGTCTGTAAGAAATCTATAAATCCCAGTACATCCAAATACAGGGTGTTCGGTGGTAAAGTGCACTAACTTCGGGGGTGATTCTACATGAAAATTTTTCGAAATTCCAAAGTTAGGTAGATTTTGGGTAAAAAAGTTGAATTGTTTGTGTTGGAAAATAAATATTCTTCAACGGAAAATCATTTTTGTATAGGAAAAAAAAGTTTATAAAAAAGTTGTTAATTTTCTTTAAATCTACCATCATGTATAATCACCTAACGAAGTTAGTGCACTTTACCCCCAGACAACCTGTATGGATTTCCAAAAAATAAATTCTTTTGAAACAATTTGTATACAGTAATGGTAACCCATGTGCGAGTCTATGCAGCGCAACTCTGCACAAAATTGTCCGCATTATGCACGGGCTGACCAACCCGTGAGGTAGCGGTATAAGATCTGTCAGAACCCGCTAATCACAGGGCGTTTATGTTTTAAGTTCATACGATTTTACAATTTAGGGGTACGGGTATGGGTACCGTCGCCCGGAAACCATTCATTGGATAACCAACACCTCTGCCACAGGTCACTCAATTGGTTCGCTACGTTTGGTGACTTAGCAGAGATGCCCAGTTGATTGTGTGAGAATTGTCTAGGTCTTGAGCGCGAATCCGTTTGCCCACCTAGAGACACTGGTTGGGAGAGATACCTCTTCAGCGGGACTCTCTCGACCCATCGCCTTTCACCGCAGTGGGAGGGATGAATTCTTCACTCCTGGACACACTGACCCCCAAATTCCTACCTACCCCCCATACCTTTTTCCTTCCCAGATTCTCACTAAAATAACCTTTTACACGGCATCTCCAAAGATGACATAGGCCCCGAGGTAAATTATTGTGCGGAGCTAAAAAAAATCGTTTATGAATGTCGATTTATTAATTTTACGCATGTAATAAAAGTTGTATATTTAGAATCAGCGTTTGTTGATCTATATGAATATTCAGTCAAGTTACTTATTGTAATTATCTTTGAGGAATGCAACTCGCGGCACAGGAAGTCAGAAGGCAGAAGTTATAACGCAAAAGCAAGACGCCAGGAAGCCATTGTGCGGATCGATTGCCCGACCGCCCCTCGCGGGGTACCAGGGTAGCTGCTGGCTGCGGTAGGTAGGTACCCTTCTCGCTGGGTGAAGGTACCTTCCCCCCAGCGCGGGCGGGGCGGGGGGCGGAGGGCGGCGGGCGGAAGGGGTGGTCGGGTGGAAAGAGGGGTGGCGGAAGGAGACGGAAACACCCGACCGAGAGATGGCCGTATGCCGGCCGTCAGGTATTACATTGCTGGTGCGTTATTTTGAATGTACAATAAAGTGATATATAATAAAGTTTCCCATGTTATTTTTATTACGTCGCTGAGAGCTT
Organism: Hesperophylax consimilis; assembly: GCF_061612785.1. NCBI lineage: Eukaryota > Metazoa > Arthropoda > Insecta > Trichoptera > Limnephilidae > Hesperophylax > Hesperophylax consimilis. Next base: position 24,656,526 of record NC_142853.1, read on the forward strand.
TATCTTTTTAGAATTATGGAAAATTATTATTAAATTCATTTTGGTACGTAGCTGTAAAATATTCATTACCCTACGAGACATTTTCAACTGTACCTTGAAAACATAAAATCAATCAATCTCTTGACGAAAAAAATCTTAATATAGGAAAATTCAGCCTGTTATATATAATCTTTTTTTATGTTTTTGTGGTTTATTTTTTATGTATTTTGATGACGTTGATGTTCTTGTACATACATCGGCTATATATAGATGTATCTTAATTAGTTTATCATAATTTAGTTTTTTAATGTAATTAATTATTATAACAAAATAATAATATTTTATTGTAAGTGATGCCATTATGAATTACTTTACACGCAAAACCCTTGCATTTAGCACTGAATAAGAAATATATATTATTATTAATACCACAGCAGACCCGTGAAAAATCACGAGAAATTATGATTTCAATTTCGAAAAATACAATTAAAATAATTTTGTTTTAAAATATCGTGTTATAACATGTAGATAAATATTTTATCGCTTGCCTGAATTATTTGTCATACAATTATTCAAGTTTTGTTTGAGTTATTTGAATCAGATTTCACAGGAACAAATGACCACGCACATACACACCGTAATTTGTATGTTTGATGATGTGCTTCGGTCGGACTGTGAATATAATAAACATGTCCTCCCTTACTAATAAACTTGTTTTAAATTTTACACAGCTGATAAACAACCATTTACATTAATAGGTTTTTTTTATCAGTTGTGTAAAATTTAAAATACGTTTATTATTGGGGTCCTTATTATTTTCTTCAGACTTAGTACCTACATACTTCCTCTCTCTGGGACTAATATAGCAGATGAGTACTCAAGAAGTATATACAAAAAATATATTAAGGTTATACCCATCAATGTTATATGTATCACGGAAAAAGAATATAACACTAATAAATCGAAACGAAACATGAAACAGAACAAGACACAGAAAATATAAAGATACGTTAATATGTATCCCATACAAATAAAAATCGGATATATTTATTCGAGACGCTTTCTAGGTCATAAACAAATTCTTTAGAACTTTGTAATCATTCAAAAAGATAGGTGCCAAAAATATGGGAAAAATTTGTTTCTAGATAATATTGAAATATGAGATCCACTCTTATCCTAGTTAGCAAGTTAACGTTAATCTTATGATTCTCGTACTCATAATAATATCTCTTACACAACGTAACATCTGAAAACATGGCAGATTATAGGTGTTCGCAGTATGTGGCCTCTTGTGCACTTGAATTACAAGGAGTTAACGATATTAATATGGCGAGTAACACTCGGTGATACGCGCGTGTTATGTTGCACCGGCGCGTTTCGCCCGCCCCGCGCCCCTCGCCGATGGGCTGGGGGGTGGGGGGCGGGCGGCTGGTCGGGAGCGCTGCCCGCCGGGGGTGGGAGCGCGGCTAGTGCAGCCCGGCCCGCCGAGTGGGTGGCACGTCTCTCCGCGACCTGAACCAGCCAACCTACCGACCTACCAGCCGCCATAGCACCCGACCGCCCCCACCGACCCCCGCCCGCATACACCGAACAACCGCCCGAAATCTACTTCTACTCTGCCACGACGATATCCGAACAACACGCTGACATCTCACGGTAAGAAAAAAAAACAAACTAACCTAACTAAAATTGCAGAAATTAACGTTTTTAAGGATGATTTTATTGGCGTTTTTATGAGTCACCCGCCGCCTCCCATCTTTTAGAACATTACAGCAATGACGAAACAAAGGACGATCCTCGTTTTCCGCCCGCACTGTACGGCGTACACCACTGTGTCTGCGAAACAATCAGAACTGCGTTTAGTAAAACTGACACTTCATCAAAAAGTGCTCATCATTTTCATCGATTCGAAATATATATTTGTTTTTATTGACTTAGTGTCGTCATTTTGTTGGGTTTGCCGCGTTTTGTGCGAGTATTCCGCTCACCGTCCCTTGAAGGAAGGATTTGAATTCAAAACAAGAACCCCCCCCTTCCCGTTACAAAGAGGGACGGGCGTATGGGACTCGGTCCCGTTGTTTGTGACGATTTACTAGGGATTGCAATACATTACCGATATCCGCTTTACCGTTTCATTAATCGGTATTATTTATGATTAATAGTTTTCAGCACTTTTTCATGAATTATTCATAGATTCAATGAAAATTCATAATAAATTGATATTAAAATGATTTTTCGACAAGAATAACAATATGTCAAACTCATCCGACGTCTGACACAACATTAAGGACGGGTTGTTTCGGAGAATTTGAACAATTCATCAAATTTCAACGTTCATTTTCCAGTTCTGTGAAAGATTTTTTCAAGTTCTGTTTTAATTTCAGTTTTGTCAAGCAACTAGCCTATAATGATATAATAACATAACTTGAATAGGACTTTCACAGAACCCGGAAATGAACGTTGAAATTTGATGAATTGTTCAAATTCTCCGAAACAACCCGTCCTAAGGCTCGTTAATTTAGAATATTTCGTTATTCTTTTGTTTTTTCAAGTTTTCTAATTAATCGGTAAAAATGTAATTTGATTTAGCTTAAAACATTTTTACTTGTTTATTTTCATTTTTTAGTAGGTACAATACATAACACCTTATGTAAAGCCACCAATTAATTGAGGTATTAATCGTCTACCGGTTTCGCTCATGTTCATATTCATCAACTTGGCAATAAATTACGTAATGGTTTTATAAAAATAAATACTGTCGGGAATGTTTGAGGAAGACGTGGAAAGATCTAGTGAATCGAATTCTTCGGTCATCTCAGATTATTGTATAAATACGAACGCAGTAACGTGTGTGTACCCAAACAGAGTTGAATGGCTGTCTATCCTCTTACTAAGTACTCGTTACTAAGTCAGTTACAAAATTATTTTATTTCATGGAAAATGTCACACACAAACTATAGGTCGCGCAATTAGAGTTGATCCAAACAACCTAAACTTTGGATTGTGTGTATTGGGGCATATTATATATTCACTTCCGATAGTGATGTCCTTGCGAAGCGTCACCGAGAAACAGCATTTTAACTTGTTTACAAGGGACAACAAATCATAACACGCCCAAAAATATAACATTCAATAAATTTAAAAAATACCCTTTTTTCAACTTCAATGCAATTTTCTTTTATGCTGTCGAATAACGTGTTTGAAGCATGCTGTATACCAGCAATGCATCGAGTACCTTGTTCGGGTCAACTCTGGTTGCGATACCTATACGTATGTATTACTTCAATTTAAAAAAAAGACACAATCCCTTTAATATCCATACATGATAATCTATTTTCAATACGTAATTCATAATTTTATTTCAATTATAATATTTATGTATATATTTAAATGTCGAAGATAATGCATAGATATCCCTCCCTAGTTGTGTTGTGACGCAGTCAATTCGAACTGCAGTGGGTGTTTACCCGAGAATTTAAAAATTCGAACGCAGATAATTCAGACAAGTCTCCCGGCGCGAAACCACGAGCGATATTTTGTTTTTATAGTTTGTGTTTTGTTTCTTCTCCATTCCTACAACCGCTCTTTATCGTTTTACACACAGCTAGAATGTCATTCATGCATGAAGTGTCTCGGAACGTATTTAAAATTCATATGCAAACCAAAATGTAATATTATGTGAGGAATGAATTTATGTTTTGTGACTGTGCCAAGTGCGTGTGTTGTGGTCAACTGTCAAAATCCCGTCACATTTTAATGTTCCTACTGTCAAACAATGAAATTTATGCATACCGAAAATTCACAAAGGTTAGTTTTTATAAATTATATTTATTTTGTTGTGGGATTTGTAAAGCTGATGATATATGCAATATTTCTCTTGGGATTATTGCCCATCAAAAAATAATGAGGAAGCTACAAGCCAAAAATGTGTATATTCTTGGTATACCTTATATTGTAGGTAATAGGCATTAAAATCGCTTGACAAACGGAGTCTAGAAACGTTCGATTTCAAGCACAAAACTGGTATTTATTTATTTTGTAAATAATTTTATAAGAAAGCAAAAAATTTAATCAAGTGATACTGTAACAGATAATCTTAGCTATAATATTGTATTTTTAAAAAGTTGTTTCCTTTACGCCTTATAAATTTCTATTGAAAAAAAAATATTTTTTATAGTTTACATTTATATTTTTTATTGAGTAATTTATTTTGCTATTTGTATTCTACTCAAGCGAAACGATAGGAAAACCTTCAATTTATCTCAAGCATATTTTTTGGTATTCATAATTTACACCAATTCGTTATAAAGAATCAAAATAGTGATTTAGCACTAAGCTTCGCCTTAAAGACGATAAGAATTTTTCCGTCAGTAAAATTGAAAAAACGTTATTCAGTTCTAGATTTGGTAACATTCACAAAATAGGGTTTTAGGTTGTTAGTTTGGGTTATTTTAATAATTTATGGGTACCTATTTCATAACCTTACACTTTTAGATTGAAAAAAATGGAACTTTAATGCATCTTTTACCATCTCCCGCTACATAAATAGTTGTCTTTTGTAGTAATTAAGTTGAAACCAGGTGCTATTTACATTCTTTTGCGTATTAATCGTGAATTTATAATTTAGATTTTGAAAAATATACATTTTATAAATATTATATTAAAGGTAGGAACCTACTTTATTGCTTATCTGTTCCATCGCAGATGCATTTTTAAAATTAAAAGCAAATTTCAGTTCATTGAACGTGATAATTTCACGCAGGAATTATTCACATTTCACGCACCTACAACCGAAATTAGTATTAGTAGTTAAGAGCAGTTTTCTTTTGTTTTATTTTCAATTATAATTATTTGTTTAAGTACCTAGATTATCAGCAACACGTTCATTATTTATGTATCGATACAGCGCCCTTGAGGTGATTTTGCACAAAAACGGCGCTATACAAGTCATCCAATTATTATTATTATTATTACATAATAACATGCTTATCGTCAAAGCATAAATTTGTTGCCACGTTTGCATTCGTCAGTTCTGGGTCGATTAATTTGAACTACATCAGTTGCCATAGGAACTAATAATATATATATTTTCAATAAAACAAATCATTCTGCGATTCTTTTTTTCTAGTAGGCATGTAACCTACCTACCTGAGGGGCCATTTTCCGGGTCTCTTGAATGATAAGGAATTGTCCTTAGCCTTAAAATTAACGACTTTTTCGCTGTCATCCGAAAGAACTGGAATCGCAGTTATCGAAAAAGTCGGATAAGTAGATCGGATATCGCACTAGTAAACAAAAATGTCCTTCATTTTAAGTAGAACCGAAACGTAAAGAACGAGTCCTATGATTCATATTCCTATGAGTCATATGATTATGCCAGGTTATTTTTATAAGCAGAAAAAACACCATAGCGGTGAGTTCTGGCGTCTTGAAATGTGCATGAATTTTTCTAAGACATATTATAAGTCAACGAAACTATTTTCATTAAATTTACTCAACGTACAATCCAATAAGAAAAAATATTCATATTTGTAGGTAATTTCTCTCAGTGTCTTACCTTTTTGTTGTTAAAATAAATTATACGGTATTTCAAATAACATCGAAACATGATAGTAAAACTGGTATGTGTAATAACAGAAAAGTAATACCTTGTATCTAATATTATATTATAAACTATGTATTTCATTTTGTATGTCTTGCTACTGATCGGAATACACAAGCACATATTATTGTTGTTCAAGATCTAATAAGAAGGGTACTTAGTTTTTAGAAAATCTTATATATTAAAATAGGTCAAGTAGATAGGTACCTACCTATCGTTAATTATTGTCAGAATTGAGCTACATAATATAATATAGAATGTTTCCGTCACGTGATACGAATTTCGCGCCGAATAATTTAAAAATTAGAACCCCACATAAGTAGGTAAGTAGGCACCTGTTCAGTACCTACCCAACCCATCTCCATTACATACTGCACTGCGATCCACAATAAGACTTATATTATAATAGAACATTTTAAATGGTAAGGTGTTGTTAGGATTGTGCTAAACAATAGAATATCGGGTGATTTGAATTTCGCGTCTTATTTTAAATTAGAAACCCACGTCGTAGGCACCTATGCACGCAGTACCTACTGATCAACATAATATCGTTACAGCGCGATCCACAAAAAGATTGATGTTATTTTTTTTCAGTACATTGGTTGATTGAGCTAAACTATGGAATGTTTCCGTCATGTGATTTGAATTTTGCATCTTATTTTCAAATTTGAACCCCACGTCACTTGACAGTAGCTACTCAGTTCCTACCTATCTCCGTAGTATAAAGCGCGATCCACAATAAGATTGATATTATTTTAGAACATATCAACTTGTAAGGTGTTGATTGAGCTAAACAATAGAATGTTTCCGTCAGATGATTTGAATTTCGCGCCTTATTTAAAAATTAGAACCCCACGTCACCTGAAAGTAGGTAAGTAGATACCCACACTCGAAGTAGGTACCTACCCATCACCTTATAATATATCGCGATCCACCTGCCCGAGTGCGGGCCTCCCCCCACCGCAGGTAGCCGAGTGGATTGTAAAGGTGCAAGGCGGATGGTAGAAGTTTTGTAGGGACAGGGACGTAGGGAGCAGTAGTGATGGTGTGCGTGGGAGCACCAGGTAGAAACAATACACACACTAATACACCCACGCCCCCTGCCTACCTAGTTACTACCCACAGCCCACGGACCACCACCAAATGAATGATTAAAATAAAACGATTATTTTCGGTTATTATGCCGTTTTGATGTTCTTCCTTATTTAGCCAACGTTTCGGACAGCGTTAAAGTGTCCATTATCGGGTTAGATGATGTGTAGGGATGCAGAGATGAGGAAGTGCAACCCAGGCCCCACCAAGGGCGCTGTTCTAGACTATATCTAACTTACGAATACCTACAATAATAACAACATGACAAAATACACTATTCCAATTCAACACACATAAGCGCAATTACATTGCGAATTCCCCAATACAACGGTTTCACACTATGGGTAACCAATACCTAGGTGATGTCGATATATTTTATTAACTTTGCAAATTTTGTGGATTACGTAAAAGACTTATTTCAACACTATTCCTAAATGGAAGGTATATTTTTGTAAGCCAGACAAATCGCTGTATTTTTTAATTTATGTTCTTGTTATTTTTAATATTTCTTTCTCATGTTTCAAAACTGTCATTAAAATTGTACCACCTACATGTAAAAGCCCTCTGGGCGTTAAATAAATGAATAAATAAATCAATGTGTATATGTACTATGAGTGTACCCGGCGTTGTTCGGAGACTTAACTCTACTACTCTAAACTTGGAGAAGAAATAAAAGCACGCAGAGGATACCATATTACAGACGCTGCACATTTTCTGATGTTATACAGTCAATATTTTATCTTCCTTTACTATTATTGTACGATATTAAACTTATTAGAAGACTAGCTCTTCCCCGGCACGCGTTGCAGTGGCTTAGTAATTTGTCCAGATAGAGAAACAATATCGCGTGTTGCTTTTACGTCCAACAGATGGCGCTGTTTTTTTTTTTAAGGCATGTTTTTACCTGCCATATATGACATCTATAGGATTCTTGCTGCAGAGTCTCTATCTTCTATCTTCGTGTCACCTGTTCCTATACTTCATTTTACTTAACTTAACTTCACTTTATTTTTGTAATATTTATATTTTTTGTAATACCTGCATCAGCTGTAAAGCGCTCCTGAGGTGATATTTCACAAAAGAGGCGCTATACAAATTGTCCAATAAATAAATATAGGTATATAAAAACACACGCGCATTCGAATTCAACGTTTTGTCGAAATTTCAAAGCAATCGACCTTTCGGAGATTTAAGATTTTTAACAAACGAACATTTACATTTTTTATTAATATATAGAAGACAAATTAAACAATGTGTTGCTCTGAAATACAGTGAAACGACATTTAATGTTTATTTGTCGATCTTTTTATGAAACAAATTAAATATTTCGATCACTCAAATGTCAGCCACTAGCGAGAAAACAATAATGCTGTTTAATGTGTAACCAAGACAACACATCAATGACATTTGAAAAGCGTATAAAATAAAATAACACAAAGGAATCCTAGGCATTTCTAGGTAGGTACTTATTAGTACTTATTCTTTTACGTATATATAGATTAGTGGTAAAAATAGAGTTGATATTTATTATAGGTGACATACACCCTCCACACAGCATCCCCAAAGATGACATAGGCCCTGAGGGAAATTATTTTCTTCAGGGCCTCCTGTGTGGAGTAAATATAAAAAAAAAAAAATAATAATAATTAGTTGTACCGGTGCATGACCATGACCCAAAGGAGAAATATGGAAAATTAATATGTTGTAATTTATTATCTTTGCTATTTTGTTGCTTTACACTTCACAACTTCTATTTATCAGCATTTAAAATCAAAATGATACACAATTGGGGGTGCCATAGTCTCACTGGCTTCAGACGATTGGTAGCAGTTGGGAGGCTGGTGTATTATTCACAGAAAAAAATTAATGTAACATTTTGTAATAAATATTGCTATGAGCGTACAATTAAGAAAATTTGTGAAGATTTTTATCCCCATACGGGTGAAGGTGGTTCACTTAAATTCTTTACAAACAATTGAACAGTTTTTGTTCCACGGTCTGTAAATGTGTCATTTTCTATTGATTCGTGAGCCTCATTTAATCGAAGCTTTTAAGGGACTTTGAACTTTGTAATATATTGTAAATGAAAAACTGAGATTATATTTCCTTTGTCCTGAAGACGGTTGAGTGCAACCGACACCGGTCGACCTATATCTCATTAAAGTGGTTTAAAAAAAATCATTTGTATAAAGTCAAGCCACAAAGTGTTTGCTTTTTTCGATAATTTGTAATTTGTAGTTGTAAGTTAAATTCTAGCTTTGTAATCCGTCCTGGAGGTGATGATATTCCACAAAATGGGGCTAGGCAAACCAAAAACAGTCGTCCATTGTTTTCTTTTAAGATTGGTTGGATTTGGATAGGAAAGTCTCATAAGCAGATGTGTTTGTGTGTGTCGGGTGGATACACATTATACACATTTCGCACGTGTGAGTGTGTGTGAGATAGCACGTGGTGTGGGTGGATGCGTCTGCATGTTAAGTTTTACCCCCCAAGAGTTGACTGTAAATTTAGAAATACTTCAAATCTTGCTTTGGGACTGTTCTCCTGGCATTTTTTTACAGCCAAGGGGTAGACAGAGGGGAAGGCCGGCTACAAAACTCTGTCTTGACACACTTCTTGCATCATTCACATTCATCCACACTCTCATACATACCTTTTTTGGGATTAATAAAATTTTAGTAATAATATCATGTATTATAATAAAAATAATTAATGCATTTTCTAGATTTCTCAACAATATCTTTTAAAATCTACCTAATAATACTTGTAGAATAGGGTAGGTGCCTATTTCATTCCCATTTTTAATTAGCACCATTTTCACAACCAGTAGGTAATAATTAGTTAGTCGGTATATTTTGTTTCGCCAATGCATCCCATCAAATTAAGTCGTTGGCCGAAGACAGTAAGACGGGCTCGCTTGCTTCCCCCCTGTTTTTATTCTCTGGCGATATCTTCCCCCAAGGCTAACCCCTGCGCCCATAGTCCCTCCCCCCTGCACTCTGCACGCCACCCCATTACCCCAATAGGGGTAGAGGGTAGCGGTAGCACCTGTGGGGCTGTTTTTACACTCACTATTGCCGAGCGTCACCGCCACGGCAGGCAGATGAAACAATAACACGTTTGAACTAAACATAAAGGCATTCGTTAATTTCAAGGATAACATTTGTATTATTTTATTACTCTCAAGCTTCCATTGAAAATAACCACTAGAAAAAATTTATAATAAATAATTTTAAAAGTACATTTTACCCAGTAACATTCACATTTCATCAAATTTCACAATATATTTTCAAGTTCTGTGAGGGTTTTATTCAAGTTTTGTTATTATATCATTATTGGCCTGTTGTTTCTCAAAACTGAAATAATTACAGAACTTGAATAGAATCTTCACAAAATTTGTAAATTTGATGAATTGATCAAATTTTGTGAAACACCCCGTACTTAAGCACTTCATTCCGAGCTATGATAACCACTGTAATGCATTAATTATTCATTTTTTAAATTTAAGATTCCATTAAAGTTCCAACTGCTCCTAACCGTTTGGAGCCAGTGAGGGCATTCCCAATTGGGGTATGTTGTTAGGCTGAAGGTAGTGGGGAGGGAAAGGAGACGGGGCAGAGGAAAGTGGGAGAGTACCTGGCTATTCAGATCTGCTCACCAAACACGGATAAAGCCATTTAAAACGACATTTCAATTCTGAATGGTAGTCTTCAACAGGCAGATACTGGGAGTATTTTCCACCCCGGAACGTGTATATTATTTTAATTGAAAAAATTGTGAAATAAAACAATTTCAACAAATAAAATTTACTTGCGCACTTGTTAGTAAATAGTCCTGTTGTTAGATTTTATTATTCTCAAGGCCTTCATTATGTTGAGACTGACGAAATTTGTCACACTTCACCTACAAAACAAGGGGAAGTTCACCGTCGTCTACAATTTAAAATAAATTTCGATAAACCCTGTGTAAAGCCCGGGAAACGCCGGGACTTCGGCTAGTTCATTAGTTGTAAGCACCGGTTTTATGAAAGTACATAATTTCTCAGATACACATAAGTTAGTAAATTGTAATCAAAGCCCAGCTGGACGTAAAATCAAATAAAATTCAATAAAATATATGTGGTAATTTCAATTTCCTATTATCGCTTTCTTCTCTCCACTCCTTCAGGCTTACAATATAACCCTATTGGAGATGCCATAATCCCATTGCCTCCGCCCTGGTCTGGAGCAGTTGGACTCTTGTCCAGAATTCAGATAATAATGTACAGTGGAATATTCTCAGTATACCACCGGTGTAAGACCATCATTCAGAATTGAAACGTTGCTTGAAACGGCTTGGCCGTGCCAGGTGATTCCCCACCTTCCTCTTCCCTGTCTCCTTACTCGCCCAACTACCTTCGGCTTCACAACATAACCCGATTGGGGATGCCATAGTCTCACTCTCTCCAGACAGTTGGAAGCAGTTGAGACTCTAGTGCAATATTAAAAAGGCCGATTACAGGCCTTGGCACGCGACGGATTTTGAAGTGTCACATGATCAAGCCAGTGCCATCGAGCAATTACTAAATAAACAGAATGACTTAGACTATTTCAAACAGTGAAGTTTACTTAGCGACAGCACTGACTTCATATTTTTGGCGGTCGAGCGCCCAGGCTGGGCGGTACTAGGCAGATACTCCAGTCGGCCTTGATTCTTCTAGAATTCCAGAGCAACGTCATGCACAACTTAAAATGTTGGTTTAGCACCACATGATATACATAGGTACCTATAATAAAAGTAGTCATTAATTAAAAACATTATCACAAAATCACCAACACAATTAGGTAAAGTATCAATTTCATTAGGCATTTATAAATAAAATTCTATCAATCGTATTGTTGTGCTGCTGCCTGTGCAATTGGCAACCGTATCGAGCTTCTTGAAGCACTGCAACATCACTGCAACGACGTCAGTATTCAAATAGACACTGGTATTTCAATTTCATTCCAAAGTTTTGATGAGTAATAGCTGTAACTACCCTCAAATACAGCAGTTCTATGTCTGGGTAGAACAAGTAAATGGTCTCTTTGGCGTGTACTGTAAGTATGAAAGTCACGGGACCACTGAAGTCTGTCAAACAGATAGGCAGGAACCTTTGAATTAATCAAACCGTACATTTCACACATTTGATTTAACTTTCTATCTTCTGTTCGACTTATTTATTATCCTGTGTTGATAGAGGTTAGGCAAGATATGCTAGGACATTGTAGATGAAATAAAAATAGATTCCAGTACGAATAAAATTTATTTTTTTGTTCATACATTCAACTCTGAATTTTACCCAGAATAGTTTTATCTTAAATACTTGAGGAATGCACGCGTATTGCGTGCCGGCGACCCCTTTTCGTTCATCCGGGGGTGCCTTGGGCGAGTACTGTGGGGGCCGTGTAGGGTAAGGGGTGGCGCAATGGGGTACGGCGGGGGGACCGGAAAGGGGCGATGAGGTGATCACAATAATACTACATCTGTGTGGGGTACACACTACTCACACATGTACAGACAGACCTGGGCGCGGTAGTGTTGGTGGGGTGTGCACGTGATTGTGGGTCGAGGTAACCATAAAAACGAAAAAAAAAAACAATAAAAAATAACTTCTCGATAAGTCCAGGTTTTTTGTGTGTTTTATGGAAAATAATACACGATTTTATAACAAATTACAAAATAACCTCATTATTGTCTTTAGGCTTGGTATATGAATTGCTAAAATCGAATATATTAGGCATCGCAATATAATCATATTTAACCCCTAGTGAATTTGAATATAAAATCTTACTTAAAATAACCTACTCATTTACATTAGTACCATAACATTGTTGTTTCATAATGTCTTATTTAAAATAACCTACTCATTTACATTAGTAACACAACAATGTTGTTTCATGATGTAAACAGCCCAACAAAGTGTTGAAACTACGAAATTAATCTACTCATTTACATTAGTAACATAACATTGATGTTTCATAATTTAAACGTCCCAACAAAGTGTTGAAACTAAGAACGAGAATTTGAATTTTTTTTATATTAACTCCACACGGGAGGCCCTGAAGAAAATAATTTCCCTCAGGGCCTATGTCATCTTTGGGGATGCTGTGTGGAGGGTCTTTTTGTGGAGAGGAAGGAGTGAACATGGGTCTTGAAGAGTCCCATGTTATAGGAGGGAGGAAACACAGAGGCCGGCAGTTCGTTCCACAGCCGAGCTGTTGAACTTAAGAACGAATCGTAGAAGCGACCCGTTCTCATGTGACAAATGTCAACCGTGTACAAATGTTGGGCGCGCGTTTGGCGTGTATCCCGACTACGCACCGGTGCCGAAGGGATCAATGACGCTAGTTCCTCAGAGCATCTTCCATTGTAATACCGATAGAACAAGGACAGCATACCTACCTGACGCCTGTGCTCTAAAGATTGCAGTCCGTTTGTTAAGATTGGGGAATCTATCAAACGGACCGCCCGTTTTTGCACAGAGTCAAGGGTTTCAAAGTTTCGAATCTAAAGGTCTCACTTAAAATAATTTACTCATTTACACTAGTAACATAACATTGATATTGCATAATGTAAACATCCCAAACAAAGTGTTGAAACTACGAACGGGCGAAAAGTTAAACTTTGAGTTTTGTGTGTTGCTTTTACTGTCTGTGCATATGACTTTTTCGGATATTTTTGACATCGCCTGAATTAAAAAAAATAGTATAATTATTAAAGTATTTCTAACGGGTAGGGTAATAATTAGTCGATTATTATTGACTTGAATAATAATTGTACGTTCAACGATAATTTAGCTATTACCTTATTTAAGCATAGAAAAATTTTCAGGGGGTTTCGCACAATTCAACCTACATAATAGCGGAAGTATCAATGCCATTTTAATGTTTATATTTTTTATATATTGTTTTTATTTTCCGAATTAATGTCCGGGTTAAATCTTCCCCACAGGAAAAACTAAACCCTTCCACACACTTTTCCCCAAATGATCATCTAGTCAATCCACATTATAAGCAAAATAAATACAAGAACAACACGTCAACTCACCAGAGATCAAATGGGAAAATAATTAACCGACTCCAGATATTTTCATATCAGAGGGTTCGGCACGGTAGAACTTCTAACAGGGCCTATAATCCTACTGATCCCTCAATATAAATATTTAAAAAATCTTTCGTAATCCCACATGTGTTTAAAATGACTGTTTTTTGCATTTTTATATATAAATTTTTTGATAGATCTAATACGCCTAAATTTTTAATGAGTGAGCTAGGTATAATGCCAGTAACCGAAATAACTAATGGTAATATTTTTATAGTCTTAGAATGCCAAATTCTTTTTATCTCATTTCCTAAATCTGTGTATTTTCTTATTTTTTAATATTACAGGAATTTGGAATAGCGACATCACTGATAAAAGTTTTTTTTTTTAATTTTGTCATGTAAAACTATATCGGGTCTATTATAATCGTTCGGTCTGTTAGTATAGTTTTATCATAATATATTTTATAAAATTCGTTTTCTAAAAATGAATTTGGTTCGTATTCTAAACATGGTATTATATTACGCCAGTCAATCAAGTTATGTTTAATTACCAAACTTTGGTGAATTATTTTTAAAACTTGATTGTGCCCAAATGTATACTCTCACGGTGCTAATACAGAACATCCCGATATAATATTATGTTCTATAGTTTCCGGAAAAGCCTAACATTTTCTACATAAATCATCAATTCGATTTGTATTTTTGATTATATGCTTCCTATAATTTTTAGTATTAATGAATCTATCCTGAATGGCAAGCATAAATCCTTCTATTTTTGCGCTCAACTCTCCAATACTCAACTATTTGTTTGACGAAAATTTAAATGATAATTGAAATGTTTTCCGTGAATAATATTATTTGACCAAGAATCTAATAATTCCTGGTTGGGATTTATAAAAATGTTGGCATTCTCGTCGTATAAATTTAAAGGTGTAATGTTTCTATCTGCCTTGTAAATTATTTTGTGCATTTCTGAGCTATGAGCTTTCCTATGGAAAAAAGTTTTTAGCATTTCTACCTGATTATGTTTCAAAGAAGTTATTTTGACTATACTTTTTGCCTCCTAAATTTCTGAGTAAATTTATTCGTTCTATAGCTGAATTTGGATGATGGTAATTAAACATTAATTACATTATTATTATTCAATTTAAAAAAACGGTTTATTTAAAAAAATATTGTGACCTTATTCCGTAATTGGCACGGAGAAAAATGAGTATGGATTGGCTGATTTTTTTAAATCCTTTTTAAAAACGTGAAAACAACACATTTCCTAATAAAGTCCATTCATAATATACCAGAACACGTGTTCATGCAGCTCCTCATAAATATAATGACGAAATGCGACAAAATTATAATTTTTATGGACACGTGTTCAGTTATCTTCATAACACATTCGTGTTTTACTGGTAGTTTGTTACCAAATCTGTCAATTCATTCGTTAAAGTCCTGCAGTCCCGTTTTAAACAGGAATATGAATAATTTTACCAGATTTATAATAAATTAGCAATATTTTTTATCAGTAAGTTTTCTTCGTGTGATAATATGCGCAATAAGTTTTCAATTTTATTTCTCACGGTTTTTTAAATTATTCGTTTAATGTTCACGAAATGAAACGCGTTGGTACTTATTATACGCTTTAGCCCTTACTGGCAAACTACCTAATCAAATGAAACGATATCATTGACCCTTCCTGTTTACTGTTTTTGCGGTTTTTCCCTCTCACACATTTACTCCGGGTTGTTTGGAAGATTGGAACTTGAAGGGTCGCTTTACTCTTCACGAATTATTTATTAACTTGCGAAAAAGACCATCGAAGGTTGTTCGATACATTCACTAAATACTAGGTGATTTTTGATTATAACACCTATTTATAATATTATCTACCATGACGAACGAACCATGGATGGTTACGAACCTTGGCTATGAATCCGAAGGTCGCTGGCTCAATTCAAATCCAGGCGTGCGCAAGTAAATTTTATTGATTAATTTGTGTTATTTCACTATTTCTTCAAGTGGTCGATACTTCCATTGGGTACCTATTGCCCTGGTGAAAGACAACAATTCACAGCCGAAACGTTGCTCGAAATAACTTTAGCCGTTTGTAGTGACCACGTCTGAATGGCAAGGTACTTCCCGTCCTTTCGTTCCTCATCTCCTTCACCTTACTGCTAACTTCAGCCTCCCAATAATAATAATAACATGGCATTTATATGTCGCAGTTTAGTGTCATTTCACTTCAAGTGCGCTTAACTACAACAAACTTAAAAACGGTAATTCAGTATTAGTGGTCATGCTCTTAAAATTATTCTTACAGTGTGCCTTACCCAATACAGAGCTAATATTATAACACTAAATATACTGTTTATACAAAGTGATGACAAAACTTAGAATAACAATAACGGCAGGACAGGACAAAACAAGATTATTAAAACTAAAACATAATATAAAACAGGAGGCAGTTTGTGCTCAGAAATGAGAATCTTCTGAGCAGACATTAAAGGTACAATAAGGAGGCTACCAAGATAACTGGCTCCGAACGGTTGGGATTCTTATGCGGTCCTCACATTCATGTTTGTGTAACAATATTCATTAATTTTTTTATTGAAATTCGGTTTCCCTGTCATTTTAAAATGGTGATATTTAGAATTATGATGTATGCATTTTTATTTTTTCTAATTCCACGTCAAATCTGTTCCCCTGACACTCATTCAGGCCTCTTCCCCAATCTTCTTCATTTTCGCTTTCCTTGCACTACTTTCTGATCTCCTCATTTGTATTTCGGTCATATGTCCACACATCTATGGAGTTCCGCGCGTCGTTCCTGCTTTACCCTTCCACACATTCCTTGATGCATGCCTATCAGTATTGTCGACTTTCAATTGAGTCTGTGAGAAAAATTAACCCAGGTTCTACTCTGAATATTTCTGTTGATTATGCCGGTACAAAATATTTATATTGCTTCTTGGACCATCGCACGTAATCGAGCCAAAATATCTAAATAACGTCGTGAATCAAAAACCGGAACAAAGATTGTCCGGCGCGTCGGGCGGGGCGGATGGGCGGCGGGAGGGGGCGGGCGGGGAGGGCGGGGGATCAATACGGGCGGGGAGGGGGCCGCCCACCCGGGATGAGAGTTGTACCTACACCAAACCGTACGCAATTGCCGCCCTGGATACTGTGTACATTGACCGTCTTAATCCGCAAATTGTAACATTCATTTATCCATGGTTAAAAAGTGAGACACATGAATGCGGAGTATTTAATGTTCCAAAGGTGAATGATGATAGTTTTTTTCTAAACTGTCATAGAATTTATTAATTATTATTTTAATGCATTGTTTGCTACTCCTCATTTCATGCATCGCAAAAAATTGTACTAATTATATCTTTTGACCTTCATTGGCTCTTTGACTAATTATTTTTTTAAATTCCAGTGCAGGAGCATGGCGGACGAGCTCAGCTGACATGGAAGTAGCCATGCCTGGGCCCCTGGCCCTGGACTGCGAGGACATGTTCAAGGAGATCACCAAAAAGCTATACGGAGAAGAGGGAGCGCTGGACTTCCCTGACAGGGTAGACCACGAGGAGGGCTCCATGCTAAAGCCCGAAGATCACATCACCGCTTTCGGCCTGGCAGCCCTGATGCAGAACGGCTTCCCTCCACCTGGCATTCTGCATGCCAATTTTCAACCAAAGACCAACCCCGCCGCTGAAGATAAGTGGACCCCCAGCGACGAGGCTCTGCAGTGGACTGCCTCGCGCATCGCCAGCTACAACCCCGCGCAGAAACTCTTCAAGTGCGTCGACTGCGAATGCGTCGGCTTCCTGTCGAGGATAGCGGAGCACTGGCTGGGAACTCATTCCAACGCTCGCGTGTTCCAATGCCCGCAGTGCGCCTACGGCAGCGCATGGGCGAGATGCGTCCGTCTCCATCTGGTGCGCGAACACAACATGCCAGACGACCGGGGAACTGATACTCTAGTCAAGAACAACCCCGTGCTCGATGAAGTTACCAAATACCTCCAGAGATTGAAAGTGAAAGTAGACAGTATGTCTCCGCCACCAGCCCCCGCCGCTGTGGGTCGCGCCCCCTCGGGCTCCCCTCCGGCAGGAACTCCAGGCCCCCCTGCCGTGCCGGGAGCCGCCAAGAGGTACGGCTGCCCAGCGTGCCCTTACGCTACAGACCGCCGTGACCTCTTCACCAGACACGAAAACATCCATAGAGACGAAAAGCCCTTTGAATGTTACGTATGTCAGAAACAATTTAACCGTGCCGACCATGTCAAAAAACACTTTTTAAGAATGCATCGTGATCATCCATATGATTTAAATAGAATAAGAAGACAAATTCCGAAAACATCTCCCGGTCAATATTATCCTAAAGTGAACACCGAAATGGCTCCGCAACAACAACAGAATCAGGGAGAGCAATCGTACGTGCCGAGAGTCCAACACGTCAAAACTGAACATAACATGCAGCACCAGGTGAAGGCAGAGCACGATGGAAGTACTAAACACGCAGGAAGTAAGAAGAAAGGAGATAAGAGATACTCCTGTTGCTACTGCCCCTGGTCCGGAGTGGACAATTGGTGTCTGAAACGGCATCTCAACACCCATCTGAAACCCTTTGTGTGCGCCCTCTGTGATTACAAGGCCGCACGCTCAGAAAGGCTTTCCACCCACGTCTCTAAAGTACACAATAAGAAAGCATGCGGAAAATGCTCTTTCTTGGCAGAAGATCAAGCCCAGCTTGCTCTGCATATGCAGGAACAGCAGTGAGTCCAATTTATTTAACAATAATACAAGTTATATAGCATAAAGTAGTTAACAAAGCTAATATTATTGTATTTTATTTCAGTCACGTAGAGAATCGCAGCATTAAAGTCCCGAACACAATGGTACGAGCAGGCTACAGCGGGGCCCCCGTGACACCCGTGATGCCGGCCTTTGGGTAATAGACACCACCATTTCAAAGAAGCATGCTACGCTTAGCAAGGGAATTCCTCGGTGTTGGTGTCATCTTCTGTTCATTTCATCTCATCTTCTTTTAACATTTTAACACATCATCCTCATCATTTCCAACCTTTCCTTAGTTTAAGCTTTACTAATTATTTATTACTGAGTTTATGCAATTTCTATGAGATCAGGGAACTAATCTAAACAATACTAAAACAATAACCCAGCACGATAAATTTAGCCAGGGACCATATATGACTCACTCCTCGCCAGAGGTAGGGTGATATTAATTTTCTGATAAAGTTCTTTTCCGTTGTCAGCCCCTCGAGTGATGGAAGCTCCCTGGAACCTGTGAGGGCCCCCTGGAGGCAGCCCCGCCAACAGGGAGCCGCGCGCCTCTTCAACTACATGGAGGCATCGGACGGCTCAGACCAGGATGACTTCTCGGCCGGCCGCGGCCACCCGGGCTACCCGCACGCGCACGAGAGGAACGTCCAGGATTTTCCTAAAGCGGGGGATGTCGGCAACTCGGCTGAAGATGCTGGCGAGCGCGACTCTACCGCGGCTCACGGAGCGACAGTCACATCTCCCGCTGAAATCCCTAAACATTCGACCGGAAGGAAGAAGAAACTTCCTAAAACTAAAAAGTCACACAACAAAGAAAACAAAAAGTCGGGGTTCGTGTGCAACGTTTGTTCACTTTCGTTCAAAACTGCCGGGTTGCTGACGACGCATCAAAAGCGACACATCACAAGCGGTACGCTGAGATCTCCCTTGATCGCAGCCAACGGAGCATCCCCGCAGTTCCAGTTCGATAACACCCCCAGTCCTGCGCTGGAGTCTTCCCTGTCTTCTTCGCAAACTTGGGAGAGTGACGAGGAGAGGCATCTCAACAGAAGATCTAGGAAACAGAGCCAACCAAAGAGAGTAATCCTGGTAGACGGAGAAGAGGATCTCAGCTTGATGACACCGGATGAATCCAATCAAGAAAACGCGAGCGTGGAATGCCGATCTGTTCAAATCAAACATGAAAGCCACAGCACAACTGAGAATCCCGTCAAGCAAATGGATACAATTATTTCTAAGATAAGACCAGATAGCTCGGAAAAGATCGAAATTTGCGACTCCTCATCTCAATGCTCCTCGAATGCTGACTTGTACGATCTGCCCAGAATTGTTGCGGATCTAAAATGCAGAAAAATAAATTTGCGCAAGAAGCGGAATTCTCGCAATCGTGACATTATTGCAAAGTTGTTGCTCAAAAAGCTGAGAAACAAAACTCCCTACATTATATTTAGGTGCAAGCGATGCCGGCTGAAATTTAACAACAAATACGAGATTTACCTTCATAACAATTATTGTAAAAAGAAAAGATTTAAATGACTATTGACCATGCATTTGTGTATCGTCTAAAAATCAGTGCCTACATTTAAAAAAAAATAGATCTTCTTGCACAGTGTATCTGTCGTTATTTTTCTGGTTCTCTTGTCGATGTTCCCGGTGTGGGATTTAGTTACAAATAAAGATCTACCTTTGATTTCGGATGAGGAGGATATTGTATAAAAAAATATTATTTATTGTGTTTTGTTTAAAGAGTACGTAAAGATGTTATTGAATTAAAGTACCGTATGTTTAAAGCTGTGTATATTTTTAGTTTGATAAATTTAAGTAATAATTAGTAGAATATTTTTGTTATAATTTCGTTGCATCTGTAACTTGATGACGTTATTTCATTTTAAAGACTTTTATTGTATTTAAGTTAGTTTTCATAAAACAAAATAAACACATTTGATTTTATAAATTGATCGTTTTCTTTATCATCTTAAAATATGTTAATTTATTGAAGCGCCCCTGAGGTGATAACTCGCAAAAGCGGCGCTATAAAAATAATTATTATATTATTATTATTATAGTGTTAATTAGTAGAACTCCATTTTTAAGTTTCTTTAATAATAATTGGATGACTAGTATAGCGCCGTTTTTGTACGAAATCACCTCAAGGGCGGTGTACAAATTTATAATACCTACATTTCTACAGTGATCTATGTTATAACTTAACTATTTATGGAGATAATATACAGTACAATACTTACCTGGTAGGTCACTTGAGATTAACACTATCTAATTGTTTATTAGCGAAATTTAGATATAGGATTTGGGACATAATTGGAAAATTGAATATAACTGGACTTTCTCTTAGGAATGGTATATTTAATTTAAGGGTATGACAGCTGAAAAAGGTAAGTTTTTAGTTTAAACCTGAATTCTGTTGGACTTGTTATGGATCTTAGTTCCGGAGGGAGTTTATTCCAAGTCTTCGGCGCAGATACTCGGAAAGCGCGATCACCAAACTTAGTATTTGGCTTGCGCTTAGGTTATATCAGTCTGCCTACAGCTGATGATGTTGCTGATCTAAGAGTTGACTGCCTCAGACCAGTGTTTTCCGGGACGCATAGTTCAGAGATGTAGGGTGGGGCCATTTCATTGATGGATTTAAACACCATCCAGCACAGTTTGTACTGGATTCTCTCAGGGCACTTGAGCCAGTGAAGGTTACGAAGGTGTTCTGAAATGTGTGAATATTTTGAAACCCCGGTTATGAGCCGTGCTGCTGCATTAAACACTGATTGAAGTTTGTCAATTTGATATTTTGGAAGGCTGACATAAATGCTGTTGCAGTAATCGAGACGTGAGACTACGTACGAGTTGATAATTAGTTGTGTTGCTTCTGTAGGAAGGTTTCTTCGAACAGACTTGAGTTGTCTTAGGTGAAAAAAACCGGTGCTTACAGTCCTATTTATTTGACTTTTAAACAAAAAGTCGGAATCTAAATTGACACCGAGAAGTGTGACTGCTGTTTTTGGGATGATATCGCTGCCGGAAATAGAAATAGGTGAATCGTCATTGAAATGATGACGTTTGTTTTTTACTCATATTTAATAAGGTTATTGGAAAGTACTGCAAGAATTTTTGTTTTTTTTTTATATAATAGTGGCTGTTTCGGCGTTCAGACCCGTTGAAAACGTGTTTTACTGAAGTCAACCCGTTCTTAAAATTAGATTTTCTAAAAAAAAAATTTTAAAAGTTCAACCAACGACGTGACCTACTAAAGATTCTAATTTTAATGTTTTCAAATTTACCAAAATAGTTCTTACTAACAACTAAACAAGGTTAATTTCAAAATCTATCCTCATTCCTAATTCAAAATTTGACATACGTAAACGTTAAAAAACATGGCATCTATTTATTTCCTTGTGCCTGATGTTGATCTTTATTTGGAAAAAATTCAGAGTGCTTCAGAGTAAGTAAATCATTATTATCAACCATGCTGAAAAAATGGACAGTCAAAAGACGTAAAATTAATCATGGAGATCATTCTCTCAAAGAAAGATATCAAATACACGTAAAAAAATTATTAAAATATTTTTTCAGTGATCTTGGACACACCGCTTGTATTGAATTCCGCTCAGCCAGAACCATCCAGTCATATGTAAGAAGATTTATCATCCAACGTTATATAAAAAAATTAAACACATCTGCCATAGTAATTCAAAGATGGTACAGGGGGTGGCGAAGGAGGGTGCTGTACCGTCAAATGTTAAAAGAAAAGGTCGAAGAAATGTACAAAAGGCATTACAACACGATGGCTAGCATTATACAAAGGACTTGGCATGGGTATCTTTCACGCAGGGATATATTTTCCTATTACGCTCTCAAAGCGTGGATTCGTAAAGTTCAGGATAAGAACGGCGAAGTTTTGACGACGATCAAGGCCAATGAAGATGAGCTGAAGAAGCAGAGATTAACGGAGTTTGAGATCGAAGCAAAAAAGTGGGTTGTTTTTATTCTCGCAAAGCTGCACCATCTCCTTCGCACAAAGACTATTACGGGAGTTTATTCTAAAAAGTATTCAACGTAAGTAATTGTATAATATTATTAAAAAATATATGTACGGGTATTTAGGTGCATAAAGCCTACACATTACGCTATTCGTATCAATGCTTATTTGGACGTGGCCTGTACAAATTATATGTTGAGGTGTCACACTACGCTATTTTTTTTTAATTTTTCGAATAAGATTTTCACAAAAAAATTTCTATCAAAATACATAACGTTTTAATTTATAAAAAATACATGGTGAATGGCATAAGGCATAAGAACCAAAATAGTGTAAAATATGTTTTTTAGTATTTCTACACCAATGAAGAGAACCAACTAGCTCATGAGTTTGGTGTAGGTAAAGTAATGTCAAATAAGAGTGTATAGTATGTGTTAACGTTATAAATATGGTTCGAAATAAAGTAACTGCATTTTGTTAATGATGTCACGTGTGTTCAGTTATTAAAAACTTGTTTTGATTATATGAGTTAAAGGTTTCGATACTTGTGATATTAAACATTTCAGTGTTAGTAGTGTAAACCCGTCAAAACCCGTCTCAGAACCTCCTTTCAAACCTGTGATGATTTGTTCGATTTCGTCTGGTGTTGTTGGTTGAAATAATTCAATTTTATGCCAATTATTTACTATAATATTGGGTTTATTGAAATTCTAGTTGTGTTGTATTTTGTTAGCGAGGCTTTTCCCCACATTTGCGGCTTCAAACAAATTTTTGAATTGTGGAGGTTTATGTTGTTGATTTTTTTATTTTCGTAAGGTTTTTTGTCGATAATTTATTTATATATTTGTGATGGATTAAGTCCTTTTACTATTTTAATTACTCCAGTTTTTTTTTATAGTAATTATCTTTTGTGTATTTTTTTACGATTCCAAAATTTTTTAATGTTATATTTTACGGTTGTTTCCGGAGTGTTTCTTTGTGTCTAATGGAAATGATTAATCCGTGGGTTATCCATGGTTTAACTGGTTCAAGCTTTGATAATATTTTTTAGATGTAATATTTCAACAGGCATTGTAAGCTCAATTTTTTATCGAATATTTTGCAGCATTCTTCTACGTCGTTACGTTGATATATATCTTTCCATTCTTGGTCTTTGCTTAATATTTTTGTAGTGATGCTACTAGAATATTCGAGAATGTTCGCCCATGCAAAACGCATCGTATCTGGAACCCTCTAGCGAACCATTGTAGGTACGGCGCATCTACCTACACGCCCGAAGATTCTCGATGCACGAGAAATCAGTAAGATTTTCTTTGATTTTGTTATTTAAAAGGCCTTTGTTTTTTTCCAGAGAGTTAACGGATTTTGAGAAATTATTAAAAACCATTCGGTATAAAAAATACATGGGGTATCTACGAAAGTGCTATAAACAAATTGTCAAGTCTCAAAAACCGCCACTAAACAGTGGGAATTATCTACCAGTGATAGGACACAAAGACTTGTACTGGTACTTAAGTGAAGAGGATATAGAACAAATGATTGGAGTAGGAAAAGAACTGAAAGATGAAAAGATTCAACAGAATTATGTAAATCACCCCAAAGAATTCAAAACAGTTACAAAACTTACGTGCAAGGAAAGGAAAGAAAAGGAATGGCTAGTCACATCAGTTTTTGGCGGCAAATACCAGGAAGGATTAAATTCGGAAATCGAAAAGGGAAGTCGCCATGATCTCGATATATCCACTACTAAATTTTATAATTACAATAAACCCATCGTGTCTGGATCTACTTTGAACTATATTGAATACAATATAAATGTTTTGTTAAATAAAAAATGTACCCTTTTCAAAGAAAAATAAACCTTTTTTTAAGGTAGTTGGTCTCTGCAAGATATTTTTTTGTGAGAGGAAGGGGTAGGTACTCCAGGGTCCTTGAAGACCTTGAACATATTGAAGCATTAAACATATTACGCTACATTATGCTCGCATAATTTGGGCGTGGCATATCCATATTATATGTTGGGGTGACATCCGTATTATATAATCTTACTCAGGAAAGGGGGTCAGATCAATTGGGTAACTGCCGCGGAATATCATTTCTTTGTATGGGATCTGTCACTTTGACAGATGATAGCCGCGTAGTTACGGCGCTCCGTAAATTGTTCTGACTCCCTCTCCTGTCGTTATTTTAAAATATCGCCTGGCTAGCAGATCACAACGCATATCGTCGCAACGCTAACACTTATAACATATAACTTTTTAGGTGTGACAGGTCTGTATGGGATTGTATGACGAGCAATATGGAGTTATATAAAACACTTTGAACTTATAGCGTTACCTGTCTTAACTTACTGTGCGATCAACAAATACGGTTTTAGAGTTTTAGAAAATTAATAGATAGGTACTGGTTTTGGCGGAAATATTTTTGTGCTGGATTATAGTTTTTTTATTAGTTTCCATGGCAAAGCTTGCATAATATGGTGTAAGTATTAGTATAATAATAAATTCAATGTTTTCACAGTCCTATGACAGTCCTCCTCGCTGGGGTTTTCTGTCCTGAGGCAGCCTGTAGGCTTTATTTTTTGTATTTAGCTCCTCAGGCTAAATTGTTTGGTTTTGAGAACAACCAGTTAATATGTCAATTTGTTCGCTTTTGGAAACAGTTCATATGGTCTCATAAAAATCGTTGTCTGGCTCTTTTCTTTTTTAACTTTTAATCCACACTGGAGGCCCTGAAGATAAAAAATTCCCTCAGGGCATATGTCACCTTTTGGGATGCTGTATGGAGGGTCTTTTTAGGGATAGGAAGGAGATGAAGTTCTCGGAAGGAAAAAGGTACGAGGGGTGGGTAGGAATCTGAGGCTCAATGTATCCAGGAGTGACGGACGTATGGATCCATCCTTCCTATTGCTGTGCAAGACGAGGAGTCGAAAGAATCCGGTTGGAGAAGTACAAAGGTCTCCATCAACCAGTCTATCCCCATCCGATCCGCCACGCAGTAGGTGGGCAAACATGCAAACACATCCGCTGCGAAGGCCAAGACAAACCTCACTCCATGAACACGGGCACCCCTGCTAAGTCACCAAACGTAGTGAACCACTTGGGATGACCCATGGCAAGGGTGTTGGTTATGGTTCCCGGGGCAGCGGTACCCATACCCGCCTCCCAAATTTAAAATGCCGTTTTTTACCGTCATAGTTAGAAATATTTACAAAACAGTGTTAGAAAAGAGAAAACACCACGCTTTATATGAAAATATAGAAGATAAATACAGAATAATAAAATGTCCACCTCTATGAAGTCAAAGGTTCCGACCGCAATTTGAGAAAGAAAATCATGAAACATTGTGAAATTTTTATTAATTATTTTTACATGAAACGACAAACTGAGTTACCAGTAATGTTTACAAGACATTTTTCTAATGAGTTATTTTTTGTTATCAGTCATTTTAGGTCATTGTTTAGATGAAAAAATGTACGGTGAACCATTTTTTAAACTTTTTGAGTTTGATTTCCAATTTTAATATTTTAAAACATATATGTTTATTTCTATTAATAAAATTTGAAAGCGTATTTCATCCCCTTTAAAAAACTTTCACTTTTCACTAAGCAATTTAATTTTGTTGTACTTGACATTGGCACTACTATTTTAAGAAAAATTATGATGCTTATTTTGAACACCGGACTTGTGGACTTTACAGCATTTTTTTAATGGAAGATCTTGAGCAAGATCTATTACAAAGTACAATAAATTAATATGAGCATGTACTTATTACGAAATATTTCAAAATCTGCAATAAATTTTAAAAAAACTCTCGATGTTTACATTGGGAGGTGAACACTGCTACCTTTTGTGTATTTTTATAACTGGCAGCATTTCACTACAATCGATTTGCGGGTTCCATAAATGGGCTTCTCAGGTCCATGGTGGATTTCGTGACTAAACAGAACATGACAGAACATAACTGATAAAATAAGCACATTTTTAGATCAGAGCAACTGGTTCCAATACCAAATAGGACACCAAAACAAAACATGATTGAACAGAACCAAACACGACAAATGAGAACAATGATAATACGAACAGTTTTAAATAGAGCTACGATAAAAGATAACATTGATTAAACGATTTACGGGGCACTACATGTTCTTAATTTTTTTATCGACAGAAATATTGCTTATTTATTTCACTTTGGAGTTATTTAAAATTTAAATATTAAATAATGTTGGAGAAGCAGTCGATTTAAAATTTAAAATTTAATTTAAAATTAGTGTGAATTCATTTTTAAAATATAAACATAAATGAATTAATTAATTTTTAATATATATAATGGACAAAAGAGACATCTCTGGTCATTTTTGGATGGATTTTGCTCTGCAGGTGTGATAGCGGATTACCGACACCTTTGCATTGATCAGATGGATTCATCCAGTTTGTATCATTTGTCAAAAGAGGTCTATTGTAGACTAAAATGTTTGAAAATATTTTTTTGTGACAATAATGTGCAGTGCTTATTATTACAATGTGCTGATTCATCTCATTAATAATTCTACTCTCTTGAGAGCTGGTTGATCTTATAATCTCATAGTGTGAATTCAAATATATTTGTGCTGAGTTGCAGTCTGCCGCAGAATTGAAGATCAAGGAACAAAACTCATTGCAAGTGGGATTCTCTGGTGAGTCTTTCTGTTTTTTATGTATTTGGTGGCTGGTTATAAGTTGTCTTCTCCTGCAGAGTGAATTCATTGATAAATCCATTTTTTTCAGAGGGATTTAAAATATTCCCTGATGGTCTGTGCTATTTACACGCCAGATTATCACCCAAATGTTATTAAAGTACTTACTCTGATATAGTACTTTAATTAGGTATTATTTTAAATTATGCCGCATTCAATTTGAAAATATTGACACTGATATCAGTGTTCTAATGTGGATTTATAGATAACTGTCCCAGATGTCGCTAATCACTGTCATTTTACATCGTTGTTCTGATTTATTTTATTTATCACCGTTATCATTTTTTGTTGCGTTCTTTTCTGTCATGTTTTGTTCAAACATGTTTTGTTTATTCATTTTCTATTTAGTCATGGAACCCGTTGCTCTGATTTATAACTGTTCTTATTTATCACTGTTCTCATTAGTCATGTTCTGTTTGATCATGTTTTGTTTAATCATGTTCTGTTTAGTCATGTTCTGTTTAATCACATTCTGTTTGATCCGGTTGCCGATTTGCGAATGAAATTTTATATCATTTGACATTAGCAGTCAGTGTTAGTACGGTTTATTTATGGTTAGTAGGTACTGTCAGTTGAAACTAGACGTGGGTCGTAACGTCATTTTCAAGAAACGTAACGAAACAAGTTTCTTGGTCGGCGTAACCTGTTTCAAAACGGTTATTTTTGTAACTAGTTATTTTCATTCACTTACCCGTCCTCGCGTGACAAATGTCAACCATGTACATGTGTTGGCCCCGCGTTTGGCGTGTCTCCCGAGTCGGACTAATTAATTAATTAGTTCCGACTAATCACGAATAATATACAATGGTTATTGATATTTACAGTTTATTTGCACGTTATATTTACTGTTTATTTACACCTTTTCATCGTTTTCACTGATATTTTTTTATTATTTACACTGTATAATTATTTGGTTGGTTTGTTCATTACACTTGTTTTGTTTGTTTGGCTATTTACACATAGTTTGTAAGTCTTATAATATTATAAAAATTATTTACATTTTTATTTTTATTTAATGACTAAAAGAGTTTATGACTCTAACAAAAATCTTTTTGGATCTAAATTAACATTTAAATACATCAATTGGGCAACTTTGTTTGTCTTCAATTGTGTGCGGCGGTTATTAATCGTGAGCCCTGTCTTGCTGAATATCCTCTCGCACGGAACTGAAGTTGCCATTATGTTGCCATACTTGCGCAGAAGTATAGCAAGGTTGGGATAAATGTGACGGTTAAGTTGCCACCATTGCAATGGACAGTTAAATTTCCCACTGTCGTTAATGGTGATGGACACTGTAACGCTGTCCGAAACGTTGGCTAAAGAAGGGGGTAGCGCTACATGGTATACCCCAAAAATAAATTGTTTCGCACTGGCTCCAGACGGGAGCAGTTGGGACTCTTGTGCGGTATTCGCTCGGCTGCCCGGGAGGTGTATTTCCAATCCCTTTCACGTTTCAGTCGCGCTAAAATTATTTAATTATTTTCAATGTAAAACAAAACATTGGAGGTAATAAAAGCGGTCTATCCTCTCTGCTTACCCTTCTATAATTACGGTCGTCACCCTCATACAAACAGATTTATTTTTTATTTATTTATTACATAAGATACATTTATAAGCAAAAATAACATAATAATATTTCAAAATAACTGTCAATATTAAAATGTGTACAAGTGTTATAGATAGAGCAACGAAACGCGTAGGCGACTGAAACGAGGACTAATGGTGATTTATATGCATAACATAACAATACCGCCGACTACCGCGTTACATTACGAAACGCGGCGTTACTGAAACGCGGCAGAGATTGGAAATACGCGGTCGCATGCGAAACGACCGAAACTAGTCTCACATATGCATAACAAATAACAATCCGTCCCGCCGACGGCGCCGACTACCGCGTTACGTTACGAAACGCGGCGTTACTGAAACGCGGTCGCATGCGAAACGGCCGAAACTACTTTACATCACACCCAACACCAAATAACGCATTTACAAAAATAACTACTTGTAATTTTATCGAGACTAGTTATTTCCGTTACATCGACGAAACTAGTTATTGTATCTAGTTACGTTAAATAACGCTCACTCCTAGTTGAAACTAGAAACGTCAATGATTATTATTTATGGTAGCAGGGGTTGGTAGGTAGCTGTAGCTGTCAAATTGGAAACGTCAAAAAATACTTGCTTTCGTTTAAAAGCGTGATATAATATTGTTTTAATTTATAGTATTAGCAGTTATTCGTCGTTCAAGTACGTTTCGTTTAAAAACTTCCTATTAAAGAAGATTAAAATTCACTTTTAATTCAAGTAAAATGAACTGAGATGGATTTTAGCGCTCTGAATCCTCTCAGCACCAATGTCGTGAGCCTGGCAGCGGGGAAAAATGATATTGTTACCTTAAGGCACCTTCTCGATTCTGGTAAAAACCCTAATTGTAATGACAATCGTGGCTGGACATCTTTACACGTATCCGCTGCCAATGATGCTTTCGAAGCAGTGCAAGTCCTTTTGGACTTTCCAACCACAATAGCTCTTGCTGAAACCTTCGAGGGACACACCGCACTATATTTAGCATGTAGGAACAAATGCTCATTGAGGACGATTAACTTGCTGTTGCAACATGGAGAGAATGTCGCAGAATATGCTAGTAACGAAATGGTATCACCTTTACACGTTGTATGCTGCCAGGGCCGCATGGATGCTTCTGAAGCTTTAATAGCAGCAGGATCTTTAATCAACCTCCAGGATTACGACGGTGACAGCCCGTTGCACGAAGCGGCCCGCAGAGGTCATGCAGAGTTATCGTCAGTTCTTCTCCACGCCGGAGCTGACCCTAGCTTGCGTAATACTTACGGCTTATCTCCATTCCTTTTGTCATGTTTCCGTGGGGCCATTGACTGCGTGCAAGCCATATTTCCATTTGTGTTAGATGTGAATGAGTGTGCTCATGACGGCAACACCGGACTGATATTAGCAGCGCAACGAGGCGCTCTAGAAGTAGCCATGTTCCTGCTGGAGAATAATGCTAATCCCGACCTAGAAAATGATGACGGAGACCTCCCCCTTTACATGGCTCTCGTCAGTGGACATGCTCAACTATTCAAGCTACTCCTCCCTGTTACAAATATGCAAAAGATGAAAAGAGATCTCATGAACTTGGCCTGCAAGCCTTTATACTTTTCAATGGATATTCTAACCACACTTCTTGAATCAGACCTAGGCCCTGCTTTCTTCAATAATTACGAGAGATTCTATGTTACACTAGAGAAGATATTTGATTTCAGACCTGAGTACGTTGTGAATCCACCTTTTTGCTCAATATTGAATGTGATTGAATACATTTATAAGTCATCGAAGGATCTGTGCCAAACTTTAATTTTCCTCTTGCTTACAAAGGGGGTTAATGTGAATCCTCTTTATAAGAGAGAATGTCCTCCATTAGTTTATTTGCATTATACGGAGCACGCCAACTGCCACTCGCAGGTAAAATTTTAGATCAATTACAAAAATATTTTATTTTTATTTATGTTCGATACATTTTAACTCTATTAGTTTCAAAATCTGCTTTTTAAAGTCTCTGCAATTTCAGTTTTAAGTGAATATTTCATGCGCCATCGTCATAGAATGAATTTCTCTAGAAAGTGCTTTCACTCCTTATTATTTAATATTTCAAAATAAAATAATAAACATTTAATATGTCGTGTGAATATGTATTCATTTTATTGGATAAATAATATTATTTTTTCTTTATTTTATTAGCCGATAGTAAATCTATATATAAATAAAAATGCTAATGTTCATTTGTTCAAAATCTTAAATCTCCAAAAGTTCTTCACCTATTGCTTTAAAATTTTGACAACAACGCTGCATTCGAATACATGTCTGTTTTTATATACCTATATTATACATTTAGATGTCACCTGTAAAAACATACTTATTTTTAAAACAGCTGTTGGATGTAAAAACAACACGCATTACTGTTTCCCTATCTGCACAGACAGGCTGAGCCAAAGCAAAGCTTGGTGGGGTACAGCTAGTTTTATATACATTATAAACAGAGGCGGTTCCTTGGTACGTGCATTTGTGCATTGCACTGCTTGTCTTCAATCTCCACATAACAAATAACAACGAAATCTGTGCCCCAGTGATCGATGTAAGAAATTCGTAATTCCCGTCAGGTCATTATTTGAGCTATCTTCTAGTAAAAAAATCCCGCGCAAGAGCAAGCGGTCGTGCATACCCAGATATGCACAGAACCAACTTTTACCATACTACTAAAACAGTATCGGGCGGTATCGAGACAGCCTGAAGTAGCCGAAACGGTGACATGAGCGAGACAGATTACACTCTTAACGTCAAATTACGTGTTAGAGCAGTGCAGATACATAACCCATTTCGTGCATTATCGAAGTGCTTTGACGGCCAGTGAATTTTGCATCACTTTGATCATGCGTAATCCAATGCGTTTGGAATGGATTCGCTTAGAAATACTAATGTTCAATGTTAACGCAACAACATCAACACATTGGAACTCGTTCGCGGTGAAATCAAACGGTTTCGCTATATTTTCAACGATGAATTGAGTGTCCTTTATTTTCGAAATAATTTTGTATTATTTAATCAGTTATTTTACAAATATAACTTAGAAGATAGAATGAATTGCAGTAGGTGTTCCCATTCATTAATTTGCTCCACCTAAATTACAGACTAGGTACAAGTGAAATGCACTGGTGGTAATTACAGTCACGGGCCGCGTCTGATTATAAATTATGCACACAAACATGCAGATAATTCAAGAAATAGTATTCAAAATTCAAAAAAATATTTATTGCAAAAAAATACAGATTACAAAGGGTATAGTTTATAGGTTACATCCATAGACATATGAATATTAGTAGACCTGCCCTAAGTGATTAAAAGCGTATTATTCCCCACTCCCCATACCGTTTCCATTGGAGCCGGCTGGGCTCGCGTATGTCTTCCCGTGAATCTTGAGAATGTGACGTCATCATTCTTGTTCGAACTAGCGTCGAGCTATGATCGAGGCATATTATGAAATAACTCACAAGCCACTATTATAAAAATAGTGGCTTTTGATATGAAAACTTGTAAAAATAGATGTGAAAAAGAGAATAAACCCAATTGTCGTATTACATTCCATATGTAAGCATCATTTTAAGCTTATTCACGTCGTATAATATGAATCAGTTGTAGAAACATATACTATCACATCGAGCCAACATTGGTTGAATGTAGCGATTCTCAAGTGTGCGCATCGTTGTTACTGGGAAGTAAATTATGAACACTTATAAAAGTGTCTTAACAAAATATTCGACTCGAATTTGGACTTCGCAAATTTGTTCATAACGTGGCGAGTAATTTGCGCTCCCATGTAAAAATGTCTATTCATTCAAAAGCAGATTTTACTTTTAAGAACTAAATGGTGATATTATAATGCGAGATGCCTATATACTGTCAGATTGATTTATTGACGAATCACAGTCAGCTTCACCCCCTTCGTTCTTCAACAGTTGATTTTACCCCTCACCTTTAATTTCTAGTCTATATATTCATATGTCTGTGGTTACATACTATTTCTTCCAGCTAACCCAACAAATACACATTATATTACATAACCCAACAATTACATGTTAACAAATGCATGTAAATAAAAAACAGAGGTATTTAATTTATGTAAGGTATTCATTTAAGGTGTAGTGACATTTGTTTAAAAGAAATTTTTTTAGTGATGATTTAAATTTAAGTATGTCGGTTATTTGTTTGATGCTACGTGGAAAGTTGTTATATACTTTAATGGCCATGTAGTGTGGTCCTTTTTGAAATATAGTTTTGTTTGCTTTTGGGATTAACAAGTTTTCTGTGAACCTTGTAGCGTGTTTATGTGTTGAGTTTTTTTGTGGGAACTTTTCTGGAGATGATCGAACTAACAGGCTTATTTATTGCATGGCTAGATTGACTCATTAATTATTATTTACTTAAAATATGTCCTTATCTCCATGATTACAATACATAACATCAATAATTTATTTCAGGTGATAGATATTTTAATTAGCCAAAACTGTGATGTAGATTACTCCACGATGAAGGCAAATGAATCAGATCTAATAGTGCCCGATGCAATCATAGCTTCCATCACATCAGGGGGATATACGCTTCCTATCCTCCTGACTTACTCACTGAAGTTAGAACCTGAGCAACTAGTAGAGAAACTTACTGAGTATAACTTTATTGGGCAAAGAATATCTGCAGAGGTAAATATATTTTTTTTACCTACCCTTTTAAAAGATTTATGGGACTTGTTTTCAAAAGTATTATTATTTTTTTTTTTATATTAACTCCACACAGGAGGCCCTGAAGAAAATAATTTCCCTCAGGGTCTATGTCATCTTTGGGGATGCTGTGTGGGGGGTCTTTTTGTGGAGAGGAAGGAGTGAACATGGGACTCTTCAAGACCCATGTTCACTCCTTCCTTGTAGGAGGGAGGAAACACAGAGGCCGGCAGTTCGTTCCACAGCCGAGCTGTTGAACTTAAGAACGAATCGTAGAAGCGACCCGTTCTCATGTGACAAATGTCAACCGTGTACAAATGTTGGGCGTGCGTTTGGCGTGTATCCCGACTACGCACCGGTGCCGAAGGGATCAATGACGCTAGTTCCTCAGAGCATCTTCCATTGTAATACTGATAGAACAAGGACAGCATACCTACCTGACGCCTGTGCTCTAAAGATTGCAGTCCGTTTGTTAAGATTGGGGAATCTATCAAACGGACCGCCCGTTTTTGCACAGAGTCAAGGGAATCAAGTCAAGTCAGAGTCAGAGTTTAGCGAATGAGCGAAGATAGGAGTGTAAGGAGAATATATGACGCAAATTTGGATGGTAGCAAGTCAGGGACGCCCGAGGAAGGCATGGCACGATCAAGTGAATCAGATATAGAGTCAGGCCATGTCAAGAGTCAGAATAATAGAAGAGTATGTATGAGAGGATTTATGAATGTGAACGAGGCAAGGAGTATGTGCCAAGACCGAGTTGTTTAGCGGTCCGTCCTCTCTGCCTACCCCTGCGGCGAAACAGCTTGGTGGTTAGTTAGTTAGTCAACAAATTCCAGAGGATAGACGATATATATTTTATTAATTTATTTTTGGGAAATCAACAGTTTATATTTTATCAGTTTGTCTATGTGTAGTATAGCCAAAATAAAACCAATTATGAATTTATTCCTCGTGACTGTACGTCTATTAATATAAGAAGAATAAAAAATATTAAAATTTATTAGAAAATTATACAGGGCGTCCGGGGGTAAAGAGCGCTATCTTCGAGAGGTGATTCTACATAATAGTAAAAAAAAAAAACCTTTTTAGAAAATTCATCTTTTTATAT
Organism: Hesperophylax consimilis; assembly: GCF_061612785.1. Lineage (NCBI taxonomy): Eukaryota > Metazoa > Arthropoda > Insecta > Trichoptera > Limnephilidae > Hesperophylax > Hesperophylax consimilis. The sequence continues at coordinate 24,691,189 of NC_142853.1, forward strand.
AGTTTTTAGGTAAAAAAAGTTGAATTGTTTGTATGGGAAAATAAACATTGGAATTTCTAAAAGAGTTAATTATGTTTTTTACTTTTACCATCTTGTAGAAGCGTCTCTTTAAGGTAGCTCATTTTAACCCCGGACACCCTGTATAAAAACAAAATATTGCTTGTGAAAATTAAGAAAAAGATTTATTTTATGGAGCTTATTCTAGTATGATTGAAGGGGTCATATTAAGACAGGATATTATAATAAATATAAGACAGGATATAACATCAATTAAGTTCAATAAATATATATTAATAAAATGCAGACAAATTACATGGTTCCCATGGGCACCCAGGCCATGTGTCCATTGTGCTCCCATTTTATCTCATTCCTTTGACAGTAATCCAGTCTCCTTGACTCCTGGTTCCACAGTGTGCCATCAGGGCGGGACATTGGCACCATAGATGAATTGGAGTCTCTTCACATTTCCTGCGTCCATTAGTATTCCACTCCCAACAGCTGCATGAGGTGACAGTGTTCCGTTAGTAGTCCTACCAGTTTCCTGAGTTGTCCATATTGAGTAGTTGCCTGGTTCGTCTAGGGCAGAGGTTCCCAAAGTGGTCTATATAGACCCCCAGGGGTCGATATCGGCTTGCTGGGGGTCTATGTCAGCGAGAAAAAAATTTGGGGGTCCACGAAATTCAAATGGGGGTACATACGAGCGGACCCCCATTTACATTAAGTCAACATTTAGGAGTTCTGTAGATGACACAATACACTTTACACAAATAACACAGTTTACGTAATACTAATAATCGACTGAAAATTACTTATTTGTATTTTCATATTTCGTAAAGTTGTTTATTGAGGTATATAAATAAAATTATACGTTCTTTTTCTCGTCAGTATTAATATATTGAAGCAAAACATTGCACATCGGAAGCCGCGAATTTTCCTAGATTCCCAACTCGTTTTTGAAAAACGTCCAGGGTAATAATGACGTTCAACATTTAGATGTACTTCACACAGACTTCAAAACTAAGTTTGAGGACATTTTTACTGTGGAAGTCTAATGTTGAAGAATCGGATATCATATGACAAGAAGAACTGATCGGAATAAGCGCTAACAAATAACTTAAGGGGCAGTTCTGTAGGGCCAGCTACAGAAAGAAATTCCCGTTGCTTATCCTGATTCATTTTAATTTGGTGTAATACCTCACAAGGGCGGCCCTGTCTGCACAATTCAAAAACAGAGGAACTATATCGCCGCCCGGTTGTAGGGCAGGCAAGGGAAGTGAATCTTTTTACGAAAAAAATAAATAATTATCACATGGGACGTTAATAGTTTTAGGAAAATTCAATGTTCGGCAGGCAGGGGGTCTACGGAAAAAAAAAATGTTGGCAAGTGGTCTACGGGGCAAAAAAGTTTGGGAACCTCTGGTCTAGGGCACAGTTTCTCAAGCCTATATCGACCACCGCGCCTTTGAGATTAAAAAAAAATCTAGTGTCCCCCATATTACTTACCTTTTTACAATACCATCTGTTGCGAATCTTAAAAACGGTTATTTCAAATATAATTTTTAAACATTAAGCATTATTACATAGATTGGATAGATAGGGTGTGACCATAGACATATGAATATTAGTAGACCTGCCCTAAGTGATTAAAAGCGTATTATCCCCACTCCCCATACCGGTTCCATTGGAGCCGGCTGTGCTCGCGTATGGCCTCAAGTGAAATTTGAAAACGTGACGTCATCATTCTTGTGCGAACTATGGTCGAGGCATCATCGGTTCATTTTACGAAATAACACGGCAAAATGTTGACTTGTGCTATGAAAACTTGTAAAAATAGATGTGAAAAAGAGAATAAACCCAATTGTCGTATTACATTCCATATATAAGCATTATTTTACTTTATTTTAAGCATATTCACATCGTATAATATGGATCAGTTGTAGAAACATAATATACTATCACATCGAGAAACGTCTGGACGCGAAACACAAAGCTGGTTGGTTGCTGGGAAGTAAATTATGAACATTTATAAAAGTGTCTTAACTAAATACTTAAACGAAATATTCGACTCTCAAAATAGAACCGAATTTTTTTGCCAAATTTGGACTTCGCAAATTTGTTCATAACGTGGCGAGTAATTTGCGCTCCCATGTAAAAATGTCTATTCATTCAAAAGCAGATTTTACTTCTAAGAAGTAAATGGTGATATTATAATGCGAGATGCCTATTTACTGTCAGATTGATTTATTGACGAATCACAGTCAGCTTCACCCCCTTCGTTCTTCAACAGTTGATTTTACCCCTCGCCATTATCTTCTCGTCTATTAATTCCTATGTCTGTGGGTGTGACCCATATCGTATTTCTGAGATCAAAGAATTCAATATTTCAATGATAGGAAATAAAACTCATACTAAATCATATTTAGAAGTATTTTTTTATTAACATTAAAAGAAGGCTTTGAATTTAAAACTTATCTATTTTGAAGGATGCATTTGATGCATTTCAACAAGTTTTTTATATCAGGCTTGAATTCCCTTAAAAGCAGCCGTAAGTCACCGAGTTCAGTAACTTACAGCCGATTTCTATTTTTAGTTAGCAACGTTGCTATTGAACTAAATCCACGTTCGCACAAATACGACGATGGGAATGCTATCAGAAATCGTTGAACAACTTACCTTAACCCAGGGTACAGTTTTGTTATAAAAAATATTTATTTTAAGGAAGTAAAACAAACTATTTAATTCAGCTAGATTCTGTCAGATTTTTGTAGATAGAATTTGTCTGCCGTCGCCCCTCTAGATTTCCTTAACGCCCCCTAATTTTCTTAGAGCTTTCTGCTGACCCCTGAAAGCCTCCCGCACCCACAAGGGGGCGTTATCGCCCACATTGAGAAAGACTGATCTAGAGTATGGTCCATTTATGAGTACTTTGGATTGTCGACGAGTCAATTGGGGTGAGGTCGGTTTGTTACATCTAGCTCTTTTAAAATAGCTTCAAAACAGTTTTCAATTGATCAATGCAATCTTTTTTTTTCAGGTGATGTTGAGAATACTACCGATGTGCTGTCTCTCCCCAAAAGTATTGGAAGCACTTCGCAAGCAGCTCGTCGTCTACCTTCACACCGAACTAGACTCGGGATCCACAGAGTTATCTGATATGCTGATGCTCAAAGTGCCTCCCCTCAAACATTTAACTAGAAAAGTTATCAGGAGTAGATTAAGAGTCAATGCACCCACAACGAAGCAGTTCCTGTGGGTGTTGAAGGAATTACCGTTACCCGTTATGTTAAAATTATATTTGAGATATTTATGAAAATTATATTAGTGAAATAAATTATCTGCTCAATTCAAATTTTTTTTAACATATTTATGAATTTTCTAAATGAATTTGTGGATTTTAACCAGTCAGGCTAATTTGTTTGCTTTTGGGAACAGCTCAAATAGGTCTCATAGAAATTGTCAGATCTACCTTACAGTGAGAAATATGATCTAAACATTGTCAGAAAGATAAACACCACGCTTTATATTCAAATCTAAAAGTTAACCACAGACAAATTAAAATGTACACTTCTACGAATCCAAAGCTTCCGACCACAATTTGAAGAAAAATGTGAACTTTGTGAATTTTTAATTAATTATTTTTACATGAAACGACAAAAAAGTGAGATGGCAATAATGTTTATGATACATTTGTCTAATAAAATATGTGTGTTTTTATTTTTTTCTTTATCTGTAATTTTAGTTAGAAAAAACGTAAGGTGATCCATTTTTTAAACTTTTTTTATCTTTTCATTAAAAATTTTTGTATTTCAAAAATCTTATGTGTATTCCTAATTATTAATTTTTTTTACAACCTTTCAAAAACAGTTTTTAGGTACGTTCAGGAATATTCCATTTATTTGGATTTTATTGCAAAGCGGAAATACTCTGACCTTCTAATAGAATATGCCAGAGGATTGAAGAGTTAACCACTCTCTTTACTCTTCCTGATAATCTTTTTTATGTGAATACCGCACAAAATTCCCAACTGCTCTCAACCGCCTGGAGCCAGTGAGACTATGGCACCCAATCAGGCTGGGTATGTTGTGAAGCTGAAGGCAATGGGAAGGGGAAGAAGAAGGTTGGGGAAGTACCCAGCTATTCGGATCTGGTCACCAAACAGTTTTCGCAAAAGCTAAAGCCATTCAAACTAAAATAATGTAATGTAATAATCCATCGTTTATGAGAAACTAGCTGATGTTTACCCGGCATTGTTCGACTTTTATCTACCGTCTATAGATATAATATGCATGTATTAGGTAGGTACATATACCGTTCGGAAGAAATTTTCTAAATGATAGTGAAAACCCTATCAAAATCCGTTGCGTAGTTTAGAAGAACTAAGCACACAAACAGACAGACGTGGATAGCGCCTTTGTTTTGTACTATTTAGAGAAGGGTAATTGTTTTATTTTATTTTTTATATTAACTCCACACAGGAGGCCCTGAATAAAATAATTTCCTTCAGGGCCTATGTCATCTTTGGGGATGCTGTGTGGAGGGAAAATTGTGACAGCCAGTAACAACTATGGACAGCTATCGGCGATATGCCCATTATAGTAAGCACAGCGTGTGGACAATTCAACAAATTCACGAGTTTTTTTTATGAAATCACTCTCACTTTGAGATATTTTTTTCTATCACTGCGGAGTGGAACAATGAAAGCCAGGTAGATAATATAGAAAATAATTTCGTACGTAGCTGCACATTATGTCATATAATCACAACTAGCCCCACTGCGAAGAGAATTTAAGTAGGAACTTAATTTTTTTTATATAAATTTATTGATGTAGCAACACGGATCTTTAATTTGACGGCCTGTGTTTGACATTTTCACACGTGCGTTGTTTCTTCGAGTTTTAACAAAAATAAATTCACCATGCCGCCTCCCAAAGAGGGGCTTAAAAAGCGAAAACACGTTAATAATCCTAAAATCAAAGTGAATCCCAAACCACAAGTTGAAAGTGATGACGATTCAATCGAAGATAGCCTTGTTAACGTAAGTTTGTTTTAGGTTAAATTTCTCGATTTCTTATTTGTTATTCTCTTTTAAATTCAGTGTTTTCGTGGTCTTTTCACAAAATATTGGATAAGATACACAATTATTTGCCAGAAGTGTTTCACTATTCTTTCTTTGGGTGTTTGATGGTTAAATTAAGTGTCAATGTAAGTGTACCGGATTTTTTTATTAATTTTACACACGTTTTACAGAAAACTGAAGATTTACTTCGATTGGTGAATAATGAAGAGGCGGACAGCACCGACTCGGAGGGAGAAGCTGAGGAATCTGATGGAGAAGTAGACGTAAGACTTATTTTCGTACTAAATGAAAACAAATACCTATGTAAAGTTGCCGAATTGCCTCACGCTTAATACGCAAACATTTAAAAAAATAACACTTAATTTCAATTTAATTACTACAAGCAAAAACTATTAAGTCGGGGAATTGGAAAATTATGCGCAAAATGGGTTATTAGGTTCTTAGTTTGTGTTATAATAATAATTCATGCATATTTCCTAACCTTCAAACTTAACTTGACCAGACAATCGTCAGATGATATGAATACAAAAAACATTGTGGTTGCATAAAAAGCGTGCATCTTTTACCATCTCCACCGATATAAATAGTAGTTTATGTAGTAATTAAGTTCAAACCTAGTGTTATTTAAAAAAAAAAATGATTCATAAGCACTAGGCGGAATTCGGCAACTTTACCCAGTCCTATTGCGTAGCTTATTTCTTAGGAATGGCTAAACTAAGATGTAAATTCAATACTAATCATTGTAGAAGAAGATAATACTGATAAATCTAAAAAAACAAGACACAGAAAAAAAAAAGGTAACGATCTCAACTGAGAATCGAACCCAGGATCTGTATCTTACATAAAAAACGCCTCAACCAACTCGGCCACTGGGACCTAATTATTTTATGAATTTGTTTATTATTCTCTGTCTTGTTCTGTTTCATGTTCCGTTAAGATTTATTAGTATTATATTATTCTTCAATGATATATTACATTGATGGGTATAACCTTCAAAAGTTATTTAAAGAAAAAAGTTTTTCTAATCTATTAAAATCATTAAACTGGTTTACAATTACAACTAATTTCATTAATATGTTTATTTTTTATTATTCTTTAATTTTCAGAAACCCATTTTTGACACTGATGATGATGACGATCAATTATCTTTTGAATCCAGCAGTGCAGGAGAGGTAAACATTCTCTTTTTTACATATTAAATCCTATTTTCCGACAAAAAGTGCCCCTCTTATTTCATAAAAGTTATTTTGATCGATAAAAAAATGAACAACCTCAATTACTTGGTCCACAAGATTGCCAATGGTCACTTGCATGTACAAATCTTAACTGTAAAGCAAATCATCTTTAAACGGATCATTTCCCACTTGCTAGGAAATACAAAAACCGTAGCATAATGCTTGTACGAATTTATTGAGTACACAGTAGACTTTAGGACTAAAAAAAACTGTAAACTGCCATAATTTTTAGTAGTTGAAAGCACAAAATCAAGCTCTATAATTCGCCAGTATTCGAATGTTAAAATTCAGTAGTTCGCCATGTGCACCGCCAGTTAGGTTAGGTTAGGTTAGGTTAGGTTAGGTTAGGTTAGGTTAGGTTAGGTTAGGTTAGGTTAGGTTAGGTTAGGTTAGGTTAGGTTAGGTTAGGTTAGGTTGGGTTGGGTTGGGTTATCTTAATCTTATACACTTAGGGCCTCGTAGATAAACATGTTTAAAATTTTGCACCACTGTTAAACAGCCGTTAATGCGTGCTAAATGGTTTTTTTTATCATTTGTGTAAAATTTAAAACATGTTTGTTAGTTTCTATGTAGAACACCCGCTTTCTCTCGCTGACCATTTTAGCAATCACCAGGGTTCATAATTGTTATTTTCGTGACATTTCGGTTAGTCTTCTGTGTATTCTAGCAACTGTCAAATGAATTTTTACAAATTTTATTGCTGTACTACCAAAGTGCCATAAAGTGTGGTGTACTTGTATTTGTTTTATCCCAAAATAAAAAATTTACTCTGGCTCTCAATTTTCATAGAAAAGTTAAAAAAATGTTTACATAGGATATAGTCAAATCGACTGCCATGTAGAATATTATACAATGTTTATTTATTTGATATCTTTTTTTTTTCAGGATAGTGAAGATGATGGGGAGGAAGATGAAGAAGAAGCTTCTGATGATGGATCGGAATCAGGAATTGAGAATGATTCATCCGACGCAGCTTCTGAAACCAAAAACACTAATGCCCTAACTAAAAAAGCAGACCCAAAATCAAATAAAACAGATATAAAAACACCCTCTAAATCTCCAGTCATTCAACTGAAGGGAAAGGCCACAATGAAAACCGGCGAAAAAAAACCTGAAGGGAAAACGAAAATAATCGCAACTGATAGTAAAAATAAAAAGCAACTAAAAAGTGACACTAAAAAAGATTCTAGCGCAAATGGAAAATTAGACAAAGAGGAGGAAATTTTAAACGGAAAGGTGGATAAAGCAGAAAGTGATGAAGAGGTCGAAGAAGTAACTAGAAAAGGTATGTTTTAATGGTCATATGCTGAAATTCTCTTAACCAGTTGAACGATTGCTACCCATATTTAGGTCTCGTCGCTCTAGGCTTTGAGCGATAGTTGCCTAAATTTAGGTATCTTTTCAAATTTATATTGAATTTATTTTTAAATTTCCGCAAATAGCTCACTTATACATATGGGATAAATAATGAAATATAGCCAGGTTTATTGGCTTTAAATCACAGTAAGCAATTTATATGTTTCCATATTAATATTCAAAGGTATGATTTTTTGAATTGAATGAACGCTGCCGAATTCAAAACCTAGTTCCCGGAAATCTTCCTCACTCAAGGCTGTTATTTTGTCAATACACCATCTCCTTTGATGATTCCGAATTTGGCGGCAGTCTGCAAACCGCAGCGGCAGACCGCAGGCTTAGTACTAATTGTTATAATAATAATTATTAGCAAGTCTTGTTAGTCTGCTGCTATAGTTTGCAGTCTGCCGCTGAACTCGGAATCGTACATTAATGTTGTTCATGGGACTGGATAATGCATCTTCCAGTTGCACTACAGAGATATTGGTTTTTGTAGAATCAGACACTACAGCTGTGTAATACATATATATTTATAAATTTATTTTTTTTGATGCCGTAATATATAAGCTGATTTCTTTACGTAAAATCTTTTGGCATCATTGAAAAATCTGTGTATGTCGGTACCTTACAGAAATAGTATATAGTTTATTTGTAGCACATTCCAGAGTGGAAGATACTCTTAGTATCGCCCCGATATAGACCACCATTCAAAATTGAATTGTTGCTTGAAATGGCTTTAGCCGTGTTTGGTGACCAGATCTGAATAGCCAAGTACTCCCCCACCTTCCTCTGCCACATCTCCTCCCCTCCCCCACTACCTTCAGCCACACAACATACCCCAATTGGGGATGCCGTAGTTTCACTGGCTCCAGACGGTTGGCAGCAGTTGAGATTCTTGTGCTATATTCACATTAAAAAAATATATACATATACAGGTTTTACTGGGGTCTGACTTTGTTGAAACGTGAGGCAATAACAGCTATGTGATCTAATTATGTTCTTGTTATCCCAGACACATGAAAAATCACAGGTTAATCTGTGTTCTTGAAATAACAGTTCCAATTTAGAAAATGACCATTAAAATAATTTTCCGTTGAAATTGTTATATTTTATAGTTATGTACTTTATCTCTTGTCCACCGAGTTCTTCACCCAATCTGTTCCAATTTTGAAAATAACACTTAAAATCAAAGCACAATTGACTTCATTGAATCAGACTTACGTGGGACGCGCAGACAACCGAATAAATATTTTTGATATTTTTTTATTTTTTATTATTATTTCACAATTTATTCTTTTAAAATTCATAACATTTAAAAAAATTATAATAGTGTTACAAAAATACATAGAGAATGGCATAAAAACAAAATAGTGGAAAAAAAATGTAAAACTAGCTCTTGAATTTGGTAATGGTTAATGTAAATGGTCTTTTTCAGATGAATATGGTAGTGATGATTCATCGGACGAGGAGGACCGTAGAAACACCATTGGAGACGTGCCTCTGCACTGGTACAAGGAATACCCGCACATCGGATATGACTTGGACGGAAAACAGATCCTCAAACCCCCTCAGCGTGATCAGATTGAAGAATTCTTAAAGTAAGACAAGTTATTTTATTAATTGAATCATTTTAAACCTATTGAAAACACGCAAAACTTTCTATCAATTTAAATATTATTGAAACAACTAATTCTATTGGACGGTCTTGCCCTTTGCCATTCCGGGTATTATTCTAAAATACCTAAAAAAATATATACATATATTCCTGAGAATATAGTCATCATTGGGTACAGCACTCTCTTTTGGTGTATTCATTTATACAGCTCATAACTGTATTGATATTGACTGCTTTTATCTGTTCCAACAGACGCTGCGAGGACCCTGACTTCTGGCGGACAGTGAACGATCCTCTAACTGGCCAGGATGTGATCCTCAGCAAAACAGATCTAGAGATCCTGGCCAGGCTGAGGCATGGAAAAACACCTGATCCTACTTATGAAGACTATCCTGTACGTAATCCATATTTTAATTTACTGTAAAATCTTAACTCTTGGACTTACGCTAGTCTTGTACTAGTACAACACTATCATAAGTCCAAGAGGTGTGTGATGTGTAGATACAACAGTATTAAACTAGCGCAGACCTGTGAAAAATCACCGAATATTATAATTGTAGGATTTGCAGATACAGCTAAAATGTATTCATTAAAAAAAAATTGCCTTTCAAAAGAAGAAATTTACCTTTCATAAGATAGTAAATTTGAAAAATTATGACTTCTTTCCACATCTAAAAACATTATCCATTAAAAAATCCTACTTTAGACGGCATCTTTCCAACCGCTAGTTATATTTTGGTACAATGCTAACGTACATGCACATTCTTTTTTTTTTTTTTTTTTTATATTTACTCCACACAGGAGGCCCTGAAGAAAATAATTTCCCTCAGGGCCTATGTCATCTTTGGGGATGCTGTGTGGAGGGTCTTTTTGTGGAGAGGAAGGAGTGAACATGGGTCTTGAAGAGTCCCATGTTGTAGGAGGGAGGAAACACAGAGGCCGGCAGTTCGTTCCACAGCCGAGCTGTTGAACTTAAGAACGAATCGTAGAAGCGACCCGTTCTCATGTGACAAGTGTCAACTGTGTACAAATGTTGAGCGCGCGTTTGGCGTGTATCCCGACTACGCACCGGTGCCGAAGGGATCAATGACGCTAGTTCCTCAGATTTTATTCATTCTTATCTCATTGTATTTATTTTGCCAGGAATGGGTGGAGTGGTTCTCCAGCGAGGTGCTGCAGTGCCCCGTGAGAGCGTTCCCCGAGCACAAGCGCTCCTTCCTCCCGTCGCAACTGGAGCAGCGCCAGGTCAACAGACTTGTGCGCGCGCTGCGGGCTGGATGGATCAAGACCCGAGCCCAGGACAGGATAGACAGGGACAAGAAGAAGGTAAAGCCTACCATATTATTGTTGATATGGAGACGGCCTGCATAGCTCCTGTAAGCACTCCGGCCATAAGCCTATTATCTCCTGTGTTTGTGTTGACTCGACCCCCTAATTGTCCTAACTCGCTTGAATGAGGTTTTTATACCTCCTTCTCTCCAGCGTTCAGTTTCGCTTTTGCAAAACGATATCGTGCTGGGCCTAGCTAACTCTGAATATTCCCCGCCCCTGTGGTATCGCACACAGTAAAATAAGGCCTACGCTTTGGGGTTGATCTACAATAAATCCCTTAACTTCACGTTGTGTGATTTGTTAATTCGAAGCCCCCCCCGCTATGGGGTGGTAGGTATTTAATGTCTCCTTTCTGTGGTAACTCCCGGTTCTTTTTAGCCAAAGCGTGGGGAAAACGTCCATCGACCCTCAGCGAGTTCTACAAGGAACGAGTACGTGTCTCACCTAACTTTCGAATACTGGACCCTATTACTAATCGACCTAACAGCTTATATCATATCTTTACAATTGCCTTGTATCCCCGCCATTTCTAATGCCCCCGTGTTTATAAATTCTAGATTGTGACATAGAACCGTACCCCCCCCCCCCTCTTGTGTACGGGCTATTAAACCCTTCGTTGAATAGTGTGTTGGTTCCGCATAAGTACTGGGACTCTCTCGTCGACCTCTGTAACGATGTACTGAAACTAGATAAATGGATTTAGCTGTGGTTAGTAAACTTTGGGTGTCGCGGATGGAAGTGGAAACGAGAGAAAAGGAGATGGGAACGGATTGAATGACGAGAAAAAGGTTTTTTTTTTGCAAACTGGGTCGGCACCTCACTGCCCCAAATGAAATGGTCGCTATTCTTCCAAATGCACAACCCCAAGAACCAATACGTGTCTGGCTTTCCCCGAGGTCTGGTCTAACTTCTTCTTATAGTCGCCTTGACACCTCCGGACCGCTCACGTCAGAGGGAGAGGTAATGCACCTGTTGGAATATCCCAAATCACCCCGCCCCGCTTCCTCCGACGGACTACTTTACTGACTGTAAAAGGGGAATTTTCATTGCGTCCCTTATCATGATGCTAAACGCGTGCATGTTTCAAATAGGTTTGTTCTGGTGAGGCTTTCAACGTCCACTAGCCGCCAGGCCTACTATCCACCTCACGAAGGTTGCTGCAAAGGATCTCGAGGGTTTTCCAGTCGAGTTGCATCAACCTCCGGGTAAACCCCGCTTTAGTATGTGTTCGTCCTCCGATTTTGAACCCTCGTTCATCACGCCGACGTCCCCTCCACGCGATTTTGAAAGACTTGGAGCCCGTTCAATTAAACGCCTTCGCAGCGAACCAAGGCCCAAACATTCCAACTTGACATTAATTTTCATACTGCCTCTCGTGTCCTCTCATCCGACCCGGCCCCGCGAAAGGGGATGACCTTCCGAACTCTTCGTGATTCTCCATACAACGTTGACGCCCCGAAATCGCGTGATGAGGAAAGTAGAAAAACTTCTGAGCTGAAGGAAGTTGTGTGCTTTCTCAAGACAGCTTACGAACAACATACTCCAACGGTGAGTTCTAAGCCGAGGCCAAAGGTATTCGGGAATTTGTTAGTGAACATATAAGGTTATACAAATATTATTAATTTTATTTTTTTATTTGTTTTGAGCATGAGTTGGTTGCAGCTAGTCGCTTCCATGTTGATTTGAGGTGCCTCTGCGCGGCCGCCAACTCGGTAGAGTGTACGACTTTTGTCGTCAGGCACGGACGTCGAGTGATTTATGGGGTCCCCTTTCTTCCTTTTGGTCGTGTGTCGCCACTAACTGCTTACAAATAAGTAGGTCATTGGCCTCGTGCTAAACACAGCTGTTAGAAGCAAGCAAACAGTTCTAAATGTGATACTATTTTATCAGTTGCAGCCCCATCTTCGTCGCAATTTTAACGTTCTGGAAATATATATTCATGCAAGATCACTCACCCAAAATCGTTATATTACCAGTCCAGTCGGGATATCGACGACATGTACATTAATCCACGTCCAGGGGCTGTAGGTAGGATGTAGAAGCCCCTAAGCCGTTAAGGGTTCGTATTAAATTCGAAATCGGTTCTCTATGTCACCCGTCTACTCGCCGGTAGAAACTATAACCATATTGTATCTAATTTTTCTAGCTAAAATTTCTACTTTCATACGCCGCTCCGTAGATAGCACATAAATTACCTGATACTGGAATTCGGAATGTTTAAGCGGATCATTTCTTTCAATAGAATGGTCTCTTCCTCCCTAACCGTAAATTGATAGTTGACATGCATCGGTATCTGTTGGCCTCCACTGTACCTAATCTAGATATCTCTCCCTATCGACTATTTTAGAGTATCTAAGTAAGTATTTGCCGAGATCTACCCAGAACCCCCTTCCCCTCCCTAGAACCTTTCATATATTACCTGCCACGTTCACTTCGATTTTTTCCACTAGATTCTTATATCGTGTAAACCGTTAAAATCCTTCCCGTGCTCGCAAGGAAAACACTGTCTATACCCCCAGTTCAAATGAGCAATTTACTCTACGTTTTATATATTGGAAATGAATTATTATTAATTTTGACCAGAAGGTCCACATGTGATTTACGAATGATGTATTTAGCTCTTATTAAATTCTACTCTCCGAGTAAATTCATTCGCCGCGTTTCTACACGATTTTTATTATTATTATTTTTGATCAATGTACGCTGTCTCTTCAATTTCACAATAAATTTAGAACTTTGACTTAGCCGTTTTCGTCTGGTCATTTGATACTTATTATGGTTCTCTATTTTTTCTCCTCTAATGGCACACGCGTTATTATTAAACATTACCGCAGTCGAGTTTCATCGTTTTATATTAGTCTGAACCAAGAGACTCCAACCCGTGAATTTAGTATCGTCTAATTATGAGTCACCCCTTTTTCTTTGGTTGAATAACTTCACTACATTTAAAACTCTATAAGTTTAGTTTAAAATGGCACACAAAAGATGTCACGACGTAAGGATCTCGAAGACCGACTCCAACCAAGTTAAAACGAAAAAAGCCCTGATTCCCTCCAAACAACGCTATTTAATAATGTTTTTTCGAATAAATCGACTTAAAATTTGTGCGACTTTCGCCTTTATGAATTCAAGGTTTCACTTCCCGTTAAGTTTAGAATTGCATAACCCCGTTTCAGGATTTTTGGCCCCCGCCTGCCGAGTTGAGGTAGACACCTACCCCCCTGCCGAGACGGGTACAGGCGTGTACTCGGTGACCTGACTTCCGGGCGCCCTCCCGTAAATGATTTTCGGCGATGTAGATTATTGCGCAAAATTATTTGATTATTTTTTCTCGTACGCGTGTTGTGTCCGTAATATTGGTTGATTTCCGGCCTATAGACTAGGTGTAGCTCATTTCTATATCGTTGTTTTCGAAATCTTTCCGAGAAATTCGCTATTGATATCGATAATATAATCGATAAATTATCCCAACTAACGGAAGCTTTTCACCTATTATGTCCAGCGCTTGCGCAATCCAGTATCCTTCCTTGTGTGCTGCCTTCTAGCATTTGATTGGTGTCTACACGATCCGTGGGTGATCCCAGGACACATATACCTTCCTCTCGGTGATGACATACGTAGGCATTCGTTCCAAAATTTGATTCGACACGTTTTTTGTAATTTCGCCTACCTGTTTTGACTCTTTTCGTGATATCCGCCGCATATCTTCTGGTAATTTTTCGTAACCCATCGCTGTCCACTACCCGAGTCGGTGACACCTCTTCCATCATGAGCTAAACTACCTTTCGGGTTTCTTTTCGATTCCTGGTCCTTCCTTTTCGGTGATCTACGCCCAGTACATCCCTGTTTTTACAGTTTTTTTGCGTCTAGTTTTAGCCCAACCCATATACCCCTTTCTCGCTCCATCCAGGAATTTCAATATATTATCCTCGTAACTTTGTTTACGCGCAAAAAAAGGTCGTAAAATTTTGATCGTTAATCAAAGACTTCGTGACCCATTAACTTTTATGTCTTTTCTTAATTACCCAACTTGCATCTCCCCCGTGTTAATATAATTAGGCAATTTCGGCCAAACATCCCATCTTAAGTTAAAATTCGTGTCCATTGTCAACACTTGAAATAGCACTCAGAACCTCAGCGATCGTAAACAATTCTCTCTATGAGGATCACCTCGTAATATGTCTTCTGGACCAAAACATTCTAAAAAACCATCTTCTTTCGCCAAACCGTCACCCCCCTGTTTCGTTATCGCTGGTTGGGTATCGCTTCGTTTCTACCTTAGAATGCAAATTTATCGTCGTTCTCCAAGTGCCCTTACACGCATCGTGAGACCGGATCCCAAGGTTAGCTCAACAGTAAATCAACCTAGAGTGTTTCGTGTCTTTAGACCGCCCTTAGTCTCCGTGATTGGCGAAAAATTATTTAATTGATTTTGGGAATGATCTGATTCGTTGAGCTCCATCACGCCTCTTTTCAATTATTACGTGGTTAACACCTATTACCGACGTAGGTTTCTATAATAAAGCTTCTAGTATGTCCCAGAGATGTCCATAGTCTGTTCGTTTCTCCCTATTCTCTGAACGTATTTTAATTTATGAAAAAAAAAATTCTTTACGTTCCTTTACCCCAAACAGGTCCATTACAGCCTCCCTTTAGTAAGGATTACAGCGGATAAACACGTTTTGGTGTTTAGTTGGTGAAATCATTACTAACAATAGTTTTAGATTACTCATTTTCCTTCCTTTTCAATTTTTTTTTTTCGTACTCCAAAGGTTGCGTACCCCTTACCTCCCTAAGAGGAGATGTTCCTATTTTCCCTAAATGCAAAATAAATTCTAGAATGGGTCTTTTCCTTTTTTTTTCTTTCCAATCTTCCGTTAATTTTTGGCTTATCTGCTTCCCACGAAGTTCGCCCCTGTACGTGTCTTAACTCAAATGCCTTTAAACAAAACGTAAGGCACAATGCCATTCATAAATCTGCCGCCTCCTACCACTCGTGATTTCATTAAGACGAAACACGGTTTCATTTGTCACAAAACTCGTAACTTTGCTTTATATTCTAGGCGCTTCGTCAGTAGACGTGTTTCCTCTTAACTACACATTTATGGCTAAGTTTTTGTTGCACCCCCAAAGGGTCGAAGCAAAGTTCTATGGGTACCTGACTGAAGTCTCGGTTGTATGTTTTTTTTTCCATGATGGTATGCACGCAACATGAATCTATTTAAAACGCGTAGCTATTTTGCATGTGGTTTTTTTTTTCCTGTTTTTTTTTTTGAATTCTCGCGTGACTATAATTTTTTCGTTTTCTTTAATAAATAATAATCCGTATGTGTGGCCGGTTATCAATAAGCCTTGATAAAACTTGAATTGGATTAAATCTGGTTTATTGAATTGGACACGCAACCTCCCTAAAACTGCACTTACGTGTCCTAGATGTTCATCGACATTTCCGCACAAATATATGACTAAGTCATCCAAGTAGTAGCTTTGCGAGACTACCTATCTTTTGTTTTAATATTCGTATTGTACCGAACGTGTTTTGTTTACTTGTTGAACTAATTGAAACGGATTTATTTATTCTTATTCACAGAATTTAGTCACTATTTCACGCTGTAGTTTTTCTCACAATATCACTGTTTTCACTTTATTCAAATATTAAGTTAGATTATATCCAATGGTTGTAACTATTCACTTCACAAGAACACTGCATTTATTTCACCGAAAAACATCCGTTACGTAACGAACTTAAGTATTTGATAGTAATCACCGGTAATGTTCACTGTAGGTTCAATGAACTCGTCGTGGTACGCAAACGTATTGTATCCCTGCTTGTACTCACTACGTTTAATTTAAACCTTTACGAAAACATAACAAAATAATTATTATCTCCCCTCTCTCACTATCCCGGCTGTCCCGATTCGTAACCAAGTCAAATCTCACTAGTCTTCGGTTTACCTTATTATTATTATTACCATCTCACACTTTCTCCCTCTTTATATTGCTTGCTAGGTATCGAAAAACCGTTATCTACCGACCATTTTGTAATATACACATTCCGAGACTACCGATGTCTGCACGCATAACGTTTCCAAACTACGTCGTACAAAAGCTCATACAATATCTGTTATCTGTTATCACCACCCATTGCGAAGTTTAACTCTATATTAAGAGGATAGACGGATCCCTTTTGTATGAAAGCTTGTATTTTCGAAGCTGTTTCCTTCAAAATGTTCACCGATTAGGTTTCCCCTTAATATCACGCTATCCAAAGATAACAAACCGTTTTTATGTACTACAAATCGTCTCGCAAATGCTCGGTGGATATTTCTTTCTTTCTAAGATTTATGACCCGACCGTTGTAAATCATGAAAAGGTCTATTAGTTCCTTTTAGCTTGCAATAATTTTCAAGTGACCATCGATAGGTCTCTTCGAAACGACAAACCGATATTAGTACGGTTTTTACCCACTTTCGTAAGGCATTTAAAATGTTTGAATAATATTCATTTCATATTATTTTTTTTTCAAGCGGTCTACAAAATACTAGTCAGATGCTTTACGTTTCACCATCTAAATGCGAGCCCTTCTCAAATTATGATCATTTAACTGATTTGTATATTTTTTCCTTATCGAAGGTTGGCGTACATTTCGCAATATCAACTAATACAAACCTCCACTCAAATAAAGATTCCGTAATCAAATTGTCTATTTATTTATTTTCTCTTTTTTTTTCTCATGAAATGTTGATTAACATCAGCTTACGTTTTTTTTTTTCCATTTAACTGCGTAACCTTTCCCTTTTATTATTAGTCTCGTGAAAAGTACTCAATTTATATTATTCGTTACTAACTACCGTATTGTGTATTAATTCTCTTTATTCATTTGTACGGCGCGCCTGAGGCGACTTTACCCAAAACGGCGCCACACGAGTCCCAACAAACAGCCGACCGACATCCCTGCCGTGTTCAGAGCGATAAATCTACCACCGGCTGTAGATACGTAAGAGTAGGTAACCTTTTTTTTTCCACTATTGTCCGGCGCCTCGCCGTCTCCATCGTAAGTAATTGAATCATAAATGACACTAGAGTCTAACAGTGCGTCCAGCTTAATTTTTGTTCACCTGTCTAGACTATTTTACAACTGACCCACATTCGTTTCGACCTATTTTTTTTCTATTCGCTCCTGACATGTTTTTTTTTTCTTGAGACACTATACTCGTACCTCTATCGCTTATAAGGTCAATGAAGCCACCCCAACTTGTAAAACTCTCGGCTCCTGGTTCTCAAGGCACCAAATGTGTTGACTCGACCCCCTAATTGTCCTAACTCGCTTGAATGAGGTTTTTATACCTCCTTCTCTCCAGCGTTCAGTTTCGCTTTTGCAAAACGATATCGTGCTGGGCCTAGCTAACTCTGAATATTCCCCGCCCCTGTGGTATCGCACACAGTAAAATAAGGCCTACGCTTTGGGGTTGATCTACAATAAATCCCTTAACTTCACGTTGTGTGATTTGTTAATTCGAAGCCCCCCCCCGCTATGGGGTGGTAGGTATTTAATGTCTCCTTTCTGTGGTAACTCCCGGTTCTTTTTAGCCAAAGCGTGGGGAAAACGTCCATCGACCCTCAGCGAGTTCTACAAGGAACGAGTACGTGTCTCACCTAACTTTCGAATACTGGACCCTATTACTAATCGACCTAACAGCTTATATCATATCTTTACAATTGCCTTGTATCCCCGCCATTTCTAATGCCCCCGTGTTTATAAATTCTAGATTGTGACATAGAACCGTACCCCCCCCCCCCTCTTGTGTACGGGCTATTAAACCCTTCGTTGAATAGTGTGTTGGTTCCGCATAAGTACTGGGACTCTCTCGTCGACCTCTGTAACGATGTACTGAAACTAGATAAATGGATTTAGCTGTGGTTAGTAAACTTTGGGTGTCGCGGATGGAAGTGGAAACGAGAGAAAAGGAGATGGGAACGGATTGAATGACGAGAAAAAGGTTTTTTTTTTGCAAACTGGGTCGGCACCTCACTGCCCCAAATGAAATGGTCGCTATTCTTCCAAATGCACAACCCCAAGAACCAATACGTGTCTGGCTTTCCCCGAGGTCTGGTCTAACTTCTTCTTATAGTCGCCTTGACACCTCCGGACCGCTCACGTCAGAGGGAGAGGTAATGCACCTGTTGGAATATCCCAAATCACCCCGCCCCGCTTCCTCCGACGGACTACTTTACTGACTGTAAAAGGGGAATTTTCATTGCGTCCCTTATCATGATGCTAAACGCGTGCATGTTTCAAATAGGTTTGTTCTGGTGAGGCTTTCAACGTCCACTAGCCGCCAGGCCTACTATCCACCTCACGAAGGTTGCTGCAAAGGATCTCGAGGGTTTTCCAGTCGAGTTGCATCAACCTCCGGGTAAACCCCGCTTTAGTATGTGTTCGTCCTCCGATTTTGAACCCTCGTTCATCACGCCGACGTCCCCTCCACGCGATTTTGAAAGACTTGGAGCCCGTTCAATTAAACGCCTTCGCAGCGAACCAAGGCCCAAACATTCCAACTTGACATTAATTTTCATACTGCCTCTCGTGTCCTCTCATCCGACCCGGCCCCGCGAAAGGGGATGACCTTCCGAACTCTTCGTGATTCTCCATACAACGTTGACGCCCCGAAATCGCGTGATGAGGAAAGTAGAAAAACTTCTGAGCTGAAGGAAGTTGTGTGCTTTCTCAAGACAGCTTACGAACAACATACTCCAACGGTGAGTTCTAAGCCGAGGCCAAAGGTATTCGGGAATTTGTTAGTGAACATATAAGGTTATACAAATATTATTAATTTTATTTTTTTATTTGTTTTGAGCATGAGTTGGTTGCAGCTAGTCGCTTCCATGTTGATTTGAGGTGCCTCTGCGCGGCCGCCAACTCGGTAGAGTGTACGACTTTTGTCGTCAGGCACGGACGTCGAGTGATTTATGGGGTCCCCTTTCTTCCTTTTGGTCGTGTGTCGCCACTAACTGCTTACAAATAAGTAGGTCATTGGCCTCGTGCTAAACACAGCTGTTAGAAGCAAGCAAACAGTTCTAAATGTGATACTATTTTATCAGTTGCAGCCCCATCTTCGTCGCAATTTTAACGTTCTGGAAATATATATTCATGCAAGATCACTCACCCAAAATCGTTATATTACCAGTCCAGTCGGGATATCGACGACATGTACATTAATCCACGTCCAGGGGCTGTAGGTAGGATGTAGAAGCCCCTAAGCCGTTAAGGGTTCGTATTAAATTCGAAATCGGTTCTCTATGTCACCCGTCTACTCGCCGGTAGAAACTATAACCATATTGTATCTAATTTTTCTAGCTAAAATTTCTACTTTCATACGCCGCTCCGTAGATAGCACATAAATTACCTGATACTGGAATTCGGAATGTTTAAGCGGATCATTTCTTTCAATAGAATGGTCTCTTCCTCCCTAACCGTAAATTGATAGTTGACATGCATCGGTATCTGTTGGCCTCCACTGTACCTAATCTAGATATCTCTCCCTATCGACTATTTTAGAGTATCTAAGTAAGTATTTGCCGAGATCTACCCAGAACCCCCTTCCCCTCCCTAGAACCTTTCATATATTACCTGCCACGTTCACTTCGATTTTTTCCACTAGATTCTTATATCGTGTAAACCGTTAAAATCCTTCCCGTGCTCGCAAGGAAAACACTGTCTATACCCCCAGTTCAAATGAGCAATTTACTCTACGTTTTATATATTGGAAATGAATTATTATTAATTTTGACCAGAAGGTCCACATGTGATTTACGAATGATGTATTTAGCTCTTATTAAATTCTACTCTCCGAGTAAATTCATTCGCCGCGTTTCTACACGATTTTTATTATTATTATTTTTGATCAATGTACGCTGTCTCTTCAATTTCACAATAAATTTAGAACTTTGACTTAGCCGTTTTCGTCTGGTCATTTGATACTTATTATGGTTCTCTATTTTTTCTCCTCTAATGGCACACGCGTTATTATTAAACATTACCGCAGTCGAGTTTCATCGTTTTATATTAGTCTGAACCAAGAGACTCCAACCCGTGAATTTAGTATCGTCTAATTATGAGTCACCCCTTTTTCTTTGGTTGAATAACTTCACTACATTTAAAACTCTATAAGTTTAGTTTAAAATGGCACACAAAAGATGTCACGACGTAAGGATCTCGAAGACCGACTCCAACCAAGTTAAAACGAAAAAAGCCCTGATTCCCTCCAAACAACGCTATTTAATAATGTTTTTTCGAATAAATCGACTTAAAATTTGTGCGACTTTCGCCTTTATGAATTCAAGGTTTCACTTCCCGTTAAGTTTAGAATTGCATAACCCCGTTTCAGGATTTTTGGCCCCCGCCTGCCGAGTTGAGGTAGACACCTACCCCCCTGCCGAGACGGGTACAGGCGTGTACTCGGTGACCTGACTTCCGGGCGCCCTCCCGTAAATGATTTTCGGCGATGTAGATTATTGCGCAAAATTATTTGATTATTTTTTCTCGTACGCGTGTTGTGTCCGTAATATTGGTTGATTTCCGGCCTATAGACTAGGTGTAGCTCATTTCTATATCGTTGTTTTCGAAATCTTTCCGAGAAATTCGCTATTGATATCGATAATATAATCGATAAATTATCCCAACTAACGGAAGCTTTTCACCTATTATGTCCAGCGCTTGCGCAATCCAGTATCCTTCCTTGTGTGCTGCCTTCTAGCATTTGATTGGTGTCTACACGATCCGTGGGTGATCCCAGGACACATATACCTTCCTCTCGGTGATGACATACGTAGGCATTCGTTCCAAAATTTGATTCGACACGTTTTTTGTAATTTCGCCTACCTGTTTTGACTCTTTTCGTGATATCCGCCGCATATCTTCTGGTAATTTTTCGTAACCCATCGCTGTCCACTACCCGAGTCGGTGACACCTCTTCCATCATGAGCTAAACTACCTTTCGGGTTTCTTTTCGATTCCTGGTCCTTCCTTTTCGGTGATCTACGCCCAGTACATCCCTGTTTTTACAGTTTTTTTGCGTCTAGTTTTAGCCCAACCCATATACCCCTTTCTCGCTCCATCCAGGAATTTCAATATATTATCCTCGTAACTTTGTTTACGCGCAAAAAAAGGTCGTAAAATTTTGATCGTTAATCAAAGACTTCGTGACCCATTAACTTTTATGTCTTTTCTTAATTACCCAACTTGCATCTCCCCCGTGTTAATATAATTAGGCAATTTCGGCCAAACATCCCATCTTAAGTTAAAATTCGTGTCCATTGTCAACACTTGAAATAGCACTCAGAACCTCAGCGATCGTAAACAATTCTCTCTATGAGGATCACCTCGTAATATGTCTTCTGGACCAAAACATTCTAAAAAACCATCTTCTTTCGCCAAACCGTCACCCCCCTGTTTCGTTATCGCTGGTTGGGTATCGCTTCGTTTCTACCTTAGAATGCAAATTTATCGTCGTTCTCCAAGTGCCCTTACACGCATCGTGAGACCGGATCCCAAGGTTAGCTCAACAGTAAATCAACCTAGAGTGTTTCGTGTCTTTAGACCGCCCTTAGTCTCCGTGATTGGCGAAAAATTATTTAATTGATTTTGGGAATGATCTGATTCGTTGAGCTCCATCACGCCTCTTTTCAATTATTACGTGGTTAACACCTATTACCGACGTAGGTTTCTATAATAAAGCTTCTAGTATGTCCCAGAGATGTCCATAGTCTGTTCGTTTCTCCCTATTCTCTGAACGTATTTTAATTTATGAAAAAAAAAATTCTTTACGTTCCTTTACCCCAAACAGGTCCATTACATGTTTCTTCATTAACAGTAGTCCAGTCTCTTTAACCCTCCCACTCCGGAGTGGGATAACACGCTTCCCCCAAACGAGAGATTTTAGCGATATCTAATTTATTTTTTACATCACATGCTCTATAATTTAGGTAGTCATAGACGTCCAAATTGATAAACTTGCCATTACAATCAGGGTACCATTATGACGAGCTGGAGGCAAACTGCGTGACTATATTTTTGGCACCGAAAGGGCACAGAAGGATTCGAAAATGCTTTGATTAATCTACGACATCGGTCGTACGTTGAACACCAAAGAGCGCACATTGAAATAACCAGACCCTGCGCAGAAAAGTAAAATTCGCTAAAGTGAGGCAATGACTTTTCTGCACAGGTTGGAATGGAATAAGATTTCGTAGCAATGCTAAAAATGAGCGAGGTGGGTAAATTATAACACATTTTTAAAAGTGGTGTCTAACTAAATAGTGTAACAAAATGTTCAGGTTTGGACACAAGCCCAAACTTTTGTTCACCCGATTTGGGATTTGATTTTTTACGCGGCCAACAATTTGTCTGCCATTGTAAAAAGGACTAGTAATTCGTAAGCAGATTTAATTTTCGATTACTAGCAAATGGTGATATTATAGTGCGATTTGCCTGTATACTGTCAGATTCATTTATTGACAAATTGCAAAAAAGGAGTCTGTAAACATGCCACGAGTGAGATTGTATTAGATGCATTTTCACAAAATTGCTGAATTCAAAGTTACCTATGTAATTGTAGTAATTACCCTGCGATATATCATTGCAATAAATTCAGTCACACCTACGTCAATGGGCAATAAACAAATACATACATATAACCCTACTTCTAAGAGATCGCCTTTTTATATAATAAAGCGCATTTGAAGTGAAATGACACTTAACTGAGCTATATAAATGCTATGTTTTTATTATTACTGCCTCCATATATATATAATTATAACAACTTCATACGTTCTGTACCAGTAAATTGTTTTAAATAGTAATATAACAGTAAAAAAATGAATATATTATTCTAGGAAACACGTTTCTACATGTTATGGAGCACCGATGACCGTGCAGAAGAGATGCGACGAATCAGAAATCACATTCCAGCACCTCGAAGAGCACTTCCCGGGCATGCAGAGAGTTACAATCCCCCACCAGAATACATCCTCGATGAAAGGGAGGTATGTATCCACAAGCATTCATGTATCCGCTCTGTGGCTGTGTTGGCATCGCATCTGGTTCCCGCCGAGGCGCCGTGAGTTCAATTCCTCGGCTGGCTAAATCCTCCTATCACGATACAAGCAACATTTGCCTGGCACACTAATTGCCCTTATTCCCAATTTCTTATTTCTTTTACTACAAAACATTTGGCCGAGGCGGGTCATAAAATGGACTGTAGAAAATCAATACTGCTAGTTCCTATGCGCAGGCTGCATTGAAACACCTGTAAAACAGACTCTAAATACTCTCTTAGATATTCCGGTGTGAATTTGGTTATCCACCAGTAAATTAATCTGTACAACACAATGTGTTTCTACATCAGTCAAACAATGAAGTAACCCGTTGATGTAATTTTCCAGATGAAACAATGGAAGCGTATGGAGAACACCCCATGGAAGAGGAAGTACACATTCCTGCCCCAGAAGTTCTCTTCCCTGAGGGAGGTGCCGGCCTACTCCAGATACACGAGGGAGAGGTTCCTGCGTTGCCTCGATCTGTATCTTGCCCCACGTGCCATCAAGATGAGGGTAAATGATTTATGTAAATATAACCCCTAGAGCCTCTGATATTTTTTAAAAGTGAACTGTCAAAATGCTGATTGCACGGGAAAGATTTTCGCATTACATTTGATTCCAGATAAATTTACTGATTTTAAATGTATTTCAAAATAAAATACTGTTTTTGAAAGCAGATGAAAGAGTATTTCAGATGATGGTATTACAAATCAACATAAGCAATTTAAAAATATTAAAATTTTAAATGCAAACTAGATAAAGTTTTAAATATCGTTTATCAACGGTTTTTATAGTGTAAACTGTAATTACCAATTTACCCACAAACTAAAAAATGGGAAATGTATTTCAAAAGTTATTGTCACCTTCCTTTTTTTTTCATTTTATGTAAAAAAAATATTTAACTTCCAAACCTTGACAAATATTTTTCAAATGATAAATGTTGTTTCATAAAATTATTTCAAGTTTTTTGGGACCGTCTATGGTAAACTTTTAAATATAAATACAAAGCGTGATGTTTTCTCTTTCTAACACTGTTTAAATCCTATACCTCACCGCAGTATAAAATTAATTTTATTAGTCCGTATCAGGCTAGGATAAATATCTCCAAAAAAAAAACTCTACCGGTGTTGGACATCTGAAGAAATATCTCCCGAAATTGCTCTAGGGATTAATTTACTTTATATTTATTGTGTTAGCCAAGGTATAAGCCGATTATGGTGATTTTTTGCATGGTAATAACTCGGCTTCAATGTGAATTATGGATCCTTGGATTTCTTAGAAGAAAAGCAGACATTGTGATCTGTACCATTCATTTAATCAAATAATATCGAAACAGTTTTTATACACACATATTCGTGAAATCATAAATCTATTAGAAAAACACAAGAGAAATACGGTTATTGTAGTGACCGGCATTCGAACTCGGGGCTTTCTGAGTGTGCTGTAACCGCTGAGCTATCACATCAACATTCATCTATGAGACATCCAAAAATGTCTCTATCTCAGATGCTTGTATGTATCAGGTTACATTTATGTCTAGCTAATAAACATACTATTTTATGCATTATTACTCTGTATATATATAAGTATTACTAGTATTTGTATTCTATGTTTTATATTACAACCTTATTTTTTAATTATGTTTTTGTAGGCGTCATGCATGGTAAAATTTATTACTTTTTAAAAGATTTTTGCCAATTATTAAATACATATTGTGTAAATAACATTGTGAAAACAGTTACATTAATGTCTTATTGTTTCTCATTTCAGCTGACGATTGAACCCCATCAACTTGTCCCCAAGCTGCCCAACCCCCAGGACCTCCAGCCCTTCCCCACCCACGAGAGCATGGTGTTCCGAGGCCATACCGACATTGTCCGCTGCATCGATGTCGACCCCACCGGGCAGTATCTGTACTCGGGTTGTGATGATGGAACCGTCAAGAGTAAGTTGTGATCCGATAAACCTGCAAGAGTTTTATTTTACACCTCACAAGAGCGCCCCTGTCTGTACAGTGTAAAGACAGGGGCATTATAGGCCGGTTTGGCAGCATTGTGAGGCAGATTAAGCTAGGTATTTATTAATGCAGGTCTTGAAGAGGATTATATATTACAAGAAAGAGAGAAAACAGATGCCGATAGCTCGTTCCACGTGTGAGCTTACTTACGCAAAAACGAGTCGAAGAAACGATCCACTAATAATAATAATAATAATTGGATGACTTGTATAGCGCCATTTTTGTGCAAAATCACCTCAAGGGCGCTGTACAAACTTATAATACATTTCTACAGTGATCTATGTTATTACTTAACTATTTATGGAGAAAATATACAGTACAATACTTACCTGGTAGGTCACTTGAGATTAACACTTAATTAACATTATCTAATTGTTTATTGGCGAAATTTAGATACAGGATTTAGGACTTAATTGAAAAATTGAATATAACTCTCGTGAAGCCAACATTGACAGTGAACAGGTGTTCCACTCGTGTCCATCGAGTTTTACGTATGTGCACCGGTGCACAGGAAATCAATGCTGCTAGCTCCTTTGAGCAGGCTCCATTGAAATACCTGTAGAACAGACTCAGCATGCCCCCCTTGCGTCTGCATTAGAGATGGCAAACGGTCTATTAACAACGGATTTTCAATTAGACGGACCGCCCTCCTTTGCACAGAATCAAGTGGGTTTATTTGCCGGGAAACAATAGAATATTAGTACTTAAGTAGAACAGACTGAGAAAAAAGGATTAACTGGACATCGTCCATCCTCTAGTAATGCACAACAGTTAAAAAGATAAGAGTACAAAATCATGTGTAACTCAAATACATATTATTATAGCTCTATCCAGTAAAATGTACTTTTTCTGTCTGCACTCATGACTTGTTTGCGGAGAGGAATTTTATAAATTATTCAATCTTTGTTTTATAATATTGTAATGTTTGTACTATTTCCAGTTTGGGAGATCAGCTCCGGCCGCTGCCTGAAGACCACCAAGATAGGCGAAGAGCCCGTGAAGAGCGTGATGGCCACCCCGGTCACCTCGCTCTCGCTGCTCGCCGTCACCTGCGGCAACCGGATGCTGCTGTTCTCGCCGGGTCGGGGCGTCGGAGACTACAAAGTGGCCGAGAGGACTGATGAACTGCTAGCTGAAGCTCCTGATAACTCGGAATATATTGGTAAGTGGATAGTTACATTTATTAAATTAAACTCAATTTGGCAAAAATGTTAGTTAGCCATTGTCATTCTTAACCGATGATATGTAATACCATAATAAGTGCAAAAAACTACATTTTCTTAAAGTTATACAAAAATAAAGAGAAAATTTTTGGCTTCTGTATTGATTAAAAATAGCCAAAACCAGGGTGTCGGGGGTAAAGGGCACAAACTTCGGGAGGTAATTCTTCACGATAGTGCAATACTTGAATTGAGTCGTGTAATTTCTATACCCGCTATATCAACTTTCATTGATTTGGAGAAAACCGCAAAAAACTGTCACATCTTTAGCGTACATAAGTAATTGCATTTCAATTTTTTATATTATGAATTGGAGTAATAAAATTTCGAAAATCATTTATTTTTCTATATATGTCTAGCAATAATTAAGTAATTTCGATAAATAAAATGGATAAAGCGGATTTTGATACTCACTTCGTGATTTTGAAAGTCAACTGAGCCGACATGGCGGGTTTAGAAACACACGCGTAGATCATTTTGACACACGAGCGTGGCGTCAAAGCGGCGGCCATATTGTATTTTGGCAAAATAACTGCTTGTGATTGGTTGAATCCGATATAGCGGGTTTTGATAAATAATAACTTTCTGTATGATATAGCGGATTTGGTTTCTCACTCGCAGTTTTAACATGGTTTTTGGTTGTGATAAGGAGGGTTTTGAAACTCAATTTTAGGCTCATCTTGTTGCTCGCAAAAATGTGAACAAGATGTCATACTCAGATCATTTTGTCAAAAAATCGGATATAGCGGGTATAGAAATTATAGGATTCAATTGTTTCTATGGAAAAATGAATATTTTAGTATGGAAAAAAAAAACAATGGAATTTCGAAAATGGTAAAAAATCTTTTTACTTCTACCATCATGTAGAATCACCTCTCGACGTTTGTGCACTTTACCCCCGGACACCCTGTATGTATATACATATTTTTATTTAACCACTAAAAATATACCAAACATGTCTAAAGAAAAGTTTTAAATTCTTTTCACTATGCATTTTCATATCAAGTATAGTTGTTAGCATTGCATTAAAATATGTACTGTGATTAAATTCATGAACTCAGGGCCTTACTAATAAACATGTTTTAAATTTTCCACAACTGATTAACAAATTTATTAGTTGTGTAAATGTGCTTAATGTTATGTAAAATTATCAGAGGTTATAGAAAATGCACACAATGGGTGGCAAAGTATCAAATTTTGACCATGATTACATTTGCATTCCCTTTCATTATTAATGGCTCAGTTAAGAAGCTTGCCCGAGGCTGTGAGTTTGTCCCTTTGTCCCTACGCCACTAAAAGTATATTATTATAATGCATCATTATTTTACAGCTGACGACAGAATTAGAACAGCTGTCCAATGGGAGACGGTAACCCCCGACCAGTGGGACCTCGGCATCAGAATCAGCGTCAGCCACTTCAAGGAGGTCAAGCAGGTTGTGTGGCACGGGAGGGGAGACTACGTCTGTGTGGTGCTGCCCGAGGGTCTCAACCGCTCCGTAGTGGTCCACCAGGTATCTCGCCGGAGATCGCAGCTTCCGTTCTCCAAGGCTAAGGGCATGGTGCAATGCGCACTGTTCCATCCCATCAGGCCTTTCCTGTTTGTTGCAGTAAGTTTGACAATAATTTGTTCTCTATTCTAAATTTGTTATGCTTTTAGTGGGTGTACTAATTTCTTGAGATCAACTTTTAAATTCCAATATTAATAGCTCTCTTTCTAAATCTATATTATATTAAATTCCAATATTAATAGCTCTCTTTCTAAATCTATATTATATTAATTTCCAATATTAATAGCTCTCTTTCTAAATCTATATTATATGTCTGACCGTAATAGAAAAGAGATAGTAGAGTTTTATGAGAACATATCATTTGGTGGCAGATAAAGCACTATGTTTGACCCGAGTTGTTAATATCATTATTTTTGTCAGCAATCAATCAATCCATATGTATTATTTTTCAGACCCAGCGTATAGTGAGGGTCTACGATCTGGTGAAGCAGGAGCTAGTGAAGAAGCTGCTCACGTCGGCCCAGTGGATCAGCTGTATGGCCATCCATCCCGCCGGCGACAACTTGTTGGTGGCGTCGTATGATAGGAAAATGATGTGGTAAATACAATTTTTATTACCTTCAAATTTCTATACTTATCCAATCGTCCAATATAGATTTCCAGGCGATTGGTTTTGGATTCTGCCACGCTCATTCCAATAATCATACCTCTGAATATTAATATTGTAACATATTAACTGCTTACTGTGGCTTAGAGCCAATAAATCAACCTTTAATTTCACCATTTATCCCATATTTTTAGGTTTTACAAAAAAATAAATTGTTATATTTATAAACAAGTCAATTCTGTATGCTAGTTACCGAAATTGTGACCTACGTAGTACTTATTTGGGGCAAAATTGAAGATTACTCTTTCTGTATTTTGTCTATGGTCTACTCGAAATGTTTATAGTCACAGGCCGAGGTTCGTAGAAAATGTATTTAACAAAGGTTGGCTGATACAGGCACTTTTGGGAAAAAGCCGCATTGTGCCGCTCACAAGCTTTAACGTGGTTCGAAGTCCAGTTGGAGTCCGAAAGGAACGATCGCTTTCACTTTTCATTAGGTGTATAATATTAGTTTTTGGTAAATCTACGTTATTTTCCTCCCACTTACGTTTGTACATATGAGTCAAATCGGAGTCAATAAAATTTGATAATCAGTAGCAGTGAAAGATAGAAAATTTTGGGGACGTCAAAGGAAGACAAGCATTATCTGCACTGGAATGATATAATGATATGATAATCAAATTAAAGTTGAAATAATATTTTTTAGAGTAACAATATGGTGTACAGTAGTGAAAGGTAGAAAAAGTTGGCGACACCTGAGGTAAACATGGAGCGATCAAGTGAAACAAATACTTGTTTATGATAAAATTAGGTGTATGTAATCTCCAAAGAAAGGGGTGTAAGGAGAATGTATTACGTGGACGTGAATTGTAGAATACACCGTGCGATCAAGTGAAACTAATACTTTAAAACATTTTCAATTCTTAACAATAATATTGTGTATTTCCACCTTAACTACACCTTAGGTTCACTAGAATTCACAACCTCAAAACTTTACTCCAAACCATTCATATCCTCGATTCTAGATCATCAAAACATAAGTATCACTGCAAATATTCCTCAGATTTTTCCCTTTTATTCTGAACATTAGTTTTAATATAATAATTAGTATAATGTTACAAACGCATTATAAATACATCATTGCAAATGCATTGAGTTGCTTGTCGCCACTTATATTGCAGAGAATTCAAATCTCTCAGTGGAAAATGGTTTTAGTTACGTCACGACTTTCTAGCCAATCACCGCTCCCCCCCTGTGTGAGCTAACCTTAGTCACAGGCATCAAAAAATTTCAATTTTTTTTAAATGTAAGCAGATGTTCTATTAGTAAACAAATTAGAATGGCGTCTACGAATATTACGAACATATTTTGGTATTCGATAGAAGCTTAATCAAACTAACGACTAAACATCTTAGTTTATTGCGGGTATTAATAAATAAATTCATCAAAATTACCTACCTACGCGATTCATAGCAATTGTCGCATATGTGTGAGCTATGGAGTTTCACCAAAATACGTACATTGTGTCAAACATACTTCTTGGTGAGCTAGATTGTGTTGAAAAGGTTATCATTGAATATATTATAATACCTTTGAATATTATTTTTCTTACATTTCCCTTATATTTTCGTTTGCAGGTTCGACCTTGACCTCTCCAGCAAGCCCTACCAGACCCTGCGCCTGCACAGCGCTGCAGTTCGAGGAGTCGCCTTCCACAAGAGATACCCCCTCTTTGCATCTGGATCTGACGATAGGAAACTCATCATATCTCACGGAATGGTATACAAGTAAGTACCCACTTCAAAATAAGTAATATTGGATATAAAAACAAATGTTGGGTAGGTACCCATACAATAATAAAAAAGAACACATTTTAAAAAGTGGTAGTACCTACCAATCTTATCCAATTGTTATTGTTCTTATTATTTGTTAATATAAAATGCATAGACTATGATGGCAACATTACAAGAAAGGGGGAAGAAAGTTTATTTAATTTTGGTATTATTATGTTGTCAGTTATGTGAATTTTATTTGAGATAAAAATTATTGATCTGAGTTTGTTTTCAATTTTATGAGTATAAAGTTACCATCTTTTTTCATTCTAATCTCATCATTGTTTTTTAAACAACTTTTTAACTTAAAAATTACTGATAAGAAAAAAAAAACGTTTCCGTCACCTTCTTTTTTGTCGTATCATATAAAAATGATTCATAAAAAATTTATTGAGTTTCCTAATTCTTTTCAAATTGTGTTCGTAATCCTTGGTTTCATAGAGATGTACTTTTGAATTCTTTTTGCTTCGGAAAACAGATGCATTATAGTAGATCAATATACTTTATTATTTATATTTCTGCATGATTTTCAATCAATCAATCAAAATATTTACGCTGTAATATTGGTATTAGTGTTTTAGTGTTTTCATTTTCCGTAGAAGCATAAATACTCAACCAATATTGGTTTCTGTAAACGTGCCAAATTAGCAATTATTGATGTGGCTTTTAAATCATTTTGAATTCAATATTTATCAGAATTTCTTTTAAAAAAATTGCCCCTTATTTACCCTTTCGAAGATGGTTTTTATAAACAAAGATTTTATTTGCACTCAAGTTTTTCTAATTTTAGTTTTTATTGCTTTGCGGAATTTCATTGTTTTGTAAACAAATAAAAATTCTTCTCCAAATATAAATGTGTTCAAGGTTGAATCGATGCTCGAGATTTTCAAATTGTGATTTTTATTACATTATAAGCACAATTTAAATCATCTAAGAACACGCATTAAAAAATTTAAAAACGAATATACTATAACTATTTTTGTAAAATGATATGGTAAATATGAACTACTGTGAATCCGGCCCAATGAACTCTAGAACTTTTGTTTGAATCACTTTCTTTTTCAAAATTGGAATTGGAGAATTGAGACAAGCAATAAAGTACCTACCCATTTATGTAATAATATTTTTAACATAAAATTTCAATTTAAAAAAAATGGAACTATTTATCGAGAATTCAGACTATCCCCATTAGATGAGATACAAAGTTCCACTTTTTTACCTCCAATATTACTGTTAAGGCGATGCACTACATCGTGTAATATTTTTAATTGAGCCGCTATCAATAACAACCCTTACGTAGATGGCGATAAGGTTTAAATTCCCGCTTAACACCATCCGCCTGTTTTGATTTATGCAAGAAAAAAACATGGCCAAAAAGTGCCTTTTATTTTATTTTGTGGATGTTCAGGTATAAATATTTAATTTTTTCCGATCATTTTATAAATAACTTAAATTCCCACATTATACAATAAAATCATAACCGAAAATGGGTTCGCAAGTAGGAGATTTTGAACTTTAAAGCAGTTTTCATAGGCCTATACATTATTTTTTTCTGGGCTTATAAAAAGACTTATCTAAAAAATACTCGATTATTTCAAAGGTAAATATGTATTCTACTCGCAGCAAATTTTCGATCCAAAAACACATGATTTTGCATTACTACGTATGGCATCGCCTTAACGATTATTGTGAAATCAGACATGAGCGCATCAGTAGAATACTGTTTGCTCATTAAATACAAAATTTGACTTCCAATGCTCTAGCGCAAAACGACCGGAAGCTACCGAATCCGGTCCCAGCGCAATGCTACTCGCGTGATAATAGTGTAACACATTTCAACGAGATATTTCGCGCTAATGTCCTAATATTTTGGCTGTGAAAATCCTAAATCGTAATATCTTTACAAGAGTTAGATTATTCTGAGAAAATTACATAAAATGCTGAAATTTCTATGGCTGGTTTAAAAATGAGTATTTTTCCACTTTCAGTGACCTCCTCCAGAACCCACTGATAGTCCCCCTAAAGCAGTTGCAGACCCACGAGCACCATGAGGACTTTGGCATCCTCGGAGTCACCTTCCATCCCATGCAGCCATGGGTCTTCTCCGCTGGAGCTGATCAAACCATCCGACTGTACACATAATTCTATATACACTATCAAACCTGTTGATAACTTTTTTTTTTATAATGATGATGTAATAAATGTTATTTGCCCATTTTTATGTTTTCTTATTTTTGTCTCTCACTAAAATCTCCCAAGCAAGGAATATTGTAATGACTTTGGATAGGTGGGAACTGGCAGGATATGAACATTTTAAACATAGACATCCAAGTTGATAGACTTGCCCTAACATAGAATCTGGTTATCATTTCGACGAGCTGGAGGCAAACCACGTGACCATATTTTTGACACCAGTAGGGTTCAAGAATGCTTTGAATAAACTACAATGTCAGTCATACATTGACTGCCAAAATAACCAGACCCTTCGTAGGAAAGTAAAGTTCACTAAATTAAGGCAGCAGTTTGCCGCATAGACCATTGTGAAACCTTTCTGTGCAGGGTTTGAATGTTCCTTTTTAACCTAACTGCCTACAAATCAGCGTGCGTAGCGGTACAAAAATGAGTTGAGTAAATTGTAAACGTGTCTAACTAAATAGTGTAACAAAATAATTAGATTTTGGAAATAAGTCAGAACTTTTGTTTACCTGATGTCGGATTTGTAGTTAAGTTTTTACGCTGCTAACTTGCTTGCCATTGTAAAAAGAAATAGTAATTCATAAGCACATTTTACTTTAGGACTAAGACTCCTAAATTTGGTTTGTTCCCCTTTCCTTGATGGTCTGGTCTATCAATTTTAATGACTACAATTTAAAATAACTAGTCATTAGTAAATAACCTTTCAGTCATGTCATCTTTGACAGCTCATGTCTCCTGGAATGTTATATATATGCAGGTTTGACACCAAGACCTGCTAAATATTCCACATCGCAGAATGGACGTGCTGGCCCAGCCTAGCATGAAAAGAGGTGTGGTGCTGGTTAATGATATCTCTAGGCCTCTTGGCATTTTCAACATTAGCCTTGAAGGTTTGTGGAGTCATTTTAGGCAAAAACTGTAAAATATATTGTTACTGTACTGATAGGGTTGCCAGACTGCTCTATTTCAGACCCAAAAATTGATCTTGTCCTCTAATTTAAAATCTTCAATAGAGGACAATACTTTGTCGTTTTAATTTGGAAAAAATAAATGAATCAGCGTGATTTCGCGCGATGTGCTGCGAGGCGGCAGCGCGGCGCGGGCGGCTGAGTCGAAATGCGGAACACGGTCGGGCAAATATTGCTGGCCGCCTATTTCCTCTGCTAGGTGAGGTGACGCGTGACGTTAGAGAGCGTGTTTTTTCGTCTGTACGCAAGTAAATCGAATTGAAGATGCCTTTTTTGGAATGGCAGTCCAGCAAATTTTTCGAAAAATGTCTACTTCTCAGGCTGAAAAATACACTACTATATTTTTGGAGTGGTATCAAAATGTACTGACATATATAGAATCGCGATTTGATTTCTCAGAAAACAGTAATTTCCATTGTTTGCAGCCGCTGACACTGACGAAAGAAATTAAGTTCCAGGATTTGTGCATCATGGTAACAAAACTACAGATACCTAATATTAACCTTGATGCATTGTATGAAGAGTTCTGTATATTAAAGCCTCTCCTGACGAAAATTATAGACGATAAGAAAATGTTCTTGAAATTTCGATTCAGATTCTCAAATCTACGGATGAAAACAAAAATCTGCTAAAAATAATACAATACGTATTTTTCATCCCCGTTTCTAATGTCCAAGCCGAAAGGATTTTTCCTTGTGTACGAATACGTGGACCAAAACCGAAATAAGTTAAATGCAAAATGATTAATTAAGGTCGTACTACTTACTTGGCTTCGATTAACGTTGTGTATTAACATTGTTTTTTTATTAATAAATGTAACTACTGATACCATTACAGCATTTTATTAAAAAAATATTGATGTCCTTTATTTTCATCATTTGTCCTTTATTTAATCGTATCAAATCCTCTAATTCAGAAAATGGGAGCTGGCAACCCTATGTACTGAGTACTGTGAATAGAAAACTTCACACAATGTTGATTAGTACTCTGACTTGACAGTTCTCAACAGGGGCAACGTTCGTACGCTCTGGCGGAATAAAAAGGTACTATCACACACGGCTACCATCTTGACAGGATTGACCGAACACGTAACACACAATCAAATTTACAGACAGATGAAATGTAAAGTGGTTGAGGCAAAACAGGACTTTGCCACATTCAGTCAATTAAATTTCATGTATTTATTTATGTAAATTGTATCATGATCGTTTATTGTAATAGTCTTAATTATGTCTAAAACTGGACACCTGAAAGCTTCCCCACGAAGAAGAAATAATAAGGCGTCATTAAAAGAAATTTTGTTAGAGGCCATAATGCCAAAATGTATAATTTACAATATAAGAAAAACTTGTCGAATTCCGCTGCACATAATATGCAAAAATATATAAATAGCACTTGGTTTCAACTTAATTACTACAAGAAATAACTATTTACATTGTGGGAGCATAGGACGGTAGATGGTAAAAAATGCATTAAAGTTCCATTTTTTCTCAATTAAAATTAAGTTCTCAGGTTAGGAAATATGCATAAATTATTAAAATAAACCAAACTAAACCCTAAAAATCTATTTTGTGCAGGTGTCACTTAAATAGTTGTCTCCATGATATATTTAAGTTAAAATCATATGTTGTTTTTTAAAGAGTCTTTGCATGTAGTGGAATTCAACAAGTATACCTAATATAAATTATTATAACGTGTGAAAGGTCTCTCAAAGTCTTCCAGTGTCTTAGCAGCTATTATGCTAATACTATTGATTGTTCATAACAAATTATGGTTAATATTTTTCTGAGTAAATTTAAAAAAATAAATAAATGTTTTAAAGTATTTTCAACTTGGATCATGGTAAAACTGATGTACAGAGCCAGTTGTCTGAATATTTAAATCAAGGAATGCTAGAGCTTTTCTCGCTTCATTATTTATGAGAAACAGAACACTCAAAAGTTATCATCAGTGCAAAACTAATACAAGTACATTTTTTCTGATGTATTTTTAAATAATATGTAACTATGCTGAAGTCTGCCACACTCGTATATAAAAAATAAATAAATGCAGCTTACGATCACCACAATAGTCACAAATATAACACACAAGTAACGATAATATTCATTATCATTTTCGACATCACCCGTCTTCACTAATGAATTTGCAAACCTAAGAAAATTCTGTTTTCAAAACTCCCGCCTAATATTTTAAATCAAAACCCGCAATAAAAAAACGACTATAGCGCAGCATGACGGTAGCGCCGCGAACCACCCACCCGTCACTATCCCGAACTTTTTAAACCCAAACAAACTCTTCCCGAGCCACGCGAAGGAACTAATTCCTAATTCCTTGACTTTCGTTCGCAGCGGTCTCGCATTCGGTCGTGCATGTCTGTCGTTCGCGTTCAATATTTTATTATTATCATTGTTTTGTGACATTTTGTGTTCATTTCAACTGGCGCAAGATTAAACTGTAGCCAGTGAAAGCATTGTGTATCAACTCTTGCATAAACACAACAATGTGCATCGTGAAACTTCAACTGTGATAAGCAGCAGCTGGAGATCGTGTTCGTTTAGTTGTTTAGTAAATACTCTCAACTTTTAGTTTATAAATAGTTTTATGTGTAAAAAGTGACAGTGAATAAGATAATGTCGTCGGCAATGGATGAGACCGATTTGGACATCAAATCTCCGATGAAGCGGTTGGGATCCACCAGAAAACTCCTCGTGTTTAGCAGTGAGTACACATTTTACCTCTTATGCTAATGTCATCTTGGTAAAAGTGAAAACCCTTTCTCGTGTTCCTTTCAGTGTCTGTAAAAACTTTGTCAAATTATCAAGTAGTGTTTGTTGTACAATTTAGCAGACTTTGCGGTTACTAAGCCGTTATTTCATTGTAGTTTCAAGATCTAAATGGGCGTAAATAATGTAATTTACCATTTACCGTAATTTTAAATTGCTGTTTTTATAGACAGCTGTTTTGAGATGAAAAACAAAACGGAAATATTTTTTTGTCTCTATTTTTAAATAAGTTGACGTAAATAAATGGCACATTTTAGAATTAAGAAAGTAAATCTTAGATTGTTTGGAAATAATATAGAGCGGATGAACGAGAAAGGAGTGTAAGGAGAATTCAGTCAGGCGCTTTCAAACCTTCCTCTTTCTCGTCTCTTTTCCCCTCCCTACTCCTTTCATCCTCACAACATTCCCCAAATGGGGATTTTTATTGCCTCCGATAGTAGGTAGTAGGGGGCAGTTGGGACTAAACTTTAATAATAATAATAATTGGATAATTCGTACAGCGCCGTTTTTATGAAAAACCACCTCAAGGGCGCTGTGCGAATTGACTTCATTCAAAAAGTCGATGTAAACGAAAGGTGTTCCTTTTTCAAGTTTGCTAGTTGTAGGTACTAGTTTATCATTCTTGTATGCAGCGAACGCCAATCTTGTTATCAAAACTTGTACGGTAAGAATGTTGGCGCCTAAAACTAGCCGCCCATGCAAATGGTCGCTGGTCGGGGCCCGCCTTGAAGGTACTTTATGCAAATTACTATTGCTAGTCACAGCCGATGTCAATATTATTATGCATTGATTATGAAAATCCTGTCTGTTTCTTGGTGTCTAGTCTGGTATAAAAGTCCTGGCCAACTTTTGGTAAGATCCTATAACAATTTCCAATATTAATATTAACGAACTACACTGACTGATAAATTAAATACCATATTTTATTGTACGCTGTACGAGAACTTTACCAAAATATGTAGGTAGATATATTATGTAAATTGACTTTTTTTATTAAAACTTTTATATTAATTTTTCACTTCTTTGTTTTTGACCGGATTTTTTGCTACAGGAATACATTACGTAACTTTTTTATTTGTAACATTTTGAAACCACTTATTTAAAGGGTAAACCACTATAAATTGAAAAAAAGGAATTTAATTTTTTTTATTTTATAAAGGCTGTATGTATTCTGTAGCAGATAATCTGTTTGTTCTGTGGTTTGTTTGGATTATCTAAAATAGCATAAACTCTCGAACGGTGAGCTCTGATATGTTGAAATCTGTACAATTTTTATCTGGAATTTATAGGTCAATCCGTCTATTATCAGCCCGCAGCGTCGTTTTCATCGTGAGCTATGGAGCTCTGAAATATTTATTTGTGAAAAAAAAATGACGACATGTTTTTAAATATTGTTAAAAAGAGTTTTGCAACTGCTAGTGTATTTTTAAATAATTCCTACATTAGTTGCCAATTGTTGCTCAATAATTCAAACACCCAAAGGGAAATTAATTATATTACACGCAATATGAATGATTTTCTCAATAAAACATATTTTTGTCTTATTGTACAATAGATTCTTGAAATCGTTATCTGATTTTCGCAATAATTTTATTACGTAATAAGCTTGGATTTATTTTTTATTGCACAATGCACATTCTTTTCACTATCTAGGTATTAATTCTGTATTTTGATGATTGAGGGTATTAAATCTAAACAATACTATATAGAAACATGTTTTAGAATAATAAATTGACAGTGTCTACAAAATTATTTGTAATTTCGCTACAGTTAAACTTGGACTTTGTCCGTGTGAACTCAGCAATATATTATGTTCGTATATAAAAAT
This sequence comes from Hesperophylax consimilis, assembly GCF_061612785.1. Lineage (NCBI taxonomy): Eukaryota > Metazoa > Arthropoda > Insecta > Trichoptera > Limnephilidae > Hesperophylax > Hesperophylax consimilis. Next base: position 24,729,862 of record NC_142853.1, read on the forward strand.
TATTACTGAAGTAAATATAAACTATATGCAAATATGTATTCAAATTGATATACCAACCAATCTGCTGGTATATCAATTTTCCGTTTCTGTGATTTGTCGGTAAATGAATCTGACAATATACAAGCAACTCGCACTGTAATACCGCTATTGAGTCCTCGAAAATAAAATCTGCTTTCGAATTGCTTATCATTTTTTCAATGGCGGCAGATGCTCGAGCGATCTGTGAAAAACCTAACTACAACTCTCAAATCGGGTAAACAAAAGTTTGGACTTGTTATAAAATTTAATATTTTGTTATACTATTTACTAAGACCATTTTACAAATGTGTTATAATTTACCCACCTAATAGCGTCGCTTCGCCAAGTGAATCGTTTAAAAACGAACATTCACACCCTGCGTAGAAAAGTACCACAATGTACCTACTGCTCTGCAAACTTTTGCCTTACTTTACTTTTATGCGCAGGTGTGTCTGTCGATGTGCGCTCATCGATTATTCAAAGCATTCTTGAATCTTCCTGGTGCCAAATATAATATGGTCACGTGGTTTGCCTCCAGCTCCACAAAATGGAACCCAGATTTCGTGTTAGGGCAATTTATATATGTTTGCTGAAGCAAAAAATCTCTCAGACGGTGAGCACTGCTTACAGATACAGATTTTTTTGTTGTTGAACTTTATTTTTTATTTTTTGTCACATCATCCCAAGATTAAACCGAAGAAAATCCACAGAGGAGATAATTTATTTATCTATGGAAAATTCAAATAAATTTTGTAGGTACCTACCCGCCTTCAAATAATAAAGAAAAACATTCCAATGGAACTAATGGATGTCTTCACAATGGGAAGCGATGTACATTCTACAGTAATATTATTTAGTTAAATATTATGACGAATTCAAAGTTTAGTTAGTTACAATATCTATGTAATTCGTCCAGCTCGCTCGACACGTTAGTTGACTTTGGTAATTAAAAGAGTCATCAACTAATTAAAGTGTGTCGCCCATTTTAATTTTGATATATATCTGTGTGTAAGCGATGTGTTGTTTCATTGACAATACAATATTATTATTATAGTAATTAGCTGCCATACTAGCGATTTAGAAATGCTCTATTATCTACATTGATATCGATATATTAAAAAAATATATATTGAAATTATCTGAAAGACCTTTCCTTAGGAGATAGACACCTATCATCGTGGACTTTTCTGTAGGCCTTATTAAGAAATACAATTCCGTAGTACATTATTTTGATGTTTCTCATAAGATTTAGCAATGTAAGCGCCCGAAAATATTTTTGACTTAATTACAAAACATAGCATTTTCTCTTCTTTTTATAACTATAATATGCATTATATACATATAAAACTTCCGGAAGAAATTCTCTAAATGATAGTGAAAACCCTACCCAAATTCGTTTCGTAGTTTAGAAGAACTAACCGCACAGACAGACGCGGATAGCGAATTTGTTTTATACTATTTAGAGAAAATTGTTAATTCAAATTTTGACTGCCCTGACTCTATAAATTTTGTGTGATTACAAGTACCTGCGAAGCATACTAGATGGAATATATTATTTCACAACAATAACTTCGTGTTCAATTATATTGTGGGGAAAATATACAAAACCAAATTAGTTCACCACTTTTTAGTTAATGTAAATAACGAGTATCGTAATTTATCCATTTGCTTAAGTATTCACAATGTTTTTTATTTTTTTTATTACTAGTATATAAATTTCAAGGGTTCAAAAGCTAGCGTGATTTTTTTTTTATTAGTGTCTATTTAATTACAGGTTTGATGAGAGTTATTTTTTTAGTTAGTTAGTTATGATAATAACCCAACAAGTATATTTATTTAATGATAGATTTTTGGAATATTTTTTTTAGTTCTGTTATTTATTTATTTATAAATTCGCGCCCGGCTAGGCTTCTACATGTTATTTTTTTACAAAGAACATCTAAATAAACAACAAAATCAAAAAGACAAAATAAGACATAATAAAACACAACCTCTTAAACAAAAACAATGTCAAAACGAAATAAAGTGGTTACTAGACACTCCACCATGCAAAATGGAAAAAGTATAATACTAGGAAAATTACAAAACTTTGGTAATATAAACAGAGCTACGTAGTTTCTATAGTTAAATTATATTATATTTGATATTCTTCTTTCTGAAATAAATTGGGTAATGACTTGTTTATATTTGGTTAATGATGTGTTGAATATATCAACATCATCTTTATAGTCATTACTCATTACCCAAATTTTGTATACGGCGAACGGGGGTATAGAATTGAGATTCTGTGTTGGAGTTATCACAATAGAACGGTAGATAATGCCTCGATGTTGGTTTGCAAGGTATATAATAATAATGATAATATTGGATAATTTGTATAGCGCCGCTTTTGTGAGATATCACCTTAGGGGCGCTTTACAGTTGATGCAGGTATTACAAAAAATATAAATATTACAAAAATAAAGTGAAGTTAAGTTAAGTAACATGAAGAACAGGAATAGGTGAGACTCTGCTACAAGAATCCTAGGTGGTGTAAAGAAATCTAGTATAATAGTTCAGGGCTGTCAATTATTGAATTTATGATTTTATATAAACATTTTAGGTCATTAAATATTCTACGTTCAGATAATTTTCATAAATTGAGTTGACATAGTAGATAATCATAGTTGACGCATTACCTTGTAATACCCATTCTGAAATTAATAAATAGTATTATATAATAGTACTTAAGATTTTTTTGATAAATCTTAAGTACTGTTCTTTTCAATTTAATTTATAATTGATATGTAAAAACGCAATAGGAAGTTAATAAATAAATAAACAAATGAATGAATATTTCATATTATCCACTAGAAATAAATGTCACTCTACCATAGAAGAAAAAAAAACTTTATTTTAATAAAGCTTCCCGACCCGACCCGACCCTCTGTTTCTCAAAATAGCATTCCCGAAATGTGTTCCCCAATTTAGAACTTTGAGTTTACTCCCCAGATTTCCCTTAGCGTTAATTTAGCATGGACAGGAGGACGCTAACTTGAAAGCAAATAGACTTAGCCTCTCCAAAATCAAATCTTCATTTGCAAACCCTCTTAACTAGATCAGCAAACAATAAAGCCCGTACAGATGAATTTTATAAACTCTGAATTCGTATTGTTGAATAAGTATTATTTGAAAATTTTTGGTAAGTAGGTACTTATATTAAATAAATATTTTTAATTTCGCTCGTCGGAAAAAGGGGAAGCTGTGGTCGGCGGCTAGCTTGTGGAAATTATAATATAATATTCTGTTATGTCAATGGAAAAGAGCTCTGAAGAACCTGCATCTCGTGATTCATTATGGTACCTATTTGTTCTGCTGTTTCAATGTTCCAATGACGTACCAACTTTTGTGATTCCTCCCTCCTACAACATTGATTTATTCACTACAACAATTTCCAGCTAATTACAATAGACCTTGCATCCAAAAAAATATATTTCTTAATTTTATATTTTTTAATAAATCAAAACCAAAATTTCCTCTGAATTCATGAGATTTGTTAGTAGATACTTGTACCCACCCACTTAATTAAAAACCATAAATTTATAATTAAGTTATTAATTAACATTTTTTTAATTGAAAAGAGTAATTAAACAATTTCTCCAAAGAAACGACTCTATCTGAATTGCTATTCTTTTAAAAAACTTTCTTCAGGCAAGGTACCTAAATATTGATCCACTCTTAAACGAACTCTGGCGGGATAAATATTTAGAATCCAACACGGCGACCATCTTCGGACACAAACAAATTTACAGACAGATGAAATGCCAAACGGTCGAGATTAAACTACGCTACGCCCCGTCAAAAAGACCCTGCGTACAGCATCTCCAAATGATACAGTCCAGTAACTACAGATTTATTAAAATTCCTTACAGAATTTACACTTGCTCTGGGGATGCGAAGATGGTTGGATTCTGCATGCACATCAACCTAAATCCAATATTACATGAATTTGGGATAGTCAGGGATCTTCTGGTGTCTTTTTCTATTAGAGATTGGCTATTATTAGGGCAATCCATACCCCGTATGCTGCAGGCTGCAATTTTGCTTATAATAATAATAATAAATAAATGTGTTTATTCCGGTATGTGGGGAGGTTAGTGCAGTCCCACACATTCCATATAGAGATACAACAAAATATATAATCAAAAACAAAAAGGTAGAACAGAAAAAGAAAGAAAAGAAAGCAGAATCCGTCAATACGGATTCCGGCGGAACCGCTCGTGCGGTGATCTTCTCGCGTATGTGTCGCATGTTTGGGGGCGGTGCCTGGAACGTCACGGTGAGACCCAAACGGTCGCACTAGACATATCCAAGGCCTTTGACCGGGTCTGGCACCGAGGACTTGTCAACAAATTGCCTTCTTACGGACTTCCCGCATCCCTGTGTACGTGGATTGCTGACTTTTTAAGGGATAGGTCGATTCAGGCAGTTGCTGACGGTTTCACCTCATCCTCACACTCTATAAATGCTGGCGTCCCGCAGGGATCGGTTCTGTCTCCGACTTTGTTTTTGTTGCACATCAATGACCTTTTGACATGTGCACCGATTAATTGTTACGCGGATGACAGTACAGTTCATGATAGCTTTTTGTTTGACAAGCCCCCAAAGGGCACACAAACTCCAACGGCTCGGAGGGCTTTGAAGCAGAGAATGGACGGTTATCTCGAGAGTATTTCCTCCTGGGGTAAAAATAATCTCGTCGAATTTAATGTTTCAAAGACCCAATCCTGTCTGATTACGTCTAAAAGGGGTCTAAATGATAATCTAAGCAATCGAAGCAATCTTCCAAACAGGCCTTCCATTGATATGCTTGGTGTAACTATAAGTGACCAGCTCAGGTATGGGGGCTCCATCGAAGCCAGAGTAAAGCTGGCCTCTCAGAAGCTGGGCGTACTGTACAGGGCCCGCAGATACTTTAATAGTACACAACTGCTGACCCTGTACAAATCGCAAGTGCGCCCTACTGTCGAATTTGGCAGCCATCTCTGGTCCGGAGCCCCTAAATACCTGAAAAAAACCCTTGACTCTGTGCAAAAACGGGCGGTCCGTTTGATAGATTCCCCAATCTTAACAAACGGACTGCAATCTTTAGAGCACAGGCGTCAGGTAGGTATGCTGTCCTTGTTCTATCGGTATTACAATGGAAGATGCTCTGAGGAACTAGCGTCATTGATCCCTTCGGCACCGGTGCGTAGTCGGGATACACGCCAAACGCGCGCCCAACATTTGTACACAGTTGACACTTGTCACATGAGAACGGGTCGCTTCTACGATTCGTTCTTAAGTTCAACAGCTCGGCTGTGGAACGAACTGCCGGCCTCTGTGTTTCCTCCCTCCTACAACATGGGACTCTTCAAGACCCATGTTCACTCCTTCCTCTCCACAAAAAGACCCTCCACACAGCATCCCCAAAGATGACATAGGCCCTGAGGGAAATTATTTTCTTCAGGGCCTCCTGTGTGGCGTTAATATAAAAAAAAGAATAAATTGAAAATAAAATAGAATAAAATGATAAAATTAATAGAATAATAGAAAGTTGAAGCCTTTAGGGAGCCGTGACTATATTAGGCGCTAGTATTTTTCTCCAGTGTGCGTCAATGCTGGAGGATGGAGTGAGGCGGGCTTCCATAGTGAGGATATTTCCAGAGCTTCTTATCCTTTCCCTCATTCCTGCCACCCTGGATTAATATATTAATAATTTTCTATCTTCGTCGAACGTCACAGCGGTGCTGCCAAGGTTTGGTATCTGTGTGAGGATATTGTGTCAGCGCTTTATTAGCAGCAGACACATACCTGGACGGATGACGAACCTCGGCTGGCACTGTTGGTGAACGCGGTGGACTCTCGCTTCAGCAACTGGTCCAGTTTCTTCACCACCTAGGATTCTTGCTGCAGAGTCTCACCTATTCCTGTTCTTCATTTTAATTAACTTAACTTCATTTTATTTTTGTAATATTTATGTTTTTTGTAATACCTGCATCAACTGTAAATCGCTCCTGAGGTAATATCTCACAAAAGCGGCGCTATACAAATTGTCTAATATTATTATTATTATAATTCATGTAAAAATAATGTTTTTAGAAATGTACTTATGTGCTCCGTTGAAAACTAGCTAGGATTTATTGTTATATTATTATCATTGATAACTAGTTTTTTTGTATGGATATCGTAACGCGGACGTACCGTGATATTAGAATGTCGTGAGGTCACTGTTGATTTAGCAGTTTATTATTTTAGCCTCGTGTGGAGCTATAATCTGATGATATTTAATTTAACAAGTATAATCCAGATAGTGCTGACATCATGCTGCAATTCCCGACCGTCCCGCACAAATTAATTATTCCGTCAATTCCCGCAAGTGCACCATTTTTATTATACATATGACGCGTAAAAAATAAGTTGCAATATCATCGACCGTTCTTTGTACACCGATGGTTCATATACCCCAAGCTTTTTCCATCGATCGTTGGAAATGTGATGTTTATACTTCGAAAGCTCGTCAAAATGGCGACTAAAACAATACAAATAAAGTTTGAGATAAAAAATATCAAAATAACTCCTGTTGTAATTTTGTCTTCTTTCCACCTTTCAACCACAAATTTCTTTTGATATACAGATATAGCTGACACTTTGGCTTTCTAGTCGGCTGCCTATTTAGATTTAAGCAAAAAAAAACATTGCCAAAATTCATTATTCCTGAAAGCATTTTTATAGTCCTGAAATTTTTTTTTATTGGTTTTTTAAAGCGTTTTTTTAAATGCTCTATTATAACAAAGGTCAAGATGTTATACTAGCAGTATTTTAAAAGCATCTATAATATTTCTAAGCGACCAAATTTGCAAACCAAAAACACACGATTTTTCATCGCCTTAATAATTATTATCCTTGATTAACCTTATCGCCTTCTGTTTCGATTCCGAATGTTACACTTCGTGGTGGATCGCCTGTTACACTTCCGAATGTTAAACTTCGTGGTGGATCGCCAGTTACACTTCCGAATGTTACTCTTCGTGGTGGATCGCCTGTTACACTTTCGAGTTACACTTATTGGTAGATCGCCTGTTACACTTCGCGGTGGATCGCCTGTTCCACTTTCGAATGTTACACTTCGCGGTGGATCGCCTTAACTCTTTTTATTCTTTTCAAATCCGCCCATTTATTTGTTTTATTTTTTATTCAGTCATGCTACACATAATTCATAAAGCATGTGATCGACCTTTTCAAACTGTCATCTCTGGTCTGCATTAAATCAAAACTTGTATAAAAAAGGGAACTCGCTGCGAGACGGGGCCGCGGTGAGATTATTTTCTGACAGGCGCAGGATCTTTAATCATTTTCAATGACGCCGACGTATTTTTTGGGTTTGTTTAATTAAATTAACGTGGTATCATATACCAGACCGTTAGTCACCAGTTGGTTCCCGGTAACCATGAGTACTCATATCAAACCGCCGTATGTACGAAAGAACGTTACGTACCCATGTCGATATAAAAACGGGTTATAATTGTTTAAATTTTTACATTTATTACATAGTTTGTGGATATACATAATTATTATATATAAAACCAACCGGTTTCGGTTCACCCTGAACCTTCATCAGTGTTAAATATGTTTTTATATAACCCTGATGAGGTCCACTGTTCAAAAATCAGTTCCGATTTATTTATGTTGCAAATCGTCCTATATGTATATTATCTCCAAACCACCAAGAAAAAGCAAAACTGGAGGATTATGAATAAAAATTAACTCTTAATTATTATTAACTATTGTATAATTAACAATAATAAGTCCCATTTGCTAAAAAAATAATGTCATCCTAGCTGTCTTTACTATCTACTTGTTTCTTCTTGGAAATAATGATTAAGGCGATGCACTACGTAGTAATGCAAAATCATGTGTTTTTGGTTTGAAAATTTGGTCGCCTAGAAATGTTTCAGATGCTTTAATTAAATACTGCGAGGAGAATACATCTTGGCCTTTGAAATAATCGAGTATTTTTTAAATAAGTCTTTTTATAAGCCCAGAAAAAAAGAATGTATAAGGCCTATGAAAACTGCTTTAAAGTTCAAAATCTCCTACTTACGAACCCATTTTCGGTTATGATTTTATTGTATAATGTGGCAAATTAAGTTATTTATAAAATGACCGGAAAAAAATTAAATATTTATGCCTGAACATCCACAAAATAAAATAAAAGGCACTTTTTGGCCATGTTTTTTTCTTGCATAAATCAAAACAGGCTTATGGTGTTAAGTGGGAATTTAAAACTTATCGCCATCTACGTAAGGGGTGTTATTGATAGCAGCTAGATTTAAAATATTACACGACGTAGTGCATCGCCTTAATAATGTTATGGTTCAAATATTGTTACAATATACTGTCAAATTACCCATCTGGTAACTTATCAAATACAACTTATCAAATACAGAAACAACAACAGAATGTGAAATCTCGAAAATAATAGAAAATATGAAAGGAGGTTCGTCCCCCGGTTTTGATTCTATTACGACACACATGTTAAAAACTATGAAACCTCACTTAATAAAACCTATCACTCATTTAATAAACTTAAGTTTAACAAATGGAATTTTTCCAATGAATTACAAAACCACAATAATCTCACCTTTTTACAAATCCGGAGATCCACATCAAGCAACGAATTATCGCCCAATATGTCTAATTTCTAATATAGGAAAGATCTTTGAAAAAATGTAAAAAAACAATTGGTAAATTTTCTAGATAATAATAAAATATTACACAAAAACCAGTTTGGCTTTATAAAATCACTCAGCACACAAGATGCTATTGCTAACGTAACTTCATACATTTACGAATCATTAGATAAAGGTAAAAAATGTGCGGGTATATTTATTGACCTTAGAAAGGCATTCGATAGCATATCCCATGAGATGTTATTAAAAAAATTGAATAATATTGGCATAAAAGGCAACGCAATTAAATGGATCACCGACTACTTAAAAAACCGTCCTCAAGTAGTAAAAATCAATCGTGTTAATAGTGATCAAGAGATTACAAGCTTTGGAATCCCCCAAGGTACAGTGCTTGGACCAATTCTATTTACTATATATGTAAACGATATTTTTTTTCAACCCTTACATGGTCAAATTACGTCATACGCCGATGATACAGTATTAATAATAAGTGATACGAATTGGGAAAATGTAGAATTAAAGGCCACAGAAGACATCAACGCGCTCAAGAATTTTTTCGACACTAATTTACTATCACTTAATAAAGAAAAGACATTTGTAATTCCATTTGCAATCCATACAAATGATACTCCTAAAAATTTTAACATTGTCATACATAATAATACTAAAATTCACAGCCAAAACTATTGCAAATCAAACTGTACAGTACTAAAAACAACAAATAAAATTAAATATCTAGGAGTAATTATTGATAAAAATCTGAAATGGAAGGAACAAATATGTCAAGTAGTAAACAAAATTAGAAAATTAATATATACATTTTTAAGAATTAGAAACTTTCTGTCGATAAAAAATCTATATTTAATTTACTATGCCTTAGTTCAATCCACTTTACAATACGCTATTATTAGTTGGGGATCCGCGTATAAATGTAACCTTCTTCCAATTGAAATTATACAAAGAACAATTATTAAAATTATATTAAAAAAATCCTTTGACTACCCAACAGAACGCCTGTTTGAAGAATTTCAAGTACCTACATTTAAAGACCTATATATTAAAAACTCATTAATCCAAATTATAAAAGAAAAAGATAAATATCAATTTTTAAATGAAAACAGAACGCGACTTAGACATGTTTTTCTATGCCCAAAACTAAATACGTCTTTTGCACAACATCATTATACTTATCAGGGAAGAACTTTTTTCAATCGTCTACCAGAAGAAATCAGAAGCATTAATGATAAAACCCGAATACTGCTCTCTGTCAAGAGACATTTTAAAAATATTCTGAAAAAAAAAACTACTGTCACTTAATTAATCTCACAAATATCCTTAGTTTTCCATAACTTCCTTTCTTTTTTAAATTTAATAAATTAATATATTATCCTTCACTACTATCAAAAAAAATACTACAGCAAACATACATTTATGTAAAAAGAATTATTTAAGTACCAACTAACAACAACATTTTTGTACACTCCCCTTCCATACACAAGCAAATGCTTTCAATGGAAGAGTAGTAAAAAAATACAAGATGTAAAATGAATTATGTACTATGTAAACATATTATTAAAAATAAAAAATAATTACAAAAAAAAAAAAAAAAAAAAAATTTTTTAAATATTTTGTGTTTTGTATGTAGTATTACTTTATATTTGTGTTTACTCTATGTTTGCTTCACTCAAATTTAAATTGTTAAACTAGGTACAGGCTTAGTCCTAGTAATTTCTATGAGAAAAAAACGTGATTTATGTATAATCAGATGAGATGAGATGCAATAAATATTATGTTAATATTCAGAAGATAGGTGCTTAGTTCTATATTTTTCTCTTCCTAACTGGTTAACGTGTTCAATTTTATTCGGCATCATCTGTCTCCGACATTTCATTTAGGTGGGCAGCTATTAAATTAATTTTAATATGAATGTACCTATACGTTCATGTTGATAAATAATAAATTAATTAAGTAGTACTCTCAATATGTTTTATTATCAACCCGTGCCCGAGATTTGACGATTTAAAAAATTAAACTTAATAAGCAATGATGTCATTACGTGCCCACTCCATTTAAATTACTTAATACCTTTCAATTATATACGTAGGTTTCATCAATTGGTTGAATTGATAAAGTTTGCCAAAATCTCTAATGCAATGGAAGGAAGGTGCGTTAAACTGGAAATCTCTAAATAGTATAAAATAAAGTCGCTATCCGCGTGTGTCTGTTTGTGCGCTTAGTTCTTCTAAACTAATTGCTTACGGAAGGTTTACATATATCACACATGCATATTATAATTATAGAAAGTAGAGAAAAGTCGATGTTTTTTAATCAAGATGTAAAAATATATTTTCGGGCGCTTACATTGCTAACGCTGGCTAAACCTCTTGAGATTTTTATTATTATTATTATTTTTTTAATACAATATATATAAGTGGGTACAGGGTGTTATAAAATTACATATGGTTACAAAATATATTTATGTTCGCAATCTCACCAATGAAGAAACTGGTTCTTGTGCTTGGTGAGCGAGTTACACTAACCAATAATAGAATTCCATTATGCTTTAGGTAAGTATATATACATATATAATAGGAACAATTGAAACTTCTGGATTATCTATATGTGTAGTTGTACATATATACTATTCTGTTACATACTAATTATTGAGTAATTAGGAACATCTAAATACAGTGGAGATGAGTATAGACTGATAATAAATATCAATAAAGGGAAAAACAGGCAATTATTTAGTTAATTATTTCTGAAAGTGTAACTTCAGTTTTAGTTTAAGTATGTTAATATCCTTTAATTTATTTATTTCAATCGGAAGGTTGTTGAAATACTTTATTACTAAATAGGTATAGTTATTTTGCATTTGTTTGGTATTACATTTTGGAATTTTGATATTGTATTGATATCTTTTTGATAGGTGGGTTTCAAATTTTTTGATTATATTATCCTTATAAATTTGGATAATTGCATTTTTTTTGAAAATATCCTCTACTCGGGTCACCCCGAAATCTGCAAATAGCGTTTCTGTTGGATACTACATATATCAAAAAAATGTACTACGGAATTGTATATATCGTCGCTGTGAAATCAAACCGGCATATCTGCAAAATGCTTGTTTTTCACCAGAGCGCTTTAAAGATTTCGCATATGATATTTTCCTTTTTACGTCCGTTTGGTTCACCTCAATTCCACCTTATGAATGAATAAAATTTAGACGAATACTGCTTATTGAAGTAGTAGTTGCAAATAAATCGAAAATTGCTTAAATTAAGAGTAAAATGCAGATATGCCAGTATGGCTTTAAAATCAGTGTAATATTTGCATTTGTGTCACAGTGGCTTCTTCTTTTGGAACCTGTTTAAGGTATAAAAAAAGACAATGTTGTCAATGAAAAAATAATTTATTGCTTCACAATTTTTTTTATAAACAATTAACATAATACTGCTCTTTCCTTTGCTGGTAACTTCAAAGTTTCCCAATCGTTTATGGAAATCTGAATTGCCGGTATTATCCCGGCGGTAACTAACTTTAGGATACCATTTTTCTTCTTCTCATCAATAGTCTCTTGGAATAAGCGTGCATCAGAACAGGATTCACGCTCCCATTGCCCCGTTTATTCCTTTTCTTCGCCTCCTCCCAGGCATGTGATCCGTAAGGGTTTTGAAGTAAAAGTTGCCGTCGTAAATGAGACAAACATCACACTGATCTTTCTTCAGTGTGAAAGTTTGTATGACTTGAAAAAACCTCTGTACTGGTAGTAGCTGATTCCTGCAAGGTTTGACTCCTTTCTTTCTGTTATATTAGATAATCTCTGTGATCGGCGATAGATTTTCCACCATCGATATACTCCCGAGAACTTTGAGATCTGTAGTAATGACTAGGAACACTTGCGTTTACAGTTGTGGCAAGGAGGCTTCATGCTTCGTTGGTTCACTCTTCCACGGGTTTTAGACTCGTATTCCTCACCGTAGTTTCGCATCTTTCAGTTTGCTAAAGTTTTTTTTTTAAATTTGCCTATTATAATTTATTTTTTTAACCGGGAGAAATTTTACCCGGGTCAGACATTTTGGCATATATGCCGGTTTGTTTTAGTTGATGCTGCTATAAACGCTTTTGTTAAGTGCAAACCGGATTATCTGCCAATAAGTCATATTTGGTAGTAATAAAAATGTACTATTGTGAGATAATCCAGTTTTACTTACATGATGGACGCATTTCCCCCTTAAAAGTTTTGAAGCAACTGGCGTATTGCGGAATAGGTCTGTCTTCTGCTAAAAAAAATGGCAATTCACGCGTAAATGCATACCGGCCCAACGCCATCTGACAGATTTTTATTCAACTATACGACATGCCGGTTCGACATAAAAATAGAAGGGAAAAAAAGAAATTTTTTGACACCAATAACTCAAAATCTCCATTTTTGCATATATGCCGGTTTGATTTCACAGCGACGATATGTCTCCCAAGGATAACCCCCAGCAACGCTAGGTACACGTCAACTAGTAAATTATAGATTAGATTGCTGGTTTCTGCAAATGGTTAAATATGAATGCATTTTGAAATGGCTTTATTTATAGTTAGTTGCCACAAATAGCTCTGCAATCAGCTTTCCGATTTATTCAGGTGTCAAATCATCCAATCTTAGCTTGATGCAAAACACTTCTATATTATTTACTTTCAGTGCTACTTTAAACACTTTTGTAATGGCTAGGCAAGGTTTTCAGTTTACTCAGGAATTGAGTCCGGATCGGGTTGTCAGGATTTCCAGATAGCAAAGGGATATTATCAGAATATCTCTTAAGCCGAGCTTAAAAACAACTGTAACCCTCTTCTTCACTTATTCTCAAGAACTAGTGTAGGGGATCGAATCATTTTAATAATCTGGTAAGATCGGCAACTAAATTTGTTCTTCGATATTTTTTGTTTATTAACCACCTAAAAGTCAAAGTTGGAAGTAAATGACGGCTTTCGTGGTTGAGGGGTAAGGCTCTCGACTAGCAATCTGGAGGTCGCGGGCTTAAATCCCGGAGTGCGCAAGTAAGTTCTATTGGATTAATTTGTGTTATATCACAATTTACTCGTTTACTAGGCACTTCTCCACCTTCCTATTCCCCATCTCCTTCCCTTCCCCACTACCTTCAGCCTCACAACATACCCCGATTGCGGATGCGATAGTCTCACTGGCTCCAGACGGTTGGGAGCAGTTGGGACTATTGTCCGATTTGATAAAAAATAAATAAAATATTATAAATCACTTACAAAAATAAGCATGTTTGTTTAATAAACAACACTAAAAAGATACTTTTAAAATTAACATTGAAATTATTATTCATTACCCTGATTTTGTAATGAATATAAAACTTTAAAATTAAGTTTACTCCAAAACATATCTTTGTAAGTTACAAACTTTTGGCAGTAACGCCATGATATAATGACGAAATACGAAAATATAATGATTTTTGATGACGTCTCGATAATATATTCCTTATTTTACTAAAAGTTTAACATAAAAACCTGTGAATTCATTCGTTAAGAGCCTGCAGTCCCGTTTTTAAAAGGATTACGAATGATTTGAAGAGATTCTTAATAAATTTGCAATATTTTATATCTGTAAGTTTTCTCCGAGTAGTAACAAAAAATTGTAGATTTTGAGCAAAGACTAAAAATGAATTTTCTCGGTTTTGGTTGCTATGTTGGTACTGTTGGTCGCTATGTTGGCACTGTCGGTAGCCCTGGTTCAAGTGGTTAAGTGCTGGCGACTGAAATGTGTAGGCAAATGAGGGCCTGCGATTTGTCTCGGGAGCATAATTGGGCTGATGATGAAGGATACGCTGAGAGCTCCTGTACCTACTCAGTACACAGTACTCCCCCCACGCTCCACAACTAATGGTATCCTGGGGACCATTCTGTAAGTCTGCGGCCCAGCTTGTCTGTTGTCCGCACTCAACTTTTCAAAATATTAATAATAATACAGTCACTAACCTCCCTCAGTTTGTGAAATAAAATTTCAAGACAAGATATGTTCCCTTTCTTTCAATATGCTCCATAATCTACTACTTCTATTTTAACCAATACATTGTTAATGATTCGACTCAGCAATAATTAACTATAATTATTGTTATTTTTAAAGTTAAGAATAACTTAATAAGTAAAACCTCAAATTGTAATATTTAATTATTGAAGACAATATTAAGGCGATGCACTACGTCGTGTAATATTTTAAATTGAGCTGCTATCAATAATAACCCTTACGTAGATGGCGATAAGGTTTAAATTGCCGCTTCACCATCCGCCTGTTTTGATTTATGCAAGAAAAAAACATGGCCAAAAAGTGCCTTTTATTTTATTTTGTGGATGTTCAGGCATAAATATTTTTTTTTTGATCATTTTATAAATACATTAATTTGCCACATTATACAATAAAATCATAACCGAAAATGGGTTCGTAAGTAGGAGATTTTGAACTTTAAAGCAGTTTTCATAGGCCTTATACATTATTTTTTTCTGAGCTTATAAAAAGACTTATCTAAAAAATACTCGATTATTTCAAAGGCCAAGATGTATTCTACTCGCAGTATTTAATTAAAGCATCTGAAACATTTCTAGGCCACCAAATTTTCAAAAGAAAAACACATGATTTTGCATTACTACGTATGCCATCGCCTTAACGACTCTCAAGTGAAAGATGTAAAACAGAAAAGATAGAAAAAATATGAGCATTAAGAAAATGAAGATAATATTTGTAGCTCTCAGTCGAAGTATGTATGATACAGTTAAAAATTACGTAAAACGATATGGTCGAATTAGATCATTGGTCACTTCAGCACTTCCCCGGCAAGTATGCGGTCCTGGGTTCAATTCCTTGATACAACTGAATCTTTTTCTAAAAAAAGAAGGCAGAATATGTTCGACTTGTGTTTTTTTAAAATTATTTCTTTCTAGAGCTATCTCGATGAGTTTCAAAACTTATTTTACGACGGGAGGAACTTAAAAAACATAGGAGGGTTTTCATATTGATTTTGATATCAAAATTATAAGTTTCTTTTACAAAACAGTACTAAAATAGAAAAAGGTAACTTAAGTAGAATAACAAGAAAAAAAAAAGAAACAAACAGATTGAATTTACGAAAAGGTACTAGGTATCCACTAATATATTGGTAAACATAGATTATCTTGATTACATATAGATGGGATACAAAATAAATGAAAAAGAAATTACGTATTTTCGTTTTTGAATGTACTTAAAAAAATATTCTTTTAAAGCATTACTTTGAATTTTTTTAGTATGCTGGCTGTTTTTATACATATCGGGAAGAGAGTTATAGAGTGTGTAGGCAATATAGTCCAAAGATTTTAGTTTCTTCTAAGATTCATAGATAAACATACAGTACGTGAAATACTCGTATAATAATCGTGTATGCTACACTCATAAGTTTAAAAAATAGTAAACGTTATAACGTTTTTTTACTTATAATTACTGTTTGTCGTATGACAATTTTTTTTTTGTATGATATGCCACTGTTAAAAATTATTGCTTTTATTGCCACGTTTATTGCTTTTTTTAAATAATATATGATCAGCTTGGAATAACAACTGACTAGAGTTACTAAACCATTCCTTGTACTTATAAATATCTGGAGGTCCGCTACTGAAGAGAGATTGTGAATGAGAGCTGTGGTGAAAAGGCATGAAAGCAATTATATATTACACCTACCTAACGGAAAATCTGATGTTCCTCTGTGTTTAACACAATCACTTTGATATGCGTTTCCTATGAAGGAGCTAACTTAGAATATATTTTATATATAGGTAAAATCGATCCTGCAAGTATCCTTGAGTTTGTCTTTTGTATGTACAGGATGGCGAATCACACATTGCACACATCCTTTTTTGAATGATTAGGTTCTACTTCTCGTCCGAATTCTTGTTACTCTGATATTATTCTTCTTCAATTTCTCCCTCAACCCAGATGTCCTGCCTCTCTAATGTATTATTGCGAATTGTGTCTTACGTCTCACACACCGACAGAGTGGCCGCCATAATAATTCGATCTGAAGCCACACGGAGTAAGGAGGCTGATGCCTAAATCTGTAGCATCCGCTCCCGGAGTCTCCGCTCGGAATTAAGAATAACTCTCCCCCGAGAACAAAAAGGAATTAAAGGATGACACACGACGAGATGTGACACTCCATCCGATCTACCGATATGAGATATCTTTTCTTGTCTTCTAGAAATATTAATTTTACCGCTGTTCCGAAATGGTTTGAGCGTTTTCTTTAGGCATATTTTTTTCATTCTCTCCGTACGGAGTAGCAGGTCATATAAGATAAAAAAATTAAATTATCCCCATTTAATGTCGAGAAATCTCTCGTTTGCGACTGGCTAGTTTTTTTGGGACTTTGGAGATTGGACAGTAGTCCTCAGTGGAGTTCTGGTGCTAACCTTGAAATGTATGTGTGGAGTTGGTAAAAAAAGGACTAAAAGTAGTTTAGATGCAGTAGAAATGAAATCTTCGAGAATTATGTTTCCTAAAACCATGTATGACTGCATTACGAATGAAAAGAAGCTACGAAATTTATCCATTACCGATGAAAACAAAGAACGCAATTAAAAGGAAGGAACGCTTAGATATTTTTTAAAATTATTATTTAAAAAAAAACAAACAGTACATGGATAACAATAGTAGTAAACAGTTTACAAGTTTCAGTATTTTTTTTATTAGGTACAATCTCTCTATCTATATAAATAAAAATATAAATGTTCGTTTCTTCGAAATTTTAAATCTCTAAAAGTTCTTCACCGATTGCTTTGAAATGTTGACACAATTTTGCATTCCAATACTCGCGTGTTTTTAATACCTATATTATATAAATAAAGTCACCTTTGACAGGTAAAATCAGCGCCCTCTGTTGGACGTTAAATTGTTTCTCCATTTTCAGAGACAGACAGAGCCACAGCAACCCGTAGCGGGGTACAGCTAGCACTTTATATGTTTTAAAACATTGTTTGATAATGTGGGCCTCACTGGGTACTTTTTATTTTACCCGTTCTAAGGCCCTCAATATTACAAGGATCGGTACCAATAACTTGAGTTGAACAGAATTGAGTTGGGACAAAGATTATTCAATGTTCGGAGAACACGGGAAATCGGTGAGTCTTGTTGTTTAAGGCGATACCATACGTAGTAATGCAAAATCATGTGTTTTTGGTTTGAAAATTTGGTCGCCCAGAAATGTATCAGATGCTTTAATTAAATACTGCAAGTAGAATACATCTTGGCCTTTGAAATAATCGAGTATTTTTTATATAAGTCTTTTTATAAGCCCAGGAAAAAAATAATGTATAAGGCCTATGAAAACTGCTTTAAAGTTCAAAATCTCGTACTTACGAACCCATTTTCGGTTATGATTTTATTGTATAATGTGGCAAATTAAGTTATTTATAAAATGATCGAAAAATAATTAAATATTTATGCCTGAACATCCACAAAATAAAATAAAAGGCAATTTTTGGCCATGTTTTTTTCTTGCATAAATCTAAACAGGCGGATGGTGTTAAGCGGGAATTTAAACCTTATCGCCATCTACGTAAGGGTTGTTATTGATAGCGGCTCCATTTAAAATATTACACGACATAGTGCATCGCCTTAATGTGTAAAATAGTTTAAAATGTAGAGCGGAAGCATGGGTGGAGATTTGTCAGAAGAATGGTAATGAATTTATGATGCGTGAATGGAAAGAATAAGACGTTGACATCAAATACCTTACCGTGAGTTACGTCATAGGTACCAAGAGTTGAAATAAAAGAAAAGTATTTTTATGGACGAATGAAGAGTGTGTACCGGGACAGATTTGACTGGCGTTTCATCCAGATTTCAATTTGGGAGGTAGGTTTGGTTACCGCCGCACAGTGGGCTGAAAATCGCCTTTCATAGACATAGAGACTTGAATTTTCAAGGGCATTTTTTTGGCTAGAAATGGATTCTGCTGATCATTACTATGCTATAAAATTTCGTACGAAGCAATTGCGTGTACAAATGAAGGAGTTATCAATTTTTTAAGAAAAAATTGTATGGCACTGACATTCAAAATGAGGCTATCTCTGGAATCATAAGGTTGGCCATTCTATCCTAACACACAGATATACTACTATTTATTTGTAATCTTTTGACATACTTCGTATTGTAGCGCAACGTGCGATTTATTTTTTTAAATCCTTAAGTTGAAAAAAAAACTTTTTTATGTTGATGATTTATTTTAATGCTTAAATGCTTTACACTTGTATGCTTTGTCTAGTTAATAATATTTTAACACTGCAAGCCTACTCATATGTAAAACATTTAAGCATTAAAATAAATCATCAACATTAAAAAGTTTTTTTTTCAACTTGAGGATTTAAAAAAAAAATCTTAAGCTGCGCCACAATACGAAGTATGTCAAAAAATTACAAATAAATAGTAGTATATCTGTGTGTAAGGATAGAATGGCCAACCTTATGATTCCAGAGATAGCCTCATTTTTAATGTCAGTGCCATACAATTTTTTCTTAAACAATTGATAACTCCTTCATTTGTACACGCAATTGCTTCGTACGAAATTTTATAGCATAGTAATGATTAGCAGAATCCATTTCTAGCCAAAAAAAATACCCTTGAAAATTCAAGTCTCTATGTCTATGAAAGGCGATTTTCAGCCCACTGTGCGCCGCCCGGACACCATTTTTTGGATAACCAACACCTCTGCCTTAGTGGTAACCCACAACCCACCAAGCAGTTCGCTAGGTTTGGTGATTTAGCAGGGATGCCCGGGTTCATCGGGTGAGGTATGCCCACCAGCTGCGTGGCGTGCCGGATCGAGAGAGGATGGTTTTGGGAGACCCTTTGACCTCTCAAAATGGTCTCTCGACCCATCGCTTTGCGCCGCAGTGGAAGGAATACGGAATACTCGTATATTCATAGATCCGTCACTCCTGGACACGTTTATCCCTAGATAACCTAACCTAACCCAACCCTCATACCTTTTACCTTCCCAGAACTTCCTCTCCATTCTTTCCCTAAAAAGACCCTCCACATCCCTAAAGATGACACAGGCCCTGAGGGAAAACATTTTCCTCAGGGCCTCCTGTGTGGGTTTAATGTAAAAAAAATCATTTGCGCAAATCCTTGAGGAGAAATGGCGTGATAGAGATTTTTTCACCCTTCAAACAGTCGATATTCAGCAAAAATATATCACTTATATTTTTGCACCCCAGAGGGATTTGAATTCATACTGTCTGCCGGAGGTTCTTCTATTTGTTCGTGCCGTATTAATGATTCTGCATACAACGAATGAAATTTATGTACATAATAATTCTGGCGATGTTTACGCGGAGGAAGCGACTGCAACGTGATGTGCTATTTTGGTATTGGCGGAGATTAAATTTTCACTGTTAAGCTTTATTGTCATTCTGGTCATGATTGATTTTCCTTTGCAAATGATAATTAGCAAAAACACCTGTTTGCATCCTACAATACTACTGTAAGGCATCATGTCTGTTTGATTTACCTAATTCTCTGCCAAAGTTGTATGCAAATTAGGTAGAATACGGTGGTGCACCTACATACTCGTAGTTACAGAATGACATACTAATCATTGCAAGCGGCCAAAATAAGAAGCAATGAACAAGCAGTTTTACAAATATCAAACATACTATTTTCGGTTGTCCGTAATGTGCGTTAGTCCTGCGTGAAATCTTGTTCAATGAACTAGAATTTGCTTTGATTTTTTATTACATATTACAGTTAAAGAAATATACTTACTGTTCCGTAACGCCAATTGCTTTTGACAGGCCGTGTACTAACCAATCGTATCGTCAGAATTTGAACTGTATAGTTTAAATTTCGCACATGTCAGCTGGATCCACGGAGGCCGTGGGCCGAGCAGTCGCACAAAAACCGTTCGTCCCGTCATAACAACATTGCCGGTTCCTTATCGAAATAATTATCTTACGTATTTTTTATCGCAATTTAATCTAAAATAACGAGTGCTACCAACCACGCTAAACGTTCCAGTGCTGACAGATGATGCTCACTATGCAGATTTCACCATCTCCTCCCGGTAAGTTGATTGTGAATTAACGTTATGCATTGTGTTCTCGCATCGCCTGTCACAAGCTATATAATTAATTTATACTTTATCTGTGTGGAATAGCCCTGTAAAGGGCGGCTATTCCAACCCCTGTTCGTTTTTCGAACATTTTTGGTGCCGAAACTAGGGAACTTTAAGATTATAATCTATCTATGCCAAAACGGATAGTGCTGTGGAATGTTTCTTAAATATTGAATAATAATCAATTCGAACAGTAATTAGGTAGGTACCTAGCGCTTGAGTATTTACGACCTACCGCGCATATAATTATAATAGATTAAATTATTATCATTTATTTTGTTTCGTTTTTGGGTACGTTTCCAATCGTGTTTATTCAACATGGCCCCAGCCATTCAAATATTGCGCCGGAAACGGACATTAGCGAATAATAGGTTAGTCAAGACACATGAAATAGCAAAAAGCGCTTTGCACGATGCAACTAAGTGCAACTTACTGTTAGCGCATTATACTACTCTGGAAAAGATAGTTCTTGAATTTGAAACGTCTCACGCGGAAATATTAGCTTTAGATGACACAAACGAAATTGATGAAGATAAAATTCGCGAAACCTTTGACGAGATGTATTATCAAATTGTGGAAATTTACCAGGAGTTAACCAGTCAGTCTCTCGATTGTAAAACCGCGAATGCGTGCACAAACGTTAAATTACCAAAAATAAACATTCCAATATTTTCTGGAAATGTCAAGCAATGGCCCGAATTTTACGACATGTTTAACGCTCTCATTCATGAAAACAAATCTTTATCCAACATCGAACGCATGCAGTATTTGTTCTCATGTTTATCTGGAGAAGCTTTAGGGTTAATTCGGACATTTCCAGTACAAGGAGCTCACTACGTTGAAGCATATCAAAGATTAATCGCGCGCTATCGTAACGCGCGTGAACTCGCATTTACGTGTTGGCGGGAAATGCTAAATTTAAATTTTCCGTCTACCGATCCTTTTGAATTTCGTCGCGTGTTCGATGTATTTAATGAGGATTTAACAATTTTAAAAGAATTGAATCTCCCAATAGATAATTGGGACTTCGTGCTTTGTTATTTAATTCTGTCGAAATTAGATTCACCTACAAGATGCGCATTCGAACAACTGCAGTCTCCTACCGACCTGCCTTCATATTTGAAACTCAAAGAGTTTCTTTATAACAAATGCGAAGCTCTTGTACGAGACTTACATTTTTCGACTCGCGATAGCAGTACTATTGACAAACCTCTTGCACGGAACTTTAATCAGGCTGCCAAAAAACGCACTTCAGCGCTTCTTTGCGATCTTAAGAAAGGACAGCCTAAAACAAATAGGTCCTCGAACTCCACCACTTACCTGAAATGCTCCTGTTGCGGGGAAGACCACTCCATTTCCAAGTGCAAGGTATTTGCCCTCAAGTCAGTTCAGGATCGCCTACAGTTTGTTCAATCACACCGTTGGTGTTTCAATTGTCTTCATTCTTCTCATTATCTTAAAGATTGTAAATCTTTGTTTACATGTCAAAAATGTCAGCAAAAACATCATACTTTGCTCCATCGAGACGAAAACGCTTCTTTGGAAGATCAGTATCAACACTCCACGACGTCTACGGACCAGGAGCCTTCTTCCGACTCTAAAATTCAGGTCCTGACCAACTTAGGAGACAAGTCCATAGTACTATTGTCAACCGCCAATGTTGGCATTCGCGATTCGTCCGGCCGTTTCCAAACCTTTCGCGCATTGATCGATTCGGGCAGTCAAGCTCACTTCATCACCGATCGTGCTGCGGAGCTTGTAGGCATCCCTCGTCAAGCCAGTTCTCAGAGAGTTAGCGGCTTAGGCCAATCTTCCGCAACCACGTCAGGAATCATTCAATTAGAGATCGGTGTTAAGGGACGGGTTCTCTTCAACATCAAGGCACTTACGCTGCCTAGTATCTGTGGAAACATGCCAACTGTTCGTCTAGATAAGTCATCGTGGCATCAGTTGAGAGACTTGCCTCTTGCCGATCCTGACTGTCACAAACCGGGACCGATTGATCTTCTTTTGGGTGCTGAGGTTTTCTCTTCTCTTCTGAGACCTGGTAATTTGAATGGTGGTCCACGTCAGCCATCAGCTTTCAATTCTGCATTTGGTTGGCTTCTTCTAGGTTCAGTTGGTTCGAACACTGCTCATGAAACGAATTCTTTCATCGTTACTAACGAAGACCGGCTCCACGAAGAGGTCCAGCCACTGTGGGAGTTAGACACCATTCCCCAGTCTTTACACCTCACTCCTGAGGAACAACTTTGTGAACAAATGTACTACACTGACCACTCACGGGACACTTCGGGAAGATACATCGTATCCTTGCCTTTCCAAGAAAGGGGAAGGGATATCTCTTTTCCAGGGTCGCGTGAGATCGCTTTACGTAGATTCCATTCCCTCGAGCGCAAACTCATAGCAAATCCAACCTTACGTGAACAATATTCTGCTTTCATGACTGATTATTTACACAGTGGTCCCATGACTCCTGGAAAAGATTTGCACAAGGGAAAGTATCACATACCTCATCATTGCAATCTTCGTCCAAGCAGCGCTAGCACTAAGTTAAGAGTGGTTTTCGACGCCTCAGCGACGGATGTGAACGGATCCTCGTTAAATGATACCTTGCTTATCGGTCCAAAGCTTCAAAAGAACCTGCTGGAGCTTTTGCTAAAATTCCGTATACCATCGGTGGTGTTTACTGTTGATGTACGACAAATGTATCGCCAAATATTGGTTCAAGAACCAGATCGTGCTTTCCAAAGAATATTTTGGCGTTTTCATTCGTCGGAACCCACCCAAGAGTACCAACTAAACACTGTAACCTATGGTGTCTCCTCCGCCCCATTTTTAGCCTGTCGTACTGTCAAACAGTTGACCAAATATGAAGGTTATGATTTACTGCTAGCGCGTCGTGTGCTAACTTCGGATATTTACATAGATGACATCGTCACCGGTTGTAACAGCTTGGAACAAGCTCAACAAACGAAAACCGAAGTTATCGAGCTGTTCAAACGAGGTCAATTCGAATTGCTGAAGTGGGCTAGTAACAAACCAGAATTACTCGCCGATCTGCCTCCGGAATACTGCCTCAATGACTTGGTGTCCATGGATGTTGATAACTCTCACATTCTCAAGGTATTGGGATTAAAGTGGGAGCCACGACATGATACATTTTCATTCGAAGTCTTATGCCTCGATCGCGAGTTTACTAAACGCACTATCCTCAGTGAAGTCGCTCGGGTTTTTGACCCTCTCGTTTTTCTATGCCCTTTGACGTTTTTCGCCAAATCTCTAGTACCAAAGTTGTGGGTTTTAAAGGTTGGGTGGGATGACACCCCCTCTATTGACATTGTTCGTCAATGGGATCGTTATACTAAACAATTACCGCTCTTGAAGTCGTTCAAAATCCCTCGATGGGTGTCATTCCCTCACATGGAGTCATGTCAACTTCATGGCTTCTCAGATAGTTCGGAACTTGGATATGGCGCGGTAGTTTACTTGCGAATCATGGATGTTGACGATAAAGTCCAAATATATTTGGTTTGCGCCAAGTCTCGAGTCGCCCCCACAAAAAAGATTTCATTGCCTCGCCTTGAACTGTGTGCGGCAGTTCTTCTAGCAGATCTATTAAAATTCGTCAAAGATTTATACGTACCATTGCTTCCGATCTCCAATACCTTTGCGTGGTCGGATTCAACCATCGTGCTCGCCTGGTTACGTTCTCTTTCGTGTCGCTGGAAGACTTTCGTGGCTAACCGTGTCAGTCACATTCAAGATGCTCTCGACGGGACTTCCTGGCATCACGTGTCATCTGGAGATAATCCAGCGGATGTCGCTTCTTGTGGTCAATCCCCAGCCGATCTGATCGATCACACGTTATGGTGGGCGGGGCCTTCGTGGCGGATCCAGTCATTCGATTCTTGGCCGTCTTTCGATGGCAATGTCGACGAAATTGAACTTCACTCTGAGGAACGAGTTCGATCGTTATTTGTCCAACAGGACGAAAATCTGGTGGACCTATTACTAATTAAATTTTCTTCGATTCAGAAGATCCAACGCATTCTCGGTTACTGTCTTAGATTCATCTACAACCTACAGAATAAAGAATCTCGTCGTTTGTATCTTCCATTAAACCGTGCCGAAATTCACACTTCACTTTTGACAGTAGTTAAACGCACTCAAATGTACATTTTAATGATGATATCACGCGCTTGAAAGAGGGCAACCTTATGTCGAAACAAATGCGGAAGCTTAATCCCTTCATTGACGACCACGGTGTGCTCAGGGTGGGTGGCAGGTTATCTCGATCTGGGCTCGAATTCGAGTATAAACATCCTGCCCTACTTCCTCGCGAATCTAAGCTTACTTCTCTTGTGATAGACGCTCTACATCGCTCTACATTAACCAAATTATGTCCATTGCCTAGTCAATGTGACTAATCATCTTCGCTTCCGCGGCGCATTCTTTCTTATCATTTTCATTATTATTATTAATATATATTTTTTTTCTTTTTCTTCTCTCTTTTCACTATTTCTTCGTTCACGCAACGTTCCACAGCATTGCCCGTTTTGTTTCTAAATTTTCTTTAAAATACACGTTGTTGTATTTTGGTGGGCGGAATGTTCCGTAACGCCAATTGCTTTTGACAGGCCGTGTACTAACCAATCGTATCGTCAGAATTTGAACTGTATAGTTTAAATTTCGCACATGTCAGCTGGATCCACGGAGGCCGTGGGCCGAGCAGTCGCACAAAAACCGTTCGTCCCGTCATAACAACATTGCCGGTTCCTTATCGAAATAATTATCTTACGTATTTTTTATCGCAATTTAATCTAAAATAACGAGTGCTACCAACCACGCTAAACGTTCCAGTGCTGACAGATGATGCTCACTATGCAGATTTCACCATCTCCTCCCGGTAAGTTGATTGTGAATTAACGTTATGCATTGTGTTCTCGCATCGCCTGTCACAAGCTATATAATTAATTTATACTTTATCTGTGTGGAATAGCCCTGTAAAGGGCGGCTATTCCAACCCCTGTTCGTTTTTCGAACACTTACATTACAGACTGTGTGTCCATTTACAATACACATGTAACATTAACTACATATAGATGATACGAAACAATGAAAGAAAAAAGAATAGAAATAACAAGTTATAAATAGTGATTTTTGGCATTGACATGCCTCTCGAATTCTTCAAGGCTGCTATTAAAAATATCGATAGTCTTGGAGGCGTTGTTTAACAGCGCCATACCACGTGTCATGCTATGCCGAGCAAGTACGTCCGTTCTGCCACGTGGGATACATAGTAGATCATGGTGCCGTCCCTGGCTGTAGTTGTTCGGTACGAACAACTCATAGGATTCCAGAAGGTATGGGCTATCTATTAAATTATTAAGAATTTTGTACGCCGTTACTGCAAGGGCCCCACTCCTCCACTTAGGCCCCACTTAGGTCGCTTTAACCAGATAAAAGCTATTTAAATTAACACACATAACAATGATAATTTTACACAATGAGTACATGACATCTCATCTTAATACTCTCGCTTATTTTAAGATCGTGCAGTTTTTTCTTAAATTAACTTCGATTCTCCGGTTTCAGAGTATCGGGAAGAAGGTAAATGTTTATCATGACCTATGCTTCCTTACCACTTTCAGTCGGTTCCATGATAACTCCTCAAAATGACAATTCAACACACCTTTAAAAGGTGATATGAAGTCATTAAAAGTGATGAAACAAAAACTAGGTTAAATAGTCATATTTGTAACCTATTTTTTGTTTCATAACTTTTCATAACTTTGTAACAATTTTTATAGGTGTGTTGAATTGTCATTTTGATGAGTTATCCGGTCAGCCTTTCTATTCTACTGTATTAATTTACAATGTATTAAGTTGTCTTGTATAGTGTTCATGTACTTGTGACGTTTTTTTTATAAATTTTCAATGCATTCTGTACCGGCCTATGTACATGGTGTCACTACCAAACTTGCTCGATGGAACGACTATAAATCCAATATAATGTTGCCTGCAGAATCATATTTGGATACAGAAGATACAGCAGCACGGAACTAGGACTGATTGGATTTGCCGGCCTGATGAGACACCGGGTCACTGGAGCCAGGATGCGGTTAATGGCCTCCGCCAACGCGGTGGTGACCGCAGCCTACCAGCACCAAGCGCCGCTTCTGAGTGGCATCCCATATAACGAAAGCGAATTTTCATTTTACGTAATCAAAAATTAAAATGGTTAAATTAAAAAAATTCCCAAATGCAGTCAGTTTCCTTTTATAGTAATTAAGGTGAATCAAAAGGTTATTTTTAAATGTTCATTGTATTCACGTAATTGTTGTTTATTTTTAAGACTTTTTTTTATTTATTTATTAAGTTAAAAGAAATTTACATTTCACTTTCTTAACTTAAATATATAACATTAAATAAGTAGTTTTCTAATATTGTTCTAATAACTTAGATTATTTTTTTTAAAAATACATTTATACTCTCCGTTTTAAGTTTATCTGGATGTATTATATTATGACTTGTATGTCTATATGGTACGTGTGGGATTACACTAACCTCTACACATCCTTGATTAAAAAATTATTTTTATCAATGTCGTGTTTGTATGTACCTAAGTCTATTTTTTTGTATTTAAATGTCATCTTCAAAATTGGAAATAATTGCTTAAATAATTCAGACAAGCGATATAGTAGGTAGGTAACTACTTAGAGTACAATATTTTTAACACATTTTCGAAATTGGTACTGATTTGTCGAAAATTTCAGAATATCCCGTTATTTTCACTGGTCTGCGCTAGTAGATTCTTATATTATATTTTCACAAAATCTTCACTAGCGACGCCACTGGCTTAAACGTTAAGTGTATCGAACTGTATAGCTTTGCAAAGAAGAACTAGACACCATACTTTTCGTTATTCGACTTTCAAATATTTTCAATCGCTGTTTTCAAACATTGTTTTTATTTTTATATTAACTGGTTATACACGTGGACACATATGAAAAGTGATTCAGAATGCAGTATTCTCGAGGTTTTGGCATTCGTAGACTTTGAAAACCCATTAAAAAACATGATAATTCCAGTATTAGGACGGGACAAATGAAGTCAAGTCCAGATATTTAGTTTGCACTACCCTCCCAATGCCTGCTGTGAGATCTCACCGAAAAGTTAAGTATGTCGATCTGTACTATATAGAGATGGGTAAATAATTGTGAATATGTAATTATCCGATTCCGAAACATTCGAATAATCGAAAGATGTTTCGAATTAACGGTTCATACACAAATTACCACTTTGACCAATAAAGTAAAATATCTTGACGATGATTTTGTTAGACAGCGGGCATTTTTCTATCCCGACCGCGTCGTTTGATTATTTCAATTCTAATGCACTCGAATGAATTCGATTATTTTAAGAAATCGATGATCATTGATAATCTTGATTTTGATTACTAATATTATAAGTTTTTTTTCTTAACAAAGCGTAGTGGAGACCTGTTTAAACTCTTGGAACTTGTTGGAATCGGAAACTACCTTTTTATCACGCCGGAGTTCCCATGATCGTGGTTCCTACTACGAGCTGTCAAATCGGAATAATATTAGGTTGCCTACCGGCCTGTAGAAAGTTTGAAAAAAGAATTGACAGTTGTCAAAGAAAAATTGAAAGTAGCATAATTCCTAATTTGATATAAAAAATGTTGCGTAAAATATTTATAGTTTATAATTAAGTAGGTAGGTAGGTATAATTTGCACCTACTTACAAATCTTATGATTTCAGATGAAATCAAATTAAAGTAATTAATTAAGTAAGTGCAAATTAGAAACAAGGTTTTTTGGACGCAAGGTCTACTATTCACAGAACCACTAGTTATTATCTGTTACATACGTAATTTATAGATAAAGGGAGAGGTTACAACGTAGCTCTTAGCGTTATACCTTTAGGGCTGAATTGGGACATTTTATACACTCAGCATTCTCCTTCCTGGCATTAACGTGATGCCAAATTGTTTTTGCACCTTTGCAAAAGCTCGCGTGACAGAGCATCGTGTGAATTTGCCACGTGGTGTCAACTTCCATTATAAACCATCAACATTTTCAAATCTCCGTGGAATATTTTCTGTCATAATACTGTATAATAATAGCACTATTTAAATAATTAATTTCGAGGGCTGCTAACGCCTTCAACTTTTGACTCAAAGGGCAGTCCGTTCGATAGATTACCCTATTCACCAACGACTTCTTCTTAAAAGGAAGGTGCTCCAAAGAACTGAATAATAATTGTTCCCTTTATCACCGGTATACAACTTTTGTACACGGTTGTAACTACTTTTCCCGTGAAAACCGCTCGTTTTTACAACTTGGCAGACTTCTGTGTTTCCTCCCTCTTACAGATATATAGGAGGGAGAGAGATACTCGTATAGTAGGGGAGAGTTTGTAGCGTTTAAAGTGAAATACTGACTGCATTGAGAGTCACTTGATTCATCAACGATGTGCCTCCGGGAAATTGATAAATGCTTCATTCTTCTAATTTATTTATTTATTTATTAGACAATTTGTATAGCGCCGCTTTTGTGAGATATCATTTCAGGGGCGCTTAGGCCTAGCGCGCACCACGATTGTATTTTTTGCGACACTATTTTAAAATCGTGCTATAATAAATCGCAAAAATAATACTGCGCGCATCGCGATGAAAAATTGAGATGAATTGTTCATTCTCAACATGGATTTCGTACAAATTGCTTGTATTGTTTTGCTTCTTCGGAAGACGAGGAATAAAATAACACATAAATACTGGACTAATCCTTTTACAGCAGAAAGATATGTTAAAGGTTTCTTTTATCTGAAATACAAAGATCTTCGACAATATCCAAAAAAAATCTTTGGCTATTATAGAATGACGATTGAGACATTTGACAAACTATTAAGAATTGTTGGACCTCAAATTGCATACAATAATACTAGATGGCGGAATGCAATCTCAGCTGAAGAAAGGTTGTCAGGTAGCGATTTTAAATCGCAGTGCGCGCGTGTCCATATAACTTCAAATGCTATAATTTTATTTTGCGACAATCGCGTCGCGCGCTGTCGCGAAAAAATGTGACAAATCACAATTTTAAAATAGCAACTATTTATTTGTCGTATATGCGCGCACATACTTACTAACTCATACGTTGCATTTCTGCGACAAAATTATCGTGGTACAGAAAATCGTGGTGCGCGCAAGGCCTTATTTGTTTTGTTGTTTGAATATGTCCACATTCACACAATTCTTTAAATCTCATTTATGCCTCATAGCGGCTGTGACTTTACAGGATGCTATTTAGTGAGGTTCACGTCTTCCGAAGGAGAGTGAACCCTGACAGTTTAATATTTGGGTCCACAACCAGGTGCTTGTTTTTCACGTCCGAGGTTTGGAACTGAGTCTACCACGACTCTTCAGGAGAGTATCGTCTCCTGGAATTGTACTCGGTTGTAATTTGTCACATGGAAACGGCAGTTTTTACAAAGAGCTTTTATATCTATGCGTTTCTGCGACTTTTTCTAACTTATCCTCGATATGTCGAAAGTGTAATATGCTTACGTGTTTCATCCCTCCTAAAACTATCCTTAAGGCGAAGCTTAATGCTAAATCACTATTTTGATTAATCTTTATAACGAATTGGTGTACATTATGAATACCAAAAAATATGCTTTAGATAAATTGAAGGTTTTCCTATCGTTTCGCTTGAGAATAATACAAATAATATAATAATTTACTCAATAAAAAATATAAATTTAAACTACGAAAAAATATTTTTTTTTCAATAAAAATGTATGAACGCGTAAAGGAAACAACTTTAAAAAATACGGTATTTTAGCCAAAATTATTTGTGGCAGTTTCACTTTTTTATTATTTTTATTTTTTATTATATATTACACACTTCACAAATATAAGGCAAAAAAGTCCCGATAAACTGCTTTTTAGCAGTTTGTCTAATGGGTTCTTTACATTATAAATCTTATTATAGTGAGTTTACAGTTACATTTTACAATTATATGTATAACGAAACAATTAAAATTTTACAGAATTATAGCAAAAAAAAATAATGAAGAACATAAATAACAATTTTAAAAGTCTTTAGAATAATATATCACTGTAAGCTCATACAAACTAATTCTTTCAGTAAGCCAAGTTTTCAGTAAGTTCACCAATTAACTTTTTTCCTTTTCTATAAAATTACTACAATACAAAATAAATAAACACCCGTTTTGCGCTTGAAATCGAACGTTTCTAGACTCCGTTTGTTAAGCGATTTTAATGCCTATTACCTAAAATATAAGGTATACCAAGAATACACTCATTTTTGGCTTGTAGCTTCCTCTTAAGTAGAATCCTGAGGGAAACCATAATGTGAGTAGTTGGTGGTCATTAAAATAGCCTACAAACAACAAAATAACAAAATCATCATTTTTGTGAAAAAACTGAACGACTGCCAAATATTGATAATGTTTGTGAAAGTATCCAAGGAATTCCACGTGATTCACGTTTCTAGGATGTGAATCATGTGATTTAGTTCCCAACCTCATCCCCGGGATAAGGGGAAATCCCATAAGATTCCAGACGAGATAATAATAACAAAAACACTCATATAATATCACCCCTAGGGAGGGCGCTTTACGAAGCTAGAAAATAACTTTTTACTGTGAAATTAAATTGCTAGCTATACACGTTGTTCAAACGTGGCATCATAGACTGAGAAATTCTGGTATTTCAGTACCTAGATATTTACCGATCACGCGAAATGTTATTTTGAAGGTTTGAGATTTGCCGAGAATGAAAATAATGATTATTGTAGAAAGCAATTACTTTGTGGTTTGACATATTTAATAAAAATAAAACAGTTATTTTGTTTAAAACCACGATTTTTTATTAATTTATTGAACGACTGATTTCGTTTAGCTCGAACATCATCAACGTCACACTGTATTAATTTGCACCCTGATGATGTTTGAGCTAAACGAAACCGAACATTTGATAATATTATAATAATTTCTTAAATAATTGCAACATAACTTGGTTCGTCATTTTTATATTAATAATACATGTTTTGGGACTAGTGGTTCCTTTCTCGGGATATAATGTATAATGAAACATAGAGATATTAAAAAGAACGATTAAAACAAAGTTTTTGATTTTGTAATTATTATCTAGGGCGATTGGAGGAAGGAAGATTAGTTAATAATTCCTATATTGTCCTCGATATATTCTAAATGACTAATATTTTATCAGGAACTTGGAATACTGTCATTTTTTTAACCTGATCATTTTTCTCCGCGTAAGCAAACAACGTTAACATCGTTACCGGTACCCACCACCTAATTTATCACTTGTCTGATATAATTTAATACTTATCAGTTCCAATTTTGAAAAGGAATATTTCACATCAAGCATTGTATTCTTGGTATAGGATAGCGATCCCGCATGGTGTCACATGTTCATTACTCGGTGACCTATCCTTTTTCAGCAGGTGCAATTCTGTACCGTCCTCGGAACCCCGATACGGACGCACCTGTAGTACTTGACCATTTCATAGGGGCCCATGTGAAACGTGTGGTTTTGGAGAGTAAAAAATAACTGATTTTTGTCTGAACGGATGTGGACTTGTGAATTACACCCAATGCAAAAATTGAATGGCATCACTTATTATTTTTTTATATATTTTGATGCCCGTTGGGCTTTTACATACATAGAATAAAAGTACATGATGAGTAATAATCATCTTTTGATCACTATAACAATAGCATAATAATAACCTGATACAGTTAATGATTATTGTATATCTGCATGTATTTGCTTTTTAAAGGAAGCAATGTCAAGAAAATTAAATATGTCGACAGACCAAGTTTCATTCCCCACAAACATAAAATTAGTGCGAGAACAACTACATGAAATGGAGCATGAAGTCTAGAATTATATTTATTGGGTATGCGATAATTAATGATACTCACCAGATCAGGGCTGTCAAAATCTCCGTTTAATGATTTTAAATAATATTAAAATATCACGAATTTGTTAGGGTACGTTGTGAGGCTGATGGCTATGAGAAAGTACCTGGCTATTATTCAGATATGGTAAACAAACATGTTAAAGCCGTTTCAAGCAATGCTTCTATTCTGAATGTTGGTTTTTCATCAGAACGATAGCGAGAGTATCTACTACTAAAAATATTATTTTTCCTCTTAATTTAAAACTCGTACCATTCTATGAGAGTTTATTTCCTGATATATTTACAGTCTCACCGAGGTTGCCTTACATTTTTATAAAATAAATAATATAACATTGTGAAGCAGGGTCGACAACCTTGCAGGAAATACTGCCATCAGCGTTATCGGGTTTAGTGGTTTGATAATGTCTACATTAACTGGGAAAATGTTGAATATTTCTTCCTTTGTTTCACAAACCGCAAGTTTCAGCCGAGTTATACATACTACGTGATTAGTGATTACTCTACCGCGGTTTTATTGCTCGATTTTTATAAAAAAACGCAGAGAAAACATTGCTAATTTAGTTATTCTGCTTTGCAACTGAGCCCCACAAGGCGCACAGCAGGTAACTAGGTATATTTACTTTTATCGTGACGTGACTTTAAAGAACAATAGAGAATTGTTAGGTATTTTTGTTACCTAACAATTTTAGTATTTTGTTTGAAGGAAAACTGGATGAAGATTAATAGACTAAGCTTCCTCTTAAGCTCGCGTAATCTCTTTCTCATCTTAAAAAATACACTTTTTTACTGGAAAACTGAGAAAATCGGAAAATGGTCAGGTAACGCCATTAGCATAATGATTTTATTAGGAACCAGCGCAAGTACTAGCGCAAAATAATGGGATATTATATTATAGGTTTATTTTACTTTATCATTTGTCTGAATTCTTCACACAATCAGTTCCAATTTTGAAAATGATACTTTTCAAAGCAAATTAGAGATCCAAAGTTCATTGATTCAGGATTACATGGGACAGACACACAATCAGAATTAGTATTTTTAGTGTTAGTACCTTAAAATTTCATAAATTAAAAATATTTGTTAAAATTGAAGTTTTGCTTTATCTAAAACTCTATAATAATAATAATAACATGGCATTTATATAGCGTAGTTTAGTGTCATTTCACTTCAAGTGCGCTTAAGGTTAAACGCAACGCTCGTTGTATTCTACGTGTTCACAGATGGCGTTAATTAATTAATTTTGTTTAAATACGCTTTTGCAAGGTATTGCTTTACAGTATTAAGACAAATTATTTGTTTGCGCCCTCATATACGCAATATGAATATGAATAAATAGTTTTGGCCATATAAAAACTCAATTCTATCGAGAAAGGCATACAAATACAATATTGGATTGAATCATCGGTAAAATATTGTATTTGTGTGCCTTTCTCGAAAGAATTAAGTCTTTAAACGAACAAAACTATTGATTCATATTCATATTGCGTATATACGGGCGCAAACAAATGATTTGTCTTAATATTGTAAAGCAATACCTTACAAAAGCGTATTTAAACAAAATTAATTAATTAACGCCATCTGTGAACACGTAGAATACAACGAGCGTTGCGTTTAACCCTACTCGTATAACAAACTTAAAAAAAATGGTAATTCAGTATTAGTGGTTCTTAAAATTATTCCTACAGTGTGCCTTACCCAAATACAGATCTAATATTATAACATTAAATACACTGTTTATACAAAGTGATGACAAAACTTAGAATAACAATAACAGCAGGATAGGACAAAACACGAATATTAAAACTAAAACATAATATAAAACAGGAAGCAGTTTATGCTCAGAAATGAGAATTTTCTGAGCAGACACTTTAAAAATGTACAATAAGGACACAACCGAAACCAAACAATTACCGGAAGTTTTAGAATATGGCTTATTATAAAATATTGTAAAGAAGTTAAAATTTATGAATGGTAAGATTTTTTTAATAATTTTGTTTTTAAAGCCCGTTTAAATTCAGCCAAATTCTGGAGATTAGTAAGAGCTGAAGGAAGTCTATTCCAGATGAGAGGGCCTGTTACACTAAAAGAACGATCATAGTAAACAGCTCGATTTGACCTAGAAAGTTCAATTAGACGATTACTAACATCTAGATCTGCTGACCTTAGAGTAAGCTGTCTATTGCTTAAGTTTTGTCGGATACATAGTTCCGATATATAGGCTGGCTCCGATATATCGTTTGTACAGTGGTGTAACTAATAGCGTTATTATTTTATTCAAATGAAATAAAAAAATATATGTTGATGAAGAATATGATACTAATAAATCTAAACGAAATATGAAACAGAACAAGACACAGAAAATAAAAAGGTAACGGTCGCACCTGGGATTCGAACCCAAGATATCGAGTCTTACCGGGAAAACGACTATAACCATTTTTTACGCAATTTCTTATTGTTCTCATATTTCAAACTCTGAATTAACAATATTATCCTCCATTAATTTTCCCATGTTATAAAATAAATATTATTATCAAATTCAATTAGTATTTCTTTTCATATTGAAAATTTTTTTGCCATAAATTTTTACATTTTATATCTAGTGTAGGTATATATGTTCTAAAACTGTTAATATTTGATTAGTTACGTACTAATATTTGGAATTCACAACATTGAGACATAAAACCAACGACTTATGGCTTCCTTGACATTTAGAGTGAGTTAATTGAACATTTCAAACCCTTATAATAAATATTGTTTTGTGTTCCTAAAATTTTTTTCTTATGAAGCCAAAAATCGTTGGAGCTTCTCGCAGGATAAGCCATGGACTGTACTAAATACTAATACTTTTTAATCTGGTAGCATTTTATTTTTCCGTTCTATTAATTTGTGCTTCATTCTGTATTCTGTAACTTTGCTCAGAAAAATTGCACTTGTGCAGTAGTTCAGGTGGGATGCTACAGTTGTGTGGTAGACCAATTTCCTTGTTTTAAGTTTTAATTTTCCCCTTATCTTACCTAAGGCCCCCTAGTAAGCGTTCAAAGATGGTTTGAAAGGGAGATATGTAAATACGATTGTTATAGGTAGCTCGCTAATATAAAAAAAAATCGAAAATAATTAAGCGAAAATGGTGAAAATATTTAATAAGACATGACTCGTTTGAAATAACAAATTACAATGACAAATGCTTTAGTTCCATTTAAAGATACACTGTGAATTTTTGCGTGCTTATAACACACGAAATAGCAGAACAAAACGTATTTTAAATAATTTAATTTCAAATAATTAACTTTTCGGCATTACAAATGTAAAGTAGGTACTATTTTCAAAAATAACATATATTTTTTTGGAACATAAAAACTTAAAGAGTTAACGAGAAACTTGTTTTAAATCGGTAGAAATTGGGTATGCGGGGCTTGAGAAGTCAACGACTCTTTTTGCAATTCTTTTATTCAACATTTAGTAATGTAAATATCCTAATTTCAGTGAAAACTTGTTTCCTACAAAGGTTCGTCTATTATTTATATTTATTAATTTATACTCCTGACCGATGTACATTTTTACTGATCGGGAATGTCGGGATTTGCGGTCCATCATAATACATTTATTTACGTCGATCGGGTCACGTTAAAGATATGAAATTTTAGCTTTTCCACGAATCACGTAAACAGTATTATTTTGATTCCTGGAGAAAAATTTGATATAAATACATTCTGGAATTCTAACTGCGGCACGCATTTGTTAGCAATGGCATCCAGCCAAAAATATCTTATATGGATAAACTTGTCATCGCCATTATCATCATCAGTACATTCGACTATTGATTTTGGTCTGGAGCCCCCTAGATTCTTGAAGAACTCTTGACTCTTCGTTAGAACCGACGAACTGTCTGATAAAAATATCTTTACTGATCGCAATATTTTGAACAAAAACGCCGGGCAGGAACGTTGTGTTTTTTCCACTGATATTTTTAAGGGAATGTTCTCCGAAGAACTCGCATCATTGATCCTCGCCAAACGCGCGCTTAACATTTGCGTGCGTTTGAGAATGGGTTGTTTTTACTACTCATGATTATGCTCGCCAACTCGGCTGTGGTTCTACTTGACGACTTTTGTTTTTCCTCCCTCCAAAACGAGAGTCCAATCCTTCGTCAGGGGAGAGCGGGTAAAACCAAAAGGAAACAAGAAAATAGGAATACTTCTGTTCGCATCGATGCTTTCCCACATGATGATGTTAATTTTCAATGGCAGGATTACCTGTTTTTTACTTAGAAAAGCTCGAATCAGCTTTTGGAATGCTCGAATCAGCTTTTGGAATGTTCGAATCAGCCATTGGCGCTGGTGATCTGGCGGTCATGCTGTCAATCTTTGTTTATTTCTATGCAGTGACGAAAGATTTATTAATAATTGTAATTGAAATGCCGCAATGTTGTATTATGCCTTTGTTTGTGCTCTTCGAGAATATCTGGAGGCTGGACATACGTTTCCAAATACTGAACAGTTAAGAAAAAAGCTAAGTAAACTAGACAAAGCATACTCATATGTAAAGCATTTAAGCATTAAAATTAATCATCAACATCAAAAAGTTTTTTTCAACTTTGAGGATTTAAAAAAAAAAAATCGCATGTTGCGCCACAATACGAATTATGTCAAAAAAATACAAATAAATAGTAGTATATCTGTGTGTAAGGATATAATGGTCAACCTTATGATTTTAGAGATAGCCTCATTTTTAATCTCAGTGCCATACAATTTTTTCTTTAAAAAATGATAACTCGTTCATTTGTACACGCAATTCCTTCATACGAAATTTTATAGCATAGTAATGATCAGCACAATCCATTTCTAGCCAAAAAAAATACCCTTTAAAATTCAAGTCTCTTTGTCTATGGAAGGCGATTTTCAGCCCACTGTGCGCCATCTGCTTCGAGATTTTCGAGATTACCTTCCATTGAACTGAGTAGCCAGCAGCCACTAACTTCTGAAAACACATAATAACGTCAGAATTACAAAAATAACTAAAATGAGTCAATGTAAAATATTTTTTTACATTCTTTTATACGTTGTTTCGACATAAAAAAAGCCTAGAAAATTTAATATGACGAAATTAAAATTCTTCCCCTTCGTTTCAAACTTCCATGACATTACACGCCCACCCGAAAATACCGGGCGGTGTTTTAATACCGCGTGGCGCTAATTGCCCGCTTTGGGCCCCGCGCTGTACATAATGAAACCCATTTCTTGGGACCGTGCGTGGATAATGGAAGTTGTGACCAGTGAATGTACATAATTATACTGGCTGAAATGCATAAGGGAATAAATACGTCACATTGAACTAATTTTAAAGACAAAACTTACGCGTTTTTATTTTATGTTGAAATAATGCTGTGATCATAGACATATGAATATTAGTAGACCTGCCCTAAGTGATTAAAAGCGTATTATCCCCACTCCCCATACCGGTTCCATTGAGCCGGCTGGGCTCGCATATGGCCTCAAGTGAAATTTGAAAACGTGACGTCATCATTCTTGTGCGAACTATGGTCGAGGCATCATCGGTTCATTTTACGAAATAAAACGGCAAAATGTTGACTTGTGATATGAAAACTTGTAAAAATAGATGTGAAAAAGAGAATAAACCCAATTGTCGTATTACATTCCATAAGTAAGCATTATTTTACTTTATTTTAAGCTTATTCACACCGTATTATATGGATCAGTTTTAGAAACATATACTATCACATAACAATGTAGCGATTCTCAAGTGTGCTCATCGTTGTTTACTGGGGTAAGTAAATTATGAGACATTTGTAAAAGTGTCTTAACTAAATACTCTGAAACTAACTACGACTCTGAAAATAGAAGCTGCCTTACTTTGCCGAATTTGGACTTCGCAAATTAGTTCATAACGTGGCGAGTAATTTGCGCTCCCATGTAGAAATGTCTATTCATTCAAAAGCAGATTTTACTTACTAAATGGTGATATTATAATGCGAGATGCCTATTTACTGTCAGATTGATTTATTGACGAATCACAGTCAGCCTTACTCCCTTCGTTCTTCAACAGTTGATTTTACCCCTCGCCATTAGCTTCTCGTCTATTAATTCCTATGTCTGTGGCTGTGATCATATTGTGTCGCGTTATGTAAAAATTAAATACGAATATGAACGAAAAGTCATTAAAAAAAATGTGTACTGAGAACTAATTTTACACGGTTTCCGGAAACTAGTGGTACTAGCGGAGAATCTACATTACATGTTATACAAAGTTTCCAAATTACTGTTTAACGAAAATAAAAAAATAAAACTTTTTTACTTCAGTGAAAGTAGGGAGAGGCTAATAACTAAGAAACTTGAGCGAAACATAATATGGCTTTTAAAACATATAGTTTATAGATCAACAAATGCTGATTCTGAACACATAAGTTATAGCAGGGCTTCCCTAACTGTGAGTCGCGACGCCCCGGGGCGCCGCGGGATCATCCCAGGGGCATCGCGTCGTGAGGCAATCTTTATAGCGAGAATATAGTTCCATCAGCACTGCAGCGTTAAGGGTTTTATTACCGTTTGCGACATCATACTTGTGTGAGACAGGTTTCTCTGCAGTTGCAGTAATTAAGAATAAGTACAGATCAAAAATAAATTTAGAGGCAGAGACGAGAGTGGCGATTTCGAAACTTCAACCTCGTTTTGAGAAACTATGCTCAGAAAAGCAAGCACATCCTTCTCATTAATACCAAAGAAAAAAATTGCTTTTTTTATCTTTTTCGTTTGCTTCCATTTTTGTTTTTATGTTGTGTTCTTTATTTTCTAATAAAAATTTTAGATACTATTTGGAGTTTTTCTGACAAATTGTTATTAGGTAACGTAACGGGGGGGGGGGGGGGGCGTCGCAAAAATATGGCAGCTTCCCAAGGGCGTCACAGTTGAAAAAAGTTTGGGAAGCCCTGACAGTTATAGTATAAATAATTACATGTCGAATTAATAAATCGTCGACGGAGAACATTCATATAAAAAAATGACTGGAATTCCTGAAATTTTTTAAATACTTATAAACAACTTTTTTTTAAATTACAACTTTTTTCCATACTAAAATATATTTTTATAGACGAATATTTATTTTCCCATACAAACAATTCAACTTTTTTTACCTAAAATCATGTAGAATCAGACCCGAAGTTAGTGATCTTTACCCCCGGACACCAAGGACAATTTGGAATAGGAGTGGCCCCAATATACATCCTTGATTGTTTTCTGTTATTTAAATACGATTTTATAAGTTTGACGCCAGGACCGACTACGCCTGTTTTTTTTTCAATTTTTTGAATCAGTATTTCATGACTCACACTATTCAAGGCTTTTTTTGAGGTCCACGAGAATCGCAATGACAAGTTTTACTTACAACATAGAATCGACTGTAGCCATTAAGTTTTCCTGTGTTCTCTATGTGATGTAGATTCACCAGTTTCCCGCTTGTACTATTACTACTATTATTTCCGGACACCGTGTATATACGAGAGCGTTTATTTTAATTGAGTTATTCCAAGAATAGACGGATGTTCGTATTATCCTATTTGATCATTAATTTCACGGCTTCTTGAGATATTCTGCTTGTTCCCTTCTCCCTGTAAGTTTCACGCTAATTAATAAAAAATAATACGATTTTCCTTCCCGTAAAATACACCTTGCGAATTACTTCATCGTCTAAATTGTTTTTAAATTAAATATTTTAATATTATTCTTAATTTTTGCAGTTCTTTTTATTGTGACATCTGTTTCGGTTGTCAAAACTGTGGTTAGCCCACATTGATACTTTCCTATTTGTATGATGTTTTAAATGATTTATTACTATTTTTGGTAAAAATCTATTTATTTAGTAAATCAATGGCGATAATTGAAATATTTTTCCTGTGGGACACTTACCATTAAAATCTATTTAAATCCCACATAAAAAAATACATATGTAGTTCATAGACTAATATTAGACACACCAATGATGTAGTTCTATAAATTAGACCCAATTTATATAAATAATCGACTAAACTTTTGCCATATTGTGATATTTGTCTGCAGGTGAGTTGATCAATTAGCCATTTTTATCGTAATTAATAGACAATAATCCTTTTGCTGCCAAAATAATAATTTATCAGTGATTTCGACAAAATGAGGGTTATCCCCTTCTACCCTATCGGTGTACATAATTACACCACTCTTGGGAACCAGCAGCAATTGCTTTGTGCATTATAATATATATGCACGTGTGTATGCACCTACGCGTGTGTATTGCAGTTTTGTGTACTTAACGAGTTTCTTTTGAAATACGCGTGGCAGCCCACCTCTGTGAACGGCACAGGTGTTTGAACAAAGCGTTTTATTGCCGTTCGAACTGTCGCTTTCTTAGTAAACCACTTCTCTTTTTTTTTATCGGAACACACTTGATGTTTGTACTTGTGGATTCTGAAATATCTGATCGTGGTGTTATCTGCAAAATCTTTAATGCCACAACGCAGCAACGATTCTTTTCAGTTCAATTTATTCTAGATTCCAGAAAGACCAACTAAATTGAATTGTTAAAAAAAGATTTGCGATTTCACCTGAAGCACGATTTTTTTCTTACTTTTAACACACGGACACGCCCAAAACATTAGTGTAACCCGCTCACCAAGCACAATAACCAGTTTCTTCTTTGGTGAGATTGCGAGTATAAATATATTTTGTATCGATATGTAATTTATACAACACCACTGTACCCACTTATATCTATATTAAATATAAGTAGGTGCGATAAAAATGATCGTGTAAGAAATGTGGAGATCCGCAAAGAGTGCAAGGCTTATGTAAGCGTAATGAGTAAGATTAAGAAAGGGACGCTTAGATGGTTTGGGCATGTAGTGCGAATGAGCGAAGAAAGGAGAATAAATGTTGCGAACGCGAATGGTAGCAGAAGTCGGGGAAGACGTGGCATAATCAAGTGAATCAGATACTCGAGTCGGGCCATGTCAAGAGTCAGAATAATAAAAAAGTATGAGACGATGTATTAATAATAAATAATAATAATAATACCTGGATGACTTTTATAGCGCCGTTTTTGTGCAAAAACACCTCAAGGGCGCTGTACAAACTTATAATAAATTTCTACAGTGTTATTACTTAACTATTTATGGAGAAAATATACAGTACAATACTTACCTGGTAGGTCACTTGAGATTAACACTTATTATCTAATTGTTTATTGGCGAAATTTAGATACAGGGTTTAGGACTTAATTGAAAAATTGAATATAACTGGACTTTCTCTTAGGATTGGTATATTTAATTTAAGGGTACGACAACTTAAAAAGGTAAGTTTTTAGTTTAGACCTGAATTCTGTTGGACTTGTTATGGATCTTAGTTCCGGAGGGAGTTTATTCCAAGCCTTCGGCCCAGATACACCGAAAGCGCGATCACCAAACTTAGTATTTGGCTTGCGCATAGGTTCTATCAGTCTGCCTACAGCTGCTGATGTTGCTGATCTAAGCGTTGACTGCCTCAGACCAGTGTTTTCCGGGAAGCATAGTTCAGAGATGTAGGGTGGGGCCATTTCATTGATGGATTTAAACACCATCCAGCACAGTTTGTACTGGATTCTTTCAGGGCACTTGAGCCAGTGAAGGTTACGAAGGTGTTCTGAAATGTGCGAATATTTTGAAACCCCGGTTATGAGCCGTGCTGCTGCATTAAACACTGATTGAAGTTTGTCAATTTGATATTTTGGAAGGCTGGCATAAATGCCGTTGCAGTAATCGAGACGTGAGACTACGTAAGAGTTGATAAGTAGTTTTGTTGCTTCTGAAGGAAGGTTTCTTCGGACAGACTTGAGTTGTCTTAGGTGAAAAAAACCGGTGCTTACAGTCCTATTTATTTGACTTTTAAACGAAAAGTCTGAATCTAAATTGACACCGAGAAGTTTGACTGTTGTTTTTGGGATGATATCGCTGCCGGAAATAGTAATAGGTGAATTGTCTATGAAATGTTGACGTTTGTTTGTGGCTACCCAGAGGAACTCAGTCTTAGATGGATTGAGCTTCAGCTTGTTTGAAGACATCCAACGAGTTATTGCTTCTAGACATTCATTTATACGGATCTTGAGACTATTGATTTCATTTGGAGCGCAGTAAAAATAAACTTGCTGATCGTCAGCGTAGCAGTGAGACAAGAGATCAAATGACTCGATTATTTTGGCGACATCATTTGTAAAAAGGATGAAGAGAAGTGGACCCAAAACGGATCCCTGGGGTACCCCTGAAGAAAGTGTTGCGAAGTTGGACAATTTATTTCCAACCCTCACGGCTTGTAAGCGATTGGATAAATAGGATACCAGCCAATTTTTTATGTCGGAATTCAAACCAAATGTTTCCTCTAATCTCCTAATGAGGAATTCATGATAAATCGTGTCAAACGCTGCACTCATGTCTAGGAGTGAGATAAGTGATAACTTACCTGACTCTACGGCCAGCGTTATGTCTGATAGCATACGAAGTAGTCCGGTTTCAGTTGAGTGGAACTTTCTGTACGCAGATTGACGTTTTGCGAATAATTTATTTGAATTCAAGTGACTGGTTATTTGTGTGGCAGCAATTTTCTCCAGGATTTTTGAAATAAATGGTAAGTTTGAAACGGGCCGATAATTACCTAAGTTATCGGCGTCTAGATGTGAATTTTTCAGGATTGGTGTAACTACAGCTGACTTGAGTGGTTCAGGAAAGTCACCCGTGCTAAGTGATTTATTAAAAACATGAACTAGGAATGGAGCTAAAACAGTAGAACATTGTTTTAATAACCATGTCGGTATGGGATCAAGACTGCACTGTTTATTAGGCGAGCTTGAAATAATTTTTATTACTTCTTCCAGCGTTGTGGGTTTGAAGGAAGACAAAATTCCTTTAGAATTTAAAGTGAATATTGGCGGAGGGGCGTGAGATGCGGAAGCACGAATGGATTCAATTTTTTCCCGAAAAAAAATTGAGAAAGCTTCCGGGGTAATATCTATTTTCGTTGGAACAGTGACTTCCGAAATTACTGTCTTTATTGAGTTCCAAAGACGTTGTGAATGAGGCAAGAAGTGTATGCCAAGACCGAGTTGTTTGGCTGTCCGTACTCTCTGCCTACCTCTGCGGAGAAACGGTGTGATTAGATCGTGTAGTTAGTTACCATATTTAGTTAATTTTTCTTCTATTTATATCTTTTACATTGTAGAAAGGCTGCCAGTTGGTTGGCACGGGTAGAGTACACAGAAACCGGCTTTCAGAACTGCAGTGCCACGATTTCAGCTTTTTCGTGGCCCGCAAATCTTTCAACCTATGACCCCTTCGTGAAATAATGGTCTCAAAGTCTAAATACGTGCGGGACCACAAACGTATTAAAATATTATTAAATGGTAAAACCACATTTTAAGATCGATAACACACAAATTTTTATTTTTAATGATAAACTATTGTTTATAAGACAATAAGCAAATGATAACAAATTATTATAAGCATTAATTATTCACTTGAAATACCCATATGAATTAAAAAATTAATTTGGCGGGTTTTCACGACGTAGCT
Source organism: Hesperophylax consimilis (assembly GCF_061612785.1). NCBI lineage: Eukaryota > Metazoa > Arthropoda > Insecta > Trichoptera > Limnephilidae > Hesperophylax > Hesperophylax consimilis. The sequence continues at coordinate 24,774,329 of NC_142853.1, forward strand.
TAATGTTTAGAGCAGCTGACCGGCAGTCAGAAGGCTGCGGGTTCAATTCTCATCGGCACCATTTATTCTTTCTCCGGAGATTTTTTCAATTTTTAAAATTAAAAACCAAAATAAACACATCTATCTTTCAAAAGGGACCTTATCACATTATTCATCTCATCATAAGTTTAACTATGAATTAAAAACATAAACTAGATATTGAACCTCACATCAAATACACTCTCACCAAACAATCACTAACACACAACAGTAGCAAATGTATATTTTTATGTGTCCTTTTTTGGTTCTATGCCATGTGTTCTTATTTATTAGTTGTAATATGTGTTAATTGCTTGGTATGTGTCTCAGTTATTATTTTAGATATCAACAGATGTACGATAAAAAAGGGACGCTTAGATGACATGTAGAGCAGATAAACGAAGAAAGGAGTTTAAAAGTAATGTACGCTTATGTGGATGGTAAAAAAAGTCGACCAAATACTCGTACTTGAGTCAGGCCATGTCAAGAGTCAGAATAACAGAAGGGTGTGTGTGAGACGATGTATGGATGTGGATGAAGCGAGGAATATGTACCAAGACCCGAGTTTGTTGTTTACCGGTACATCCTCTATGCCTGCAGGAAAACGGCTTGATGGTCAGTTAGTTACTTTTGTATGTGTCCTTTGATGGTTTATGTACATATTATAATTCTACTCAACGGGTGTTTTCATCTATTTCATAATATGTAATTTTGTTGGTTAGCTTTAAAGAATAGATCAATCTTTAAACACATATCCTATAGCACTTTAAGTTTTTATTTATTTAATATAGATATACCTAAGTGAGTACATTGGTGTTGTATAAATTACATATCGATACAAAATATATTTATAATCGCAATCTCAGCAAAGAAGAAACTGGTTATTGTGCTTGGTGAGCGGGTTACACTAATTATAAGGAAATAGAATAACATTATGCAATAGGTAAGTATTTAAATATAATAGGAACAATTGAAACTTCTAGATCTTCTATATGTGTAGGTGTACATATATAGGATTCTGTTACTTACTAAATATTGAGCAATTAAGAGAGTAATTAGAAACATATAAATAAATTAGAGATAATAATAAATATAAAGAAAGGGAAAACAGACAATTATTTAGTTAATTATTCCTGACAAGTATAACTTCAGTATGAGTTTCAGTTTGTCGATATCTTTTAATTTCTTTATTTCAATCGGAAGGTTGTTGAAATACTTTATTTCTAAATAGATTTAATTATTTTGCATTAGTTTGGTACTCAATTTTGGTATTTGGATGTTATATTGATAGGTTGGTTTCACATTTTTTGATGATATTATCTTTGTAAATTTGAATAATTGCGTTTTCCTTGAAGATATCCTCTACTCGGGGCACCCCGAAATCTGCGAATATCGTTTCTGTTGGATATGTGGATGGTTTCTTTAGAATTACTGTGATGATTAGCTTCTGGACCACTTTGATCGGGGTTAGAATATTGTTGTTTGACCCCCCTATCCAATAATTCCATATTGAATTAATGAACGGATTAGTGTGTAGTATACTCTTTTTAGGTTACTGAGTCTTAAAATATTTCTTAATCTTGTACACACTTATTATACTTACATTTTATTCATTTATTTATTTAACGCCCAGAGGGCTTTTACATGGTTGGTAGTATAATTTTAATTTGACAAATACTTTCAAACATAAAAAAATAAGAATAAAATTACATTTGATAAAAGCTATGTAACAAGTTATACAAACACAAGAAACAAAAACAGAAAATTACAGCTATTTGTAGGTTTACATGATGTGTTTAGGAGTATTGTTGAAATAAATGTTTTAAATGATCCACAAAACTTGCCAAGTTGGTATTGAATATGTCAACATCACCCAAGTAATGATTTCCCATGGTGTGAAGTCGTTGTATCGGAGAGTGGGCAATGTAGTTACGCTTATGTGTGCTGCTGTAGAATATTGTATTTTGTCGTGTTGTTACTGTGGGTGTATGTATGTTTATAAGTTGCAGGAGTTCACAACAGTCGAATTTAGAGTTAAGTATTTTGAATAAGAACGTTAAATCGTTTATTTTACGTCTATCTTCTAATGTATGTATTTTTAGAGTATTTAATAAGAAATTGTATTTTAAGTCTTCGACAGGGATTGATGGATTTTGATGGCATAGCGCACACATGTGATAAGTGCAATTTGAAAATAGAATTTATTAGAATACTCCAGGTTAATTATAACTAACTAACTAACCATCACGCCGTTTCCTCGCAGGGGTAGACAGAGAGGACGGACCGCCAAACAACTCGGTCTATAAGGTGTAAATTATGTGAGGATATTGTGTCAGCGCTTTATTAGCAGCAGACACATACCTGGACGGATGACGAACCTCGTGCTGGCACTGTTGGTGGACGCGGTGGACTCTCGCTGCAGCAGCTGGTCCAGTTGCTGCAGAGTCTCAATCTTCAATCTTCGTGACACCTGTTCTTGTTCTTCATTTCACTTAACTTAATTTCACTTTATTTTAATAATATTTATATTTTTTGTAATACCTTCTGTAAAGCGGATCAACTGTAAAGCGCCCCTGAGGTGATATCTCACAAAAGCGGCGCTATGCAAATTGTCCAATAAATTAATTAATAAAGTCACAAAATTAATGCGTATATCTGCTTTTTATCCATTCTAGATGATGTGAATTCCCATGAAACATCTATTTACAAAGTCAGTAATCTTGATAAATGTTTTTCTAAACACGTAATTGTTTTTTTCTTATATCTGCACTTGACACATGTATGCGCTAGGCAATCTATTTTATGTATTAGTTTAAAGTGTGGGTTAGAGGCACTTGACTGTAATGATATAAATTTAAAGTGTATTTTGTAAACCTTTTTATTTACTTCGTGATCTTTGTGTAATACTCAAATGTCCCGAAAAAAACAAAAACATCAACATGTGGTTACAGTTAAATTTCCTAGAAGTGAACGCCTTGTGTTGGTTTATTTCATTTCACCGCCCGAAATACCGCGGGTATTTTTCTACTTAAATAACTACAATATTATTATGTTTCAAGGTTATAACTGGCTATAACAAGCCAGACAGTGTTTTGAATTGGATGCAAATAATCTTTACTTCTATTCAATCAATCCAACGTCCTTATTAGTGTAATTACGGTTTGGCAGTTCTTAGAAAAATGATGGTCAAATCCTACGCATCATCCTACTCCATCAAAGCAAGAGTTTGTATTGTCATTGATAATTGAAACTTTTATCGAAATGGCTATAGCTGCTTTCGGAACCTTATTTTTACTATATTTTTTTAATGATAACCTAATGTTTATAAGACAAGGTTTTATGCATAAAACAAAGGATAACAAATTATTATAAGCAATAATTAGTCGCCTGAAATATCAATACAAATTGAAATTATCTCCCGTATAAAAATAAATGCCACCTACGGGAACTGAACAATATATTTATATTTTTTTATTTGGTACAATATTTTTTTACATTTCAAAGTTTTCCAGTAATGTTGACCTCACTGGGTGGCTTGCCCGTGCTGAGGCCTTCATTTTATAATATGAAAATATAATCTAAATACAATCTACAATATAAGATAAAATAATACATTTAATATATAATTTTGTGAGTGATGTGTGTTTATATTGGTTTTGTGTGTTACGTGAAGGTTTTATTTTTATTTTATGCTATGACATTTTGGTAATATTGTCTTTTTTGTTCTTTAATCCATTTTGTAATTTTGTGTGTGAATATATTTTTATTTTCCTCAATTTTAATTTCAATTTTTAGACTGTTGAAAGCTTTTATAGCATTGTATTGGTAGTGTCTTTGTCCAAAGCTTGAATTTACTGTCGGAGTTTTTATGTTTTCTTTGTACGCTTGTCTAACTGGTAATATTATATAATAAACAGTAATTGTTGATTGAAGTACTAGTACATATTTAATTATTTAGCGGGTTGGAAATAAGCCAACGTGGCTCAGTGGTCCAGAGCATCTGACTGGACATCAGAAGATGCGGGTTCAATTCCCGTCGGCGGCATTTATTTTTACTCTGGAGATATTTTCAATTTGTATTGATATTTCAGGCGACTAAATGCTTATAATAATTTCTTATTTTTATCTTTCTATTTCCCATTTATTCCCCACAACACACCCCCTAACGGGATGCTATTGTGTGTATTCAGATAAATGTGTCAAAACATGTAAATACGAGTGTACCTATTAAAATATATGTTTGTGTACAGCAGTTTATTGTAGAGCTTAGACGGCCTCCGTGGTCGAAGGGTAATTAATGCTCTCGACTAACAATCCCGGAGGTCGCGGGTTCTAATTTTATCTGCTTAATTTGTGTTATTTCACAATTTATTCATCAACACTTAGGACGGGTTGTTTCGGAGAATTTGAACAATTCATCAAATTTCAACGTTCATTTTTGGGTTCTGTGAAAGTCCAATTCAAGTTCTGTTATTATATCATTACAGGTTAGTTGCTTGACAAAACTGAAATAAAAACAGAACTTTTCTTTCACAGAACTTGAAAATGAACGTTGAAATTTGATGAATTGTTCAAATTCTCCGAAACAACCCGTCCTTAATGTATAGTGTATTTGGGGCAAATTCCAGAGTAGAAGATACTCGTAAGTAAGTATCGCCCTGGTGTAAGACCACCATTCAGAATTGAAACGTTGCTTAAAATGAGTTTAGATCTAAATAGCCAGGTAATTTTCCACCTTCCTCTTCCCCATCTCCTTCCCCTCTCCACTACCTTCAGCCTCACAACAAACCCCAAGTGGGGATGTCATAGTCCCACTTAGTCCCATAGTTAGGTTTTTTGTGCGGTATCTACATAAAAAGCTTTTCAGACATACGGACATGTATTTTTAGGTTATCATAACAATTAAAAAAAAAAATAATTGGCAGTTCAAACATAGTGACGAATAGAATTTTGTTCTGTTGGGGGAAGACGAACGCCTTTGACATCGAGGCAAAGTCGGACACACACAACAGACACGTGCCCAGAACCCGTAGTTTCTCGTTTGGAATTTCTCACTTGACAGTGATTTTTACGACTGTTATTTGACTCAATAGCTCTTGAAACTAACTGCCAGATTTTTTGTTTCATCTCTCTTACAATCTGAGTCTCTTCATCATTCAAAACCACATTTACTTCTTCAAAGACCCTCAACAATGTTACATATTACCAAGGGTCCCAGAGTAAATATTATGTAAAAAAGGGAAACAAACGTAAAACGAAGGATTTCGACCCTCCCACATAAAGGTACTAAAAAAGTCAACTGAAATCGATACATATTACTGTTTACTTTGTCCATCGATACTGAGAAACATTACGATCAAATTTCAAACACTATGTAAATGATTGGTTGGCAATTTAGTCGACGTCAATGTCCTGGGCCTCAATTCTCGACGAAGTCAAGTGGGTCGAACCACTCGTTGTTCGAGTGGAATGACTTTTCACGTTTGGCGTATGTAAGTATGTACCGTCGACGAGACTCAAGAATAAGAATGTCGACCAATGTATGTACTTTCGACGGCGATTGCGAGCTGCCTGGATTGGAGAATCGATACCCTGGTCGATCGGCGATCGTCACATTACCACATATGATATTACAACGAAGATATTCCAAATGAAAACATCTTCAGTAACCGGACGAAACGGAAATTGATAAAGAATAGGTTAGGTTTGTTTTTGTTTGTTATTTTCCTTGCTATTTTACAACATGTGTTCGCGAAAGCTTCGTCCAAATAATTTTCTGAGTAGATTGGTTAGAATACGGGTTAAAAACTAGAATCTGCGGCACAGTATCACTAAGGAACCGTTTCGTTCGGGCAAATTTTGATAAAAGGTAGCTGAAACATTAAAGTGCTTGCTGACATAAATGAGTCGAAGCACAGCTACGCACACCTATGTTATATGCTCCATTAGATTTGTGCAAATTGATCTGACTTGGCAATTTGATAGTTATTAATTATTGCATTTGCACCCGTGAGAATGGTGATTTTTCCCTCGTTTGTTAATTTAAGTTTAAAAAAAAAAAACGAGTTTTGCATTTGTGCCCGTGAGATTTTTTTTCAATGTTCTGTTTTGTCATGGAACCATCATGATCTGTCGGCAATAATCATATTTCCATAAATAATAAGCCTCCGGGGATATTTCATGCTGATTTATTTATTTATTTATTAGACTGCTTCGGATGCCGTCAATGGGTTAATTCCCCAACTCACGATGCTGGCGGAACTTTGGACATTTTTATCTCAAAGTCAAGCGGTCCGTTTCTGGTAGCGGATAGTGTGGATGTAGGACTATCAGACCATCGACTTATTCGCGCAGAAATCGATTTTAACCCACCGAAAATTCCTTACGTTACTATCACATCAAGAGCATGGCGCGGTTTTAACTTTGACGACTTCCTGTCAGAACTAAAAGCTTCTCCGCTCTGTACACATAGCGCATGGGAAACAGAGTCGCCAACCAAACTAGCAGCAGATTATAACACCATCCTTTCAACCCTTTTAAATACATATGCTCCAATTTCTACAAAAACTCGGCGTCTACGAAAATCTGATGCCTGCTTTGACGAAGAATGTCGGAGCCAGAAGAGATTGATGCGTAAATTGGAGAGGTCCTACAGACACTCGGGGGTTACATCACGGAACGATTGGATACAGGCTCAAAAAGAGTACACGATCTTAATCCGTTCAAAAAGGTCTGAATATTGGACAAATAGGATCACTTCAGAGCGTCAAAATCCACGTAGTCTTTGGAACTCGGTTAAGACAGTCATTGCTGATGTCCATGCACCAAATACAATCGACATAGCTCCGGAAATCTTCTCCAAGTTTTTCCTTGACAAAATTGAGTCAATACGAGCCCTAACAACCTACGCTCCACCACCGTATTTTACTAAATGCAATAGAGAAAACCTTTCTGCCTTCAAACCTACATCCCTAGAAGAAGTAAGGAAATTAATTCTTACTTCACCGAACAAGCAGTGTTCGCTCGACCCTATTCCAACGTGGCTACTGAAAAAGTGTTGCAATGAAATTGCCCCCTTTTTAGTTCATCTTTTCAATAAGTCACTTAGCACGGGTGACTTTCCAAAATCCCTTAAATCAGCTATCGTAACTCCATTATTAAAAAAACCACAACTGGACGCTGAAGATCTTTCAAATTACCGACCCGTTTCAAATCTGCCTTTTATATCAAAAATATTAGAAAAAATCGCTGCCTCACAGGTCATATGTCACTTAAATTCAAATGAATTATTAACTAAATACCAATCTGCATACAGACGGTTCCACTCCACAGAAACCGGGTTACTACGTGTTTTGTCGGACATAACTACTGCCATTGAGTCGGGTAAACTGGCACTTCTTTCAGTCTTGGACATGAGTGCTGCATTTGACACGATTGACCATGACTTTCTTATTAAACGATTAGATGAATCATTTGGTTTAAACTGTGATGTTAAGACCTGGCTGACATCGTACCTGGCCAACCGTTTACAAGCCGTAAAAGTAGGAAAAAACCAATCAAATTATGCAACCCTTTCATCTGGAGTACCTCAAGGGTCCGTTCTGGGCCCACTACTCTTCATCCTCTTCACAAATGATGTCGCTAAAATAATAGAATCATTCGGCCTTCTATCTCACTGCTACGCTGATGACCAGCAAGTTTATTTTTACTGCTTACCAGAAGAAATAAACAGTCTAAAAATTCGTATAACTGAGTGTATAGAAGCAATTACTCGCTGGATGACCTCAAATAGATTGAAACTGAATCCCACAAAGACTGAGTTTCTGTGGACTGCTACAAGCAGACGTCAGCATAACATTGAAAACTCCCCAATAACCATTTCCGGAAGTGACATCACTCCAAAAACGTGCATCAAATTACTGGGTGTCAATCTGGATGCTAATTTTTCCCTTAAAACTCAGGTGAACAGAACTGTAAGCACGGGGTTCTTTCAATTAAGGCAAATTAAAGCAGTGCGGAGAAACCTGCCAACAGAGGCGACTAAATTGCTAGTCAATTCCTATGTTGTTTCACGTCTAGATTATTGCAACGGAATATATGCAAGTCTCCCTAAATGTCAAATCAACAAATTACAATCCGTTTTCAACGCCGCGGCAAGGCTTATCACCGGAGTATCTAAATACTCCCACATTTCAGAGCATCTCAAAAATCTGCACTGGCTCAAATGTCCTGAAAGAATCCAGTTCAAGGTATGCTGGATGGTATTTAAGTCACTTAACGGAATGGCTCCGGCTTATTTATCAGAATTGTGTATTCCAGAAGATTCCAACTCCCGACAGTCAACCCTTAGGTCAGCAACGTCATCAGCTATCGGAAGGTTGAAGGAACCAAAGCGCACACCAGATACTAAGTTCGGTGAGCGTGCTTTTGCCGTGTCAGGACCTAAAGCCTGGAATGGACTGCCACATGATTTGAGAATGATCGCAGACTCGACAGAATTTAGGTCTAAACTTAAAACGCACCTTTTCAGACAGTCGTATCCATAATTTCAGAAACCTAAACTTTCACAGTTGACGGCAATTTAAATTTAAATTAACAAAATGTAAAAAATACTAAAAATAAAATAAAATAAATAAAAATAATAATTAAAAATAAATAAATAAAAATGATAACAATTTGTAGGCTTTTAAGACAGTTAAAATACATTTAAATTAAAATAAAAAAAACTATAGCAGACTTAAGATCATGCGACGATCAGTGTTTTTTGATATAGTGTCCTCTGCGTGCAGTTCTATCTTTTATAAGCATAAACTTTTTAATATAAGTGTGTTTGTTGGAAGTGACTTGCCAGGTAAGTATGTTTTGGTATCATTTCTAAATAACAAATGTAGATCCTAGGAAATAAATTGTACAGCGCCCTTGAGGTGATTTTTCACAAAAACGGCGCTCTACAAATTATCCAATTATTATTATTATTATTATAAATTCCTCACAGTTAGATGAAGGCAGACTTCCATCTGCTATTGTTCCAGAGTTGTAGTGGTTTGACGCCCAAGTGCCGCCATTAATTAATGCCGATGTGATTGTATCGTAAATTGCCACCACTTGACGCGAGAAACGAGTGTGTTGTTAAACGAGTGTTATAATATCAAGTTCTCCGATGATGCCGGCGAAGACATTCCTCATCGTTCTTCATGCTTATTACGAGGGAAGTGCGAAATTAATGCGTAAATAATAGAGGTTGTGGAGAAGTGGCGTAACCCACAGAAACACTTGGCAATAAAATTGCAATGTGTTTAAAATGACATGTTTCGTCAAATGAGTTGCTAGATCAATCAATTAGAAAGGATTTATACGAGTTCGTTTCATCTCATAATATATACTTCAAACGCGTCTATCTCAACACGACCTTTTTGAATTGACATAAAGCGGGCCGCAGACAGATACGTTTCACACGTGGCTGTAGCTTCGTTCGCTATGAACTGCCATACATATGAACACATAGCGGGCCACGCGCACGCTACGCACGGTTGTGTGGCTAAGTGACGTCATAGGCACACGCGTGGGCTGCAGCGGATGCGCCAGCCGAGTGAAGCTTGCGGGGCCTGTGGCAGCCACGTTAATAATAATAATATTTGTATGATATAGCGCCGTTTTTGTGTAAAATCACTTCAAGGGCGCTGTACAAATATATAATACATTTCTACAATGATCTATGTTATTACTAACTATGTATGGAGATAATATACAGTACCATACTTACCTGGTAGGTCACTTAAGATTAACACTTAATTAACATTAACTAATTGTTTATTATCGAAATTTAGATACAGATTTAGGTCATAGTTGGAAAATTGGATATGCTTGGACTTTCTCTCAGGAGTGGTATATTTAATGTGAGGGTATGACAGCTTAAAAACTTAAGTTTTTAGTTTAGACGTGATTCTGTAGGACTTGTTAAGCACGTTTTTCCCCAGTTTATTTTTTATTTGATAAATCATCCTGAAAATGGGCGTTTTCGTAGCGTTGCTCATCTAGCAATGTGTAACTACATCGCTGTAACAAGCCGGCTTTCGTATCAATCGTAGCCGTGGACTTGCGTGCGCGGCAGTCTGTGACCTGCTTAAGTCACTTCCCCACTGACCGCTCCAATGTTGCAATTAAATATGTTTTAATAATAACAATAATCACATCTTCAAACGCAGAAAACTAATGTTGTTACACCTTTTTAATTATAATAAGAAATACTTCGTTTAACCACTTTTATTGTTCAGAACGGTGATGAACCGCATAAGGCCCGCGAGGCTTTTCGTACGGCCCACTATTAGGCTAAATAAACTAGAAAAAAATGCGGTAAAAAATATTGAACGGCTTCTATTTTGTTTTTCAAACCGAGTTAGCGGACTATCTGTCTTTCTTCAAAGTTTTGAATCAGCCGCTTAAAATAATAATCACATGCTTTAAATTTCGTAGTTCCACTGTAAAAATCTCAATTTAAAAATTTCTGTTTTATAAAATAAAACTTAAATTTATTTAAACTTTTCAAACGATAAAAATCAACAACAAATTTGCCTGCGGCGCTTTGTTTCCCATTCTATGATTTTTTTTTTAGAAAATACAAAACGGTTTGTGACATCACCGTCTGCAAAGTTAAACAACTGTATGTACCTCCCATGCGGCCGGCGAACGTTCTGAAAATGGATAAATTGGCCCTCCAGCTAAAAAAGTTGATCATCACTGGTCTAGAAACAAGCGACATGTTTCGTGAGCAATGGTCACCTCATCGGAGTTTACTTAAAACTTTTAAGTAAACGTAACGTTGAAAGTAAACCCAGATGAGTCGGGCATTGCTTACGACACATTTCGATAGTTTCTAAACAATAAAAATGGTTAAAACGACGTGTTTATTATTTTAATAATACTACAGGGTTTTCCAATAAGAGGTGTTATTTTGATATTCAATCGTAAAAGATCAGGTTTCGTTTCTTGTGTGCGACATAGCGCCGTCTTGTTGAAAGTAAACGTTGTCCAGATCAATACCATCCAATTCCGGCCATAAAAAATCATTAATCATCTCTCGATAGCGCAATCCATTCACCGTAACTGTTGCTCCATTCTCATTTTCGAAAAAGTAAAGTCCAATGACTCCGCCGGACTATAAACCGCACCAAACAGTCACACGTTGAGGATAGAGAGGCTTTTCAACAATAATTCTTGGGTTTTCCGAGCCCCAGATGCGACAATTTTGCTTGTTGACGAAGCCACCGAGGCGGAAATGGGCCTCATCATTCAAGATGATTTGCATTTGATTCACTCAAGTGAATTTTGATAATTTCAATGCGTTGTTGAAGCGCGTATCGTTCCATTTTTACTAATGGCGTAGTTTCTACTTGTCAAATGTCAAAAAATGACAGCTTCAAAAGTAACATCTACCGAAATAGCGGGCTATTCAAAATAACACCTCTTATTGGAAAACCCTGTTTATTTGGATGATTATTTGTGATGTATAGCGTTGTCTTTGTGAATCATCACCTCAAGGACGCTGTCTTCGTTCGAAGAAAAAATCCTGAGATGGTATTATTATTAATTAGGCTAATTAGTGAAATTAAGTTTACACCAGTAAATCCTACAAAATATTCATAGGTTTATCGTTTCGTTCTATTTAAGTGTAATAAATTAACATTGATTAGGTAAATGTGACCAACAAAAAACTTAAATTCTAAAAAGGATAAAAAAAATATTGCTGTTCCGATTGGCTCCCGTTGAATTTTCTTCCATAAACGTCGTAGTTGCGATCATAGAGGGTTGAGGGCTTACTAAGTAACTAACTAACTAACTAACTAACCATCACGCCGTTTCCCCGCAGGGGTAGGCAGAGAGGACGGACCGCCAAACAACTCGGTCTTGGCACACACTTCTTGCCTCATTCACATTCATACATCGTCTCATACATACTTACTAAGTAGGTATCTAAATTTGAGGAGTCAGATTCTAGTATGATCTTCATTGGCGGAATTCCACCAAAATAAGCTGTTATGTCATCGATACTTAATTATAAAATATTCAAATAACGACATGACGATAACCTGTTTCAAATAAATATACATGGCCGTTTTCGCCGTTCGAAGTTTGTACATCGTCAACGTGACATCTCGACACGATTTTGATTTTTCTCTATGTGTATTTTTTAGTTATGTATTATAGAATATTGGAAATTTATATATTTTCATATATATGTACTAATTTACTTTATTTATTCCGTTAAATACAACTGTATGGGTTTTTAATTCATTATTTACGTCAAAGGGAAGTGTGTTCTCACCGGTGACAATTCAACACACCCACAAAAATTGATATAAAGTCATGGAAAGTGGTGAAACAAAAACTAGGTTTCAAAGGTAACTATTTAATCTTGTTGTTGTTTCATCACTTTTAATGACTCTATATCAATTTTTGTAGGTGTGTTGAATTGTCATTTTGATGAGTATCATGAAATCCTTTCAGTACATTCCTAATAAATACGTGTTCATGCACTTGCATTAGTCTTGATAATATAAAATGACGAAATGCGAAAATATTAGAATTTTTATAAACACTTGTTCCGACATCGCGATAGCACATTCGTTTAAGGCCGCAATCCCATTTTCAACTGGATTTTTAATAAATGACCAATATTTCATATCAGTAAGTTTTCTCAGTGTGACTGTAGCCAATGGGGACTATGCCATCCCCAATTGGGGTGTTGTTAGGCTGAAGGGAAGCAATTGAAGAAGAGGAAGTTGGGAAGTATCTGGCTTCTCAAATCTGGTCATCATACACTGCTATAGAATTCAAGCAACGCTTCGATTCCGAATGGTGCTCTTCCACTAGGACGATACTGAGAGTATCCACCATTCTTAACACTGCCAGTATGAATATTTTGAAGTTTGATAGATCGCTCTCAATCTCCTAAGAAGCTTTGATCAATAAATTAATTCGAATAATTGAATCTGCATTTGAGTAAAGTTAAATTGAATCCATTTGATAGGCACGGTAAGAATCCTCAAGGCGACAAATCGAATACCTACGGGTGTTTCGAGTGTCGCGAGACAAGTGATTGGATTGTAGCAAACCCACACCCGACAGGACTTAATTAATCTTAATACTGAATTGCCGGGAGTTCTCTGCGGTCGCGGCCCCTCAAGGACGCTTGGATTAAAAATAAAACAATAAAGGAATTAAAGTTACCAATAAAAAACAACTCAAAGGGCTGACAAAGTGACCGCGCCTCGTTAAAAGGTTTTTCAATGAAACTGATAGGGGTCTACTTTTTTTACTAAATTATTTTTGTATTTACGGGACTGTTCGAACATTGAAGCGTTTTGAATAAAATTTTAGGGTTCCGTGATAACTAAACACAGTGACAATTCAACACCTTTTTAAAAAGTGATATAAAGTCATTAGAAACGATAAAAAAATTAACCTAACCTAACCTACTTAACCCAGTTAATAAAGTTTTTGTTTCGTCACTTTCCATGACTTTATATCAATTTTTAAAGACGTGATGAATTATCATTGTGATGATTTATCCGGTCACCAAATTTTAGAAATTTTCAGATTAATGGTAAATTTTCTCTACAATTAATCTCAAATATACTTTATTTAGATTTTATGTTAATTTTAGTATTATCATTTGATTTTAATTTTTTTTGTATTTAGTTATGCTATTTTATCAATGTATTATGTTACACTTACATACATATACTGTCAATTTACTATGTAGAAGCCCGAGTGGGCGTTAATAAATAATAAATAAATAAATATAAATAAAACACAACTTGTTTTTATAAAGCAGACAAATTTCTAAAAAAGGCGACATTTGATATTTGCTCCCTTTTTTCCTGAAATTCCTATATCAATGTAAGCATTTCGGGCTAGCATTCTCATTTCCATTGTGAGCTATACAACTTTGAAATATCCGTATAACTTCACAAGACGCCATGTATCTTATTTTTGGGAGAGCCGTTTTTATGAAAAATTATTTTGCACAGATTATGAACATATTACAAGAAACAACGATTTACGTCGGAATATATGGTAAAAGATACAAATCTAATCTAATCTTTCCGCTGTACGCATTTAAAATAAACAATAAAATTTTAATCGTAGAAAAATTGAGAGAACTCCTTGTTTTGAAAACACACTAGTTTTTTTGGGGAATTTGTAAGAAAACTGTAAATTTTAAAAGTTAAGTCGATTGTTAAGATAGCGGCGCGAAATATGAATTATTCATATTGGCTATTTTTAGGATTTTATTAATAGCATCCTATTTGAGGCTAACTGAAAAGAATTAGTATTTCTCTTTCTAACGTCAAAAAATGTAATATGTATTTCCGCATGATAGAAAAAATAAAAAATAAATTTAATAAAATAGTAGAAAGATAAAATATGGACGCCCGGTCATATATGACCCCGAAAAGCTGGAGGGGTTAAACAGTGGGAATTGGGAACATTTATTTCAATATAGCTAAGACACAATGCATTATCAAGATGGCCGTGAATTATTTTGTGTAAACATATTACATCAGCCAATTGCTTTATAATTTAAAGTGTATTAATCTTGAATTAATTATTCAAGACGTAAAAAATGCGACGGAAAATCAATTTTAAAATAAGGAATTACTGCACCTATTTCCATACTATTAAGTCTAAACCTTTAGTTTATTTTTACAAACTGGTTCGTAAGCTTTTTATATCCTTGCAGATAATATACGAATGTATACTACCTTTTAATGTATTGAAATACATTTACTTTATTTATAATGCATATTATGAAGGACACTAGTATTATATTGTTGCTTGATTAAGTGTTGCACTATTGCGCTATGCATTTTCTTTGTTGAATTATTATATCAGGGTGTTATTCAAAGATATTATATTGTTTCACAGTATGGCAGCTCAATTATAATATAATGAACTTTATAATGTATTATACATTTCCGAACCGAAACGAGAATCAAGCCATGAATTTTGCTACGTTCTACGTTCCTTTCCAATAAGTTGAGGTTCAGTTCGGCAGTTCGGCTCGCGCAAGTATACGTTGCTTTATACAAGTCAGAATCATTACGGTAGCTGCTGCAGTGTTCATGTGACGATAATCATTAAACGCAACTCGCAGACATGAAATACTACGGGTGCCAAAAAATAGCAGCACATTTTAAGATTTGTATAGGAACTTAATAATTGCTTATCAATATTTCCTTTATGAGAATAACACAATACGATCGGAGCCATTGGGTCTATGACAATATGACTGTTGTCTGTTGTTGTTTTATATGAAGTATGAACTTTCGAATAGTGAATAATTTATTAAAATATTCCTCACGCCATTTTTGTGTGATATTTTCGCCCTGGTGAGAGACAACCATCCAGAATCGATAATGAGCGACTGTTGTGGTTTTTTTTAAATATGTACGTCTATTCGAATTTCGTTTTTTTTCTTGATTGAATGAGAAAAATGAGAAAATTAATGAAATGCAATCTTGGAAGTGGTAATTACCCCACTTCCCGACATCCAGTCGAGCTGAAACTCTTCAGATAGACTCGTTGTTGATGACAATGCATTTTATCGACTTTTGGTGGCAATTCCGCATTTACACGCAGATAATTACGCATTTCTCTGAAATTGGATGACATTATATTTTAATATTTACAGCAGTTAATAGTATGAAATAAATCTCTTAGCTATTAGCACCGTTAGCGATGTTCACTAATTTTAGTCCTAGAGAGGAAGGCTCAATCCTCAGTCAAACTAGATGTATTATAGTAACAAATCTTTATTTTCAGTACCAAAGTTCTTACCCTTTACATTAAAAAATTATAAATCTATAACATGTTATTAATAAATTTTTTCTTTTGCTTTTCAGGTAAGTAGTGCCTTAATTACATCAGCGAGAATGATACATTATTACTGGCAATCAATTTAATTACACCCATTCTCTCATTATTCAATAAGGTGAGTGACGTTTTTTATTTTTTTTCTTACAGCATCATCTACTTATAAAAAGATTAATCGGAATCTATGGCTACCAATTTCTTTCACACATTAAATTGCTACCACAACCAATTACTTATCCAAGAAGCTGCTAGCTACCTTCCTATTATACTTGAACACGTGTGCCAGTACTCCACGGTATCCATAATATATATCATCTCTCGCTGCGCCTTCGTCTAGAACACAGGTTCTCAAAGTTATTTCGACCACTGCCCACTTGAAGATAATAAAAATATGTAGTGCCCCCATATTTTTTAATTTACCTTTTTAAAAATAACTTATTAAATAACTTGATTGCCACAGACACGACTCGAACTGAAGGTGGATAGTCTGGTACAGTTTTCGATACAAACTTTGAGGAACCAATGACGGTAATAGAAAATATATTATTACTGTTGTGGCGAATACCCAGTTTTGTTATAAGGAAGTAAAACAAACTATTATTATTTAATTCAGCTACATTCCGTCGGATTTCTATAGATAGAATTTGTCTGCCGTCGCCCCTCTAGATTTCCTTAACGCCCCTCTAATTTGCGTTGAGCCTTCTGCTGACCCCCAAAGACTCCAGCGCACACTGGGGGCGTTAGCGCCCGCTTTGAGAAAGACTGGTCTAGAATGATAGCGCATAAAGTTAATTGATGAATTATTTTGTTACGAGGAAGGAAGCCATGACCGCATGCCACGCAATACAAATATGAAATTCGACTGACTGCATCTCTGAAATGCAATATTATGTTTCTTTGAAAGCACAGTTCAGACAAATGGGTTTTCCAAATGACATGATCGGGTTTATTAATATTATTTTGTTAGTTTGTGGAGAATACGATGGAATTTTCAAAGGGTCCGGAATTCGAATGAACCAGATTTTTTTTTATTATAACTAGCTGAAGTCCCCGGTGTTGCCCGGGTTTTACGCAGAGTTTTTCGAATTCAAATGTATATGTATGGTAATTTTCCTCTTATTTTGAACGTCATTGTTTTGAATTTTTTTTTCTAGAAGTATCAAAATTCTGCTTTAATGTATGGGAAAATGATAGGATAAGGTAGATAGATGGAAGATATAGATACATTATTTTTGTACAGGACAGAAAATGGATGTACCTAATAATTATTAAATAATTAAGAAAATGAATATTCTGATATCACACATTTTACGATGCCGAATTCTTTTGAGGCTTATCTCGCACGATGAGTCGTATTGATAAGATTTTAAATCACCTTACACGTGTCATATCGAAAGTTCAAGGATGAATTACTGACAAAACTGTGGGTCCTTAGTAATTAATTCTCGGCGCTATGACGCATTATAATATTTTGTTTATATATAAGAATAATTGCTCCACACATAGACTAAAGTATAAATACATTAATGGCTCCACATTAACACGTGTGGAAACTGTATTTTAACCCAATAAATACGCAAACAAATGGCCCAACCAGTCAGTTGCCCGACGACATTCGCGAAGTTGTGTTTCATTGCAAATCCTTACCCAAGGTACCCCCGAGAGGAAACTGGCATTTTACCATAGATTAATGTGACGCCTTCCTTAGGTGTGAACGTTGCGGATATAATATATTTATTTGTGAAGTTTGATGAACCTTACCAATAATATAAGTTCACTGTATATAGGTTCTGCGTAATGAACTTTGATTAATGAAAGACGACGTCCTTCATCCCTTATTCATATAAATGATTCCAATTTAAACAGATAAATGGTTCCAATTTGAACTTGAAGTATGTTTAGAGTGGAACCTGTTTGTGTCCAATACTTTTTTCGATCATAAAGGTATCCACCAATATACGTGGGAAAGAGGAAATGAGAGGTCAATTATCGATTTTGTAGTAATTGACTCTAGGTTGAGAGCCGTTACCGAGGACACGAGAGTTTTCAGAGGGGCAGAGGTTGAAACTGACCACTTTCTGGTGGTGTCAAGAGTAAACCTCTTTCGCGGTTGGCGCTCTAAAGTGAAAACGGTACTAACTCCAACAAGAATCAAAATAGAAAAACTATAAAACGATAATGAGAGAAGTAAGTATGTGAATTGTGCAGAGATGAGATTGAATGAGAAAAAAATGGATGGTCTAAGCATAGACGAAACATGGAACCACATAAAAGTGAGTCTTTATGAATCTGCTAGAGAGGTGTGTGGAATAAGTACGCAAGGTAGAAAGAAAGGTGATGCATGGTGGGATGATGATATTAAAGCACTGGTCTCAGAGAAGAAGAAAGCATGGTTATGTCTGATTGCGGCTGGCAGTGCTTCCAGCGAAGAGAAGGATCGAGCGAAAGAAGTATATAAGGAATGTAAGAAAAAAGTAAGAGTTGGAGTGAAAGAACGAAAGAAACGCCTGGAAGAGGAAGAAGGAATGAAAATGACAAACCATTTCCAAGAAAACATTAAGTTGTTTTGGAAGGAAGTCAAAAGGTCCCGGTGTGGCCCTGAAACCGGAAGCATGAAAGTAATAAAATCGAAAGATGGAAAAATGTTGACGAATGAGGAAAAAATAAATGAGAGATGGATGAAGTATTTCGAGGAAGTCTTTGAAAGCGAAGTGAGTGACAGTGATTCTAGCGGCGAATCAGATATGAATGATGATGGACTGAATGTTACCGAAATTAGCATGGATGAGATAGAAAGATCAATTAAGTGTATGAAGAATGGTAAGGCTGTCGGTTTCGACAATATTGCTGCTGAATATTTTAAAGGAGGTAGCCGTATAATTCTCACATGGTTGTGCAATCTTTTTAACCAATGTTTAAAGGAAGGTTACACGCCTTTAGATTGGAGAAGGGCAGTGATCATGCCATTATACAAAGGTAAAGGGTCACGTATGGAATGTGGGAATCATAGGGCTATTAGCCTGCTAAGTTCAGTTTTCAAGCTGTATGGTAGAATTTTGATTGAAAGGGTAAGAAAGGAAACAAAGGATAAAATATGGGATGTGCAAGGTGCTTTTATGAGTGGAAGGGGGTGCATGGACCAGATCTTCTCATTGCGTATGCTCACCGAGAAGTTTCTGGCAAAAAACCAGAAACTTTTCTGTGCCTTTGTAGATCTACAAAAAGCATACGACCGAGTCGACAGGAAAAAGCTATGGAAGGTGTTGTCCAAGTATGGAGTGAATGCGAATCTGACTCAGGCAATTGCGTCTCTATATGAGGGAAGCGTTGCATGTGTTAGGGTGAACGGTGGTTTTACGGGGTGGTTTGATATCACAAAAGGTGTTAAACAAGGCTGCGTAATGTCACCGTGGTTATTCAATCTATACATGGATAATTGTATGCAAGAATTGAAGGATGTGGGATTGGGCGCGAATTTGAGTAATCTGAAAGTATGTTGCCTGTTGTATGCTGATGATGCGGTGCTGATTGCTAATAGTATGGATGATCTGCAGTCTCTCGTGTCTAGGATGAACGAAGTATGCGTGAAGAATGAGTTAATGATGAATGTAAGTAAGTCTAAAGTAATGGTGTTTGAAAGAGAAAGTACGAAAACAGTGTGCAATATAGCTGTGAATGAGGAATACTTGGAGCAGGTGGATGAATTTGTGTATTTAGGAAGCATGTTTACGAGAGATGGGAAGGCTGACAGAGATATTGAAAGAAGAGTAAATGCAGGTAACTCCATTAATGGAGGACTGAACGCAGTTGGCGCTAACAAAAAATTGTCCAAAGAAGCGAAGTTAGCAGTCCACAATGGAGTGCTTGTACCTACCCTGATGTATGGAAGTGAGGCATGGAACTGGCAAAGAAAGGATGAAAGTAGATTGAATGCTGTTGAAATGAGATCCCTGAGGCGTATGTGTGGTAAAACCATGTATGATCGTGTGAGGAATGTGGATATCCGCAAAGAGTGCAAGGCTGATGTAAGCGTAATGAGTAAGATCAAGAAAGGGACGCTTAGATGGTTTGGGCATGTAGAGCGAATGAGCGAAGAAAGGAGTGTAAGGAGAATATACGATGCAAATGTGAATGGTAGCAGAAGTCGGGGACGCCCGAGGAAGACATGGCACGACCAAGTGAATCAGATACTTGAGTCGGGCCATGTCAAGAGTCAGAACAATAGAAGAGTATGTATGAGACGATGTATGAATGTGAATGAGGCAAGGAGTGTGTGCCAAGACCGAGTTGTTTGGCGGTCCGTCCTCTCTGCCTACCCCTGCGGGGAAACGGCGTGATGGTTAGTTAGTTAGTTAGTTATGATTGATGATACGTACGTGACCATCAACCAAATCGTCCAAGAAGCTTGCAATAATAATCAATTAAAAGCGCTCCTCGGTACACAGAAATTCACACGTGTTACATAATTGCATCCAATGTATTATGACATTATGTGCAAGATGCACATTAAGAGGAAGCTATAAGCCAAAAATGTGTATATACTTGGTATATCTTATATTGTAGATAATAGGCATTAAAATCGCTTGACAAACGGAGTCTAGAAACGTTCGATTTCAAGCACAAAACTGTTTTTTATTTATATATAATAATTTTATAAGAAAGCAAAAAAGTTAATCAAGTGAAACTGTGACAGATAACATTAGCTATAATACTGTATTTTTAATTTGTTTCCTTTACGCGTTCATTCATTTCTATTGAAAAAAACATTTTTTTAGTAGTTTTCATTTATACAGGGTGTATCGGCACTAACCCGACAAACTTTAACCAGCTATTCCTTAGCACATTTGGAGTAAAAAATGTTATGGGCACTTTGCTGTCCGGTAGCATTTTTTTTTCAATTAAAAACATTAAAATTTAAAATTTCCACACTACATCACTGTCATTGCGTTTCGTGTTCAACAGCTGTTATAAGCAAGTATGTCAAAAAGCGTATTCGCTCTTTCACACACACTAAATAATAATAGTTAAAAATGAAACGAATGGTTCCGTGCTATTTCGTTGTGACTGTAAACGTGCGCCAATATAGGTACACACGTGCATTATTCAACGGAATTCGAATAAAATATTTGCCAGATGGGTTTTCAAACTTTGTCAAAGGGTAAAACAGTGGTGACATGTGGTGAAAATATGAATAATTTTTTTATTAAAAAAAAACGTTACCGGACAGCAAAGTGCACATAAGATTTTTTTCTCCAAATATGCTAAGGAATAGCTGGTTAAAGTTTGTCGGGTACGTGCCGATACACCCTGTATTTTTTATTGAGTAATTTATTTTTTAATTTATATTCTACTCAAGCGAAACGATAGGAAAACCATCAATTTATCTAAAAACATATTTTCTGGTATTCATAATGTACACCAATTCGTTATAAAAATTAATCGAAATAGTGATTTAAGCTTCGCCTTAACTAACTCGGTGCATTGTGACTTTATCCAGAATACAGAAATTCACACGTGTTATATAAATGCATCCATTGTTTTATGACATTATATGCAAGATGCAGATTAACTAACTCGGTGCACATTTACTAACTCGTTGCATGTAACTTCATCCAGTAGGTACACACACGTTTTCACTTGTTACATAAATGCTTTCAATATACATTTTATAATATTAGAAGCAAGATGCACATTAAACTGAGCCGGTGCATTGTGACTTCATCGTCTGGTCCAGACATCCTGCTCCGAGGTGCGCCGAGAATAGAAATCCCTGTTTGCTGCACTAATTGATTTGTCCTCAAACTAAAATAATATTCTGCATTATGCTGTGCATACACCTTGTGATTTGCTGTCAGACAAGTTGTACAACAGAACAAGTCTGACATGTGGTCAAACAGATTGTCAAAATAAAGCAAAAGCTTGTTAAAACGCAAATGTAACTTTGATTTCCGCAAATTTGCACAAATTTTAAAGCGTTATTATGGCCATAATAATATTTTATCCTTGGGATCGAATTCGCATCAATTTATCATCAGCCTTAAAACTGGAGGTTCTTATGAACAACTCCACTTCAACCAGTCTCCTGCTATTTTCCTCCAGTCCCTCGTGCCCGGGGCTGTAATGCTTGCCTCCTAACCATCCAGTTTCAGCCACCTAAGTTTACACCAAAAGGATTTTTTAAAAAAAGCCTCATTACTAGAAGCAATTCTAAACAACGCACACGAAAGCTTGGGTTCTTATTAAATGCAATCTACCACTGTGGATCTCACAATTATGCAACATTTTGAAGGTGCCATGTGCGCATAGCTTCACGAAAAATTATTATTGTTCTTATAATAAACTAATTTGGGGAAGGATAGTTTGTGTGGGCTCTGATGGACTACATTGTGTTGGCTGCCTGCTTTCGATCCATTTAAATCAAAACTCTCAGTTTTTATAGACCCCTCTCTTGGTTGTTCACAAAGAATGTTGTGACAAAAACGGCCATTTCACAAAGAACCATGTAAATAATTGTGCTTGGAGATATGCGTAGGAGATCCATGCGAGAAATAAAGTCTAATAAATGTATGAATTAGGAGTATGACAAAGGTAGCCGGCGCGCGACATTAATGTTACAATAGTCACAATCTCAACGCACGCGTACACGTGCTACTTACTCGAAATATCCCACAGATTTTCGCTTCGAAAGTGCGTTCCGGGATACGCACATATGAAGCCGCGCGCCGTGTTCCTATTGGTGATTTTTTTTTTACTATCATATCTTGGCGCGCTGTATTTATATGGGCAAACTGTGGTAATATTTTAATTCAAGTGAGTCTTGTTCACCGTAGTATTTCTTTGGAATTTCGCTACACCACCACTCATTAGAGAAAACCGCCACTGAGCACGACTAACAGTGTAGTTGACTATTAGAAAAGTGTTACATAGATGGATTGCACACCGACGGGAAAGGGATGACGGTCCATTGGTTCAGGTGTTGGATAAGTGAAAGCAAAACCAGCTAGATCACAAGGCCGGGATTCTGAATCAAATCGGCCTCCTAACTTTTATGAGAATCTCCAAAATACTATTTTTATTTTTTAATGTTAAATATTTAACTAGAAAAATATTGGAGGTTCTTTATTGGTTAGTTATGGAGGCCTAAGTCGAAAGTTCAACGCCAGAAGACTTTTCAAGATGGATTCTCTCCTAGGACTAGTTTTCTCCATTTGTACTTATTCCACCCAACTTAAAGTTATTAATTCGGTACACTACTTTTAACCACAGTGTTGAAATATACTTTTTAATTGGTTTAAATGGGTGAG
Organism: Hesperophylax consimilis; assembly: GCF_061612785.1. Taxonomy (NCBI): domain Eukaryota; kingdom Metazoa; phylum Arthropoda; class Insecta; order Trichoptera; family Limnephilidae; genus Hesperophylax; species Hesperophylax consimilis. The sequence goes on from NC_142853.1 coordinate 24,797,527, forward strand.
CCAATTGATGACGTACCTATTGTTTGTTTTTATTAATCCGAGTTGATAATCAAAAAGTGTCGCACTGTAATTAAGGCGGTCGCTAATGATAGAGCAAGTACACATACATGAATACATACTTGCAATAATATCTCAAGATGATCGAATAATTTCTTAGGATTATTAAACATGTTGAAGGTCAATCTAACTCGTATCATTGTTTATACGTTTTTGATTTATGACTAGTGGTGAACCTTAATGTGATATTTTCTTGTTCCGGAATATTGTAATGATTGAATGGTGTTTCGAATAAATTAATTCGCGCTTCAGCGCTTTTTCGGTGACGGTATTGTGTCCCAGCGATTAATTTGATTATTTTATGTGTATTTTATACTAGCTGTACCACGCCACGCATCGCTGTGGCTCAGTCTGTCTGTGCAGATAGAGAAACAATAGCGCGTGTTGCTTTTACGTCAAACAGATAGTGCTTTTTGCAAAAAAAAAAATGTTTGTCCAACAGATGGCCCATCTATATACAATAGGTACAAGAACTTTCGGAGATTTAAGATTTTACAAACGAACATTTACATTTTTAATTTTGAGGTAGTTATTGTATTTTTTTGACAAATTTTTGGGGGCTTTCAAATTAACGGTGTTTAAATAGTCAATTTTTCTACTTGCGCTCGTGTTTATTTTTTATATGAATATTGCACAATAATTCAAACTGTTCCTAACCGTCTAGGGCCGGTGAGAGTATGTCAGCCCTAATTGAAGTATGTTCTGAGGCTGAAGGTAGTGGGGATGGGAAGAAGGTGGGGAACTACCTGACTATTCAGATGTTGTCACCCAACAGGGGTAAAGCCATTTTACGCTTCAATTCTGAGTGGTCATCTTTCAACAGGGCGATAATGAAAATATATTACGCTCTGGAACGTATCTCGTCTCCTACCATTATTGCAAATCTAATATTTCGAATATTTTGAACATCGTCTGTTTCAAAAACCAATATCACAATAATAATGCCAATAACTAATAATTTATTAAATCATTTATTTATTCTAGAAATGCGTTATTTTTTTTACCTCTACATCTTTAGATAGTCCTCTTGTATAACAAACGTACACCGCTATACCAACTGCGTCTTGTAGAACTTCTAAATAAAGCCATAAAGAAATAAATTATTGAAATTAATATGGGCGACTGTTTTCCGGCGCTTGACTGTGACCGCATGTGGTTCATTTACTTGATGGACAGAACTAGATGCGTGCTACCATAATACTACTACAAGTTTTGATAGAGGATAGAAATCCACCTAACATCACTCTACTTCGTCGTATTCTGTCAAGAAGGTAATATAATAATAATATTACATTTAACAAACTAAACTGAATTTACGCACAACTGCCCTTTTGCCTATCTATGCCAGAGAATATACAAATACGTGTGTATGATTTACAATCTATAATTGAATTAATCAATTATCTCTTAATCAGTATTCATTAACACACATCCCTATTTGTGTTAAAAACACTATCAAAATATGCATATTCCTTACACGTAACAGTCTTAATTCTATGACGTTGTTTATCATATCAATCTTAGCAATGATAATAATTTATTTACATGCGAATGTGCATCACGTCCCCGATGCATTATCATTACCGAGTTCGTGCCATTCGACCCTTGGAATATTGCATTATTTTTCAGGTGTTACGTGTGCATTCTGATACAGTCACGTTCAATCGCGCTGCGACCATTAATCGGTGAGATGCAGTAATCTGCATGCAACGCTAATTGTACGGTAGGTCCAGGAAGTCTGAAGTTTCACAGACCTGTTTATCGCCAATAATAATATATTAGTGTATCTCGTGGACCTACACAACCCATTTAAAATTAACGTACGATATGCCTATGTATGGAATTAATTGGAGGCATGTGTAAGATTGTTAACATTTTTTTAAATGTACTTAACTGGGCAATGTGTGCACAATACTCGTACAACTGCGCACTTTTTTGTTATAGTGTCATTACCGCTCAGTTTTTTTATTATATATAAAGTTAACCGATACAAATATAGTTTTAAAAAATCAACCCGTAAGAAACATTGTTATTTTTCTAAATTTTAAAAATCAAAAATAAAATATTATTTTTAGTAACATATTATTTGGTTTGCCTGATTATTGAAACTTCCCATTCCGAACAGGAATCCACAACACTACCAACCTCGTCAAATTCCGATCGGGTTGGACCAAACAATATATATTGTATTGTATTATCTTTGGGTAGGACCGACATTTACTTCGTAGATTATCTGCTGTAACGTCATTCAATTTCAGAGATATGCGTATATGTCTATGCATGTGTACGTGATTGCCACGAATAGATAAAATACATTGTCACCGACAACGAGCCTTTCTGCCGAGTTTTAGCTCGATCGGCTGTCGGGAAGTGGGTTAATTTCCACTTCAAAGATTTGGTTTCATTCATTCCCGAAAATAAAAGTGAAATTCAAATAGTTGTTTTTAAAAATGATGCATTTTTCATCTTAAACATTATTATTGTTTGTAGGTAAATTTACAGGGTAAAAAGGGAGTATGTACACTTTAACCAGTGATTCATTATATTATGGAGTAATAATCTTGAAGTTGAACTGTTAATTGAATTTCGAAGTTTCGAAGTGACATCTATATTCCTAACTCCAAATCGAAGGTTAAAGTAAATTAGGTATGTGAAAATCATTTTAAAGAGTGCACGTTTGAATGTATTTGTGCACACAGATAGTGGTTCAAATTGTTTCGAAATAATTTGTAACATCCGCCCGCAGTCCTCTCTTACCCCGCAGTATTCCTACGTTTCATTACACCACTACATAAGTAAGAATATTTTTTAATTTTTGTACTGATAATCGATTACTTTCCATTTTATGAAAGTATGTATCTACGTATTAATTTTACTACACGAAATGCCCAGAATTTTTTTTCAGTAGATTTCAGGACAGACTATTTTCGTAATAATTATTAAAAATCTCAAATTAAACTTAAGTACGAGTATTCTGAAGTTCTTTTTATAATTAGAGGCATATTTAAAATCTTCACAGTTGATAACGGTAATAACTTGCGAACTTTTAATAGTCTAGCAGACCGCGACATTCAATACAGAAAAAAATGTTTCTTGTGAAATTTTATTGGAGAGTTTTTACTGTAAAATCAATTTGAACTGTCCGAATCAATTGCTTTTGGAACACTCGATCGCATATATCGATCGATAATAATATCGAACAAGAGGGCAGATGTTTTTATATTTGGGAACGAAGAACCCATCATTGGGATTTTTGATAAGGGTGAATGAAACGAAGGTTTTTCAATTTTGGTCGCCACAATATACGATCATTAAAGGAAAGGTGCAGGATTTTATATCTTGTTGCTTTGGGCTTGTGTATAAGGTACGTAGATGTAGTTAAAATTTAAAACCCAACCTGGTTCCAGAAATTTATGACCATCTTCTTGACCTATACTGTTTTATTCCAAATGCTTTTGTGGCAGATGTTTTTATTTTATTATGTTTATTTATCATGACGATTGTAATATTATTATATATCACCATGATGTTATCTGCGTTGAGATTTTTGTTATATTTTTAACTATCTGAACATTTTGAACGTCAATTGTGCAGAATTTCAAGAATTTTCAGAATCTCAAGAAGTATCAAAACATTGCTCTAAGGGTTAAATTAACAGTACTCATAAACTGCTCGTACATAAATGGCGCTTATTTAATTGTTTTCGTAAAAATAAATTTTTCAAGTTACTAAATAACAATACGAAATTGGATTGAATCACCGATGCAAATACTGTAGTTGTATTCCTTTCTTGAAAGATATTAGTTTTTATACGGACAAAACTATTAATTCATACTCTTGTATAATATTATGAAGCATAGCATGCAAAAAATATTTTTTCCTAAAATTAGCGCTATCTATAGTGAACAATTTATGAACATTTATCCTTAAGGCGATGCACTACGTCGTGTAATATTTTAAATTGAGCCGCTATCAATAACAACCCTTACGTAGATGGCGATAAGGTTTAAATTCCCGCTTGACACCATCCGCCTTTTTTGATTTATGCAAGAAAAAAACATGGCAAAAAAGTGCCTTTTATTTTATTTTGTGGATGTTCAGGCATAAATATTAAAAAAAAATTCGATCATTTTATAAATAACTTAATTTGCCACATTGTACAATAAAATCATAACCGAAAATGGGTTCGTAAGTAGGAGATTTTGAACTTTAAAGCAGTTTTCATAGGTCTTATACATTATTTTTTCTGGGCTTATAAAAAGACTTATATAAAAAATACTCGATTATTTCAAAGGCCAAGTTGTATTCTACTAGCAGTATTTAATTAAAGCAAACCAAAAACACGTGATGTTGCATTACTGCGTATGGCATCGCCTTAAGGGGTGTTTTAAAAAAATACATATCTATGATCTCTGCCAATACGTATCCGTCCTTAATTTTTTTTATTTATTATCAATATGAAGTTGTTTTACATGGGTTTTTCGATATCTGTCTCACTAGGATATACCTGTGTCGAGACAAACGTATTGGATACATAAATTAGTATTTACATATTATTTAATACATGCATAACTATAACTAAAATATAAATTATTAAGTTGTATACATTTTAAGCCGTGAAGCCATGATACAAAGTGTAGATTATCCTACCGGAATAACAATATTATAAATGTATATGGAAAAGTTAAGATAAAACAGTTAATGAGATCAATCAGTATCTAGTTGGAGTACATGCTTATAAAGGGGTTTTTTATAAAATTTATGATCTTGGATCTGTCTTTTTCTTTGTCTCTGATGATCCAAGTCTTGGTGTCTTATTTCAAAAAAAATGTGCTCAGTCTAATGGCTAGTGGGAGAGCATTGATGCAAAATATCTAAAATTTCTCTGGTCAAAAGTTGTTTTATTCAAAGAGATTAGTAAGAGATTATGTCCTTTGGTTCTAGTATCACGATCAGTTTGGACATTGTCAAAAGCAGTTTTGTGTTTGAAGAGGTATGCCAGTATGCTTTTGGCATAAAGTTGCCTAATTTTCATAACACAGATTTTTATAAAAAAATTCATCCGAGCTGCTTGTGATCGGTAGTTTGAGGATAATCTTTATAATAATTTTCTGAGCTTTGGATATTTTGGACATTGACCGCCGAAGAGCTCGCATGACCCTTAGCAGAAAAGTAAAGTTCGCTAAAGTATGGCAAAGTGTTTGGTCGAAGGATGTGAATATTCGTTTGGAGTAGCGATGCTAAAAATGAGTAAGGTGGGTAAATTTTTGAAGATTCGTAAAAGTGTCTAATTAAATAGTTTGACAAAATATTCAATTATGGAAACAAGCCTTAATTTTTTCTTACCCAATTTGGGATTTGAAGATAAGTTTTTTTACTTACTCAGCAATTTGCGCGTAAGCACTTTTATATTACAATGCGAGTTGCCTGTATTTATTTATTGACATATCACAGAAACGGAGACGGTCACGCCGTTTCCCGCGCTTCTCGCACTTGGTTTGTTCCCCTTTCCCTGATTGGATGGTCTATCAATTTGAATGTCTGTGGTCCTGCCAAAAGTCGGTCTGAAGAACAGAAGACTGTGTATGAGACGCCGGTCTATCAATTTGAATGTCTATGGTCACGCCAAAAGTCAGTCTGAACAGAAAACTGTGTATGAGACGCCAGTCTATCAATTTAAATATCTGTGGTTATGAAAGTGTTTTCAGAGTAGGTGTCTCATGCTGTTTAAAAATAATAAAGGTGTTTGACAAAATATGAATACTTACACGAGTTAAGCCTGGTTTACCTAATTTTCGATCATTATATCGTAATCAAATAACAACATTTTTAGTTATACACGGTGTCCGGAAACTCGCAGTACAAGCGGGAAACTGGAGAATCTACACCACATGGGGAACCCAAATAAACATAAAGTTTTTTGATTTGAGCATTTTCACAAAAAAAAAAAAAAACAAAAAAATATATTTATCGGCTATTTTAGGGTTAAAGTTTTTTCTGGTGTTTAGGGTTGAACAACAGATGTTTTAACCCTGCAGAGCAGAAATATTTTATGATTACACCGGATTAAATGAAGGGTGATTTCAAAATAATGCTTCAAATCCGAGTTTCTTCATTTGTTTTACTTTCTTATAGTTTTAATTAGTTGGGTACTTTGATCTTCAGTAATAATTTATAAGAATTTGATTAAAAAAAAAAAAAAAAAAAAAATCAACTTCTAACTCGATTTACTCGATAACGAAAGCTCAAATCAAAAAAAATATACTACAAAATCGACTCCAAATGTGATGTAGATTCACCAGTTTCCCGCTTGTACTACGAGTTTCCGGACACCCTGTATATGTGTGGTAAAAAATAATCGTACAGCGAAATATGATATTACTAGCTGACGTGTACCTGGCGTTGCTAGGGGTTATCCTTAGCAGATAGACATACACAATTTTGTACTTTTCTATAGGCGTTTTTAAGATATACAATTCCGTAGTACATTATTTTGATGTATCTCATAAGGTTTAGCCAGCGTTAGCAATGTAAGAACATATAATTTTTACGACTTGATTACAAGACAGCGATTTTTCTCTACTTTCTATAAGTGTAATATGCATGTTATTATTATAATCAGGCTTACAAAAATGAATAGATCTCGATCGACCACCATAACACGATGATGTGCCTAGCATGGTGGTCGAAAAATCCTCATTGCATGTAACAAACAATTCAATGAATAAAGAAACTTAAAAAATTCTGACAAAGATTAACAATCCTTAAATATTTTTTTGTTTTAAACTTTCTATCTTGCATCCAAACCAGACACCCTCGTGTTTCAAAGCCTTTTATAATTAGATTGATGTTATGAGTCGACATCTCTGATCCGTAAGCCGTAGCAGTAATCCCGAGGAAATATGGTGGCCTGATAAGGACATCGGGAACTTATTTTTTTGACCGCCATCTGCTTTTCTTTGACTCGAGTCCAACCCGATGTCTCTCAAACTTTGGAGAGTTTTAAATTTTTCTCAATTCGCCACTGGATCACACTGCTACACAGTCGCAATGCATCACGTGATACACACTGCTTCTCATGTGTACGGTGCTGCTGGAAAGAGACGCATTGCGTGTCACGTGATGGGCTAAGTTGTACCCAGTGGCGACTTGTGATGGAAATATATTTGAGAAAAAATGTCAGCAAAATGTATATTTGTACTCCAAATGTACTCAGAAATCGCTGGTTAAATAAAGCATTTTGAAACAAAGTGCTAATACCGAGTTGTTTTGCGGTACCCCTGCGGAAAAACGGTGTGATGGTTGGTTAGTTAGTTATATATTTTTTACCTTACTGTTCTAAAAAAGTGTAGTGTAACGCCCATTTGTTTATACATGGCCAGCAATAGGGCGCCTAGCAGAAATTTAAGACGAGGGAAGGTTTCCGGTTGCAATAGTAACACTTCTTCTCCGATCGAGCGACGTAGACGACATATACCGAACTGCTAGTAACGTCAATTTGTGATTGAATCATAAATAAACATTTATATACAGATTTACAGACTGTTATTTGACATTCTCAGTTACAGTATTTTTTCCTGGCAGCACAAACATAAGTATCTGCAAATAATATTTAAAAAAAACTGTTATTTGAATAAATAATATACAAGATGGTAAGCACTCGGTTGAAGAAGCCTAGCTTATAGTAGGCTACTTATGTTGTGATCAGATAGGCATCTTTCTCGCCTGTAATGTATTCCCAAGCTCTTAGGAGCATGGCTTGAGGCAGTAGCAATCCTTCTTACCGCACCACAGGACTTTACTGCTTACCTTATTGGGTATTATGCGCTTAGCGCTTACTCCTGATCCTGCTTGTTCTCGGACAGAATGAGGTAGAATGATGTCGGGGACTTGAAAATTGTGTTATTATTATTTTATTTTTTTAAGCACCGCAGGTAAATTTTCTCTCGAATGGTGAACTAGTGCCATTTATTCAAATTATCAGGAGTGATTTGAGGGTTGCACTGCAAATTTCTACACTATTCACTTACTACAAGATTAAAGTGATCATCTCATTAAGGGTCGGTATTCGGTTGTTTCCAAACCTAAACACATAATATTATAAACTGCACCGTTGGAACAATGATATTCTACAGTTTGTCACTGGATTTTTATTGGTGATGTTTTTTGATTTTCATAATACCATTGTAAAAAAGAGATTAGATGCGAACAGCAAGTGAATTTGTTGAAATACTTAAAATTCCAGGAATTGGAATGCCAGAGGTAAAATGCCGGTTCCATGATAACTCAACACAGTGACAATTCAACACACTTTTAAAAAGTGATATAAAGTCATTAGAAACGATGAAAAAAAATTAAACCCAACCTACTCTAAACCCGGTTAATAAAGTTTTTGTTTCTTCACTTTCCATGTTATATAACTTTTTAAGAATGTGATGAATTATCATTTTGATGAGTTATCCGGTCACCAAAATGCCAATCCCACTACAATTTTCCAAATAACTTACTTGTTTATTGTTAAATGATGTTTTTGTAAATTGTACCGTCTTGCCAGATAATGTGTTTATTATTTATTTAAAAATCGTATACACTTGTCCTGTGTAGTTTCCCCAGGATTGATACTTATATTCAGAGTTTTTTTCGCTAATGTTATAAAAAAAATTATAAAATGAAGACAAACCAAAATATTCTTGATTTTTATTGTGTTTCCAACTAATTATGCGTTCTTCACAATAAGAAATATGAGGATTTTCTGCAAATAAATTTAGTAATGTGACTTTTTGAACACCGGAAATATGACATTCGACATGGAATTTTTCTTATTCACAAATAAACAAAGCACTCTTTTTAGGGTGAATTGCATAATACAAATAAAAAAATAAACATATTTGCAAGTGACGTCACCAAAAGGTAGAATAATATTAAGATTTATCATTTCCTTGCCAACCAAAGCACGTGCGCGAAACTCGACGGACACGAGCTGAACACCCGTTCACGGTTGACGTTGGCTTCATGAGAACGGGCCGTTTTTACGACTCGTTTTTGTGTAAGTCGGCTCGTATGTGGAACGAGCTACCGGCATCTGTTTTTCCTCCCTCCTATAATCCGAGCCTCTTCAAGGCCCGCATTAACAAATCCCTTCCTACAGCCCCTACCTTATTCCGCCTCACAACGCCGCCCAACCGGGTGGTGACATGTCTGCACACTGCACAGGCAGAGACGCTCTTTTGAGGTGTCACATAAAAAAATAATAAAAAAACCACATATATTTTAGTATGCTAGGAGCATTTTTTAAGTTTCAAAATATGTACCATAAAATCGAGGCAGGTGCGGTGAGCTACTTAGAAATCCGTAGTGAATTTCTTGGCACTTTAGGGGTTAAGGATCGGTATTTCAGTTGCTTCTTATGCTCATATTGAGAGAAAATCCTTTACAGTTGTTAAGTTACATATCCTTTCCTAAACAAGCTCATTAAAAAAACATTAATTTTCCGATTACGTCCTGTGCGTGAGAGCTGTGTCTAAATTTATCTAATAAACAATAAACAGTGTTAATCTCAAGTGACCTACCAGGTAAGCATGTTACTGTATATTATCTGCCTGTACAATTAAATAAATAAATATGAATAATAACATGTGTACATTCTAGCATCACATTCATCGATCAAATGCATTATACATATAGCTTTGTATTAGTGATGGACGAACCAATGGATGCAATCTGTTGCCATAAATTGACAACAGTTTGACAAATAACTTAGATCATAGTATAAATGTATTATATATTTTAATAACCTTCCATTAAATTTAAAAAATATCGAAAATATTCAGGAATTTCACCTTAAATTAAAAAATTACCTTAAACTATTATAAGTCCAAAATACGTTCACTACTTACATCTAGAAGTAATATTGTTTAAATCTTGTGTTGTTTCTTAATAATTTATTTACCTTAATACTAACATGTACATAATTGAACTAGAATTCCCTCACCAAACACAAGAGCATTGTCTCTTTATGGTGAGGAAAGGCTACTTTAATTTCTATTGTTTTATATCTTGTTTATATCCTGTATACTTATCTATGTAAAAATATATTTTTTTGAAATATTAAATAAAAAAAATTGTACAGCATTTCGAGTTGATTTTGCAAAAAAAACGGCGCCATACAAATCATCCAAATATAATGATTATTATCCTGAAAACAGTAATAACCCAATCAGACTCATAACATTCATGCAGCGCCCTTGAGGTGATTTTGCACAAAAACGGCGCTATACAAGTCATCCAATTATTATTATTATTTATTATTATTATACTGAAAACCTGCCTTAACCGGGCGGATATTTGCTAGTAAATAACAGAGCTGGCAAAAAATACATATATGGGTCCTTTTTCACTCGCGTATGAATGCGTCCTGAGTGTTTATATAATGTGCGGTGAGAAAAAGGATGGTTGTGTAATTTCAACAAAGTAAACCCGAGTAGGATGGATTAGTTCTTGTTTTATATTCTTCATAACACATTTACCAGCATTGTCTGAAGAACAAATAATAATAATATATTTTAATTTTCTTTGTAGTATCTCGTTAGTGCATTGGATTATGTTATGGTACTAGTATAGCAGAATGTACTTCATTAGTTTTTTTTTTAAATTTATTTATTTATATATTTTTTGTTCATAATTCTCATAGTCATTTGCGTACGTCAAGTTTAAAATTGAGCGTTACATTGTCAATAATTTATACTTACCATGTGCCATGTCTTGCATTCCTATAATGCTAGGCATTATGCATTGTACAGGGTTTTCCAATAAGAGGTGTTATTTTGAATAGCCCGCTATTTCGGTAGATGTTACTTTTGAAGCTGTCATTTTTTGACATTTGACAAGTAGAAACTACGCCATTAATAAAAATGGAACGATACACGCTTCAACAACGCATTGAAATTATTAATATTCACTCGAGTGAATCAAATGCAAATCATCTTGAGTGATGAGGCCCGTTTCCACCTCGGTGGCTTCGTCAACAAGCAAAATTGTCGCATCTGGGGCTCGGAAAACCCAAGAGTTATTGTTGAAAAGCCTCTCTATCCTCAACGTGTGACTGTTTGGTGCGGTTTATGGTTCGGCGGAGTCATTGGACCTTACTTTTTCGAAAACGAGGCTGGAGCAACAGTTACGGTGAATGGATTGCGCTATCGAGAGATGATTAATGATTTTTTATGGCCGGAATTGGATGGTATTGATCTGGACAACGTTTACTTTCAACTACGTGCCACACAAGCAACGAAACCATTGATCTTTTACGATTGAATATCAAAATAACACCTCTTATTGGAAAACCCTGTAGTTTGTAGGTAAGTACTTATGTAATTTACTTAAAAGCATCAAACTACGACGTATTAATGTCAATGTGAAAGCCTAGTAGATTTAGTATATATTAATAAATGAAAAAATATACCCTACGGTGTATGAATAAGTTGATTGTGTTGATGGTAGGTAAAGAAAACACTTTATTTCTTGTGAAACCAACAAAAAATTACTTTAGGGTAAACATAACGTACGTTATGATCTACGCGTACATAGGTGACGTTAATTTTATTATTTTATGACTTTTTTTTTTTTGCAATTTTTTTTTAAAATTAAGACGAATTATTTGTTTGCGCCTGTACATACGCAATATGACTTAATAGTTTTCTCCATATACAAACTGAATTCTTTTAAGAAAGGCATATAAATAGAATATTGTATTGAATCACCAATCGAACATTTTAAAGCGTAACTTGCAAAAAGTTTATTTTAATAAAATAGTTCAATTAACGCCATACGTGAACATGTGGATTATAACGTACCTTACGTTTAACTTCAGTATGTATTAGTAGAAATCACCACTATCTTTTTTGTTATTGATCTTGAAAATGGCACTTTGAGACCAAAATGGTAACCGAAATTGGGATACAATATGTAAAAGATTCAAATAAATGAGAGCTTGATAGTAACTAGGATATTAACAAAAGTAACTGGATAGTAACTAGGAAATAACAAAAGTAGCTTGATAGTAACCAAAGTAGCTGGATAGTAACCAAAGTAGCTGGATAGTAACTAGGATAGAACAAAAGAAGCTGGATAGTAACTAGGATAGTGACAAAAGTAGCTGGATGGTAACTAGGATACTAACAAAAGTAACTGGATAGTAACTAGGAAATAACAAAAGTAGCTTGATAGTAACCAAAGTAGCTGGATAGTAACTAGGATAGAACAAAAGAAGCTGGATAGTAACTAGGATAGTGACAAAAGTAGCTGGATGGTAACTAGGATACTAACAAAAGTAACTGGATAGTAACTAGGAAATAACAAAAGTAGCTTGATAGTAACCAAAGTAGCTGGATAGTAACTAGGATAGAACAAAAGAAGCTGGATAGTAACTAGGATAGTGACAAAAGTAGCTGGATGGTAACTAGGATACTAACAAAAGTAGCTGGATAGTAACTAGGATAGTAACAAAAGTGGATGGTAACTAAGATAGTAACAAAAGTAAAGCTGGAAATTTACAAAACTCCACAACATCCTTCCCTCAGATGTAAAACGAGCTCAAAGTTTAATGAGTACTAGTCAAGAACTAAAGTCTGGCTGAAAGAGGTCAATAAAATAAAATTAAAACCAGTAATAAAAACGACATAGAAGACGCACCTAATAAAATAACTTTATTCCGCCTCAGCACAGGACCCCCCTAGTGGGGAGGAAAAACACCATATTTTGTATCTTCACATAAATAGTCATAATAAAAAACAAAAGAGGTACGAGTTATATTAAACGAAGTAATCAGTAAATATTAGCTAACTTCTAAAATGGTTGCATTTCCTTTGTTTACCCTGTCACAACCAGGAGAACAGGATACCCAGAAGTAAAACAAACAACCGTTTTCATCAGCTGTTTTTGTTGATTTTACCCACATTGGACACGTTACCCTAATCACTGGAGTCGTGTGGCAAGGTGTTGAAGATATTTCCTTTCCAGTGCCATAACTCACTCCTGCAATGCATTAAAGGCGAACGAACGGGCGCCGCCCCCCGCGGGCTGCTCAAATAACATCATTTCTGATACTTAACGCGGACGTATTTCGAATGCGTTTTAGACCGATAAAACGTAACGGAAAATATATTTTTTTATCATTAGCCATTGACGCTATCAACTCTAGATGGGTGTATAGAAACCGAACCCATATAATCATACATTTTTCTACTTACCTATTTTTTTCTGATTAAGGCGATGCCATACGTAGTAATGTAAAATCATGTGTTTTTGGTTTGAAAATTTGGTCGCCTAGAAATGTTTCAGATGGTTTAATTAAATACTGCGAGTAGAATACATCTTGGCCTTTGAAATAGTCGAGTAATTTTTAGAAAAGTCTTTTTATAAGCCCAGAAAAAAAAGGCCTATGAAAACTGCTTTAAAGTTCAAAATCTCCTACTTACGAACCCATTTTCGGTTATGATTTTATTGTATAATGTGGCAAATTAAGTTATTTATAAAATGATAGAAAAAAATTATTTATGCCTGAACATCCACAAAATAAAATAAAAGGCACTTTTTGGCCATGTTTTTTTTTTGCATAAATCAAAACAGGCGGATGGTGTGAAGCGGGAATTTAAGCCTTATCGCCATCTACGTAAGGGTTGTTATTGATAGCGGCTCAATTTAAAATATTACACGACGTAGTGCATCGCCTTAATATGAACTTCAATCGACTAATTTTACCTCTTTCATCCAAATTTTTATTTATAAATTACAAGTACGAGATTTCTTATTTTTACACAAAAATTTTTAAGGTTATTTAAATAGTAATTAAATATATATACTGTTTTAGAAACTCCATTCAATATCACGTCTTCAATATTTTTCTTGTCAAGCTATGCTGTTCTATAACATCTGTCGTGGTGACAAAATTAGCATGAGATGAAGCTTTTTCCACACCCATTTTGATATTAGAATTGATGAATTTTTGCATAGGGTAGGTAATCCTTACACCATCATGCAGATATGATGGAATGCCTCACCAATTTTTCCTCGCTTCTTTCATGTTCATACCTTCATACATAACCTCATATATCCGCTCTAAATGGCCTTCTACTGTACAAATATATAATATATTTCTACAATGATCTATCCTGTTACTAACAATAGAATAACTAATATCAACTTATGGCTTACAGATTGCATTTACCGGTTCGTCGATCACTAATACAAAACTATATGTATAATGCATTTGATCAACATATATTAACGGATATATATTAAAATTTATTTTCATTCTGTACAGGCAGATAATAGTTCTTGTTCTCTTGCAGCATCATAATTGGTTGATTTTCGGCAATTTTGGTGAAGACCGAATAGTCGAAGCAAATCCCTTTGTCCGCATTATTTTACATTCAGTGTTTTTCAAAGTTCTCAGAAATAAAGCTGCCCAGTTTCATTCGAATGTATGCTCTTCTAGTAAACTCTGTAGCAATGGTAATAAACGGTTATTGATCCACGAATATTTAATTAAATTGATAAATGTTCTGGATTTGCTCCTTGAAACCAGGTTCCGTGATTACGGTTTCCTCTGTAGAGTAGAGTGTAAGTTTGGAAGGGAACGTAAATAATGGTCTCGGTTAGAGCAGAGTAGAGACTCCAGGTGGTCCAGCGGAGAATGGGGAAAAGAGCAAATAGGAGCCCGTGAACATGCAAGGTAATGCGCTTAGATAAATAACTGTAGAGCTTTATAATAGTAGTAGATAGCTGCGGTAGATACTGACCAGGATGTTTTCAAGTTTTTTTCTTAACTTATAATAATATATGGCTATTAAATTTTGGAACAATATTAATCATAAATAATATGTTTTCATATTGTAATTCTGAAATTTTGTGACGTGATATTTTAATCAAAATATAATATAAATGTAAGTGTACAATGTACGTGCCGCTAAAACTCGGAAACGAGTCCCGGTACGATCGATAGAGTAATATGGTGTGGTAGCCCTCTATCCCCCATCCATTAAGAAAGTTCCCGTTTTTACCTGAAGGGCGTGCTTTTTAAGATATAAGGGCTGGAAGTTTCGCCCTCTAGAAATTTCTAGAACAGTCCAAAATATTTGAGAGCATTCCACAATTTTCCAAAACATGTTGTGGAATGTTTGGGAACAGTCTGGAACGTTCAGGAACATCCCGGAACATCCCAGATCATAATGAACTAAAACGAACTAAACGGGATTACAGGCCGTTTCCTGATAAAATTTTAGTAATTTCGCAATTGGTATCTCTAAATAGTATTAAACAAAGTCACTATCCGCGTCTGTCTGTTTGTGCGCTTAGTTCTTCTAAAACCATGCAACTGAGTTTGAGTTTAGTGTTTTCACTATCATTTAGATAATTTCTTCCGGTAGGTTTATATATAGATAATACATGGATATTATATTTATTGAAAGTAGAAAAATCTTGAACAGCGACGTGTACGCGTCAGCTAGTTTTGAATAAAACGGTAAATAACTTTGTTTACGTCTGTATACAGCGTCACATTCATCAGGGCTGGAAAACGCTGAAACTAGAAAACTTACGATGTTGCATGAATCGTGTATTTCATCAAAACCATATTCAGATATCATAATATTTTGATGTAAATTTTTGTGCTATTTGTCTTTGCTTTATTCTGTTGTAGCTATTTTTTAGTTCGGTACCTACCATTTTTTACGTTCATTTCTTTCAGTTCGTATTATATGATTTGTGTTGTTATTGGATAATAGTCAATGTGACGTATTAGTAAATAAAACAATATATTTTATACTTACTGTAACCGCACTTTATCTACAGCATCCTGAAATTTGAACAGATTTTCTGTACATCATTTCTTTATCACTGCACTTATTTTTAGCTTGCAATGCCGTTTATCTATGAGATGAGCAAATTAGCTTTAATATGATTAACTGTCAAAAAGACGCCATGAAAGTGTTAAAACTCGGGCGACGCCAGTCAGCCACGAGTAACGATAACCAATTTTGAAAAAAAAAAAATTAAAATAATTTTCTGTTCAAATATTATTTAATAGGTAGGTACTTATCGCTTGTCTACACAATCAGTTCCATTTTGTAAATGACACTTAGGTACAGTCTAAGCAAATCAGAGTTACGGACATACAACAGAAATTGATATTTTTGGAGTAAAACCCTCAAGGATTTCTTTCTTTGTTGGAAGACAAAGATTCCCTGGTTATGAATAATCTGACTCCTACAACTCATCATAAGCTGAAAATTAAAGTCGTAAATATGTTTTTTTAATTGGTCATTACTCGAACATGGGACCATCATCCAGAAACAAGGTTCTTTACAGCTGTGCCAGGGTGGTCATCAGCAGGTACTACAATTTTTCAGAAAGGAAAATCTAATCCACTGATTAAAAATACTTTCATACTCAAATACATACGCTTATCAGAGTAGGAACATAAAATTTCGCTTTTTCATTATTCCCTGCTTATTTACATGCCCCTTTCTGGAATGCTCTCATTAATCTTTTATCAGCTCGGTTCTGCGAGAAATGGACCACATTTTTAACATCGCATGTGTTTCGCATTACAGAAATGGAAACGCCGAATAAACATTCACTGGTAAATACGGAAGTTTTAATATTTAAATGAAACAGCGAAGCTTTTTCGTTTTCAATCCAGGTTTTGAAAGCTTTCTATTTTTAATCCCGATTTTGATGGGGGATTTGAATAGGTGAAAGGGTGGTTTTAATTTTCCTATCGCTTTGATGTTTAGGCTAACGGGATAAAAATGCTAACAATCATATGTTCGCAATTTACGTGATGTTTTTTCGAAAAACCTTTGTAGATTAGTGATTATGATGAGTGATTATAATATCATTCGCTCTAAAATCCTTGGTGAGTCCTAGCTACCTCTAGAAAATACTTCTACTCCTTTTCGTCTAGATGAGAAAAAAAAAACTTTTTCGTTAACTAAGGGGTTATTCCGGCCCTACTTAAAAAAATATATGCTAGTTATTAATCTTTGTTATAAATAAGCTAATAGTAATAAATCGAAGTTATAAGTCTAACTGATAGGGTGTAGGTTAAATAACAATTTATTATAGCAATAATTAGTCGCCAGAAATATCCATACAAATTGAAAATGTTTCCCGAGTAAAAATAAATGCCGCCGACGGGAATTAAACCGGACATTCTGATGTCCGGTCAGTTGCTTTGGACCTCTGAGCTAGGTCGGCTTATTTCCAACAATATGTCTCGACGCCATCTAGTGGCAAATTTTAAATTAACAAAGCCTTTCCTACAAAAATAAGATTGGTTTGCTGTTGAAAATAAGCCGACGCAGCTCAGTGGTCCATAGCACTTGACCGGACATCAGAAGGTGCGGGTTCAATTCCCGTCGGCGGCATTTATTTTTACTCGGGAGATATTTTCAATTTGCATGGATATTTCAGGCAACTCATTATTGCTTATAATAATTTGTTATCATTTGTGCTAAGCATAAAAAAACTTGTGTTATAAACATTAGTTTATCATTATAAAAAATAGTGTAGGTTAAATGTATAAATTTAATGTAAGAAGAATAGTTTTGTTGACAAAATTGATCAACATAACTTATTTTGTGTGTAGAGGGTATAACCCTAAAAACAAGTTTTCTTGTAGAGTCTAGTATCGTATTTTGCCTGATCTTCCAGCATTTACGCTGTGCAAATTGAATGTATACATTTCCCGAAACGTGATACGTTTTTGTCTTTTTCGACTAAATTTAAAAGAGTATGTATTTTGTAAGTACTAAATCGTATGTTTCATGTTTCGTGTGGCGTGACGGTGTCACGTCGTCCTTCCTTCCTCCTTTGGGACTCACGTTACAGATTTATACTGGTTAAGTCAACAGCGATAATAATAAGCAATAATTAAACCAATCATTGAAGTGAAAAGGGATACTGTAATCTATAACCTGTTATAATATTTTCACTTGGTCACTGATGTGAATTGCTAAAAGTTTGGTTCATAATCTATGAATGCTATGACTAACGAAAACATCCGCATAAATAATCATTAATTTTGATGACCAAAGAGAAGGTTGCTTGTCGAAGGATATTTTTCTAACTCTTTGGTGAGGTACCATCATATAGGTATGTATTTAATAAAAAAATATTATAAAATATAGATATTACAATAATTTTAAAATTAAAACAAAATCGTTATCATGAAAAGTATGGCACCTTACCTGCGGGTTTTCCATTTTTTTTTCTTCTTCTGGCTGCCCTTTCCTATCGGATGTTTACTGCATTACATTAAATTCTGTAAGCCTCACAAGTTTCGAAGCCATGACGTGCAGTTACTTCCTTTAACTTCCCTGGATTATTTTACGTGAATACATTTTGTATCTCAAATTTAAATAAAACACTTAAGCGAGTCCATTTAAAAAATATATTTTTCCGAGTCAATGACAATGGCACCCGTAGTGAATGAAAAAAATCTTTTAAAATACCTTTAAAGCCCTTCCCGGTAAGATAACGCACACTTTTTTCTTGATACTAACTAACCATCACGCCGTTTCCCCGCAGGGGTAGGCAGAGAGGACGGACCGCCAAACAACTCGTTCTTGGCACACACTTCTTGCCTCATTCACATACATCGTCTCATACACACTCTTCTATTATTCTGACTCTTGACATGGCCCGACTCGAGTATCTGATTCACTTGATCGTGCCATGTCTTCCTCGGGCGTC
Source organism: Hesperophylax consimilis (assembly GCF_061612785.1). Taxonomy (NCBI): domain Eukaryota; kingdom Metazoa; phylum Arthropoda; class Insecta; order Trichoptera; family Limnephilidae; genus Hesperophylax; species Hesperophylax consimilis. The sequence goes on from NC_142853.1 coordinate 24,816,334, forward strand.
CCCGACTTCTGCTACCATTCGCATTTGCATCATATATCCTCCTTACACTCCTATCTTCGCTCATTCGCTCTACATGCCCATGACACAAGAGTTGAAAAGAAAGAAAGGGCTCCTAACAAAAGAAAGACTTTTCGAAACCGGTGGACAGTTTAAAGAAAACTAATGGTTTAAATATCGTATTTGTTTCAATTACTTAAATTATGCAAAGCTACAATATATCTACTTTTTACCCGAAATCCGATGGCATTGATACTGATTCCATTCAAAACGCGTTTCGTGTTGATTGAAACAAATTTTGTTTTGTGGAACAAAGTTAGATTAATTTCTTTCCATCAGTGGGAAGCCGAACGTATCGTGTTCGGTTCAAATTTGGGTGGCATTCTGTCTCGAATTACTCGTAAAACAGCCTTAAATCACTCCCGGAAGAGTATTTAGTGTTTAGGTACCCTTTGTGACTGGGGCGAATCAAAACAGTGGAACTAAGTGCGTGTCTAGGGGCGTCGTATTTTATAAGAGCCTTCAAAATGCCTGCAGTGTCGAAATACGAATAACATCGTGTCTCTGTTTTCATAACGCATAGTGATTCCTGCGCAAATTATATTTTGCTAGATTTTTTTTTTAATGGTTATTCAATCTATGTTCACATAGAGAAAAATGAGTAGGTAGCTTTTGCTAATTTATTATGAATGTCTTCAAATTATTGTTTTTTAACCGGATTACCAATAATTTAAAGAGATTCGTAATAGTTGAATTATTAACACAACAATAGCAAATGTACTTTTTATATGTCCTTTTTTGGTTTATTGTCATATGTTCTTATTTATTAGTTATAATTGCTTGGTCTGTGTCTTAGTTCTTATTTTCGATATCAACACATGTACGATTAAAAAAGGGACACTTAGATGGCATGTAGCGCAGATGAACGAAGAAAGGAGTTTAAAAAGAATGTACGCGTATGTGAATGGTAAAAAAGTCGACCAAATACTTGGACGGGCCATATCAATAGTCAGAATAATAGAAGAGTGTGTATGAGGCGATGTGTATGAAGAGTGTGTATGACATGAATGTGAATGAGGAAAGGAGTGTTCCAAGTTCGAGTTGTTTGGCGGTCCGTCCTCCCTGCCTACCCCTGCGGGAAACAGCGTGATGGTTAGTTAGTTATTTTTTTCTTAATAAATTAGCAATACTAATTTTTCCCCGTTTAGAAAAGAGAAATAATTCGATTTAGATCTCTGTTCACACAAAAATATATACAATTTTTACTGTATTAGCAAACGCATTAACTATTTGTAGAAATGGAGCAAAAGTGATAAAACCCCAACAACATATTTTTTTTACTACACAACAGTAATGCAAAAAATGTTTTGTGCGTTCAATAATATTTTTTATTGTGTTTCACTTTCCTCCCAGGAGCACACGAATATGACAATATATGAAAGTGAAATCTGACGAATTTTATAAAATCTCGTATGTCACGTGCAGACGTGCACAATGTGTATTAGTGAAAAGTGCACCGCGACAAAATACTACTATTTCGGCTCTGAAGAGGAGAGGTACATACCTAACACTCTACGAGACAGAATATTTTTCATTAGGAAATATTCCATCGGAATTTTCTATCCGTAGGTGCGTTCTTAAAGCCGCTCCTATGAAAGAATTGTCACATGGTCTCATTGCATATTATGTGTTTACATTCTACCCACTGCACAAAGCGAAACCCTTCGAAAAATTCTGCTTATCCACAGCCAAGTTATGAACCAGTCCAACTGTGCTCAGGTGCTAATTACATCAATTTTGTTTTCCGTGACTAATCCTAGAGTAGAAGATATCTGGAAACGATCACCAGTAAACATGAATTATTTTGACGCATTTATCTACATTCATTATTATTGTTTTCAATACAAATATCTTCCTGTGTAAAATGTATACTTATGATTTCTTGTGTCACTTCTTACGCAAAAGCCTTTAGGCGTATAAATACATAAAGACAACGTACCTGAATAACAAAGTGGCTGATAAAATGGAATTCAAATGCTATTCGCCCAACTTTAGCTCAGCTGATGATTACCTCCGTAAGTAAACACACAATGCCTCAAGGCTCACAGGCCTTGGAGACTTGGTTCAACCCTGCTTCTAGGCAACACATCACCACACAAGGTCACTCTTTAATGGAATACTTGACCCATATAGGAATTCCCTTTCGTGTCTCCATTCATTCCCCACAAAGGACACAATGGGGATTTATTATTTATGACAAAATGGTGGATAGGAATTAGGGAGTGGATTTTTCCTATATGTATTATTTCACTCCATTCTTATTGAAATATAAATTCAATGGGAATAATTTCTGTATGGGTTGTATATTTAACATGAGGGGCTTAGTTCTATTAGGCAAACGTAAATCTAAACCACAGAACGGTATTGTATTCAGTATTCATAAGACGAGATGCATTGAGTCTCTATACATTTCTTTGTCGTTTGTTACAAACTAATTGAAATTGAGCTTTTATTTAATTTAAAAGGATTTGGGTTACTTTAGATTAATGCATTTATTATGATTTCCAATATCAATCGTTAAATCGTTGATCATTGCGAATTTGACAATTTTCGCTATTTTTTGTTTTTTTCTCTCAGATTGTTATTTTATTGCCAGCGTAAGAATTTACTAAACACGATTATTGCTTTACCGAATTGATAAGTTTTTTTGTTTTGTTTTAATACTAAAAATGTGTTTATTCGGACACATCCCAAAAATATGTTTTTTTTTATTTTTTTTTTTTATAAAAAGCTAAAGCTCCTATTATGTACCCGTGTACCTACTTTATATTTAAATTAAAATTTAACGTCTTAAGAAACGCAATTCAACGTCTTTCATCTGTCTTTGAGTTTACAAATGCGTCTGGTTTCCGCCCAAGCGTCGTGGGTTCAATCAAAAATCAAAACCTCCTAGATCACAAGGCCGGGACACTGAATCAAATCAGCCTCCTAACTTGTACGACAACCTCTAAATAATGTTTTTTTGTAATAACTGAAACATTTTAAGATGTTTTAATAAATAAGAATAAATTGAAAAAAAATTAAAACGTTTTTTTTGTAAAATCACATACAAGTTAGAAGGCTGCTTCGTACTTCATTTTCATGTTTCTGTACTTCATTTTACTTAACTTAAATTCAGTTTATTTTTGTAATATTTATATTTTTGTAAATACCTGTATCAACTGTAAAGCGCCCCTGAGGTGATATCTCACAAAAGCGGCGCTATACAAATTTTCCAATAAATAAATACTAGTGTCCCGGCCTTGTGATCTAGGCGGTTCAATTCCTCTTCTAGTTAAACCTTCATTGCAAGTGCAACATATTTAACTATAAGTTAATGACGAAAATTAACTAAAAGCTTGAAGTTTGTAAGAGTTTTTCAAATATTGTTATATATCATTCTATTTTTTTTTAAATCATTGTTTAATCCAAACATTAGGGCGTGATACTAGAATACGTAATTTCCTAATGCCTAGAACCTGCAAATCTCATACCTCCTGCTTTCTGATTCTTTCAAACACCCAAATAGCCGATGACATAACTAAACAAGACTTTTTTATGCTTTATTTAATCATATGAAAGTCATAGATAACAGAGGTTCTACCCTTATATACACTTGGTTTTAATTATTAAAAAATGAAGGACATAATGCTACAACTTCATTTCGTTGCAAAAAGGTTGGAGAAGTGAGACCTGGAGTGATAGACGTATGAATCCATCGTTCCCACTGCGGTGCAAGGCGATGGGTCGAGAGAGTCCGACTGGAGAGGTCAAAAGGCCTCCCTCAATCAGTCTCACTTGATCCGGCCCGTATTGAGAGCCTATAATTGTTATCAGGCAAAAAAAAAGAAAAACAAATTATGGTGTAATGGTGCGTTTAGGATTGCTTGTGAATAAATTTATGTGTGTATTTTTGATCTCCCAATTAGTCCGATCGTCGGAATGATTTCATCCCCTCCACAATTAATATCCCACATAACCCCCTGTAAACAAAACAGAAACTATAAGCCCCTCATTACAGGGTGTGTTCGCAGTAACTTATATCCCGTTCGCCACTCCCCTTTGTGCATTTGCTTCGCCTAATTTACATGTCCGCGCTCCCACTTCGCCTTTGTTGTCGCCCTGTTCAGAATGTACAGAATGCCCAGTATTCACTGTGTTCAAGGCTTCCTGGACATTAATAATGATTCGTGCCACCTCTCTTATCCCTAGAGTCATACTAAGTCATGCATGCCCTTAACTTTGACTACAAATTATGGGATCATCTAGAATTTAATTATGGTATTGAAATCTACAGAATAAGGTCATAATATATTTGTGGTCCGCAAAACGAATTAGTATTAAGTAATAGTAATGTGTCCTCGATACCAAAATATGGCGATTTCGTGCCTAAAACAACGTATCTTTTTTTCCTTTTTTTGACTTGAACGGTTTCATCTTGAGATTAGAAAGAACATAGTTCTCAGTCAAACAAATGTACCTAAAATATTTTAATCACTCTGTGATTCCACCCCTGCAATTGACAACGAAAATTTATTGTATCATCGCAGACCGGTGAAAAATCACGGTATATTATAATTACACGCGGAGAAAACGTACTGCTATAAAATATTGCAAATTTATTAAAAATCTAGTCAAATTACTCGTATTCCCGTTAAAAACGGGACTGCGGACCTTTAACGAATGAATTAACAGATTTTTTAATAAATTAGTAAATCAGTAAAACACGAATGTCTCGGAACACGTGTTCATAAAAATTCTAATATTTTTCCATTTCGTCATTATATAATAATAGATAAGCGCAGCTACATGAACACCTGTTCCGATATATTATGAAACAACTATTAGATAATTAGGAAATGGAATGGTATCATCTTTTTGACAGAATTTTAAAAAATCAGCCATACTTACTTATTTTTCTCCATGCAATTTTGAAAATGACAATTATTAAAAAAATCTTCTGTGAAAATGTAATATTATAGGTAGGTACCTTTTATTGCTTGTCTGAATCCTTCACACAATTAGATCCAATTTTGAAAATGACACTTAATTTCAAAGCAAATTTGATTTAATTGAACCATATTTCAAGGAGACAAACGACCACGCACAAACAATGTTTGAATCTTGTCTGTCGAATTTAAAGGTAGTTTATTAAACCAATTTAAAAAAAAAAGTGTATCTAATCTGTACCGTAAAAAGGTTCATATAAGTGAGATTTATCAGGAATTGAAAATATAAAGATTGCCTATCTAAAATTGTCATAAATAATAAACAATAAGTTATAAACTCTATGTAAAAATGTAATGGAACAACTGCTTTTATTGGCGTGGACCCATTATATTGCTCGTAGTTTAATATTTATTCTCATTGGATATTCCCATACAGCTTCTGTTTTAAACTATTTTGACCCTAGGCTAAAAATATGAATAATGGTAAATCTAAAACCCGATCATCAAATAATATTACTAAATAATAATAAAGGATCAACTCAACTCTAGGAAAAAAAACCACTAATGGTCAGGTTTTTTCTCTGTCGGTACCGCCCCTACAATATTCCAACACATACGCCCAAATACAACATGTTTTTCATCAATAAATGGTTGTTTATTTGGATTTTTTTTATATTTCATTACGACACCCATTAATTGGGGCATAAAACTGAACAAGAACAGTAATATATTTTGTATAACAAACACAGGCCTTAGGCTTTCAAATTTAATATGATGAAGTAAGCCCGCCTTCTATTATCGTTACTATGGAAATAATATGTTAATGCATTCATCTCCATAATATGGCGTATTAAAATTATATTTAAATACGCTCTATCGAGTTCAGTTTGCGGTCAGATATCTCTAAAATGATTTCTGTGGTCAGATAAGTTCTGCAGTTTTGTGCGTTTCTTTATCATGCGAAGCGATATGCGTAAAATAATAATGCCATGTTATGGTTATTTGTTGGGAAAAATGGTTTCTAGTATAATTATCTTTATTAATTTAACGCTAACATTCATATTTCAGTGCAATTTATGTGAAATTGTATTTCACGGTACAATTTTTTTTTACAGCACCTCCTATTTTTTTTCCGGTGTAGGAAGGTTTATTGTTATCAGAGAGTTTGGAATATAATCTAGTTGGTGTTCATTTGTTGCTGTGGAGATTTTGATTAAAACTCTCGAAGTTACTAACGATAAATTTATTGCGAGAATATTTTTTACAGAGGATTCACACGGAACTCGCGGTGTAACGACGGTGGGGAGTAGTCAATCGCGGGATTAGGACGCACAGTGGGCTGAAAATCGCCTTTCATAGACATAGAGACTTGAATTTTCAAGGGTATTTTTTGGCTAGAAATGGATTCTGCTGATCATTACTATGCTATAAAATTACGTACGAAGCAATTGCGTGTACAAATGAAGGAGTTATAATTTTTTTAAGAAAAAATTGTATGGCACTGACATTAAAAATGAGGCTATCTCTGGAATCATAAGGTTGGCCATTCTATCCTTACACACAGATATACTACTATTTATTTGTATTTTTTTGACATACTTCGTATTGTGGCGCAACTTGCGATTTTTTTTTTTAAATCCTCAAAGTTGAAAAAAAATCTTTTTAATGCTGATGATTCATTTTAATGCTTAAATGCTTTACATATAAAAATAATCTTGAAAATTCAAGTCTATGTCTATGAAAGGCGATTTTCAGCCCACTGTGGGACGCTAGACACAGAATGTATTATGCCAGTCACGGTTAGCAGCTACTGCTCTAGCAGTGATACCAGTGGTATAAAATATTGTCAAGAAAAATATTTGTAATACAAATTAAAGCAGTCCTTCTACAACGGTAACCGGACATGAAGTGATACAAAAAAGTAGGTGAAATGGGTTGAATAGTTTTTTTTACATTAGATCGACACAGGAAAACACACTTTTAGTTTTTCAAATCATTAGTGGGCATCGGCCAAATATCGTTGTCGGTTGTTATATGTTGCTGTTTTTTTTCTTTGCACGCACTTTAAGGTTTATACTTCTTCTAATAAATCTATCATGTTAGGTATAAAGAGTATAAGTAAAAAAAATCCTTTTATACCTTTGTTCACGCCGAGAGTTAATCAAAGACATACGTTCACTCTTATTTCATAGTCTCCGACCTATTATATTTATTGAAAAAATTTTTTCCTCAAACTTGAAAAATTACACCTGTCAAAAAAATTTACAAAAGAAATACACATTTTAAACATAGAATTAACGATTAATTAATCATGGTACCTACTTTATCGCTTGTCTAAATCCTTCCCACAATCAGTTCAATGTTGAAAATCAAAACAAATCCCGTTCAATGAACCCGTGTTACACATAGATACAGAAATTATTATTTTTAACAGGTGTTAGTGTATAGGATATATTATAATGAAATATAAATAAAGTTTTAGAGCGCCTTCGACTTGATTTTCTCAAGAAAACTTCAAATTATTGCTTATAATAATTTGTTATCCTTTGTGCTATTCATAAAAACCTTAACTTATAAACATTAGTTTATCATTAAAAAATAATAATATTTGGTAAGTAAAATATTTCACCAACAAATGTAGATATAGGTAATATATCTCGACGCCATCTAGTGGGAAATCCAGCACTAACAAAGCCTTTCCTACAAAAATAAATTTGGTTGTTTACAGGTGAAAAAAATAATCATAAGCAGTAATTTTCGGTTGAAGTACTTGTACATATTGAATTATTTGGCGGGTTGGGAATAAGCCGACGTAGCTCAGTGGTCTCGAGCACCTGACCGGACATCAGAAGGTGCGGGTTTAATTCCCGTCGGCGGCATTTATTTTTACTCTGGAGATATCTTCAATTTGTATGGATATTTCAGGCGAGTAATTATTGCTTATAATAATTTGTTATCTTTTATGCTATGCATAAAAACCTCGTCTATCAGTTTATTTATTATTATTATTATTATTAACGGATCTCTCAGTGGCAGGTCCACATTTTTTATTTGAACATGGAAGGTGACAATCCGGCATGCAGTATTCAACATTCAGCTAGAGACGTGCCCTCGAGCGGCGAGTTCAAGCAAGGTTAAAGAACAATCGGCTGTGTCTCTGTACTGTTTACTAGTGTGTACTGCAGCAGAACTTTTGTCCTGTGAGCACCACGTGGGATTTGGCTGTACCGTCTGCCTATCCCTTTCTCCAGCGGGGTTCAAGTGGCGATGGCACCGAGTCAAAACGAATGTTGATTTGTACTTTTGCAAAAATTATAGTATGACCATATTTAAATTTAAAAAAAGTACAAAAATATTGAACCCTTCACGATAAAGTAGTTTTTTTCTAGTAATCAATTTTGTAAATAGTTTTATTGATTTTTTTTTAAATTATATAAAATCAAATTTAATAATATAATTATTAAGTTCTGCAATTATTTTTTGGTTTTAGTTATTGTTACAGCTGTTTTGGCTTTCAAGGCCACTTTTAAACTGTGGTTTAGCCACGTTTAGACGACTTATTAATAAGATTCTATTTTACCCCCTCCCAATTTAAAATGATTTATTACCGGTTAAAAAAATTTACTGATAAAAATAATTATGACATTTAATTAAATTAAAAAAAAAAATTAAATGGAATTCTACGAATACACAAAATCAATAAAAATTTAAAAATGATTGATTTTTTTCGTTTATTTAGATTTAACTAATAAAACGGCTAAGAATAGAAAGGGATCTATATTTGCTCAGCAATATTATGTATCTTATAGGAGGCAACGTTTTATAGTTTTTTTATGGTTAATCAATCTTATAAATAGTTTTAATGATTTTTTTTCTTCATTACATTATTCGTTACACCAATCAAAAACATTATTGTCTTTTATATTATAATATATAATTTAGAGAGACTAGCAGAATTACCTTTTGAATAACCACCTTTAGTAAGTTTTAAAAAGCATTAGTGATTTAGATTTAGATCCGTCAAACAATTAAACAAAAGAAATACACTATTCAAACAAAGAATTATTAATGAATAAATTCATTTGGAACCTACCATATCGCTTGTCTGTAATGATTTATACTTATCATTTTCAATTTTCAAAATTAAAAGTTTATTGAACTTGAATAATATTACGCACTACGCAGTAATAAAATTTCATTACAAATCACCAATACACCGACAACCTAAATTAATATGTTTAATACTTTCGTCTTGTCAGATTTTGACCAAATACCATACACGCATTTTTTCCAGTGATTTTTTTTTTATTCATGAAGTTAGTATCTTTTGCAATGGTGTCCTGTTTAGCATCGCCTCGAGTGCAGCCTGTCTCGCTGCAGCCTGGCGCGCCTTGCACTTGACTCAAACTGCACATTTGTGCAATTCGGAGACACAAATCGCCATGACAATGAGACACGAGACAGTGACAGTGTCGCCATAAAACACAAAGTGGCGCCCGACGCCTGATGGGAGCCGCCACTGATGTGTGGGATTATCTGTTCCCTGATGGATGGATGCAGTAAACAGGCTTAGCGCCCGCCTTAGCCGATGGTGGAGATAGCAATGTTCTTTTGCGAAAATTCTTATTAAGTGATCATCGTTAAGAAACAATCATGGAAGTAGGCGTTTGTATGGTGACAGTTTTGCGATTGAACCTAATTATAATTGCTTTTAACCTGTTAACCGGGCGGGACGTATATATACGTCAAACGTAAATAGTATCGGGTACGGGTAGGACGTATAAATACGTCCTTGAAATATATGTTGCGCCCTGGAACGAGCGGGACGTATATTTCCGAACATATCACACGGAAATAGAGTTTTTAATTTTTACATATTTTAATTTTTTTTTAAATAATAATAAATAATAATAATTGGATGACTTATATAGCGCCGTTTTTGTGAAAAATCACCTCAAGGGCACTGTACAAACTTATAATACATCTCTACAGTGATCTATGTTAAAGTAAAGAATTGGCCGAATTGATGAGAAGACGTAGGATTGATATTGCATGCATTCAAGAAACCAAATGGAAAAATACAAATATAGACAAGTGCCGCTACCTAGAAACACAGACAAATGATTACAAACTGTATTACTACGGAGAAAGTAGTACCAGAAATGGAGTAGCCATAGTACTACAGCAAAGGTTTCATGAAAATGTGATAAAAGTAATAGCACCCAATGATAGAATTATAATGTTAAAACTTTTAATATGTAACGCTATTTACAATATCATTTGTGCATATGCACCACAAATGGGATGCGATAGAGAAGAAAGAGACAGTTTTTGGGACAAGCTGGAAGAATTAATCCAAAACATTCCAGAAAATGAAGCTATCATGATGGGGGCAGATATGAATGGGCATGTGGGGATGTCAAATAGTGGCCATGATACTAGCCATGGCGGCTTTGGATATGGAGCACGAAACGAACTAGGAGATGAGCTACTAAATTTCTCAGATGCATACGGTTTCACTATCGTGAACACATTCTACCAAAAGAAACCAGAACATCTCATAACCTACAAAAGTGGAAATGCTGCAACACAAATAGATTATTGGTTATGTAGAAACGAAATGAGAAAAATGCTCAGAGACTGTAAAGTTATCCCTGGTGAACCCCTTGCAACACAACATCGCCTACTATTGCTGGAATTACATTTAACTAGACATAAATTGTATAAGGACAAGATAAAACCAACAACCAAAATTAAGTGGTTCAATATCTCAAAAGAAAACGGAAAACAATTAACGTCAAAACTCCAAAACTGGATGCTTGAAAATCTCCAAAATGAAGAGACACAAAACCCAACTGAAATGTGGAAAGCATTTGAACAGGTATGTTTACAGGAAGCCAAACAACATCTGGGAGTCTCCAAAGGTAAACTGAAAATAAAGAAGGAATCATGGTGGTGGACAAACGAGGTCCAAAAATGTGTAAAAGAGAAGAAAACTGCTTTCAGAAACTGGTCACAATGTAAGTGCGATAACGAGAAAGAGCAACTCCGGATAGTGTATAAGCAAATCAAAAAGACAGTAAAGAAAATAGTTGCCTCTGCACAACATGAGGCATTGAGAGAGCTGTATGATGACCTAGAAACACCCAACGGAGTGCAAAGAATATACAAAATCGCAGCACACAGGAGAGAAAGGGCCAAATCTATTAGAACACCCAAATACATAGAAAACACTGACGGTGAGTTGATCACAGACGAAATCAAAATATGTGAAAGATGGAAAGATTATTATTCTACATTACTGAACGAAGAATTTCCAAGAACAATTCATGTGTCAGAGAAACCAGTGCTGGGGCCAGTTGAAGAAATCACTCCGACAGAAGTTAAAGTAGCCATATCACAAATGAAAAAGGGGAAAGCAGTGGGGCCGGACAATATTCCAGCCGAATTATGGAAAGAGTGTGGGGAAGTGGGACATAAATGGCTGTGCAACCTGTATAATAAAGTAATGACCGGAGAACCAATGCCAGAAAGCTTTAGGAAAAGCTATCTTCTTCCATTTTACAAAAATAAGGGAGACTCTAGGAAGTGCGACAATTATAGAGGGATAAAGCTTATGTCTCACACCATGAAAATATATGAGAGGATTATAAACACACGAATTAGGAATATTGTAAAAATACACGACGATCAATGCGGCTTTGTATCGGGGAAATCAACAATAGATGCTATTCAAACAGTCAGAATCATAGTTGAAAAATATCGAGATGCAAAAAAAGATTTACACATGGTATTTATAGACTTGGAAAAAGCATTTGACAGGGTACCCCGAAGCCTGATATGGGCGGCATTGAGATCTCATAACGTACCAGAAGGATATGTGCTCTCCATACAAGATATGTATACAGACGTAGAAACACAAGTAAGATGCACATCAGGGATGTCACCAACATTTCCAATTAAAGTGGGGGTACCCCAAGGATCTGTCCTCAGCCCATTGCTATTCATAATGGTCATGAATTACCTAACGAGTCAAGAAATGAACAGTATTCTCAAGACTATGCTTTTTTCAGATGATGTAGTACTGATAGAAGAAAATCATTGTGATCTACAAAATAGCCTGGAAAGGTGGAGAAAGATCCTGGAGGATAATGGACTAAAAATTAGCAGGAAAAAGACGGAATATTTGTATTTACCATTTGAAGACCCAAATGCTGTAACTCCTTCGATGCAATTGGATGGAGTAACATTAGCCAACTGTGACTCATTTAAGTATCTGGGCTCACTCACCCACAGAGACGGAGGATGTGCAGCGGATGTCAACCATAGGATAGGAGTGGGATGGATGAAATTTAGATCCGTAACAGGAATTTTGTGCGACACGAAAATGCCAATAAAACTTAAAGGAAAGACATACCAGACTATTGTTAGACCCGCGATAATGTATGGCTCCGAATGCTGGACTATGTACAACTCCTACTCTAGGCAACTCGAATCAGCAGAAATGCGAATGCTTAGATGGACGGCAGGAGTATCATTAAAAGATAAAATTAAAAGCTCACGCATTCGTGGTAGCCTGGGTGTCACTGACATAAACAGTAAGCTAGAGGAACGACAGTTAAGATGGTATGGGCACATAAGACGGAGACCACCAGACCACACTGTGAAGCAGGCAATGTCTATAGAGCTTCAAAGACAGTCATCCAGAGGTAGACCAAAGAACTCCTGGATGACCCAATGCTCCAAAATCCTACAAAGAAACGGCCTAGATGAAAGCGACACTCAGAACCGAAGAAGCTATAACCTGAGAACGAGAAGAGCCGACCCCAACAGCCTACCTAGGCAATGAGTTGGGATAGTGCTAGGAAGAAGAAGAAGAAGACAGTGATCTATGTTATTACTGAACTATTTATGGAGAAAATATATTATACAGTACAATACTTACCTGGTAGGTCACTTGAGATTAACACTTAATTAACATTATATAATTGTTTATTAGCAAAATTTAGATACAGGATTTAGGACATAATTTGAAAATTGAATATAACTGGACTTTCTCTTAGGAGTAGTATATTTAATTTAAGGATACGACAGCTTAAAAAGGTAAGTTTTTAGTTTAGACCTGAATTCTGTTGGACTTGTTATGGATCTTAGTTCTGGAGGGAGTTTATTCCAAGCCTTCGGCCCAGATGCTCCAAAAGCGCGATCACCAAACTTAGTATTTGGCTTGCGCATAGGTTCTATCAGTCTGCCTACAGCTGATGATGTAGCTGATCTAAGAGTTGACTGCCTCAGACCAGTGTTTTCCGGGACGCAAAGTTCAGAGATGTAGGGTGGGGCCATTTCATTGATGGATTTAATCACCATCCAGCACAGTTTGTACTGGATTCTTTCAGGGCACTTGAGCCAGTGAAGGTTACGAAGGTGTCTCTAATGTGCGAATATTTTGAAACCCCGGTTATGAGCCGTGCTGCTGCATTAAACACTGATTGAAGTTTGTCAATTTGATATTTTGGAAGGCTGGCATAAATGCCGTTGCAGTAATCGAGACGTGAGACTACGTAAGAGTTACGTTAGAGTTACGTAAGAGGCTAAAGAAGGAGTTAGCGCAACACGGCATAATACCCCAAAAACAAATAACAAAAATACGTAAGAGTTGATGTTATTTTTGATCGTACAATTATTTTATTAGTAATATATGTATTCAAATTGTCTTGCTATAGTGGCACTAGGTTCACAGACAGAATGAATGGACTCGCGTTGCATAGTGACCTTATTATTAGCAATTCAAATTTGACGGAGATTTGCGGTTTACCATCCAATAATTCACTTTAGTATAATGCAGAATAAATATTATTGATTTGTGTCTGATGTTGTTGGTTGTTGAATATTAAGTTAATTGTGCGTTTGCGCCTACTTAAAATGCATAAAATACAAATCAGATCACAAACCCAGGATAAAAGGAAAATTATTCCAGACTCACCTTTTCAGAAAGCAGGTTCCTTGATATTTCATCAAAATGACAATTCAACACACCTATAAAAAAGTGATTTAAAGTTGTGAAAGGTGATGAAACAAAAAACAGGTTAAATAGTTATGTATGTAACCTATTTAACCTAGTTTTTGTTTCCTTAACCTTTCACCTTCACAGTCCGCGAGATTGTAGATGACTAAATTTGTTAAAATGTAGACTCCTAAGAATTCATAAGTTCTTTTCATACAATTTCTCCTGTCCTGTAGAGTCCTAAATTATCTAACTAACTTACCATCTCGCCGTCCAGTACCTTCATTATACTATACCTTTCGGAAAAAATTCTCTAAATGATAGTGAAAATACTGAAAACCCTATCAAACTCCGTTGCATAGTTTAGAAGAACTAAGATGCTATAGTGGTCTATAACACCATTGTAGAATCCCACCTGAACTACTGCGCTAGTGTATTTTTTGAGCAATAAAACGGTTTCCATTCTTTTAACAAAGTTAAAAGAATGGAAATAATTCAGAACAGCGGCATAAGGTCCATATTGTGCTGTAGCAGATCTACTAGGATAAAAACAACGCAACGCCAACTCAATCTAAGTGTGTGGCAAAGTTTGATCTATAATACCCAAGTAAAAATAAAATTTACAAAATACAAAAAATAAAAAGGTTACAAGATTATACGTTAAAAAGTGTTAGTATTAATATTATATATTAATATTATTATATTATAATCATGGCTATGCCTCGAAAAGCTGCAACGATTTTAGGCTTCCTTAGACAAATTTATCGGCAACACAAAATAATATTTTTTTTTTATTTAACGGCAATATAATGTAATGTAAAAATGATACAATATTAAGTAAAAAAAGATATTTAGTGATGGTTTGTTCTCAGTCCTCCTCACTAGGTATTCCTGTTCCGAGGCGGACTGTAGTTTGTTGTATTTGTGTTGTTCATGATTTCCTCATCTTCTAATTTGTTGGTTCCCACAAAATATATTAAGCAAAAAGTATTTATGTTTGTTGTATGTAGGTTGCGTTGGGGTTACTTCATAAATTGTTATTTATTATAAAGGTTTCAAAATGTTCAATTAATAATAATAATAATAAAAATTGGCAAAATTGTAGATGGGGACGAGAGTATATTTAGAAATTTCCAAATTACTAGTATGAAAAGGGATGAGGTTTATAAGTATTTAGGATACCCACAATCAAATAGATTAGACCATAGTAGTATTAAAAATGATATTAGGATTAAATTTCAAACTAGGATAAGGAAAATTTTAAAATGCAATCTATCTGCTAAAAATTTAGTAAAAGCAATAAATACTTGGGCAATACCTCTATTAACGTACTCATTTGGCATAATTAAATGGTCTAATACAGATTTAGATAACTTAGAAAGATTAATTAGAACTACGCTAACAAAGTTTAATTGCCATCATCCAAATTCAGCTATAGAACGAGTTAATTTACCTAGAAATTTAGGAGGTAGAGGTATAGTCAAAATAACTTCTTTGAAACATAATCAGGTAGAAATGCTAAGAACTTTTTTCCATTGGAAAGCTCATAGCTCAGAAATGCACAAAATAATTTGCAAGGCAGATAGAAATATTACACCTTTAAATTTATACGATGAGAATGCCAACATTTTTATAAATCCCAACCAGGAATTATTAGATTCCTGGTCAAATAAAATTTTACACGCAAAACACTTCAATTATCTCAACCAAACGTATGTTGACAAAATTAAGTCAAACAAATGGTTGAGTATTGGAGAGTTGAGCGCAGAAATAGAAGGATTTATGCTTGCAATTCAGGATAGAGTCATTAATACTAAAAATTATAGAAAGCATATAATCAAAGATACAAATCAAATTGATGATTTGTGTAGAAAATGTTTGGCTTTTCCGGAAACTATAGAACATATTATATCGGGATGTTCTATATTAGCACCGTCCGAGTATACATTTAGGCACAATCAAGTTTTAAAAATAATTCACCAAAATTTGGTAATTAAACATAACTTGATTGACTGCCGTAATGTAGTACCATATTATGAATACGAACCAAATTCATTTTTAGAAAACGAATTTTATAAAATATATTATGATAAAACTATACTAACAGACCGAGCGATTAGTCATAATAGACCCGATATAGTTTTACATGACAAAATTAAAAAAATAACTTATATCATTGATGTTGCTATTCCAAATTCCTGTAATATTCAAAAATCTGTTAGTGAAAAAATAAGAAAATACACAGATTTAGGAAATGAAATAAAAAGAATTTGGCATTCTCAGACTATAAAAATATTACCATTCGTTATTTCGGCTACTGGCATTATACCTAGCTCTCTAATTAAAAATTTAGGCGTATTAGATCTATCAAAAAATTTATATATAAAGATGCAAAAGTCGGTCATTTTGAATACATGTAGGATAACAAAAGATTTTTTAAATATTTATGTTGAGGGATCAGTAGGATTTATAGGCCCTGTTAGAAGTTCTACCGAGCCGAACCCTCTGATATGAAAATATCTGGAGACGGTGAATTTTTTTTCCCATTTGATATCTGGTGATTTGACGTGTTGTTGTTCTTGTATTGTTTTGTATTTATTTTACTTATATAATGCACTTACATAGTGTTGATTGACTAGCTGATCATTTGTGGAAAAGTGAGTGGAAGGGTTAAGTTTTTCCTTTGGGGAAGACTTAACCCGGACAACTAAATCGGAAGTTTAAAAAAAATAAAAATAATAATTGGATAATTTGTATAGCGCCGTTTTTGTGAAAAATCACCTCAAGGGCGCTGTACAATTTATTTCCTAGGATCTACATTTGTTATTTAGACCAACTGTGCCAGCACGAGGTTCGTCATCCGTTCAGGCATGTGTCTGCCGCCAATATAGCGCTGACATGTATCTGCTGCCAATAAAGAGCGCTGACAAAACATCCTCACATAGACAACAAACCTTGGCAGCACCGCTGTGACGCTCGACGAAGACAGAAGATGGAGACTCTGCTGCAAGAGTCCTAGGTAGCGAAGGAACTGTACCAGCTGCTGCAGGGAGAGAGACTACCCCGTCCACCAACTGTGCCAGCACGAGGCTCGTCATCCGTTCAGGCATGTGTCCGCCGCTAATATAGCGCTGACATGTGTCTGCTGCCAATAAAGAGCGCCGACACAATATCCTCACATAGATAACAGACCTTGGCAGCACCGCTGTGCAAAATCACCTCATCCTAGTTTACCTTAGTCTCTCCAGTCACCTCCCAGCCTTTCATGCCACCTAGTGCATCCTCTCGACCCTTTCAGACTCCTTCCTGGCTCCAATACATTCTTTCTATTGTCGTGATCCGACGATTTCACACCTCTGTCTCAGACCCTTAGGGCTCGCTTATCGCAGGCTATCATAAGCAAAATCTTGAACCAAAGTCAAAGTGAAGTTTATGAGTGTCATCTGTAACAAAATACATAAACAAAAACAGAAAATAAAAACAAAGACAAAAACTTTAAACAAAATATGGCTTATCTGTCCTCCATGCAGACATCCTCGGTTGAAAAGGTCCCGTAAATCCCAACACCACTTGACACTTGAGTCAGGTATAAAATCTTCGACTGCATTGAGAAATCTTCGTTCTAGCTTCACTTTTAAAAATTAATCGGTTTAAAATGCTATAATAATTGCAAATTCCGGCTAAACGGTAGAAGTTACGCACATTTCGTGAAATAAGAAGGTAAGCACTATATAAAACACGGATGCTGAACAATTTTCAGCGATCTCTTAGCAAGGGAAACCTTCTGAAAGGATCAAACAAACCGGAGCGGTTAAAACACGTCCGCAACGAAGAACGGAGCCACGCAAACCTCCCCGTAAATGTTAAGGAAGCCAAAAGTTTTTCGTTGTTTATGTCTCGATGTTGTGAAGTCCAAATATTTGTACGTAGGTAATGGAATATTTTTATAGTAGTTTTAGAATTGATGTTCCAGACTATTGCCAAACATTCCAGAATGTTCCGGGATGTTCTGGAATGTTGTGGAATGCTCTAGAATGTTCTAGACGGCGAAACTTCCATCCCTTATATCTTCAAAAGCACGTCCTCGAGGTAAAAACGGGAACCATCTTCATGGATGAGGGATAGAGGGCTACCACACCGTTAATATATAAAACTCCTTTGATCGTACCGAGACTCGTTCTGAGTTTGAGCGGCATGCACATTGTACACTTACATTTATTATATTTACTAATTAGCTTTTGTTTAAAGTTCTTACAGTTAATCGTGATAATTATGGTCAGATTTGGTGATATTTCACGGGTATTAAATAATATTTTCTACCATCGTCAGTCTGGTCCAATTAGCCTAATCGAGCTTGTTGCTCCTATTTACGTGACTGCAACTACTTAAACTGTTGCCATTGTCTTTGATCTGATCCGAGAGCTGTCTCGCCCAGTGGGTTAATGAATGGTTAAATACAACTACGTACTAATGTCCCCAGTCTTCCGCAAGTAAGTCTCCAGTCTGTAATATCTCTTTCATACGGTTTTCCCACGGTGTGGTTGGTATACACAGCAACTCCGAGACAATTTTACAGATTAATCTAGAATTCCTTCAATAATAATAATATAATAAAAATCTACTTTTCAGGATTAGGTACTAACAACTTTTACTTTTAACTTATTTAGAAGATTATACCCATCAATGTAATATATCATTGAAGAAGAAGATAATAAATCAGTTCAGTTCAGTTTTTTTACGTAACCAACAATTTGCGCGCCATTGTAAAAATGACTAGTTATTCGGAAGCATATTTAATTTTCGCGGATATTGCAATGCGAGTTGCCTGTTTACTATCAGATTAAAAGTAAACTTGAATATGGAAGCACTATTTGGATTCCACATTATTGCAAGTATGAAAACATAATAGAATCGGATAAAAAAAATGCTTAGACTATTATCTTTCAAATGTGGACTACATGACCATCTTAGATCATACGACGCACGTCGTGAATACTTTAAGATTAATACACTTAAAATGAGAAGGCAATTGACTGACTTAATATGTTTGCATAAAATTATCCACGGCCATCTTGATACCTCATTATGTCTTAGAAATATTGAAATAAATGTCCCCAATTCCCATTGTTTAAGACACCATAACATTTTTCACCTGAATATTTTCAAAAATAATATCGCCTATTTTAGCCCTCTGACCCAAATGTGTCGACTGTTTAGTAAAATAAGATTGAGAGTGCTGAAGTAGATAATTTATATGGATTCAGAAAAAAAAATCTGCTATTGTTAAATAATATGTTGCAATGACTATATTATGTATTACTTGCGTCTCTTACTTTTCTCTATTATTTGTATTTCATATATATTTTTAAATTTGAATTTTTATTTTTATTTGTTTTATATTTTAATCTTTATGTGTCCTATGGCTGAGTAGATTTTGGTAATTGTTGTACCTATTTGTATGTTAACTGAGTTTTTATGGATTGTTCTCACGTAAGTGAGTTCGTCTGTAAAAACCCAGTATAAATAAATAAATTCATTTGCTGACTAATTACGCAAAGGGAGACGGTGACGCCCCCTCCGCGCTTCTCGCAATTTGGGTTTGTTACCCTTTCCCTGATGGAGCAGTCTATCAATTTAAATGTCTATGATTATATCGTAAGATTTCAACCTTTCATCTCACCACCAACCGAAGGCTACAGACTTGCGGTTTTAGTCCTGTTTTATCGCCTTTTCCTCGATGTGTTTATCGCATTTCATACACGGAAGCTGTATAACATTAATACATCTGCCACTGGGGAAACCATAATAAAACAAGATGTTACTTTTACTATGCAGGCTTAACACCATAATATATATTATATAATATAATAATGTTTATAGTTTTACCCAACAGGTGGCAGACAGGATCAGTGGCGGTTCGTGGTCACTCTTAATGGGGGTTCAATTAAACTTTAAAGGAAAAAATATATTCATGGAAAGTGATAAAAACCCTAAAAATAATATTTATATATATAAAAATGATATTAATGCTAAGAATTTTTTTCCATAGGAAAGCTCATAGCTCAGAAATGCACAAAATAATTTGCAAAGCAGATAGAAACATTACACCTTTAAATTTATACGACGAGAATGCCAACATTTTTATAAATCCCAACCAGGAATTATTAGATTCCTGGTCAAATTAAATTTTACACGCAAAACACTTCAATTATCTCAACCAAACGTATGTTGACAAATTTTCGTGAAACAAATGGTTGAGTATTGGAGAGTTGAGCGCAGAAATAGAAGGATTTATGCTTGCCATTCAGGATAGAGTCATTAGTACTAAAAATTATAGGAAGCATATAATCAAAGATACAAATCAAATTGATGATTCATGTAGAAAGTGTTTGGCTTTTCCGGAAACTATAGAACATATTATATCGGGATGTTCTATATTAGCACCGTCCGAGTATACATTTAGGCACAATCAAGTTTTAAAAATAATTCACCAAAGTTTGGTAATTAAACATAACTTGATTGACTGCCGTAATATAGTACCATATTATGAATACGAACCAAATTCATTTTTAGAAAACGAATTTTATAAAATATATTATGATAAAACTATACTAACAGACCGAACGATTAGTCATAATAGACCCGATATAGTTTTACATGACAAAATTAAAAAAATAACTTATATCATTGATGTCGCTATTCCAAATTCCTGTAATATTCAAAAATCTGTTAATGAAAAAATAAGAAAATAAACAGATTTAGGAAATGAAATTAAAAGAATTTGGCATTCTCAGACTATAAAAATATTACCATTCGTTATTTCTCTCATTAAAAATTTAGGCGTATTAGATCTATCAAAAAATTTATATATATAGATGCAAAAGTCGGTCATTTTTAATACATGCAGGATAACGAAAGATTTTTTAAATATTTATGTTGAGGCATCATAGGATTTATAGGCCCTGTTAGAAGTTCTACCGAGCCGAACCCTCTGATATGAAAATATCTGGAGTCGGTGAATTATTTTCCCATTTGATCTCTGGTGAGTTGACGTGTTGTTCTTGTATTGTTTTGTATTTATTTTGCTTATATAATGCACTTGCATAATGTTGATTGACTAGATGATCATTTGTGGAAAAGTGTGTGGAAGGGTTTAGTTTTTCCTATGTGGAAGATTTAACCCGGACATAAAATCAGAATTAGAATAATATATCGCTCTCATCGGAGATTCACACAAATATAGCAATATTCGAAAGTTGAATTTAACATTTAATTGGTTAAAAGATCAAATTTTTATATTGATATTGTTTATACGTGCATTAGTATCATTGATTGTATATGTGTAATATACAATTACATTTATAATAATATGAGTATGCTTAAGTATGTTGTGTGCCTATGGAGTATGTTGACTGTGTTATATCTATCTGTATGTATTTTATGCCTTTGTATTGTAGTCACTTGAAATGTTATTCTTCTTTATGTAATTTCTATATTCTGGCTTCTTTGTTATGTGCGTGCTTTAATGTTATAATTAATATTGTTAAATTGACCTGCTGACGAACTGCATTTGGCACTTTAGCGGGTGCTTGTAATGAAGAGTAAAAAAAAATAATTTGAAAACGAATTTTATAAAAGCTTGCTTGTCACGCGCACAATGTATGGTCAGGCTAAGGACTCACGGAGCGATTTTTACCCGCGCCCGCCGCGGTTGCGGGCCCGCAGCCTCTGTAGAATGCAGATATGTAAAGGGTGATTTTTTAAGAGCTTGATAACTTTTTTAAAAAAAAAAACGCATAAAATTTGCAAAATCTCATCGGTTCTTTATTTGAAACGTTAGATTGGTCCATGACATTTACTTTTTGAAGATAATTTCATTTAAATGTTGACCGCGGCTGCGTCTTAGGTGGTCCATTCGGAAAGTCCAATTTTGGGCAACTTTTTCGAGCATTTCGGCCGGAATAGCCCGAATTTCTTCGGAAATGTTGTCTTCCAAAGCTGGAATAGTTGCTGGCTTATTTCTGTAGACTTTAGACTTGACGTACCCCACAAAAAATAGTCTAAAGGCGTCAAATCGCATGATCTTGGTGGCCAACTTACCGGTCCATTTCTTGAGATGAATTGTTCTCCGAAGTTTTCCCTCAAAATGGCCATAGAATCGCGAGCTGTGTGGCATGTAGCGCCATCTTGTTGAAACCACATGTCAACCAAGTTCAGTTCTTCCATTTTTGGCAACAAAAAGTTTGTTAGCATCGAACGATAGCGATCGCCATTCACCGTAACGTTGCGTCCAACAGCATCTTTGAAAAAATACGGTCCAATGATTCCACCAGCGTACAAACCACACCAAACAGTGCATTTTTCGGGATGCAGGGGCAGTTCTTGAACGGCTTCTGGTTGCTCTTCACTCCAAATGCGGCAATTTTGCTTATTTACGTAGCCATTCAACCAGAAATGAGCCTCATCGCTGAACAAAATTTGTCGATAAAAAAGCGGATTTTCTGCCAACTTTTCTAGGGCCCATTCACTGAAAATTCGACGTTGTGGCAGATCGTTCGGCTTCAGTTCTTGCACGAGCTGTATTTTATACGGTTTTACACCAAGATCTTTGCGTAAAATCTTCCATGTGGTCGAATAACACAAACCCAATTGCTGCGAACGGCGACGAATCGACATTTCACGGTCTTCAGCAACACTCTCAGAAACAGACGCAATATTCTCTTCTGTACGCACTGTACGCATTCGTGTGGTTGGTTTAATGTCCAATAAAGTAAACTGAGTGCGAAACTTGGTCACAATCGCATTAATTGTTTGCTCACTTGGTCGATTATGTAGACCATAAATCGGACGTAAAGCGCGAAACACATTTCGAACCGAACACTGATTTTGGTAATAAAATTCAATGATTTGCAAGCGTTGCTCGTTAGTAAGTCTATTCATGATGAAATGTCAAAGCATACTGAGCATCTTTCTCTTTGACACCATGTCTGAAATCCCACGTGATCTGTCAAATACTAATGCATGAAAATCCTAACCTCAAAAAAATCACGCGTTATGTAAAAAATTAAAGCACATTTCACGACGCGTTTTACGCCCGCGGCGTGTGCGATTGTTTGCGGGGCCCGCGGCACCCGCGGTTATCTTGTACCGGCGGGCGCGGGCGCGGCCCCGCCGCCGCGGCGGGTTGCTCCCGCGCGCTCTGCGATCGGTTGGCGGGCGAGTTGTGGAACTCAAGTCTTGCAACCGCCCGTCTTGCGATAATCAACCGCCAAGATTGCGGGCGATAACCGCGACCGCGGCGGCTGCGTCACCGCAAAAAAGAGCGGTCTCGTGAGTTTTGAAAATAAAACTCCATTCCGCCACCGCAGCGGGCGCGGGTAAAAATCGCTCCGTGAGTCCTTAGCCTTAATGCTAGTGGAAGGTGCGCCGCGACAAAATACGATTTATTTAAATATAAATAAATACTCTACG
The DNA here is from genome assembly GCF_061612785.1 of Hesperophylax consimilis. NCBI lineage: Eukaryota > Metazoa > Arthropoda > Insecta > Trichoptera > Limnephilidae > Hesperophylax > Hesperophylax consimilis. Next base: position 24,839,794 of record NC_142853.1, read on the forward strand.
TGAAATAATATTGTTAGTATGAAATATTCCGTAGGAATTATCTGTCCATAGGAGCGTTTTGGATTCCGCTCTTATGAACGGATTTTCACAAGGGTTGGGTAGGCGGATTTTTTAGTAAAGAGTTTAAGGCGTATTAACCAGCGACCGAGAATTCGAATTTCGTCAAAAGACAGTCTCACGATCGGAAGTTTTTTAGAACGAGACAGAAATACCATATTCATTCCACTGCCAGCCGTATACTCCGCGCGGCGGTCGAAACCTACAGCATGGTTCCGATGAAATAACAATTATTGTGTTTGAATTTTCGGTTGTAGCTTTCTTCCTAATAAGTAGTTACATACATATTTGTAAATTATACGTCGGAGTGCGTAAACATAAATAAATACAAATGTAGTGCGTTGACATAGTAGGTACAAAATAGGTAGGTATTTGAATAAACTTTTTTTTTTAATTTTTCAAATATTTTTATTCACTTGTTTTTTTTTAAATTTTATTTTACATAGGTTTTACAAAAGTGATTAACATTAAGTTTGATTGTAAAAAATCTCTCGTCTTACATATTTATCCGTTTGTAAGATAGGTATTACCAGTAAGTTTTATTTCTAATACTTAAAGTAATTATATCAAAATAACCTTGTTTTTTTTCTTCTAAAACAAGAAGCTCAATTCACAATATGACATTATTAAACTGACAAAAAGTAACACTAAAAATACTAAATATGTTGAATTATACCAATGTAATAGGGAATTGGACAATAGAATAGAAATTATTAATAAAAACATGATTTGAATCGCACATCACGATTCAAAACCGTTATTTTGACGGGAATCATATACGCATAGACTAGAATGCGGCATTGCCTGCTCTTTTGTAGCCAGTTAAATATATTTATATGAGGAAGATTTCGAAACAGAAATTGTACAGCTTAATGTGTAACTAAGAAAATTTTATTACAAATAAGTTTACATGGAAATGGAATTAATCTCCTTCGAAGTACTGTGCTTGACTAGAGATATACTTATCCCAACGTTGAATCCATGACTGGAAACATTTTACCACGAGTTACCCGACACCGTGTGTACAAGGTACTAATACTTGAATACGTGTTGCTCGCGCAACGTCGGGTAGTAAATTATGGTTTATGATTATCGCGGTAATTACAGTTGAATCGGTCACCGTAATATACCATGCATTTCCCGACACCATAATAATAATAATAATAATAATTGGATGACTTGTATAGCGCCGTTTTTGTGCAAAATCACCTCAAGGGCGCTGAAATCACCTCAAGGGCGCTGGTATACAAGGGTATGGTTTTGTGCGTGTAACTCGCGTAATGCCGGGAATTATTGATATTTTATAATTACCGCGATATTCACGGTTTCAGTCACCGTAATTTCACCACGAGTTTCCCGACACCGTGTACACGTGGTAATGTTGCATGCGCGTAAATCGCGCAACACCGGGTAATAAATGCTTGTTTATAATTACCGCGGTAATTAGAGTTGAATCGGTCACAGTAATATACTACGCGTTTCCCGACACCATGTATACAAGGGTATGGTTTTGTGCGTGTAACTCGCGTAACGCCGGGAATAATTGCTAGTTTATAAATACCCCGATATTGACGGTTTCGGTCACCATAATATCCATGATTCACAATATATTGTAGGTATTACCTATTTACATAATAAAATAATAATAATATTAATGTAAATTACACATACCGACGGAATTTTAGAGACAATATTTGCTTCAGAATCACAACCATTCGTCGGTAGGTGATTATTTTCCCTGAAAATTAAACAACACAAAATTATCGCTAAATGTTATAAAAAATATATTCGTATTCTGACTGATTCGTTTGAACGACCCTGTAGCATATAGAGTACGTACAATGTACAAGGATAATTAAATATGACTAACCCTTTTTTTTCTGCAAATATTTCTCCCATGTACGTTTTTGATGACGAAATTTTTGTTTTCTTATAAAAATTTTGTCCGATAGTATTTTTCTCCTCATTTTTAAACGAGGAATTTCGTTAAAATGTTTTCAAGTAGACTGGCGTGGAACAGACGTCTGCTCGCCGCGCTGTCGCAGCGGGGAATGATAAAATTTCGGCTTGCGCCGAGGTAATCAGAAACAACGAACAAACAATAAACGCGAATCGAAATTAATTACTATTATATACTTTAAGAATATATTTCTTGGTCATAAATTATTTTTAATGTTTCAATAATATCATAGTAAATTATTTTTGTAAAAAGATCTCAACTATACCAATTTGTAAGGTCATAAATAAATAGTCAAATTGAGGGATTTTCGTCACAAAACGCGTCCTCGGATTTATTTATTAGTAATTTTATTTGAAATAAAAACAAAATTCTTATACATATATATGATAGATAATTTATTGATTGTTTATACTGTATTATTATATGATTTGAAATATTTGTTGTATGATACAACTTCGCCTTTGAAAATGCAACAAATCTGCATATCGTCCAACGGTAACACTTTATTATGGTATGAAAATAATATCATTTTCCAAAATTTTACAACTTACTTTACAAGATAAAATAACGATCTTTCGAAATCAATTTGTGTTTTTTTCTAGAAAAGTGTCCATACGTCTAAAAGTGACCTCAAAAATGCCAAATTTCAGGTCAAGTCTACCTATTTCGCCTTAACGGCCCTCGCTACTAAATGTTTCTAGCGCGAATTCGAATATCTAACTCGCTGCACCTGGCAGCTGGCCGGTGCGTTCCATTCAATACAAGACACGCACAGAGCAAAACAAATTATTATTAATTAAAGATATTGTGATTATGAAAATTATGTTAAAATATATTTTAGAATGTAATGCAATATTACAATAGCTTGATTCATGGAGGAGGTTCTCAGTAACAACATTTAATATAACTTTTTATTTGGATTTTTTTTTTGATAAATACAATTATAAAGAGTTACAAAAGGCTTCCCTTTGTTCCAGCCTGGTTTCGCAGTGCGGCGGGGCACTGTTAATACTAAATTGTATAGTTTAATTTGAGGTCACGGGTTCAAAAGCCGGCGAGGACAAAACAAATTTAATTTAATTTATATAAGTATGTCATATTATAGAATTAAAATAAATTTTATATAGTTACATATAATGAATCTGTACCTCGTTCAAAAGTGGAAGATACGTTCAGTATCACCCTGGTGAGAGACCATAATTCAGGATTGAAAGTTGCTTGAGAACGGCGTAGATATGTTTAGTGACTAGATCTGAATAGCCTGGAACTTTCCAACCCCCCATCTTCCCTATCTCTAAAAATGTAGACCACATACATAAGGAATATAAATGAAATTTCTTTTCAGGACACTTCAATGAAAATGTTATTGATCTTCTTAAAAATTCTTACATGTTTTGGTTTTAACTGAAACCAATTTTACTTTACTTCTTTTCGGTATTATGCACTTTGAATTACTCAGGATTTATAATAGGCATGCAGCGATTATGTCCAGGATCAATTAATTCGGGTAGCATGCAAAAATTGTAAAAGCGATTCAGCTGTTCAACCATATTAGTCTGCCGAAATTCGTCATCCCGTAAAATTTTTTCGATTTTTATCCGAGTTCAGTCCATACAACAAACATACAAATAGCTTTTTTTGTTACATGTAATTGGCCCTGAACCTGGTAAAACCAATCGTGAGATGTATTTACCAGAATTTCTCCATTTTTGCTAACATAATTTTTTTGGATTTTACTGCTTCTTATATGAGCATGCTGCGTGCTGCGAAAGGACATTTAATTTCAATCATGGTGTATTCAGAAGAAATTCCATCTGGTGTCGCACCCATTAGGATACTCTTCATGTATGAAAAGACCACACTTTTCTATGGTAATGCTTTCTAGTTCTGCAAGCTCCTTCAGGACATTGTATTCATGTTTGACTTTGACTTTGGACAATACCCTCAACACTACATCACTTGTTCCTGTATTCTCTCTGAAACCAAACTGATTGCTAGAGAGTATATTATATGTTTCTAAGAATGATACCAATCTCGACATAGCTAATCTCTCTATTACTTTTGAAAGAGTATGGAGTAAGAATATAGGTCTGTAATTATTAACATCTAGACGATCTCCATATTTAAAAAGGGGAATTACTTTAGCTTTCTTACAATGAGAAGGGAACATCCCACTCTCGAAGCTAATACAGTGTTTTCCAATAAGAGGTGTTATTTTGAATAGCCCGCTATTTCGGTAGATGTTACTTTTGAAGCTGTCATTTTTTGACATTTGACAAGTAGAAACAACGCCATTGATAAAATGGAACGATACACGCTTCAACAACGCATTGAACTTATTAAAATTCACTTGAGTGAATCAAATGCAAATCATTTTGAGTGATGAGGCCCATTTCCACCTCGGTGGCTTCGTCAACACGCAAAATCGTCGCATCTGAGGCTCGAAAAACCCAAGAGTTATTGTTAAAAAGCCTCTTTACACTCAACGTGTGACTGTTTGGTGCGGTTTATGGTCCGGCGGAGTCATTGGACCTTACTTTTTTGAAAATGAGGCTGGAGCAACAGAATGGACAACAGTGAATGGACTGCGCTACTGAAAAAAAATTTATGATGTTTTATGGCCGGAATCGGATGGTATTAATCTGGATAACGTTTACTTTCAACAAGACGGCGCTACGTGCCACACAAGCAACGAAACCATTGATATTTTACGATTAAATATCAAAATTACACCTCTTATTGGAAAACTCCTGTATTTACAAGGTGAGATATGAGACAAGCTAATTCGGATACATGCATTTTATACACCATAACATAACATAAAGAATCAATACCGCACGAGAAAGACATTTTTAAATCATTTATCACATTTGTGACTTCAGAAATGCTAGTTGGTTTAAAATAAAAATTGTCCCCTGTAACGTGAAGTTCAGATTTAAAATCATTCACCAGACACATCTCAATAGTTTTATTAGCACTGCACAAATTACTAGCGAAGCTTGGACCAATGTCACTGAAGAAGTAATTTATATGATTAGTAATTATATTTGGACTCTCTTCTATTGAAGTAATAATACTATTAATTTTCAATTTTTTAAGGTAGTTTGTTTCTTTAGTTGTTTAGTGACTAGATCTGAATAGCCAGGAACTTTCCAACCCTCCTTTTCCCTATTTCTAAAAATGTGGACTACATACATTGGGAATATAAATGAAATTTCTTCTGAAGACACTTCAATGAAGTAAAATGTTATTGATTTCTTCGAAACAATTCCTTTTTACATGTTTTGGTTTTAGCTGAAACCAATTTTACTTTGTTTCTTTTCGCTATTATGCACTTTTCTAAATACTCAGGATTTCTAATAGGCATGCAGCGATTGTGTCGAGGATCAATTAATTCGGGTAGCATGCAAAAATTGTAAAAGCGTTTCTTGACATTATCAAGCTCGAAGTCATATTGGGTACGTAATTAGTGTCGCCAGTATCCCGTTTGCAAAAGTATGCCCGTTCCTTGCATAGTGAGTGGTCTCCAAATAGGCCAGTGCAATTAGCGCCAAAAAGGGGGTCGCGATCGAAGTAATTCCGGTAGTCCCAATTTTTTTATATGTTATATAAACTGATCCCCTGATGTAAAATCTGATTTTCCGACCTTGGCGCACCTGTGCTAACGCCGCCATTTTGAAAAAACTGGCCGAAATCGGGCCAAAATCTAGTTTTTCCCAAATATCTCATTTCCAATGCAAATTTCGGCTAAAGTATTTTAACAAGTATAATAGAAAATAAAATAACCTACAACTTTTGTTAACAAAAATTTCTTCTATCTCTAATAGGTACCGAGGTAGAAAGTCGTAAAGGTGCGTATATTTTTGAAAAAACAAGTTTTTTGCGCGACTAAGTTTGGTTTTTTATAAATACCTCGTTTCCAGTGGAATTTCATGAAAATTTTATTGATACCAATTATGTAGAACATAAAATTTCAAAAAAAGCTGTTCCGTTTTTATGTTTACATAGTTTTTTACCGATATAAAGAATAAACAAATCCAGGTAGGTACGCACAGAAAATCTATCACGGTTTATTATCACGTTATTAGATTTTTTTTTTGCATTTTTAAATACAAACATCTATAAATTTACTAGAGGGCACTTCGGTATGGGGGGGCTACCCCCCACTCTTCTACTCCTCCCTTCCGGTTCCCTTCAGTTGCCGCATGTCACGTCTTGAGCCTGGAGCGGAGCTTGACAGCGTCAGTGTCACAGCAGCGTTCAGTTCGAAATGATTCAGTGCAATCGAGTATGAAAGATTTACAAAAGAGGGCTATTTTACGATCCGACGGTCTCATAAATTTTGTTCAGGGATTTGGTCTGACATGACCATCGAACAAACTCTGATGAGATCGATGAAAACATCTGGAGGTTTGACCCAAGGACGGGGAATCACAGACAGTTCCATCCTTCGTTGGACTGCTGGATTCGTTTATCTGCATAACATTTGTGAGGGTATCGAGTCATTTTGTGGGATTGAATCAGGAACGTCAGAGCAAAATGTAGAGATGAGGCCTGCAAGAATTAAGAGGGATGATCGAGACGTTCAAACTCTCATTGATTGGTTTGCTTGCCATGAACCATTTCCTAAAACAAACGTGATTATGTCTATTATTAGTGGCACAATCGGGGATAGCAAAGTCACTTGTCACATGGCTGAAAAGATGGGAAAATTAGCTATGTCTAAAGTTATCAACAAGAACTTTGGAAACCTACACTTAAAACGTAATGATGCAATAGTTTCTCTTGCGGCGGTGACCAGCAGTGTCAAAAATCAGGGTGTGACTATGTCAATAGATCCATTAATGCTATTCCATCGTATGTGTATTGCCAAAAAGTCTGAAAGTGAACTTAAATAATATATTCAATATGAACTCTCTCCTGTACCATTGTCTCTTTTCTCAGAAGAAGGCATGCGCAAAAGAACGAAGTCTATATTTTATTCATCATTAAACCCTCTACCAAATAATACAGAACTGGGAAGCAGTAAAATACAGTTAATTGATGGAGGATATTTACTGCACAAAGTTGTATGGGGCTCGTGCTCAACCTTTTTCAGTAATTTTCCAGCAATATATCAGATATGTACAAAATCACTATGGATCCAATGCAGTAGTGGTATTTGATGGATACCCAGATTCTATGGAAAAGAAAAGCACTAAAGGGGTGGAAAGAGCACGGCGTGTCAGAGTTACAACTTCTGCTGAAGTTTTGTTTTTTGTAAACATGCACCCACAAGTGCCACAGGAAAAGTTTCTGGGAAATGAGAAGAACAAGTCTCGTTTTATTTCCCTACTCAGAACCTCATTTGCACGATCCCACATAACGACAGTACAAGCTGAAGAGAATGCTGACGTTCTCATAGTGAACACAGCAAATTTGTTGTCATCTCAACATGATGTAGTCATAATCGTTGGTCGGGATATTGATCTGCTGGTACTCCTCACAGCTCTCTCACCTCTCAACGTATATTACCAAAAAGTTCTAACGCGTTGTACTCAAAAAATGTTTTAAACACATTGAAATAGTTGAAAACATTTTATTACTTCATGCCATAAGTGGTTGCGATACAACTGGAGCTCCGTTCGGTCAAGGCAAACACAAATTTTGTAATATTCTTCTCAAGAACCACTCAGTGAATGAACTTGTTCGTGTATTTCAAGACCCAAAAGCAAAGACAGAAACAATCACTTTGGCTGCCGAACAACTATTTGCACTTTTGTATGGCGGCAACGAGAAATCAAATTTGGAAAATTTAAGGTACATCATTTTCGTCAAAGGAGTAAAAAAGAACAAATTCAATTTACCCAGGCTACCACCCACCAAAGATGCAGTCCAGCAACACGCTTCAAGAACATACTTGCAAGTGCAGACTTGGCTTGATCACGATAAAGATCCGACTGAATGGGGGTGGAAAAAGGATGCTGTTGGGTTACTTACTCCAGTAAAAATGTTGAAGGAAGCTGCACCTCAGGCCTTGCTGAACTTCATATCATGTCAATGTAAAAAAGGTTGCGCTGGAAAGTGCACCTGCAGAAAGTCGGGTTTGAAATGTTCCCTACTCTGCATTCATTGCAATGGCAACTCCTGCGAGAATGCTGTAGAACCCTTCGTTGATGACGATGACAGGAATATGATGACCCAGTCCCCACAAATTTGGGTGATAAGACAGATGAAGAAGCTATTCAGGGCCAGAAGTAAAAAACTATAGTCAAGGGCTCGTACTTCTGTCTAAACTGATCTACCATTAATTTATTTTTTGTTATGCTGACAACTTAACTAATAAAGAAAAGAATGTCAATAAATGTTAATTTTACGAAAATACAATTTTTTTATCTTTTTTATGTACCTTATCATCTTAATTGTATTAATAATCTTAAATGTATGTTGTGATTACGCTGATAGGCATGTCAGACCAAGCTGCGAGCACAAATGTAGTGTCTTGGCCTATTTTAGTGGTTTTCCCATTGGGAATGTATGGCGACCGATATGCTGAAATAGTATATCTACTATATTTATAGCTAGGTCTGACACAGGCATGACGATTGTTGTCAACGTATATGTTCTTAGAACAATAATTGTTAAAGAAAAATAAAATCAAGGAATGCCATGTTTAAAACATCTAACCTCAGTTTCAATTTTTGGCCTGGTTTTGGTGGATTAGAGTTTGGATACGTAACAGAGATAAAAAATATAAATTATATACATATTTCTTTAACGAAATTTTATTTTCTACAAAATTATTATCAATAAATTTTTCACAAAATTGTACTGGAAACGAGTTATTTATAAAAAACCAAACCTAGTCGCGCAAAAAACTTGTTTTTTCAAAAATATACGCACTTTTACGACTTTCTACCTCGGTACCTATTAGAGATAGAAGAAATTTGTTATTTACAAAAGTTGTAGGTTATTTTATGTTCTATTATACTTGTTAAAATACTTTAGCCGAAATTTGCATTGGAAATGAGATATTTGGGAAAAACTAGATTTTGGCCCGATTTCGGCCAGTTTTTTCAAAATGGCGGCGTTAGCACAGGTGCGCCAAGGTCGGAAAATCAGATTTTACATCAGGGGATCAGTTTATATAACATATAAAAAAATTGGGACTACCGGAATTACTTCGATCGCGAATCGCTAATTGCACTGGCCTAAAATACATGTTTTGGACCATTCAATATATCCAAATAAAACTGTTTTATTTTTCCTAATTCAAAGTCTTCCGGTACGTTATTGCACAACGTACAGCCGTTCTCAGGCGTAAAATACGGCTTGACACAATCTTCCTCAATGCTAAGGGATACTTCTAACAGTGATTTAAGTTTTTTGCAATAATTTCGAAGTAAGTGATTTCGGCATTCGATCTTTTCGACTGAAACATTTTTATACGATGTGCTTCTTTTATTTTATTGTAAGTGCTGGAATATTTTATATACTTTTATATTTTAAAAACATCAAATTGTTTATTACTATATTTATTAGAAACCCGAAAAAAAGTTAACAATAAATTAATTCTTAATAATATGAAATTGTTTATTACCTAGAAACCCGAAAAAATGTTAACAATATATTAATTCTTAATAATATTAAATTGTTTATTACCTAGAAACCCAAAAAAATGTTAACAATAAATTGATTCTTAATAATACTATTTGACACTACACAGCTTCGACGGAAACGCACAGATGAAACATAAAAAAGGCGACACACTATTATAGTCCCTACGCGCAACGCATAGAGTGGAATATTGTTGAAACGTCTCATGGAAGTGTAATAATTACGCGGAATTTCGAACTTTGAAAAAATATTGACACGACGGACCGTAGAAAGCGTGCATTCACGGCCACCTCATAGAGCCGAATGAGTAGGAGAATTCTTCAATGTTCATTATATAGTATTTAACGAAAATAAATTGTTAGTAAAAACATATATCTCGACAGAAAAATGTATTTATGATAGCCTAGCGTGGCTACATTATCGATATTTTGACGATTAATAACTTAGATTGTCGTTTGAATCTGACAATTCATGATTCTTCATACAACGATTGAGATCGCTAGTAAGGAAGGCCCTTAAGTGGCGCGCTGTTCAAATGTAGTAAATCATGTTGTCTATTTCATCTTTGTTGTTTGGTGCTGGAGTTCACTACACACACTCTCCTTAGAGAAAACCGCCACTGTACAGGAGCAATGATCTTCTCCTGTCATGTCGACTGCATTTATGTTTTATTGCTTGGCTATTTCACAGTTTTTATTACCTAAAATTGTAATATAGCTATGCCTCATAGACTGTACTGTGGTCATGATCTGTAAACGTGCTGTTCTTGCTATCTGCTGGGAATGTTTAACCACAAAACTGATAGTTTTTTTATGGAATCACATCTTAGTCACGTCAGTTTTCAATTGAAAACAAAAGATTCGCAAAGTCGTACTTGCTGAATCATTGTACGAGGTAAAACGATAGCGGTGATCGCGTTTTATTTTGTTTTCGTTGTTTAAGACAAAATACAAGATTTATACAATTTATGATCCAGGGGAAGATTGATGGAAGATGTACTACTCTGTAGTTGACGAAGATTCCGCAATTCATGAAATTGAAGTCTACATAAATGTTAAGATAATGGACATTCAACAAAAAGAAAACCCGGCGTTGCTAGGAGACTTTTCTTAATTTTAGATAAATGTAATATGTATGCAATGCATATATATAAACCCTTCAGAAGAAATTCTCTAAATGATAGTGAACACTCTAAAAAATCCGTTGCGTAGTTTAGAAAAACTAAACTCACAAACAGACAGACGCGGATAGTAACTTTGGTTTATGGTATTTAGAGATTTACAATATTCAGTAATCAACTTGGTCTTAAACCAAGCTGAATATTAACAGAGACATGAGGTGATTTTACACAAAAACGGCGCTCTACAAATTATCCAATTATTATTATTATCTACTATTATTAAATTAATTATCTGTCCGTGCTATATTGTGGCTTAAAATAGTGAGTCAGCAGACATCTCAATCTGAATTTCTGAATACGTATAACAAAATAGTAGTACATGGCAAATAGTGACACTACATGCTCGTAACACAAGATTAGCTGCAAACGAAGGATTTGCAATTCGCAGATATCAAAATAAATACGGCCAAAGAACCTTGTACAATACAATAACCCAAAAATGTACAAAATGTTAACAACAATTTTATAAAAGAATTTAGCCCTTGTGCGGAAAAATAGCGTAAAGTCAAATAAATTTATATGTATTTATAAGGTATTTCAATTAATAGACAACATGTTTTATGTATTGAGTACAATATATGAAAAAGGAAAAGAAAAACTCATCACCATAATAATGACAAATATGCACCGATCGCATATTTCAAACCACCAGTTTCGGCAGACTTGTACCGAGAGCGCCCTATCGACCGTCACCAATGTAGATACCAGGAAATCGGAAACTGATCATCTTTATATAAAAATATTCAGAATTGGCTCTTGGTAAAGGGAAGGAACTATTTCAAAGAATGTCTCGTGTCATTAAATTAAATTAACTGCTCTTTTATTCCATTATATTCATATGTTTTCTTTTCTTTTCATCTTTTTATTTTCTCTATCTATTTTCCGTACATCTTAACATTGTAATATAAAGGATTATGGCTACCATAATACGGGCATGAGTCTAAAAAAAGGCCTTTTACTGTATTCTATGGTTGAGATTTAAAAATGATTTTTGCTGTATAATTGGATATACATATGTCGCGTAACTTGAATGGATCTGCAGAAAAACAGCGTATTTCCAATAACGCTTATTTTCCATATAAGGGCTTAATTGTCAAACTAATTTTCTGATCAACTCCAAACCAATCACTACCTTATCTATTATTTTGGGTCTTTATAAAATCTCTGCCATAATTTATTTGCACAAATATTGAGTCATTTTTAATCTTGAGTTTATGAGAGTGGTAAATCAAATCATGGATATAGCGGCAGCGTCGATCATAGCTCAACGCTCTTTTCAGAAGAGTGGTCAGCATCACACAGCATCGTTACGTTGCGTTTGGCTTATTGTCATAGCGCCAGCATCTTATGTGCACGCCCCGCTATTATGTTCAGCCCGCTCCGTCTAGATTCTCCTGTATCTTTATATACTTCAACACTAAATGGTTTCCTTTCTAGTCGACCGTTCCGTCGCTTTCCTCTCCGCCCCTTCTCTGGGCTATTTTAAAACACTCCCAACATTTTGGTCGGAACTGAAAAACGCGGTTCAACCGTGTGCCAGAATTACACACTAATCTTCAATCAACTTTTATTTTGACCATACAATGTAATCAAGAACCGAAAACATTTTTTTTTATAAAATCCGTGGCGGAGAATTTTTTGGTGCACAAACGGAAAACAGGCCAAATGCGTGCTGACTATAGTCCAAGGATAACATTTGCTGTATGAGAACTTGCTGTGTTTTCAACTCCTACTTATGCTCAACAACTAGTCTTTGGAATGATTTCGCTTTCGCGTTTCCTCTCTCCTACAACATAATATGCAAAGATAACACAGTTAGGGTTTGCAAATCTCGCACATTCTGCGGGGTAGAATTTAATTTTTAAAAACATTACATAACAAATGTATATGAAATGTTGCTGCCATTAAATTGAAATTTTGCCAGTAAAAACATTATATGTTTTATAACATATTGACAATATTATGCCAACATAAACATTTTTTTATCATTTGGTATCAATAATCTTTGGTACTAATCTTCTGTCTCTCTATATAAATAAAAATGTTAATGTTCGTTTTTTCAAAATTCTAAATCTTTTAAAGTTCTTGACCGATTTGCTTTGAAATGTTGACACAACTTTGCATTCGAATACGCATGTGTTTTTTTATATATCTATATTATATAGATATCACCTGTGACAGGTAAAAGCATGTTTTTTTAAACAGCGCCCTTCGTTGGACGTAAAAGCAAAACGCTCTATTGTTTCTCTATCTGCACAGTCAGACTGAGCCACAGCAACGCGCGGCGGGATACAGCTGGTAATATTGTGAAAACATGCCCTCAGGATGTCCTGAGAAAAATAATTTCCCTGGATCTTTGGGGATGCTGTGTGAAGGGTGTTTTTGAGGAGAGGAAGGAGTGAACATGGGACTTGAAGATACCCATGTTGGAGGGAGGAAACACAGCCGAGCTGTTGAACTCAAGAATGAGTCGTAGAAGCGACCTGTTCTTGTTGGAAAATGTCAAGTACATATGTTGGGCGCGCGTAATATTGTCATCACGGACATTGTGCGGCCCAGCAGCAGTGGGATTGTCGAAAAGAGTGTGTATGCTAACTGAAGGTATCTCCCTTTTATACCTCCGTTCTCAAAAAGACACCTCTTTTTCTTTAAAATCGATTCCAGGTTTTGAAGTTTCCGAGCTTGAGATGCTGCTTTATCCTGTTTTCCTAAAATTATGTTCATTTCCTCTTTCATTGTCAAAGATTGATCACCGCTTATTTATATAAATAAATAATATATATTTTAAAATTAAACAATAACTTTGTAAACATCACTTATGGACTATAAGTGATGTTTACAAAGTTATTGTTTAATTTTAAATTACAATGTCACATCACAAAGTAACCGCTTCATATGAAGAAAAAATAATATTTATTTTTCGAAATGACTTTATTGAGTAAAACCTCAAATTGTAATATTTAAATATTGAAGACAATATTAGTGATTTCTAAACGAAAATCTGAAACAGAAAAATCAGAAAAGGAAACGGTCACGTCCTGGGTTCGAGTCCCAGATGTGACCGTTTCCTTTTCTGATTTTTCTGTATCAGATTTTCGTTTAGAAATCACTAATATTGTCTTCAATATTTAAAAAATAATTTATATATTTGTCGAGTAAATTTAGTATTTCTTTCAATCCCGCAAATCCCGCACATGAAAATCCACAAATCAGCGGGATCGAATATTGCTGAAATCCCCCAGGATCTCTTGGAATCCCCTGTGGGAAATCTCCTGTGTGATAATGCAAACAAATACATGGTCCTTTGATCTGGCCTCGCATCTTCTCTCCGTCAACTTATCACGATGCTCGATCTGCAGTATCTCCTTGTGATTGTGTACCGATGAGCTCCCAGATGACGGCTTCCGACCAACATTAGTTAAATATACGGTCGGGCCAACACCGCGAGGGAAACTCGTCTGTGTAGTGTGTTTATTTATCCCGGGCTATTTATACCCCCCACAGACAGAAGTGGGGACGTCGTGGTTGACTGCCAACAACGGGCGCAGGGTTGGCCAATCCAACAAATAAAAGACAACAGCGGGTTCGTTGGCTAATTGGACACTTTGGGTTCATCGACTAATTATTGGACACTTGAGGTTCATTGATTAATTATTGGACACTCATCAGTGACTGAGCGTTCAATGACTAATCTGGATGATTCGCGGGCAGACAGTCAAGGTATGTAAAACTGTGATTAGCTGATTAGTTTAATAGATCACTAGTGGTGAATAATTAGTTATTTGGTGGACCCTTTTTAATGTGCAAAAAGACTGGACTTGGGTCTGGCCAGTTTTCATTGTGTGATGCAATTTTCATTAGCTAATTGGACACTTCGGGTTCATTGTAGAATTATTGGACACTTCGGATTCGTTAGTTATTTAGTGACCACGGAGGCAGTGACTAATCGCGGTGATTCTCGGCCAGACAGTAAAGATATGTATCACTGTTAGTTGTCGATTATAATGACTAATTAATTATGTGGACCCTTTTTAATGATAAAAACGGGTCATTTTTGGTCTGGCCTATTTTTATTTTGTGATGCATTGCAGTACTTAAATATATTAAACTGTTTATATCTCAGAATACAATACAAAAGTTAGTGAAGTAGATTATTTCAAATGTGTGTCAGAGATTTATTTGGGCGGTGAAGCTAAATTGTGTCATGTTTTTTGTTCATGAATATATCCTCTACATCCCAGAATTTGACCTTTTGCGCAAATTTTCACCGCCGCTTCCGTTTCCTAGCCTTCGTCTCCAGTTTCCAGGCCTTACTCCAATCTGTCTCTAGGCCACTTTCACTTGGTCATGATTTTAGTTGTTTTTCATTTTGCATTATTGCTACATGGTAAGCCCATCGTAGTCTATGGAACATACAGAATCTTGCAGTGGTTTGACGCTCGAGTAATTTTGTCGTGATCCTCGTTAAAAAAATTCTAAATTGGTTTTCAGTTGAGGTTGGTTGTATCAATTTATTTTGGACCACCCTTTGCGTTCCAACGTCAACAGCCGATGACCCGTAACAATTCTGCTATATTATTTTGATGTACACATTTTATTGTTGTTTATCTTATTCCACGTGTGCTTTTTACCCATTAATTTCGTTTTACAGTTTTGTGTGTTTGCAGAACTCTGTAAATTCGCAATGCGCTATTCAGAAGAACTGCTTCGTCGAATGATGTTATTATTTATTTATTTATTCATTTTCAGGAAATCGACAGTTTACATCTAATCAGTTTGTATATAAGTATTATATAGTAAAATAAAACCAGCGAAGCGAAGTTAGCAGTCCACAATGGAGTGCTGGTACCTACCCTGATGTATGGAAGTGAGGCATGGAACTGGCAAAGAAAGGATGAAAGTAGATTGAATGCTGTTGAAATGAGATCCCTGAGGCGTATGTGTGGTAAAACCATGTATGATCGTGTGAGGAATGTGGATATCCGCAAAGAGTGCAAGGCTGATGTAAGCGTAATGAGTAAGATCAAGAAAGGGACGCTTAGATGGTTTGGGCATGTAGAGCGAATGAGCGAAGAAAGGAGTGTATGGAGAATATATGATGCAAATGTGAATGGTAGCAGAAGTCGGGGACGCCCGAGGAAGACACGGCACGACCAAGTGAATCAGATACTTGAGTCGGGCCATGTCAAGAGTCGGAACAATAGAAGAGTATGTATGAGACGATTTATGAATGTGAATGAGGCAAGGAGTGTGTGCCAAGACCGAGTTGTTTGGCGGTCCGTCCTCTCTGCCTACCCCTGCGGGGAAACGGCGTGATGTTTAGTTAGTTAGTTAAAACCAATTATGGATTTCCTCCTTGTGACTTTACCTCTACTGGGACAGCATAATATGGAATAAGTTATTTAAATTTGTGAGAAGGAATATGAATTAAAAAATTTATTCAAAATAAAAGATTATATAAAAGGTTAAATTTACAAAACAATACATTTATAGCCATGGAGAGAGGTTGTAGATATAAATCAAATCATAATAGAGATATAAACATTATTCACAAACCATCAGAGAAATATTCTTTTATGGACCTCTTGTATTTGGTATGTTCGCAACAGAAAATATCAACGTTAGATAATACGCTATTGTAATTATTATTTTATAGAAGTTTTAAAGACATGTTCCGTTTAATTAATTTCTTACAGCGTTTTAAAGCGACGAATTATTTTGTTGATTGATGTCATTTTGCCTTATTAAATACAACTATTTTCGAATGCAAATTTCGGAAGTGGAAATTAACGCACTTCCCGACATCCGATCTAGCTGATACTCAGCAGATAGCCGTTGTATATTTGTCGATAACAATGCACTCTATCAACTTTTTTTGGAAATCACGCATACACTTGCGGACATATACGAATTTCTCTGAAATTGGATGACATTACAGCAATATACAAATTATATGTCGGTCCTACCTAATCGAGATTTTGCTCAGTTATTAACGCGTCTGACTCCAGTCCCTTAGGATAAGGTTCAATCCTCGAAATTGAAAAGTATATTATAATAAAAAAAACTGTTTTTAATTGGGATTATTTTTTTCTTCTTCTAAGGTAAACACAAGTTTTGTTTTTTAATGCGGTGTCGTTTGAAAACAATCGGATATCGCCATTCCAAACCAAATCCTGGTGAACATTCAACAGTTCATAACATCGTATATTGTGCAATATTTATGGCGTTTTCTTTAATATGTGAAAATTTGGCTTGCTTTCAACGCACATTTGCAATATGTGTTTACAAACCGTGATTTAATGAGCACTCGTGAATATTGCAATTATTATTTTTGCAACAGGTAATTACGTCCAATGGTTATAAAAGCGTCGCAAATACCGCTTCCCACGGTGCATATTCAATGTTCACATGCATCGTTCAATCCTCTGGGGCAGGGGTTTCCAACCCCGTGCCCGCGGGCACCATGGCGCCCGCAGAACGATTCGTATGATTTATTATTGTAGATGTATTATTCGTATAATTTTTTCATAAACATTAATTAAAAATGTGAATAATTTTTATTTATTTGTTAGAGTTTAATTTTTTTTAGTGCCTAGGTTTATAAAATACGTTCGTATGTTTGCGATATTGTATGTATGAGTGGTTCCTTTGCTGACAGTAAAAGCCAGACTGCACTCTTCACGCTAGCCTGGAACGGAGAGTTCTATTTGCACATCACTCCTTGTACACGCAGAAAACTCGACGTGAACGAACGCCACGAACTGAGCCGATGAACGCCGAAGGCGCCAAAACACATGGCACATGACTCTGTCAGTGAAAGCAATAAGCATGACCCCGACAGCCAAACTGACAGTAGTCACGTGCTCGTACAGTCCCGATCGGTTCGGCGATCATCGGCTCACTTCGGGTTTTCGAGTGATGTGCAAATAGCATTCCCCGCCTGGAACCGCGTTGTTGTCATTTTGATTGCGATTGCTGCCCCGAGTTTGACGATTAAAAATAGGTGGTGCCCGCCACCCTACCGATATTTTAGAATGTGCTCTAGAGTACAAAAAGGTTGGGAACCCCTGCTCTAGCGTTAGTTTATTACATTTCACGTTTTGGTTTGTGAAATTGATGCTATGGTTAAAGTTGTCAACATCGATTTGCATCGTAACCATCAGCTTAAATTAATAGTGACTCATTGCCCAGATAAGTATCCCGTTGTTTTTTTCCTCTATTCTAAATGCGGCTTTACAAAAGAATTAACCACATGAAAGAACTTGACTTACAAGAGTGAAGAGGCCAATCGTCGCGCGTCGACAAATCCGTTTAATACCTTAGGCACCGGTGGACGGCCAGGAGGCACGCCATATATACTGATAAAAATATTGCTAATTATTAAGAATAATATTTGTATGATTTGTATTGCGCCGTTTTTGTGCAAAATCACCTCAAGGTCGCTGTACAAATTATATAATACATTTCTACAATGATCTACGTTATTACTAACTATATATTGAGATAATATTATATTTATTAATATGAGAGTATGGAATGTATCGGGAGCATCTCCTATCCTCTTCCTATTTTCCTCTTCCTCTCCCCTTCCTTTAACACCAAATTAATTTTAAGATATTAAAACTTCATTTCCAATGAACTTTAGCATAAGAAACTTCTGTGGCTTGACTTCAGTTAACTTGTATATTTATATATCTATCATTGTATATTATGTAAAAGCTGTTTGTTTCTTAAAAATAAATAAATAAATATACAGTACAATTGCCAACTAAAGTTTACAGAATTCAGTGTCATTCACATCGAGTCTATTTATCTTCAAATTATTCGTTATCCGGTTAAAAACGGGGTTGCAGGCGCTTAACGAATAAATTGAAAAGTTTCCTATTGGTAAAATACCAATGAATTGACATACGATGTCCGAACACTTGTTCATAAAAATCATAACATCGCATTTCGTCATTATATATTATTAAGATAAAAACGCAGGTCCATGAAAACTTGTTCCGATATTATTACGAATTTACTAACAGTTTATCAGCAAGCGGCCTGCAGTCCCGTTTTTAACCGGATTACCACTACTATACTCATTTTTCTCCGTGCACGGTTGACATTATTTCGCCTGGTTGTTTTTACGATTCATTCTCATGCTGTCTTTCATCCTTTCTGAAACAAGGGTATTATCAAGATGAAGGTATATTCCTTATTTTCATTTTAAAAAATCCTTCACAGAGTATATCCAAAGTTGAAATAGATATCCTGTGTTGGGCTTATGTAAAATGAATGCCCTTTAATATTTTTGAAAATCGCAGTCTGTCTATAAAGTTGAAGTTCACAAAACTTGCCCTCAATGAACGAACTGGAACGACCTTCGACTTTTCAAAACATTTACACATTGGCAATTCGCCAGTTTATCGTTTCATTATTTATGAAATTTAATGCGCAAGTTCTTCATAATTATAATAATTTTGAATGAAATGTTTGCATGCAACTTAAAATTATTATGAATATAACCATGGTCGGGGAGTAAACCCGCAATATTATGTTTATATGTATATTACTCGTATATTATTATGTTCTAGCAATAGATTGAAGAGGTTTCAACGTCTTTATATAATGCCTGCAAAATACTTTGAATATACCCAGGAATGTTATCGGTCTACTTATCTTCATGCCAGAGAGCAACTTGACGAACGTTAATCAGTTAAACCGAGCTTAAAAAGCAACTGAAATACCGGCTGTTGGTGATGGGTTCTAGGGACCGTCGCACAGCGGATAGGACAAAAAAGTAAATCTGGAATGCCGACTTACCGTTTTTCTTAATTGCGCTGGTTCATTACAGTTCACTTTTCACAACCACAAATTCGTGAGCTCAGTGGGTTTTCAGGGTCTTCACGGTGGATTATGGGCTCCGTAATCAAACACATCTTTGGTATTGATAGGATGACTTGAATTTCAACTGAATTACATACATTTTAGTCGGCATAGAGAGGTAGGAATTAGGTAGGTGGCCAAAATAATTTTGCAGGTAGGAAACAAAATAAAAGGTAAGGTATAAGGTACATGACAATGATAGGTACCAACACCGCCCCTTACTTGCTCTGTAATTCTTTTTTTAATGTGAATATCGCACCAAGTCCAAACTTTTTCCAACCGCCTGGAGCCAGTTGGACTATGGCAATGGGGTATGTTGTGTGACTGAGGGTACGGTGGAGGGGAAAGAGATGGGGAGGATGAAGATGGGAATTTTTTGGGATGATGACTATTTGGTCACAAACACAAAGCCATCTCAAGCAACGTTTCAATTCTGCATGATAGTTTAATCAGGCAAATCTGAGAGTAGGTTTTATCTCAAGATATGAAATCATTATTAGAAACGTTAATTATTCAGCATGTGTCCATTATTTCTCATTGGCATGAAATACGCATCAATCACAATAACAGTTTTTTTTACGAGAAAGGATGTCCTGATGTTCGATACAAATGGCTGTGTTGCAGTTACGTGCTCAGACTTTATAGATTTGTTGGCAGATCCTGTGGGGGATATGTATACTTAATGTTTCTATATTACCACGTACCATGTCTCCGTCTATTGTTAAATGATTTCACATAAAAGAATCGTGTCTTAGTAGTATAAAATTTCTTAAAGCTTTTGGATATGATTAAGACAGAGACGAGGAATAGGATTTTTCTTAAATTTATTATTTTTTTAGCCTACTTAATTTTGTTGCCATAATTATGTTTAACGTTGTGTTTCCGTTTGTTTCAGGTAAGTAGTATTCCATAATTGTGAATTCAACATGTTGCTTGTAATCTCTGACGTCCTGTCGAGTTGCTGAAATGAGGTTTGTGAATATTTTTTACTAAACATCACCGCAAAAAAAATCACAAAATGTTAAGAATAAAGTCATGTCGTATTTTTTCCTATCTTCCCGTACATATTCACCGGGGTTGACGAGATAAATGAATTGATTTTTTTCTAAGCATCTTGTATTGAAATACCAGTAGAACAAACACAGCATTCCCAACTAACGTATTTGTTAATGTTGCAACCACTCAGTTAAGATAGCTGAATCTCCCCGACGAATTGCCTGTTTTACTCAGTGCCTCAACTTGTCATTGTACCATTATTACCTCCTTGTTTCATTATTATTTTTTTGGTAAACTAATGTTTAAGACAAGATTTTTTATGCATATCACAAAGGGTAACAATTATTTTATAAGCAATAATTATTAGCCTCAAATATTATTAATATTTGACAAGTTCTAATATTCTCACCAAAAAATGTAGACAATTTGTCTCGACGCCATCTAGTGAGAGAGTTAGCACTTACAATGCCTTTCTCATATAAAATAAAGTTGGTTGTTTCAGGTGAAAAAAATGTAACAAGCAGTAATCGTTGAATGAAACACTAGTATATATTGAATTATTTCGCGGATAAGAGATAAGCAGCCATAGCTCAGTCGTCAGAGCTGTCGACCGGAAATCGAAAGGACACGGGTTCAAGTCCCGTTGGCGTCATGTATCTTTTATCAGGAGATTTTTTCAATGTGGATGAGTGTTTCAGGCTAATAATTATTGCTTATAAAATAATTGTTATCCTTGTTTCATTATTCATTTCTTCACATTTGATTTTGACATTATAGAACAGACAAGATATTCTAAATTACAGTACGAGTGTAATTTATTATATCTTGGATACCGTCTTCGATCAACTAGGGTCGTTGATCCCACAGATATTATCCATTTTAATGTGACTTGCATTTTCAATCATTTTCGCAGTCGGGGCAAAGTGCAGAAACCAGATTGCACATACAGCAACTAACTGGGTTCATTACTGCGATTGCAGTATTTGCAACATTTCACAATGCACTAGAAACGTGTTGGCTACAGTTATTTATGTTTATATTTGTCCTATGCAAACTCAGCTAATACTCGAGACTTAAAATATTATACAAATACATAATTTTACCTAGGAAAAATATTAATGACGTTGTCACACAAAACTGCCACGGACGATGGGTAAAATCCTTTCAAAATGAGTCTCATCCCCTCCAGCGTTTGAAGGTCATATATCGTCCATATTTTATAAAAGTATTTTTATCATATAATTTTTTGACGTTAGAAAGAGAAATAATAATTCCTTCCAGTTTGCCCCAAATATTAATACTGGAATCCATTAATAAAATCCTAAAAATAGCCAAAAAAATAAATCATATTTCGCGCCGTTATTGTAACAATTGGTTTAACTTTCAAAATTTTTTCTTTTTTTTATTATTTGAACGAGATAAAAGTGAAGGTACAGTTTTCTTACAAATTTCCCCAAACAAAACGAACGTGTTTGCGAAATATCGAGTTCTCTCAATTTTTCTTTGATTGGAGTTAAAAAATAATTTAAAATGTGTTTAGCGTTTTTGACAACATTTTTCACGTTTCATATCAAAATTTTATTATTTAGTACTGTTTATTTTAATTGCATACACCAGGGAGATAATTTAATCTAGTTTCTAAAACAGTAGGTATTTGGTTTTACGGAAAATTAAAAAAAATAGGATATATATAGCGCATTTGAAATACACAGAAAACATCGCAAACTGAACAAACTTGATGAAAGTACTGAAGAGTTAAGATATTTTGCATGTTAAATAGAACCAAATAATTTAACATATTCTTTCAAATGTGGTGAATATTCTCAGTATCGCCCTGGTGACGGACCACCATTCAGAATCTAAACGTTACTTAAAATGTTGAAACCGTGTTTAGTCACCAGATCTGAATAGTGATTTCGAACCTTCCAACTCCACACAGGAGGCCCTGAGGAAAATAATTTATTTCACGGCATATGTCATCTTTACTGTGTGGAGTGTTTTTTTGAGTAAAGGATGGAGTGAACCTGGATTTTAAACAGATAATGTTGTAGGAGGGAGGAAACTCAGAGTACGAGTCGTAGAAACGTACAGTTCTCGTGTGAAAAATATCAACTGTCTACAAATATTAGGCGCGCGTTTGTCGTGTTTCCCGACTGTCTGACGGCGCCGAAGGTCTTAATGACGCTAGTTTCTCGGAGCATCTTCCATTTGAATACCGATAGCAGAACGATAGCATTCCCACCCGTCGGATGTGCTCTGGAGTGCAATCCGTTTGTTAAGAAAGGAGAATTCCCAATTTCCTTTAGCTTCACAACATACCGCATTTGGAATAACATAAATCTCACTGGCTCTGGGCAGTTGAGACTTTGTGCGGTATTCACTTAAAACAATTTAAAATCAGTAGAAATCCTCTTTGTATTCTGATTATTTTTTAATGATTTCTAATCAAAATCACACACACAAGGACTTTATAGTATCTACATCGATTTCTTGTAATTTATGGCACTGAGCATTCGTTTCGGTGTCATTTTTTTTATAACCCAATTGTTCCTGTCGGTGCCATCAATTACCAATAAATAACCCATTTCGCATCTATTAGCCACGCTTACGAGTTACGGGCCGGCCAAAACAGGCGTAATGATTCCCATTTGTCAACATTGATTGTATTGACAGTGATGTATGCGGTGCAATATTGGTACAAGTAATTATTCACATAAAGCTTTGTTCACATGAAGGCTCAGTTATATGCGTATAAAAAGAAGATTACTGATGATGGTTTGAAAGGGAGATATAATAGAGGGAGCGCGCTAATATTAAATAAATAAAAACGGGACGTTAGCGTTATTAATTTTTAAAAAATTAAAAAAAAAACTTCTTATTTAAAATAGAGCAAAAATCTCTTGACGTCTGAGTAAAGTAGCGTTTAAAGAAACACTGAGAAATTTTTAATACCTATGGCACGTTAAATATCAGAACCAGATGCGTCTTTTATAATTTTCAGAGCTTACCGATTTTGAGTTTTTTTTTCTGTTGAGAGAATTTCATATAATTAATTCTTCAATCTTTTCAAATCAGCTTCTGACTAGAGATTATCTTCGAAAATAACAAATATTTTTAAGAGCCCGTAGTAAGGTCGGTTGAAAATGAAATAAGTAAATACGAGTGTTAGAGGGAGCGCGCTAATATTAAAAAAAACGATAGCAAAACTCTCTCGACAAATGCTTTAGTTGTATTTAAAGGTACACTGTGAATTTTTAATGCCTATAACATATTAAGTAACAGAACAAAACGTGTTTTTAATAATTTTCGGAGTTTACTTTGATATTTTTTTCTATCGAGGGAATTTTATATAATTCACGTTTCGGTAAAACAAATGTTTAGATATTATCTTCAAAAATAAGATTTTTTAACTTAAAAACTTAAAGAGTTAACGAGAAACTTGTTATAAATCGGTAGAAATTGGATATGCGAGGTCTAATATACATTAGACCGACGAAATTTTGCTCGTAATGTGAACGTTGCTGTATATCATCAAATGTATGTGGTACGAGATCAATTTTGATTCATGGGGTTATTTTATGATCCTTTCTTTATTATTACTTATTTGCAATCTTCGATTTATATCTGAGCCTCCTGAATTAATTATGTATATTTTCGTTTATTTTAATAGTGTATTTTCACAAACTATAAATGCCGTTTAAATGTGTGGACGATTTAAAGTATATTATTGATTTTAAAAATTATCTAAAACAGCACATTTCGAAACGGTTCCAAATGGCTACAACGTCATTATGACATTGAAAACGCCAATGTCTGGTAAGACAGCTGTCACTAACGTGACGGCGTGACGTTAACGCTGCTGAATTCACGAATAAAAAAAAACATGTCGTTTTCAACAATTGCCGTCTAAAATTAAAATAATTAAATAATAATTCATTAATTTAACCTAAACATTTGTTTTGCCGAAACGTGAATTATATAAAATTCCCCGATATAAAAAATCGCAAAGTAAGCTCCGAAAATTATTAAAAACACGTTTTGTTCTGTTATTGAATATTTGTAGGTATGACAATATCCACAGTGTATCTTTAAATACAACTAAAACATTTGTCGAGAGATTTTTGCTCTATTTTCGCTTAGTTGTTATCGTTTTTTTAATATTAGCGCGCTCCCTCTAACACTCGTATTTACATAATTCCCTTTCAAACGAGCTCTTAAAAACATATGATATTTTCGAAGATAATCTCTGATTTGAAAAGATTGAAGAATTAATTATATGAAATTATCTTAACAGAAAAAAAACTAAATAGGTAAGTTCCGAAAATTATAAGTATCATTATCTTCCATAGTTATTATTATTACGCTAAATGAAAGTCCATGCCAAAATATTCTACTCACGTAAGATTTAGATACTATAGTAATTCGGAACTAAAAACTTATTTTTAAATCACAAAATTTAATGTTTCCGGGTTTGGAAACCTACAAACTCAGTTTTCTCTATATCATATTTTATGGAGATACGATATTTTAACTCAAAGCCATCGATATTTTATAATTCTCACACATAATACATTTTATAACACATTTTTATTTATTAGACCAAATAAACTACTAATACAGGGTTTTCCAATAAGAGGTGTTATTTTGAATAGCCCGCTATTTCGGTAGATGTTTCTTTTGAAGCTGTCATTTTTTGACATTTGACAAGTAGAAACTACGTTATTAATAAAAATGGAACGATACACGCTTCAAAAACGCATTGAAATTATTAAAATTCACTTGAGTGAATCAAATGCAAATCATCTTGAGTGATCAGGCCCATTTCTTATTTCTCATTTCTTTATCTCATTAATATCAACAGTTTAAAATACGGTTGATGTACACTTGAGCAATCTACTGAACTGGGAACCAGTAAAAGTGTCACCTATTATACACATACATTGCATGTAAAAAAAAAATACTTAGATTAACAAGTTATCAAATATTACATTTATATAATTATATAAACCTATGTATATAAATTTCGACTACCATAATACGGGCGTGTGTCTAGTGTGGTAGTCGAAAAGCATGTAAAAACTGTACACATTAATATTTCATGAATAAAGAAAAAAAAAATAAAATAAAAAAAAAAAAATTCCACCTCGGTGGCTTCGTCAACAAGCAAAATTGTGTAAACCCAAGAGTTATTGTTGAAAAGCCTCTCTATCCTCAACGTGTGACTGTTTGGTGTGGTTTATGGTCCGGCGGAGTCATTCGACCTTACTTTTTGGAAAATGAGGCTGAAGCAACAGTTACGGTGAATGGATTGCGCTATCGAGAGATGATTAATGATTTTTTATGGCCGGAATTGGATGGTATTGATCTGGACAACGTTTACTTCCAACAAGACGGTGCTACGTGCCACACAAGTAACGAAACCATTGATCTTTTACGATTGAATATCAAAATAACACCTCTTATTGGAAAATCCTGTATAATTAAAGTGTCATAACCCGATAGAGATTCATGACATTTTAGCGTATTTCCATGTTGCCGTATGCATTTCTCGACATGTATAGTTTAACTAATAGTGTGCCTACTTTCTTTTAAATTCCTTTGGCACCATGCAAATTTATTCAAATTTATCTTACTCTATGGAAACACATAATATTTGTGCCTGCGTGCATTTTAGCGTTGTTTTTGCATGAATCAAAACAGACGGCTGTGCATTGTGCAAGTGCGTGATTTCGCCCGATTCCAAAAACGCTTAGGTGCATTGTCTTAATGGGACAGTACGAATATGAAAAATTAAAAATAGTGCAAATTATCGTTTTGATAAAGACTTCAAATAATAAAACAACTAGGTCGTCCATAAAATATCATTGCCTCATTTTATTCTAAGTAGCTGCATATTTGTAAACCTTTTCTCCATTTTGTAAAGAAGAATTCTCGAATAATAATATTCTACTGCAAACGTTTGAATTTTGTATGAAAGAAGACCCAACGTCAACACTGCAGATAATGCATTGTTGCACTGCCGCCGATGGAATGGATGTTATTGGGTCAGATTAACGCTGGTTTTTATCATAACGAGTGAACTGGTTCCCTTTATCAGCCAGTATATGAAATTCCAGGTATACCGGGGGAACGATAAGGCAGACTACTTGAACCCCTATGGTTGTTACAGCTACGCACTTAATGCATTTATCGAGAGAACAATGAGGTGCTGTAATAATTTTAACAATACATTTTATCACACACCTTACATAAATCATTTTTCCGGTCTATAACGGATGATATTCATAAATTTAGATGTATATATGTGTAAGTGCTAAGCAATTAGCTAGAATTAAATTTTTGTTACGACATTGGTATATAACAATTTTTTTTATAAAGTTGCATTTTGCGCACAGAAATAAGTTTTATGAGAAACTTGACTTCAGATGATTTCTATTAAAATCTCATCAACGGCGAGCTCTGGAATCATGAAAATTTCACAGTTTTTTTTCTAATGAGCTATGGAGCTATAAAAAATCAATTTTACTGTAAAAAAATAGACAAACCCCATAATCTTTGGTTCATATCGAATCCTTACTCTCCTCAAATAACGTGTTCCAAGTCGTATACATCAGTGCGCCCTGGTATACCGGTTACACCGGGACAGGAGTGCTCCTGCCTGGGGTAGTACAATCGTATCGTATCATATAAGAAAAAAATATATCGAAAGAAGAGTAACTATTGAAGTCGGGTACCTATTGAAGTCGGGTACCTATCATAGAAGTATGGGTTATTGAAAAGATCCGCGCATACAGACAGGTTAATATTTTTTACCTCATTCAAAACATTTTTTCTAGTAAGTAGGTACTTATTTTTATAAATATATACAATTATTATTATATACGAAACATCAGTCTAATGATACGTATACATACGCGAGCCGAACTGCCGAACTGAACCTCAACTTATGGGAAAGGAACAAAGCAATCGAAAAGGGCGCGAAACGCCGCTTGCAATTGCTTCGTTTCTTTCCCGTAATTCGTGGCTCGGTTCGCGTCCAGGTTCGCAAATGTATACGTACCATTATGTATCACAAGCAGTGATGGAGAGAAGTGTTAAAAATACTTCCATATCATATGGTTTCAAGTTATAACAATTCCTTACTTCCAGGTTAATTCTTTATGTAAATTAGTTTTGGAAATTAGTTTCTGTTACCTTGTATTTTTTATTAATATTAAAGTTAAAGAAATATAAAATTTTCGCTTTATAACTATCTACATACTCATAACCCGGGTTTCAAAATATTCGCATATTTCAGATCACCTTCGTAACCTTCACTGGTTTAAGTGCCCTGAAATCTGAGATTTTAGTAATACTAAAATAATTAAAACTAATTACAATAAACCCCACGGAAATGAGGATTTTCTCGGGCTGCTAGGGCAAATTCGACTGTATGTCTCTCCATTACACCTGGCCGCGCGCTGTATATTGTTTGTATATGACTACATCAGTTATGTCAAGATTACCACTTAATTTTAGAGATTTGCTAGGGCAAATTCGACGGTAAGTTTTGTCCAATACACCAGGACCGCACATCGCATAGTTTTGTGCATGGCTGCTTCACTTACGTCGTTAAGATTCTGGTATTATTTTAGGGTATTGTACCTAAATGTTTTAAACCAATTTCACTGTATTTTGTAATTCAATGTATCTGTAATTTTTATTGAAATATTTTTTACTTGATTTTATATATTTTCCTACTAGATGTATGAAAAAAAATTGCATACATCTAAAAACATATTCAAAAACACACAAGATTTAACAGTTTAAAAAATATCTTTATTCGATTATCCGTTTTCAGGCTAACGGAAAGGACATTGTAAATGTGTATACCCTCATGGCCTACGCTTCTCTGTCCACTTTCAGTCTTTACTCTGTTAGAGTACAATTTATTATGTTGCCTTGTAGTTCGTGTACTTGTGACGTTTTTATAAATGTTGTGTTCGTGTGTACAAGATAATTTAGGTTTATTACTATAATTTATTAATGCCATGTTTTCTTCTTCTTGGTTGCTTCTCTTCGTTTTTTCTTCGAAATTCTTCGAAATCTTCAAAACTTAGTAAAAACAAAGTGAAAAACACTTTGATCCAACGAGTCTAAATACAAGTATCTTCCCGCGTTATTTTTATTCGATATAAAACGAAGGTTCAATAAATATAATCACTTGTTGTTACTGAATTTATCCGAGAAATTTGAATCAAAGATGCCGGTTACTTGCATCGCTGATTATACTCGCGTTTTGTTTGTTTATTGGACCAGTAAAACGCTGCTATTAAAAACCAAAAACCCTCCTCGGAGATTATTAGCCGAACCTGATTTGTTGAGGATAATTTACCTTGGCAGAAACTGGTTTTGCAATTGGCTGATTGTAATGCGGAGGTTGTTCTAAACCTTAAAATACTGTATAATGTAGGAATGTAGATTTTCTCTAAGCAGAATAAATACTTGGTTAAAAAGGAGTAGGTAAGGCTGTTTCTGACATAGGATTCGAAATCAATCCAATCATTCAATAGTTACAATTATTATTTCTTTTTAATCATTACCTTTGAATGCAAAGCCATTGCTTTTACTCATTTCTATAACTTTCAGAGCTATCTTTGTTGTATTTCCGTAGACACTTGTATGACGAAGTTCTAACATCAAGTTTTAAAGCTTCGATTTATTTTACAAGGTCCTAATATTACTATCTTTTGCAATCGCCATTTTGTTTGTACCTTACAGTTGATCGTTTTTACGAGACACAGTGTGCTTCTTCGCCTAACCGTGTTCTGAGGTGTCAATGTTTGCAAATACGATTTCTCATAATCTATTTAACCTTTTTTGATATTGTGGTTCAATATTGTGTAAAGTATTTTAGTTTAACATATTTTAAATGAAAAGATTTAATTAGAATAAAGAGGAAGGTTGAAAAGTACCCGGCTATTCAAATCTGGTCACCGAACACGACTAGAGCATTTTCATCCAAGTCTTGTAATCAATAAAAAAACCGCAGTCACTTGGTGGTATAAAATATTAATGTTATTTTAATAGTTTTAATTGTTAAGCCAAATTCAAATAATTTAATTATTTAAAGTGTTTGTTTTATTTAATAAAAATATATACGTTTAAGGTTTTTAAATCTAAAATAACAGTTCTCAAATATACGAATTATGTATTTACCTGTAGCTACTTGCTTGGACAGGTGGACCTTGTACGGTGACCATATTCACAAATCGCCATTCTTTTGTTAAAACACCTGCTCAGTACTTTTACTTGACACCTTATTGCTGAAAAAAATCTGCGGTTAGGTAGGTACTACTTTTGTTGGGAATCTGCTTTATTGTGGGGTTTTCGGTGAGGTAGTTACGCGACACCTTTGTCCATAAGTTATTTATAATTATCCGTAGTTCAAGCAGTAATAAAGCAACTTAAGGCGATGCACTACGTCGTGTAATATTTTAAATTGAGCCGCTATCAATTATAACCCTTACGTAGATGGCGATAAGGTTTAAATTCCCGCTTAACACCATCCGCCTGTTAAGATTTATGCATGAAAAAAACATGGCTAAAAAGTACCCTTTATTTTATTTTGTGGATGTTCAGGCATAAATATAATATTTTTTTTTCGATCATTTTATAAATAACTCAATTTGCCACATTATACAATAAAATCATAACCGAAAATGGGTTCGTAAGGTGGAGATTTTGAACTTTAAAGCAGTTTTCATAGGCCTTATACCTAATTTTTTTCTGGGCTTATAAAATGACTTATCTAAAAAAACTCGATTATTTCAAAGGCCAAGATGTATTCTACTCGCAGTATTTAATTAAAGCATCTGAAACATTTCTAGGCGACCAAATTGACAAACCAAAAACACATGATTTTGCATCACTACGTATGGCATCGCCTTAAAACGGACTCTCTTTGTTTTTTTTGTTTCTATTGATTGATCATGATTTTCAGCACTAAAAACTGTGATAAGCTTCGACATAATGTTTTGAAAGGGCCGACTGTATTTCAGTAAATTCCAGAGTAGAAGATACTATCAATATCGCCCTGGTATAAGACCACCATTCAGAATTGAAACGTTGCTTTAAATGGCTTTAGCCGAGTTTGGTTACCAGACCTGAATAGCCTGGTACTTACCCACCTTCTTCCCCATCTCCTTCCCCCTTCCCACTACCTTCACCTCATACAAACTGCAATCGGTGGTGCCATTATATCAATGTCTCCAGAAGGTTGGGTGCAGTGGGACTAATGTGCAGCTTCAAACAAATAACAAACTAAAAAAAACTGATAAACTGAATATGAAACAATATTAGTAAAACATGTAACAGTATCATAAAATAATACAGAAACTAGAACAATAATCAAATCACTAAAACTATAGTACCGACGCTACTATAATTTGTAGAATTTTACAAAGTGCTGTTATAGATTACGCTTAGTTCTATAAATGGAGTCAATAAATATATCAATAGTACCAACAAACTTGTTGCCTAGATCATACATCCTCATTGATTAGTGAGTATGTCTGATAGTTGGTTGTGTATGTATTGCAGAAGAATGTTACATGTCGTATATTACATAAGCTTTGAAATAGCTATGACATGCAGATATTATGAAAGAATCCTGATTATTATCACCGTCTCATTCACATTCGTTAATCTTATATTTAAGGTGATTTTGCACAAAAATGGCGCTAGACAAATCATCCAAATATTATTATTATTAAGACCGTGAAACAAATCTTCCAACTATTGTCAATTTCATCAATGTAACGCTATCTGTCGAATATCTTTAGTTCCTAATTTCATGACTGCATGGTCACCCCAGACTATTATTATGTGTTCCCCTTCCAGCTCGTCTGTCGTCCCAGAGCGTGACATCCCTCCAGGCCCACGGTCCCGTATCTGGCATGAAAACGATTCACCCTAATGGTACCCGCGGGATGTGGCGAGCCTTGGCCACGTTGGACCTAGTTGCATTGTATAACCTAATTGAATGAACTTCAAAATGCACTGAAATAATATAATATTCCATATTCAAAAAAATATCGCCCTCGCGGCCCCGGTGAAAACTAATTCGATTTTTTATTGTATACCTACTAGTGATAGCTCGTAAGTACGTTCGTCCTCTTCCTTCTCACCCGTCTTGTATGAGAACGGAAACAACAGAAGATTCTCTTCTTTCTCGCTGGGACTAGTATGCAGTGATTTAGGTCCCCGATTATGATGTTCGCCATAGATAAAACTCCCAGATATCCCAATCTGTTGTATTGCATCGACTAAAATGCTCATGTTTCGCTATCTGCCAGCTAACACGTTTTTTTTCTAAATACGCTTGTCTAACTAAACTACTGGTCTATTCACGTTAATTCGTGTTTGTTGAAATTTGTTTTTTTAATCATAAGTATACTAAAACGTATCAATAAATTGTTTTTATGTTTAATTCGTAGAACTCCATTTAAATATGTATTTTCTAAAATTAATATAAATCAAATTTAATAATATTATTATTAAGTTCTGCGAGTATTTTGGTTTTTATTATTGGTACAGATTTCGGCTTTCAATGCCATTTTAAAACTGTTTCAAACAGTTGTAACTAACTAAATAACCATCACGCCATTTTATGCAGGGGACCGCCAAACAACTCGGTCTTGGCCTTGGCACACACTCCTGAAGCAACAAGAAGAAGCAAGAAGCAACGTCCTTTTTTTGTATTAAGTTGACGAAGGCTTGACAGATTTCTGTCAAGGTAGGTAGAATTCATTCACAGGTAGCTTCGTTTTCTGAATTGAAAAGTTAATTGAAATGCATTGACTACGTTTGCTATCTGAATAGCTAGGTAAGCTTTATCCCTCCCTGAACACGAGCTATTCTCAATTAGGGAGGTATTAATTAACAACAAGAAACATATATTATATTTTTACCCTTATGCAGATCGTTTGAAATCACATATTGTTGTACACCGTTACTGGACGGTTGGTATATGTAATTTCACAATTTATTCATTTTACATAATATATGTATAGTTCACGGAGAAAAATGAGTTACGCTTATTAATTAAAATTAGTACTTTCATAATATGTCGGAACACATGTTCATGCAGCTACCTTTATCGTGTTATTATTTAATGACGAAATGCGAAAATATTACAATTTTTATGAACACGCGTTCCAACATCGCCATAGCACATTCGGAAATTCAAAGTTTATTGGGAAAATTTGTCAATTCATTCGTTTAAGGCCTGAAGTCCTGTTTTTAACAGGAATACTAATAATTTGTGTACATTTGCGATACGTTCCACAGCGGCAGATACCTTGAGTATCGCCCTGGTTTATTCTTTTTTCATACCACCATTCAGGACCGAAATGAGTTGCTTGAAATGAGTTTAGCCGTGTTTGGTGACCAGATCTGAATAGGTAGGTACTTCCCCATTGACCTCATTGTTTCCTTACTAATTTCAGCCTCACAACATACCGCAATTGGGGATGCCGTAGTCCCGACGGTTGGGAGCAGTTAGGATTCTTGTGCGATACCTACTCACATAAAAGAAATGGAAACATGGCTCAGCAGTTGTATGTCTCACAGAAAATTTGAATTATTACCAACATTTTTTTTTGATTTGCTCATAAAAATTACTTTTCATTTAATACAATATGAATACTTCTAAAATTCTAAAGATCAACAATACAAGATCTTCCCTACAAAGACGTGCATTCACTCCTGCAGTTGCCCCGAGACGCAATAAAACGAAATTAACCACCAGACCAGAGGTTCCCAAAGTGGTCTATACGGACCTCCAGGGGTCGATATCGGCATACTGGTGGTCTATGTCAGCGAGAAAAAAAAATTGGGGGTCCACGAGATTCAAATGGGGGTACATACGAGCGGACCCCCATTTACCTCAAGCCAACATTTAGGAGTTCCGTAAATTACACAATAGACCTAACATAAATATAATAGACTGAGAAATTACTTATTTGATATTTGTATTTTTATATTTCGTTAAGATCTTTAAATTCTTTAAATGATTGAGGTATATAAATAGAGTCTACGTTCCCTTTCTCGTCAGAATTAATATATTCAAGCAAAACATTGGACATTAGAAGCCGCGAATATTCCTAGTTCCCCAACTTGTTTTTGAAAAACGTCCAGGGCAATAATGACGTTCAACATTTAAATGCACTTCACACAGACTTCAAAACTAAGTTTGAGGATATTTTGACTGTGGAAATGGAACGTTGAAGAATCGGATATCATGAGACAAGAAGAACTGATCGGAATAAGCACTGACAAAGAACTTAGGGGCAGTTCTGTAGGGCCAGTTAAGAAATAAATTCCCGTTGCTTATCCTGCTTCATTTTCATTTGGTGTAATACCTCTCAAGGGTGCCCCTGTCTGCACAATGTAAAGACAGAGCAACTACATATACCGCCACCCGGTTGTTGAGCAGGCAAGGGAAGGGAATATTTTTACTAAAAAAATAAATGATTATCACATGGGACGTTAATAATTTTAGGAAAATTCAATATTCGACAGGCAAAGGGGGTCTACGGGGCAAAAAAGTTTGGGAACCTCTGCACCAGACCGACATCCACAAAATCCCATGCGAACAGAACATTAATCATGTCTTAAAATTGTCATATTATGATTATCCTTTTCATATTATCCTATTTTACCTTTTGTCTCCGCGCCCGCTGTCTGGCGTTTAGGATATGATTTTTTTAATGTTTAATGCCCTGTCTAGTGTCTGTCGTATAACTTCAAATTAATAATAACATGTACTTTCATCCCGTGAAGCGAGTGGGACGTGTTTGGAATATTGATCGATTATTTTTATCACGCGTCTCGAGTATTATTTGTTGCTCTGACGATTTTGATAATTTTGTTGAATTTACTTGATAAATGGATTGTTTATATTGTCCATTTACCAATGTGGTGTGGTTTTTTCGGACTTTATGTGTTATTTTCCTTTGCAAATTCAGAAAATACTGCCGTAAAATTTAAAGAGAAACAACAATTATTTAGGTAAAATTTTATCAATAACTCCTGCGAAAATTTTTGTGATAGGTGATGGAAAACGTGTTTGAAAGAGCAGGAATATGCAAAGCGGAAAATGGCCACCATTTGCTACACTAATCTTTTACATTTAGGCCAGTAAAATTCCCTATTTGTACTCTATACTTAAAAAAATAATTATAATTTACTTTGAACAAAAAAAAAGTTATGATGAATTCATACTCAAAGGTCATATTGCGCCACCCTATGCAACAATCTGCATCAAACAATTTCATATCAATTTAATTCGTTTTTCAAAAGGAACTAAAATTAATTTGAAATGGATATATATATTACAGTCTGCATTTTAAAAAGTACTTTGTAACGAGGAGCTAAGCACAATATTTTATATTTATCGTAAATATTAACTTATTTAACATATTTTACTATTTCACGTCACGACTTCGCGTAATCAGCTGTTCAAACTTCTGGCCATATCTCTGAATGGCAGCGCGATCTATGAAATTTCCTCGGAACTATTTAACCGAAAGCGTTCGGTGAGCTTTATATGTTTGATTTTACAGTTTTGTAAGCCCACACCAAAATAATGTATATGTTATATATATTTTTTAATGATAAATTAATTGTATTCGCTTGTAATTAATTAGGCACAGTCAACTTACCTAACTTTGGAAATATGTTTATGATGAAGGACCGAGATGTTTCTTTAAATGGTTTTAGCTGTGTTCAGTAACCGGATCTGAATAGCCAGGTACTTCCCAACCATTCTCTTTCACATCTCTTGCCCTTCCCTACTCAGTTCGGCCTCACAACATACCCCGATTAGGGATACTTGCCAGGTAATTGTACATCGCCCTTGAGGTGATTTTTCACAAAAAAGGCTCTATAAAAACAATCCAATTATTTTTATTAAACATATAAAGTTCAATAAATGTATTATTGACAGTAAGTCAACGCTCTACTCGTCACCACCTGGGATTCTTGCTGCAGAGTCTCCATCCTCTACCTTCGTCGAATGTCACAGCGGTGCTGCCAAGGTCTGGAATCCATGAGAGGACATTGTGTCAGCGCTCTATTAGCAGCAGACACATACCTGGAAGGATGACGAACCTCGTGCTGGCACTGTTGGTGGACGCGGTGGACTCTTTCGCTGCAGCAGCTGGTCCAGTT
Organism: Hesperophylax consimilis; assembly: GCF_061612785.1. Taxonomy (NCBI): domain Eukaryota; kingdom Metazoa; phylum Arthropoda; class Insecta; order Trichoptera; family Limnephilidae; genus Hesperophylax; species Hesperophylax consimilis. The sequence goes on from NC_142853.1 coordinate 24,875,667, forward strand.
TCCTCACCACCTAGGATTCTTGCAGCAGATTCTCCATCTCCGTGTCACCTGTTTCTGTACTTCATTTTATTTAACTTAATTTCAATTTCAATTTGTAATATTTATATATTTTTTTGTAATATCTGCATTAACTGTACAGCGCCCCTGAGGTGATATTTCGCAAAAGCGGCGCTATAAAAATCATCCAATAAATAAATAAATACTCTGTACAGTTGTACCTTCCGTCTTGGGTGACCGGATAAATCATCACAATGATAATTCATCACATCTTCATGTCATGGAAAGTGATGAAACAAAAACTTTATTAACTGAGTTAAGTAGGTTAGGTTAGGTTTCATCGTTTCTAATGACTTTATATCACTTTTTAAAAGTGTGTTGAATTGTCACTGTGTTGAGTTATCATGGAGCCTCCGTCTTGAATGAGGTGGAGCGAAATTGCAAATTTTTTATCTTATATCTAGTAGTTTGGCGGTCCATCCTCTCTGTATATCCCTGCGGTGAAATGGCGTGATGGTTATTTCGTTAGTTGTTGTTATTTTTTAACTATTGCGGAATCCCATTGTTAAATTTATTAAATAGATGAAATGAAAATACTTGGTTTTAGGTCACTTTATTGATAAATTTAATTGCTTTATTGCTAATTTTTATAACTGTCCTGATGATGGTACGGATGTACTAAAACCGGTAGACAATAAAGTGACCTAAAACCAAGTATTTTCATTTCATTTATTTAAAATGTCATGTCACACTGAGATTCCCCTGTTTCAGTCAATAATCGTAATAATATAAATATGTCTGTGTTCAAAATTTACCATTAATAGACTATTTTGAGTGGTGGTGTGGTAATTATTATGAAAAATCGTTTCTAACCATAGACATATGAATATTAGTAGACCTGCCCTAAGTGATTAAAAGCGTATTGTCCCCAGTCCCCATACCGGTTCCATTGGAGCCGGCTGTGCTTGCGTATGGCCTCAAGTGAAATTTGAAAACGTGACGTCATCATTCTTGTGCGAACTATGGTCGAGGCATCATCGGTTCATTTTACGAAATAACACGGCAAAATGTTGACTTGTACTATGAAAACTTGTAAAAATAGATTTGAAAAAGAGAATAAACCCAATTGTCGTATTACATTCCATATATAAGCATTATTTTACTTTATTTTAAGCATATTCACATCGTATAATATAGATCAGTTTTAGAAACATATACTATCACATCGAGAAACGTCTGGACGCGAAACACAAAGCTGGTTGGTTGCTGGGAAGTAAATTATGAACATTTATAAAAGTGTCTTAACTAAATACTTAAACGAAATATTCGACTCTGAAAAGGGAACCGAATTTTTTTGCCGAATTTGGACTTCGCAAATTTGTTCATAACGTGGCGAGTAATTTGCGCTCCCATGTAAAAATGTCTATTCATTCAAAAGCAGATTTTACTTTTAAGAAGTAAATGGTGATATTATAATGCGAGATGCCTATTTACTGTCAGATTGATTTATTGACGAATCACAGTCAGCCTTACTCCCTTCGTTCTTCAACAGTTGATTTTACCCCTCGCCATTATCTTCTCGTTTATTGATTCCTATGTCTGTGTTTCTAACCATATCGAACAGGGAAATGCCAACATTTTGTGGTAAACAAAGATAGCTTTTATGAATCTAAAAAGAAATGCGTATTATTTACATGAGTCACAAATGTTATCACTGTGGCTACTTCCTGTGCTATTGCTATAATTAATTAAATTTTATATTATTTGAAATCAATTTACCGGTTCTGCAGTCATGTAGGTATATGTCAAAGTTATGATTTGCTTTTTGAGGAAAGGAAGTAGTGAATATGGTTCTTGAAAAGACCCACGTTACTAAGCTTTACTGAAATATTTATAGAGCGCCTTTTTTGTCAATCACCTCAAGGGCGCTGTACAAATTAAAATGACATCTAATTATACACAAGCAGATACTAAACATAGCATAACCTAGCAGGTCACTTCAGATAAACATAGTTTTATAATAAAGTTTAAGCTCGAGGAAGATAAAATTTTGGACGCAGAGGACACTATACAGGGTGTCCGGGGGTAAAGTGCACTAGTTATAGTTAAATAAGGTTGTTTTTAGGTAAAACATAGTTGCGTTGTTTTGTTTGTATGGGAAAATAAATATTCTTCGATAGAAAAATATTTTAGTATGATAAGAAAAGTTAATTTCTAAAAAGTTATTTATCTTTTTTACCTCTACCATCATGTAGAATCACCTCCCGAAGTTTACTTTACTTCGCTTTACCCCCGGACATCCTGTATAAAAACACTGCAACTTGTCTAATTTTACTGTAGCTATTTTATCTTCTCTTATTGTTTAATAATAACGCAATAACTTATCTGTAAATAATTAATCAAACAGTTAATTTGGTGAGTTATACATCTTTCTGTTTATATAATTCAAACCCAAATGATCCAAATTAATAAAAAAAATTCTAACTTAGACTATACAGGGTATCCGGGGGTAAAGTGCACAAACTTCGAAAGAAGATTCTAAAATTGAAATTTCAATGTTTTATGGTATTTTCAGGTACAAAAGTTCAATTGTTTGAATTGAAAAAAAAAATCTTCTATGGGAAAATATTATTTTATAAAAGTTTGGGCGCTTCACCCCTGGACACACTGTATTGCAACCCATACCTAAGAATTCATAATTGGTTACTTTTAATTCGTGACTAACGACAATAATGACTGAATATTTATTATTAATGATTTAAACGTAGTAAAAAATAAAGACAAAAATGTTACTAAGCACCTTCTTAGGTATCGGCTTAGTTTATTAGGTGCTGATCCTGATATATTATGACTTATATTGTGTTTCAGGCTGCAATCCCCATATAAATAGATTACACACCATTGTTAACCTTTTTGCTAATGTAGCTGATATTTTAATATGCCTCTATTGATGTATAAAGCTGAACTTTGCAGTGCATATTTAAACGGGGTCAGTTTTTTGTTTTTCTTCTCCATTGATTAAATATTGTTTTTTCTACATTTTATATGATTTTTGTTCTATGACCGTCATTAACTATCTGACGGTCATATAACATACTGTATATGTATGTAAATATACATATTGTATATTTATGTAAATGGCACTTGTGCAGTTAATTCGTAAACCAGATGAAATAATAAATTGCACAATAAGCTAAAGATAAAAGAAGGAAACTTAAGGAACCTAAAATAAGAAGGAATTTCCATATTTAAGAAAACTTAGGTATATCTTATCGGTTGGTAGAAAGCGTTGAGTTTGCGGCTGCCGCCTCAGCATCAGCATGAGTTCAAGAATGACACGCCTGTTTAACTTTTTCACTAGTATGTTTTAATATAGAAATTTTATGTAGTCCTAACATATAATATGATTTGTTGGTACTTTTAAAAAATATATGTTTAAGTTCTGTTTTAAATTATTTCCTTCTATGTCCTTCCGTTTGCTTATTTTTTTGCCTATTTGATTTTATGATTTTTAGTTATTCGACGAAGCACCTGACAATACTTATTTTAGTGTTCAGGTTATCGTGTCTTATAGTTTGAATATGTATTGCGTAGAATTTCTAGTAGATACATTCACATCAAATTTATTGGAATCGTGAGTAGTCAATAAAATGCCCGAAAAAGTAATTACCATTAGATATTTATTATTATAAGCAAGATTGCTTAAATTCTTAACCAGTGGTATATAAGAGTAGGTATAATCGGTATCTGCTATATTGATTACTATCATTTCCATGGAGTCGCAATATTGTATGCGAATCAGTTTGTGGTTTTATTGTGGACTGTAATTGGGGGAGCTGTGGTTAACAGTTAGAATTGGAAAGGATTCTGCTTTACCCTTGGTCTTTTCGATCGTAATTGTTGACTCGCAAGACACACTGCGGGACTTGGTCATCATTGCACAAGCTCCCGCAATAGACTCGAATTAAACGCACTGAAGAAATGTTCACTGTGCCGGTTTTCTTAACAGACTGGTCAAATAAATTAAAAATTTGTTTGCAGTATTTTTAATGAAGTTTTGATACCAATCGCTATATTATATGACATTGAATCGGTATAGAAATGACGCTATAAAATTTATTCAAGTACTGTTTTTAGGTATTAAGAAAGCGGGCAAAATACTTTCAAATTGAGATCCCTGGACTGAGTTTCTAATAATAATATAGCGCCTTTTTTGTGAAAAATCACCTCAAGGGCGCTGTACGTTTATTATTTCGTAGGCTCTATCTAATATTTTTTTTTATTATTTACAAACAGAAACGGAAAACTTGCTTACCTGGCTTTGTACTTTGAATATCCCATTTATTACCAATAATAATATCTCCAAATAATGCAAGGTCTTAGAATTAAGAAAGGGGCGCTAGTTAATAATTTTCAAATCACAAATATACTTTAAAAGCATTTACGTACGTTACCGTTACACCTTATCAAATAAATTTGTCACTGATTAGGTCCTTTTTTCCGTTACGCCATAGCCATATAATGACAAGTTAAAATAACCATATTTATATCCATGAAACCAGCAAGTAACCAGACAAATAATAATAATTTTAATTTTGCTCTCTGAAATGCGAGTCGAGACTAGAATCCCAATTCTACACTTGATCGCTCTCCGCTCCCCCACTTGTGAACCGTTGATGTGCCTGCTCCGTGATTAGGTACCTACTCGAGTGCATGACTGTGGATACAAAAACTTTACTAATCCCATGTGGCAATGTTGTTTAGTTGATTATGTAACGATTATGGTTCAGATCACTGCCGTCTCTATTACAAGCCGTGCTGTAGATTTGGCGGGAAGTCAAATTTCAAAGTAAAGAGGCCTATTTCCCCAAGAAGCAAAAACATCATTCCAGCTCTGATTTTAAAGGTTCTAATGAATTTAATTTAAAGTGAAGGCATGGATATTTCATATTTATAAATACTTACCTATTTTACCTATGCAAATCGTTTTGATTCATATTAATGAATACATACTCACCTAAATCCTATGGGTAAAAAAATATATTTTTTTTGTGGGAAGTAGATATTTTAGAATTTCATGGATAAATAGTAAAAGATTTTTTTGTACAAGTATATATTTTATTACATTATACACAATACAATACAATTTTTCATGGATAAATAGTAAAATAATTTTTTGTACAAGTATATATTTTATTACATTATACACAATACAATGCAATTTTTCATGGATAAATAGTAAAAGAATTTTTTGTACAAGTATATATTTTATTACATTATACACAATACAATACAATTTTTCATGGATAAATAGGAAAATAATTTTTTGTACAAGTATATATTTTATTACATTATACATAATACAATACAATTTTTCATGGATAAATAGGAAAAGAATTTTTCGTACAAGTATATATTTTATTACATTATACATAATACAATACAATTTTTCATGGATAAATAGGAAAAGAATTTTTCGTACAAGTATATATTTTATTACACTATACACAATACAATTATTTTCAATATTTGTATTATAATATATGGATAGGAACATTGGAGGGGACCCACTATACAAATATCCGAGTCCATAAAAATAAAGAAACAAAACACAGGTTACATAAAATGTTACAAAAGTAGGCAACGTAGAATATAAATTATTAAGTAAAATAGATAAACTGCTAATATCCTTCAAATCAACAATAATATTGATAAAAAATAAAGATGAACACTAACTATAATATTAACTAATTACAATGTATTTAAAGTTTTCTTGTATTACTTTCTTTATTTGAAGAGATACGATTGTTTTGCATTTTGCTATAATTATTAAGCAAAATATTTGATAGAGTTTTCACAATCATAGTGTAAATTCTGTGATTTGTCATCCCACAAATACATTTTGAATCTAAATCTACATAAAAAGAACCAGATCTTAGGCTTAAAAATGTTAATGTTAATAATATGTCCTTTTGGTGTCCATGTTCCAAAAATTTATGATGTAACTCTTTTTCATTGACAATGAATTCAAATATGGAACATAAATGAAAATATACAAACCTTACAGACTCAGATGGGACAATCAAACCTCCTCTTTGTAAAAAATCAAAATATTTATCGTTAATTTTAGTTCCTTTGCTATCGGACACCAAATTCATACATGCGTTACAATTACTCGCTATCTTTTTTCTAACACCAAGGGCTGCATAACCACAAACATAAATCTGTGACGATTCGTCATTTTCGTATGTTTCAAGGTAATTAGATTTCAATATATGTATAAATTCAGTTACATCTATTTCTAAATTAGTTTCTTTTTCCAAAGGTGTAAGCGAGTTTTTAATATCGGTTAACGTCTCAGATATATTTTTAAACCTAAACAATTTTCTGACTCTAATTTTTTTCTCCGACTCTACAATTTGTGAATATGAAATATGGTAATTTGTACCCGATAATCTTCTATACAAACTAAATCGATCTTCGAGCTTGTCGGTTTGAAATTTTCCTGACAAAACATAGGAAATTGGAAAATTGGCAAACGAAAATTCTATTAATTTTATGAAAGTTAAAACACTGCCATATAAGGCATTAAAAGTGTCCCTTGAAAATAAAGTACCACCTGGCAAATTGTTCCATTTATCTAACCAAACAGCAAATTTTTTTAAATGCAACAGTTTCTCATCATTTACCCCCAGTATGGGTGTACAAAATTCATTTCGTTTTATTTTACCCTTCATTGTAGTTTTAACATTCAAAATATCCCACCAATTTCTTATTATTTGTAAAAACATAGCCGTTTCTTTAAATTCGTCAATATTATGCAAAGCAGCAATAGTGGTACAATGAAATATATTATCAACTAAAATCACCTTCTGCCTTTCGAAGCATGTTGGATAAAGAGATTTATAATTTAATTTGAATGCCTTTTTAATTGTACTGTTGCTTTCTATGGTATATATATCTCTCAGATCTTGAAATTGGGCATGTCTTATTATTGAGTTGTCGTCAAAATCTGGATATGAGAATGATTTCTTAAAATCTTTTAAATTGATCCAATTATTTCTAATATTTTTAAATATGTGCACAAAATCATAAAACATAAAAATTGGCAGATTAGTGTGTAAAGGATTAACAAAATTATCCAAGGGAGATATTTGTTTGAACATATTTTGGTTCACCCGATTATTGTCAGTAATAATGCAAGTGACCGTAAAACCAAGTTTTTGAACAAAATTTAAAACATTTAAGGTGATTGTTTTCAAATCACTGCCAGAAATAGAACTAACTGGCATCAGTCGAACGACTTCTTTTAAACCACCAAAACATGAAGTGATCATAAAACATTGCACTGTTTTTGCTATTTTTGAGGAATCATTTGATGCATAACCTGTAAGTTTATTGGATTTATAAGTAATACAACTACTTATGTAAATTTCATCAATCAATAAGGAAACAAACTTTTCACGCTCCGAAAGCTCCTTTACTATATTTTTAAAATATAAATTATTTGAAGAATCAGGTGAAACATCAAACGACGAAGAAATGCTTTGTAAATACCTTTTATGTGGCAAAATAAAAAAATCTTTAATTAATCTGTAACATGTAGGAGACCTCGAGTAAATCATGAAAGCAAAGATTAAAGTGGTAGTACTATATCGTCTCCTTTTTGATGTTAATAAACTAACCTGATCTAAAAGTAGTTCTAAAGAGTTTTCAAATTCATATTCAAGACTACTGGCAGCGTCTAGTGCGGACTTTAAATAAATATGAGCTTTTAATAAATGATTATTTACAGTATTCTGACTCTTGTCTTCATAATTAACATTGTCATCTATATTAATATTATGATATCGTACCAACAAATTTTCTAATTGTGACCATAAAATCAATATCATAGTTTTGGGGAATAACCACTTCAATTCACTATGAGAAAGTTCATTTGTTCCGACAAATACTTTGATATTCAGATTATGGTCAACTACAACTTGAGAACTTAAATATAAATGTTTATCTACATTGTCAAAGTTTGTGGTGTATAAATATGTTATGTCATTTATAGTTTTTACATTCCACTCACCTAGTTTAATTTTTATTTGCATATTTCTAACAAAATCACTATAATTCACTATTGTGTCACTTTGAAAGAAAAGTTCAACTTGTTCCTCGTGTCGGTGTTTTATTTTTAACTTCCTATTTTCGGGATTCACTCTATCCAGTGCCTTTTTCTTTGTTAAATAACTTGGCAAACCTTTAAAAATACTTGGTGTAGCTCCGATGGCCAATTTTGGTTTTTTAGGGTGCGATATAATATCCTTTTTGTCAAAATGATTGATGCAAACGCCAGCGAAAGCACCTGGAATCCAATTTTTGCGAGGAATGGCCCTGATCCATGACTGTCTGCGTTCTTCCTCCGCTGGAAATTTGAAGATGGTAACCGCTCCTTCCTTCTTCAGAGAACTGGTGTAATTTGCTTTGCATCCGGGAACACAGCACTTATGAGGCATCTGAAAATAATATCCACTAATAAATATATTACGTATTTTCAAAACAAATCAAATTTCACTTTGAAAACAAATCAACAATCGAGTTGAAACGAAGTATCAATTCCAAGTGCCTACTAAAAACGTGGCGGCTTATGAATTACCCTATTATTCTCTCAGAAAGCTCTACACATGTTATTACATAGTACTATTATGAAGATTATATTATATTATGTAGATTATATTATATTATCTAGTAAATTACACCATTTCTAATGATAATCTGTACAAATCCAAAGCTAAGCGTCATCCGCCATTATGTAAGTTGTTGAAAACATTATTTACTACGTTAAAATTGTAAATATATTTAAAATTTCTTACCTTGACGATCGTATATAACCACCAACCTATTGTTTTACAAAAATGAAGTATAAATATTGCAGAAACGTGATGTAAAATGTAAAATAACTGCTTAAATCAGTTGCACACACTTTCCAGACGCCTGCAAAATCCATACTGGCGCATAGAAAAAAGCTACCACGAAGTCCGAAAAACAGGACTCTTTGAATGTCAGTTGGTTTTCTACAGCACGGCCTGTGTACAGATGGCAGTGTTCAGATGCATCGTAACCGCATGTCGTGAGAATTTTACAAGGTGAGCGTAATCGCAGATTTTTAACTTTTATTACTACAGAATTGTCTTTGATTTCGATTTCATTAACCCTTCAGGCCACCGACATATTGACCGTTATTTTTCTTAAGGTTAAACGCAACGCTCGTTGTATTCTACGTGTTCACAGATGGCGTTAATTAATTAATTTTGTTTAAATACGCTTTTGCAAGGTATTGCTTTACAGTATTAAGACAAATTATTTGTTTGCGCCCTCATATACGCAATATGAATATGAATAAATAGTTTTGCCCATATAAAAACTCAATTCTATCGAGAAAGGCATACAAATACAATATTGGATTGAATCATCCAAAATTACACCAGTTCTCTGAAGAAGGAAGGAGCGGTTACCATCTTCAAATTTCCAGCGGAGGAAGAACGCAGACAGTCATGGATCAGGGCCATTCCTCGCAAAAATTGGATTCCAGGTGCTTTCGCTGGCGTTTGCATCAATCATTTTGACAAAAAGGATATTATATCGCACCCTAAAAAACCAAAACACGTAGAATACAACGAGCGTTGCGTTTAACCTTAAAGACGCTGTCAGGAAGTAAGAGAGTTTGTGTGTATTTTCGCTTTTCAATTGCATCCAAATAAATGGGATATTTCTGAACGTAACCGAAAACTAAAAACTGTTTTTGAAAGGTGTTTCAATAGGCTTTCAAATTTTATTATTAGAAATAAACATATATGCTTATAATTTCTATTTCACATTCTTAAAACTCTTCCACCGTAAAATTATATTTAATGGTTTGATCAACGAATATCACAAACATCTTCTTTGCAGCTCACACCTTACTTCATATCTATTCATCTTCTAAAACACTTATTTACCTTTTTTAATTTCTCTTTATTATTTATAAAACATACCTAAATATCTTTATTTTACTTTTCGAGTTTGGCCAATGAAAACGGAAAACAATTAACGTCAAAACTCCAAAACTGGATGCTTGAAAATCTCCAAAATGAAGAGACACAAAACCCAACTGAAATGTGGAAAGCATTTGAACAGGTATGTTTACAGGAAGCCAAACAACATCTGGGAGTCTCCAAAGGTAAACTGAAAATAAAGAAGGAATCATGGTGGTGGACAAACGAGGTGCAAAAATGTGTAAAAGAGAAGAAAACTGCTTTCAGAAACTGGTCACAATGTAAGTGCGATAACGAGAAAGAGCAACTCCGGATAGTGTATAAGCAAATCAAAAAGACAGTAAAGAAAATAGTTGCCTCTGCACAACATGAGGCATTGAGAGAGCTGTATGATGACCTAGAAACACCTAACGGAGTGCAAAGAATATACAAAATCGCAGCACACAGGAGAGAAAGGGCCAAATCTATTAGAACACCCAAATACATAGAAAACACTGACGGTGAGTTGATCACAGACGAAATCAAAATATGTGAAAGATGGAAAGATTATTATTCTACATTACTGAACGAAGAATTTCCAAGAACAATTCATGTGTCAGAGAAACCAGTGCTGGGGCCAGTTGAGGAAATCACTCCGACAGAAGTTAAAGTAGCCATATCACAAATGAAAAAGGGGAAAGCAGTGGGGCCAGACAATATTCCAGCCGAATTATGGAAAGAGTGTGGGGAAGTGGGACATAAATGGCTGTGCAACCTGTATAATAAAGTACTGACCGGAGAACCAATGCCAGAAAGCTTTAGGAAAAGCTATCTTCTTCCATTTTACAAAAATAAGGGAGACTCTAGGAAGTGCGACAATTATAGAGGGATAAAGCTTATGTCTCACACCATGAAAATATATGAGAGGATTATAAACACACGAATTAGGAATATTGTAAAAATACACGACGATCAATGCGGCTTTGTATCGGGGAAATCAACAATAGATGCTATTCAAACAGTCAGAATCATAGTTGAAAAATATCGAGATGCAAAAAAAGATTTACACATGGTATTTATAGACTTGGAAAAAGCATTTGACAGGGTACCCCGAAGCCTGATATGGGCGGCATTGAGATCTCATAACGTACCAGAAGGATATGTGCTCTCCATACAAGATATGTATACAGACGTAGAAACACAAGTAAGATGCACATCAGGGATGTCACCAACATTTCCAATTAAAGTGGGGGTACACCAAGGATCTGTCCTCAGCCCATTGCTATTCATAATGGTCATGAATTACCTAACGAGTCAAGAAATGAACAGTATTCTCAAGACTATGCTTTTTGCAGATGATGTAGTACTGATAGAAGAAAATCATTGTGATCTACAAAATAGCCTGGAAAGGTGGAGAAAGATCTTGGAGGATAATGGACTAAAAATTAGCAGGAAAAAGACGGAATATTTGTATTTACCATTTGAAGACCCAAATGCTGTAACTCCTTCGATGCAATTGGATGGAGTAACATTAGCCAACTGTGACTCATTTAAGTATCTGGGCTCACTCATCCACAGAGACGGAGGATGTGCAGCGGATGTCAACCATAGGATAGGAGTGGGATGGATGAAATTTAGATCCGTAACAGGAATTTTGTGCGACACGAAAATGCCAATAAAACTTAAAGGAAAGACATACCAGACTATTGTTAGACCCGCGATAATGTATGGCTCCGAATGCTGGACTATGTACAACTCCTACTCTAGGCAACTCGAATCAGCAGAAATGCGAATGCTTAGATGGACGGCAGGAGTATCATTAAAAGATAAAATTAAAAGCTCACGCATTCGTGGTAGCCTGGGTGTCACTGACATAAACAGTAAGCTAGAGGAACGACAGTTAAGATGGTATGGGCACATAAGACGGAGACCACCAGACCACACAGTGAAGCAGGCAATGTCTATAGAGCTTCAAAGACAGTCATCCAGAGGTAGACCAAAGAACTCCTGGATGACCCAATGCTCCAAAATTCTACAAAGAAACGGCCTAGATGAAAGCGACACTCAGAACCGAAGAAGCTATAACCTGAGAACGAGAAGAGCCGACCCCAACAGCCTACCTAGGCAATGAGTTGGGATAGTGCTAGGAAGAAGAAGAAGAGTTTGGCCAAAATAGTACCTACCTAGTATTTGCATAGAGTAAATGGTAAAAAATCTAGCCACTCGTATCAGGAATACCAACAAATGAAAATGTCAACAACTGAAATCATTTCAGCCGTCATCCCATTCAACGAAAGTGAATTTTAAATTTACGAAATTAAAAATACAAATGCTAAAATTAAAAATATCCCAAATGCAGTCAGATTCCTTTTATAGTAATTAAGGTAAATAAGAAGGTTTTATTTAAAAATATTTCGTATAATCCTTGTCCAGCGATTCCGAATATTTACCCATTAAGATAGTGAAGGTATTTTTATTTTATTTTTGTGTTACAAATAAATTACCACAACTATTTTAAATGTGCCATTTTCTATTTGCCGCCAAAACGACATGATCATCTTTATTCGTGAATTCGGCGGCGTTGATGTCACGCCGGACAACTTCGATGACAGCCGTCTTACCAGACATTGGGGTTTTCTATGTCATAATTCGGAACCGTTTCGTAATGTGCACTTTTAGATCGTTTTTAAAATCAATAATTATGATTGAAAATATTAAAATTATACATTTTTAGTACGATAATCAGAATCAGAAATATAAAATTAAGAAATAAATTCTTCACTTATATTTAACGGTATTTACAGTTTGTTAAAATCCCTACATGTCGAATACGGGGGCATATATTTTTTATATGTATAAAATAATTGCTATCATTTTGCAAGTTTTTGAACCTTACTTTTAAATACATTTTTTTTAAAATATTTTCTTTTAAATATGTTATCACTTAGTTTTATATTTATTTTTATATCTATTATGGTTGATTGTTTTTCTCTTTGTGTTTTATCATTTGTTTCTACAAAATATTATTTTCTTAGTTCTTACATTATAAACTAATCTTAATCATGTACGACTACTATAATACGAGTACGATCATAGTATGATGGTAGAGAAAATCATAAAAAAATTGTAATTTATAAATAAAAATAAAGAATGCGAAAGAAAATAAAGAATGGACGGGTTGTTCATAGAATTTAAACAATTCATCAAAAGCTCTGCTTCACAAAACTGAAATAATAACAGAACTTGAATAGAACCTTCACAGTACTTGAAAATCAACTTTGTGAATTGCTGAATTGTCAAAATTCTGTCAAAGAACCCGTCCTAAGCCTTAGATGTGCTTTTAAAATGACTTCCTTCTTTCATTTGTTTACTCTTTCATTAGCGACAACATCCTCCATCCTCGTAATATCCTGAATACTTCGGTTTGTGGACCCCTGCAACAAAATATTAGACGCTAACGACCTTAGAATCTGATTGGCCATAAAAGTTGACCTCGCAAGGTCGGCGACCAGGCAATAACACAACATCACTAACACAAGGCAACACCAGGTAACATCAGGTAACACCGGGCAGGTGTATCCTCTGATATCTCCCAGCAACCCTCCTCGTGGAATGCCATTATATCGTACCATTAGGTCTGGCCAGTTTCAAAATTGATCGCCAATATTCGTGATTTTCTTTTCTTTTTACTATGTTCAATTCATGGGTTTATTTTTGGCTTCCACCTGCCGATTTTATCGAAGTAAAAACGCGATAATAATAATTTGATTTTTTAATGTATAATGCGATGCAATTTATGCGTGACTACCTTATCAAGAATACTGATTTCGGTTGTGACTATTATAATAATATTTGGAGAATTTTTATAGGGCCGTTTTTGTGCAAAATCACCTCAAGGGCGCTTATTATATTAGGGCGGCAAGTCTTCGGTTCAATGAACTCTAGAACTTTTGCTTTGAATTAAGAGGAAGCTACACGCCAAAAATGTGTATATTCTTGGTATACCTTACCTTACATTGTAGGTAATAGGCATTAAAATCGCTTGACAAACGGAGTCTAGAAACGTTCGATTTTAGGCACAAAACTGGTTTTTATTTATTTTGTAAATCATTTTATAAGAAACCAAAAAAGTTAATCAAGTGCAAGTCTCACAGATAATCTTAGCTATAATACTTAACTGTATTTTTTTTAATTGTTTCCTTTGAGCGTTCATACATTTCTAATGAAAAAAAAATTTGTAGCTTACATTTATATTTTTTTATTAAGTAAATTATTATTTTTATTTGTATTCTACTCAAGCGAAACGATAGGAAAACCTATAATTTATCTAAAGCATATTTTTTGTATTCTCAATGTACACCAATTCGTTATAAAGATTAACGAAAATAGTGATTTAGCATTAAGCTTCGCCTTAAAGTATCATCATTTTAAAAATGGTATTATTTTGTAGAATTTAGAAAAGCGATAAATCTATAAATGCTTTTTCAAAATTGGAACTGATTTATCGAGAATTGAGACCATACATGATTGTTTACGGGTTTGCGCTAGGTATGAATAATAAAACTCAAAACATAAATCTGTCAAATGAAACTAAATACCCGGGGCACAGAAATGTCATAGGGTAATTTGTGTTATGTCAGAACTGAGCTAACGTCACAATCATAAATAATAAACATCAAAACGTTAACCTGCCGACCAGAACGAAATATCAGGAGCACATAAAAAATATTTTTATTATTATAAACATTTATTGCTCAGTGACAAACAAACATCACTAGGAAACAATTTATATTTCAAAAAAATATATATTTATTATTTTTATTTCCTGTGTTTTTCACAGGTTTGCGCTAGTTAATTATAATTGACAAATAAATTAATAAAATTCAGCATTCAGCTTTTTCCATGCGTTACGTTCTGAACTTTTAAAATACATGTTTTCTTTTTAAAATTTTAAATGAATACAAGCTGTTGCATGTTTGTTAGTGGCTTGATTTAATAGTCTGGTTATCTTTGAAAGAATCTTTATAAAGCAGACTTATCTCACCAATCTCTATTATATTCAAATAAAGTCGCTTTCCGCGCCTATCTATCTGTCTTTCCGCTTAGTTCTTCTAAACTACGCAACGGATTTTGATAGTGTTTTCACTATCATTTAGAGAATTTCTTTCAGAAGGTTTATATGTATATATTTATATGTATAATACATGAAATAAGTCGAGCAAGACCGGGTACACGTCAGCAAGTTCTAAAATATAATCATGAACTCGTTTTAAATGATTACCTATGCATTTTTCAATTAGTTTACAATCTGACATGATCCACTTAAATATCAAAATGATACGCTATTGAACTATGCACGAATGAAAGGATATTTAATTTGTTGTTTTTTAATATTTATTTTTGTAGATTCTTAATAATAAATAATATTTGGCTGATTTATATAGCGCCGTTTTTGCGCAAAATCACCTCAAGGGCGCTTTACAAATATACAATATCTACACTTTTAAAATGATCTACTAACTTCTTATCAGTTTTGCTTGCTTCTTACCTAAATTTTGTTTATACCTGATGTTAGGCATACATTTTGAGAGTTCTTGTATCTTTCAATGCGGTAATAATGATCCTTTATCTCGTATATTGTCAAGATTCACAAGAGAGCTTTTTTCTACAGCGCGAGACAAACACAATGATTTTGTAAAAAGCTTCGGGCTTCGGATGCTGTGGACTTATTCAAGGAAAACTCTAAAAACACCTGGTGCGGTCCCGCCCTCACAAAACGCAATTAAATTTAACATTCCTCACAAAAAGGGACACTTGAAATACTTGATTTTAAAATGTTCTGTACAAATGATCTCTATATTTTTACTCAGTGGTTATAAGTTGTTGATTGTGCTCACGCAGTAGGGACGGATTGCGTAGAAAATAAATAGAAAAATCACACATTTTTCGTCTCTATCAATGACCCGAACTTGCCTGCGTGAAAGAGATCGAAGTATGGTTTGTATAGCGCTGTTTTTGTCTAATATACGAGCGCGTTCGGGCAGAACGGTAGGTGGCGTTAGCTTTCAAGCTCCAGCGGGCATGCGCAGTCGAGTGCAGATGTTTCGCGGAGAAGTTTGTTTTCGTTTTCAAATCTGTTAGCTGCAGCATGTGCTTCGCCGGTAAATAAACACGAACCTCCGAAAATACTGACACCAGTGTATATCTTCGTAATAAAATAAATAATATATGTCATAGTAACGTCAATGTGTTTCTAACAACAGAAGAACAATTTCAAAGTGTTTAGTGAAAATCTGTGTAGATCGTAAAAAGCTGTGAAGATTTTAATTGTCACTGTGATTGTTACTTGAACATGTTTCTTTATTGTTATTAGCGGTCTTGAGGCGGTATTTCACATAAATGGCGCTGTAAAAAGAAACAATATTTTTTTTATTACGTTGAGATAGAAATGATCAATTAAAAGGAGTGTTTCTTATAAAATATCATTTCACTCTTACAACTTCGTTGACTCTCTTTCAAGAGACAAGTGAGAGACAATGTTTTTCAGTAAAGATAGTAATTATTCAATTTTGTCTCGGTCGTAAATTCAATCGATCATCGATATATTTTTTATTTGTTTTTACAAATTCAATTAATTTTACAGAAGCTCAATGATTTTTCATCACACTTACTGGTGTTTAAATTTGGCATTTTTGTAGAAAATCAACCGGAAGTGGAAATGGGGAGGTTTTCCTCTCGCCTCACTGCGCATGCCCCGGGATGCTGCATCCTCTCCCCGCTCCTCCCGTCAATCTCTCCCCTCCACCCTCAGATCAGTTCTCTCGAGTCGCCATTGGCAACGGATGTCTGTGACGCGTCACCGCCCGTGAAATCTCATCTAGAACTACTGTATAACCGCCTGTCAAATTATTGTTTTATCTCAGATTCAAATTTGTTTGGCATTTTTGTTTGTTTGACTGTCGTCATTAGTTTGTTTTGTTTGGTTTTTGGTTCCGTGCCGTTGTTGTCCCGGTTCACAATAAGGGGTTTCCATTTGACAGGGGTAGTCTGCCTCCATTTGGGTCCTATTGTATGTCAAACAGAAATAATGGTCTTTGTAATGTGTCTGCCCCAACAGCAGTCCCCGATCTTTATTTATTATTTATCTCAACGGGGATTTCGAACTAAAGGTTAACGTTGTTAATACGCACGTCACGTATTCTGTATAAGTTTTCAATCTTTTCATAATGTTTTATTGTTCATTTCGTATATTAGATTCTGGCTCGTCAATGTATATTAGTTTCCGTCTAGCTTTTTGGCAACCGCAAATTCGTTCTAAAAATGCCGATTTAAAACCAACGATTCATTATAATACATTTAAAATATTTTGACTTACTTCATTTTGCTATTAATACTTGTCGCAAACGCAAATTATAATTTAATTAAAGCTGTTAACCGAGTCAGATTTTTGTCTGGCTGATTCGATGTTCAGATTTCATCGTTTTCTTCCTTATTTAATTTATCTGATGTAGGTATGCATGTTCTTTCATTGCAATTTCATCACATTATACATAAGATACCTCTTATTTGCTTTATGCGATAAATCCCACTGTATACATAACATGCATTCTTACCCGTCATAATCTAACCAATTAATGTTTTTATGTTGTTATCTGAACAAAGACAATCACGTTTACAAAATCTATTCAATGCCGATCATTGAACTATATTTTTTACGCTGACACGGACTTAGTACTGGCAAATTGAACTGTATAAAAAAACTATAAATAATTCCGGCTTACCACTCGAAATAGATTTCCTGTTTTTCATATAAATTGCTTTTGTAAACTCGTATACGTTTAGTTTGATGAATGGTTCGTGGTTCACACAAACACGCATAACCAACACCCCAAGGGCGACCCTTAACCATAACACTAGAATCAATCCTTATCATTTTTCAGATTTCTGGCTGATTTATTAGTCTCGCGATTGCGTGTGAGTGAATACAGTATTGAAAAAAGCTTTGAGACGGTTCCCTTAAAATATAAACTGGTAAGGTGAAATTTCTTTGTTTAGTGAAAGATTGAGACTCCAAGGAGAAAGTTGACTTAATTGTCGAGTGTTTTTAACATTTTGTGATGGTGTGATGATTCAGTAGATCTTCGCCATGTTCCAGTGCATCATCCAGCCGCGTAATGGCTGGATTCATTCACCCAGTCCAGACATGAAAGACGTCTTTCCAGGTAATGTAACAATGAAATAGTCATTACTGATTTGATCCTTATCTCTGCCTCGTGAGTTGAACAGGACTTCATTGTATTTATGAACAGGTCTTTCGAGAATATGGTTATCCTATTTATTTCGTCTGTCAAGGTGATTTAATGCATATTTGACTGTTTGTTCGTCTGAAGCAGGAAAAACTCTTAATTAGCTCTCTGGTGAGCACTGGGTTAATAGAGCTGTGTTTGCGAGCATTACCAAAATTGTTCCTAATCTGTAACTATAAACCATTAAACCAGTTTTATTTTTCTCGTTAATCAATCACAAACGGTGAACTCTGGCGCCTTGAATTGTACATAGCTTATTCTGTCAGAAATTTCTCTGTCAACGTATTAGCGGAATTTCCTGGCACACCACAGGTTAAGCACGTAACATCTTGATGTAACACTTTGAAATATCAAAAAACAAGACCACATATTTTTTCCAATTAGAAAAATCGTGGTACTAAAACAACTGAAAAATAAATAACACAATAATATCGTCTTCGACCTTTGTCCAACAAAGTTGGACAGATTAGATTATTTTATTTTTAAAATATATTTTATTCTCCTTCATTGTCTACCAACTACCAACAAACTATGTTATTTACATACATTGTATATATTTCCGTTATTTACGAAGATTGTATATTATTTTTGACCATGTCGTGTTTGTTTGTTTGTTTGTTGAATTCAATGAATAATTTCGAATGGAGGGACCAAAGGAACCGAAATCAAAGGGTCGTTATTGCTAGTCGTGATTGAAATAAAAGGGTGGTACTTGGAGTTATATGTCTGGTTGGAAAGGGTTACCAATTCACCGTCTACTTTTCCTCAATGGTACATTGATTTATGTAAATGAAACATTCACAGTTTAATGCCCGCTAAATAAACTGATGTAGCTTTAAAGATACGCTGAGGTCGTTTTAATGTATTCATGGGTTCCTCCTCAACGCCTGATATGTTAATAATTTATGGATCAATATAGCTTTCTGCTTATCGATTTATCGGCTCGTTACCTTATTACATTTATTGCCTGTCAGGCCCGAGGAAGACATGGCGCGATCAAATGAATCGGATACTTTAGTCGGGTCATGTTGAGTCGGTAAGGCTATTGGTACGGTATAACGCAAGAGTGTAATAATAATAAATACTAATTTCGGTTTTCTGTGCTGTGCGTTAGTTAGTCCTGCGTGAAATCTGCTTCAATGAACTCAAATTTTCTTTGATTTTTAAGTATCATTTTTCAGACAAGCGATGAAGTAATTACTTATAATAATTTAAAAAATTGTAACATATTTGTCAAAAAAAAATAATTCAGACTATCCCGTGATTTTTCACGGGTCTGCCCTAGTAATAATAATAATAATTTGATAATTTAAGCTCTTGTGTGTTTTTTTTAATTACCTTAAAAAGAATAAAAATTCTACTTATTTAGGTTTAATTACGAAATTATCAATAGTTATTTACATTTTTTGCACAATTAGTTATTTAAAATATCGTGGGCTGTGAAAGATTTTTGACTATTTGTTTAGCAGCTCGACGCATCTGCGGAGAAAATGGTGGAGAAAATAATAATAATAAGTTAGGTCTTAACGGAGTTCTGATACCAAACCTGATGTACGGCAATGAGACATTGGACTGTGATGTGCTGTACCTAGACATAAGATTCCTGTGTTGTACGATGGCTAAATCGTGTAGATTACTAATACTACTCTACATTACTAATGTAGAGATCCGATGGAAGTGTAATGAACGAATCAAAAAAAGGAGCGCTTAGATAATTTGGACTTGTATGTATGTAACGCGAATGGAAGTAATCGGGAACGCCCCTTGAAGAAGTGGCAAAATCAAATGAATCAAATAGTCGGTATAACAGAAGAGTATGAGATGATTTTTTTCTGAATGGGATTGAAGCAAGGATCGAATAGTCGAGAGTCGGGATGAGAAGAGTATGGATGAGCTGAAGCTGTTTGAATGGCAGTGAACCAAGGATGAAATATTCATCGGAGTCGGTATAAGAAGAGTAGGGATGAGGTGATGCTGTGTGAATGAGAATGAAGCAAGGATCAAATAGTGAAGAGTCTTTAAAAGAAGAGTATGGATGAGGTGATGCTGTGTGAATGAGAATGAAGCAAGGATCATATAGTCAAGAGTCAGTATAAGAAGAGTGTGAATGAGGTGATTCTGTATTAATGGGATTGAAGAAGGAATCTCCCATCCATCCGTCCAGAACTAGTAGGACTATAACATCCCCGATTCGAGGAATACTGCGAGGCTCTAGGAAGTCAGATATAGAATATGAAGGTTAGGAAGTACCGGGCTTTTGAAATCTAAAAATATCTACCACTTTGATGGGTACCAGTTAGTTTGTTTTATGTCTCGATGAAAGGCGCACCGAGAATGTTGACTTGCTGTTGGCTCAGTGAACCTACCATTGACCCACCGCCTGCCTTATTTGGCCGAGCTATGCCATAAGCAGGCGGAACGGACAGCCATCACATTTTTATGGCCATGTCTGTTGCCTGTAATTGGTGGTCTTATGGCGTGTTTTGATTCGGCGTCTACGTACGCTCCAACGTTTCTTCCGCATTGCTCCGCCCGCTCTTTGGCACTCTGTTCCAAGCCCAAACCTGCCTAGTGCCCGATCACCGGGGTGAATTAAACGGCCGTTCTGATTCTGACGAGATAATGTTGTTTCGTGTACAAATGCTAACTGTGATTAGACCTTCTATACGGGGACTTGCTGCAATCAGTGGTTATCTGCCGCGGGTCATTCCGTACTATTTATCTCTCCGCATTCACCGGAAGCAGGTACAAGCGACATGCATAATTCAGCAGTCCTTGAATTCTCGTCCTGTCAAGATACAACATGTCCTGTTTTGTATTTTTGATTCACTCGGCCAAATCACTTGTCTCATTATATTATTTGATTCATTTTTCAAGGACATACTCGTGTTATATTATTTGCGTTTGTCGCGAATTTTAATATGACCGAGTGCGTTTTTCTTTTATGGATCTGCTCCGTTGTGACCTTTCTTTCTGTTCACATTATTCGTTTATGAGAAATAGTGAGAGGTTTTAACTGAGCTATCAGCGGTGTGAAAGCATACATTAGAATAAAGAACACGAGAAATACTATTATGTAATACCAAATGATCCAAAAGTCTGGGAGTCCTAAATTTCAAATATACAAGATATTCATTGTCTTTACGAAATTTCATTTCGATCAAATGTAATGGCAAAAAGGGACGTCAGGCAGAGACAGAACGCGTCCTAAATAAGCTAGTACCAAAATGTACTAAATCTGTGGTGACATCGGTTCCTATTTAAATATAAACGGAAGACTTTTCTAGTGTGTATTATCTATTCAGTGTAGCCTAGGTCACGCTTCGTTTCCCATCTATTCCATTATCGCTTTTGCAAATGATTATGGAATCTGAAATTACATCCGCTGAGAGCCGAGTTTGACGAGAGTTGCACACGTGCAAAATTAATCATACCTATTTCACATTAGTACCCACATAGAAACTAGAGACCCCTCAGAAATGCTTACTGTAGTTGTGTTTGTAGAGGTATCTTAGAGCTTACTTTTTATTTGTATTTGGTGAGATTATAATCACATTAAATTTGATGTGGCTAGTTTTCTGTGCCCGATAGATTTGCCTCATTAAACTCAAATTCCTCAAGTTTGAGGCGTACATTGAATCGTGCTATTTTTTTAATAATAATTTATGCCTTCAACTGAACTGAGTATTATTTTATAGCTATAATAACTTGCATTCGATTGATTCTAACGCGGATAGAGATAATTTCACACTCCATTGGTTTTTTATGGTTGTCAAAACTGTATTCGGAAGAAGTTTCTGTGGTCATTCAGCATTGCACAATGGAGTACCGTTTCGGATAGTCGAAAATTGTTCTATTCTGTAGCATTTTCAATTAAACTCTATTTTGCTGGCTTTAGAAAAAGATCGGATAGTATCAAAATAAGATGTCTCTACTTGAGTGAGCTTGGCCCGTGGTTGCTACTGACTTCATGTTATACGACTTAGAACAAAAGGATCTGCAACAAATTTCTTCAGATAATTCGCGGATTGCTAAAAATATCGTCAATTATCAATAAAGTTCACTTTCATGTTCCCCAACTTGAAAGTAATAACATCATTAAACTATTTTATCTCCAGGCCTGCATGACTGCCAATGGTCAATATGCAGGTAGGAAGAGCAATCCTGTTATTAAATTGAATCTCTTCGGATACCGACATAATTACCACCAGAGATGTAACATTTCAACAACAAATGCTACTACTGTTAAAAAATTACAAATTATTTTCACTATGTATATGTGTAGTGTTCCACGAAGATTCTACAAACATAATTTATTTGAAATTTAGTGTAATTTTCTGAATACTTCTTTTTAAAAGTAATTTTCACGGCCATCTCGAAAATCTTAACTTTAGAGGTGGCCAAAAAAAGTTTTTCAAATTCATAGATTTTATTATATCCATAAAATCTACACTAGCGACTGCAAAGTTAAGGTTATCAAGCGGTACGTTAGACGTAATGGTATTGCTTCTTACCCCTAGGTCAAACAAAATAATTAATTGATTTCTATCAGGACCACATTACTGCGAGTTTCTGACTAATCCGCTTCTTACCCCATAAGTCAAACAGCATAATTAATAAAGTCCTTAAAGTTGCATGATCATTAGTGATCCGGCTCGACGGACCAAATAACCGAGTTTCTTTAGATTAGTCTTGCATCCAGTGCATCCCTGACTGTCCATCAATCAGCCAAGTGACAATGGGATGTATTAGGCAGTCCACGCCGCTGACGGTCGTGGCGGAAGGACTGAGCTCTGGCGGAATGGGCACTTCCGGCCGTATCGCCGATGGGGAATAATAACACTAATAACCCACCACTCCACCAATACCAATACAGCCAGCTTGCTTCCAACGCCGAGTCATCGTCCCCCAAGGATAGTTGATATCCTTCTCCGGACACAAGGCATACCGCTGATAACTCCGTTGACCCCTCTCCATCTTTCTCACAAACGACACTTGTAACAGAATGGGTGTTAATATTGGAGCCTTCAGCAGTAGGACTCTACAACTAACAATAGTTGCATATACAAATATGCAACAAAATGAGAGGTTGCAACGAAGTAATCCTTGGCAGTAATCTACTTTGACTACTGTACAGTTTAAAGATCTATTTTAATATTATGTGAAGACGATTTGGCGAACTGATTTAGGTGGTCTTTTCAGATGAGCTGATTGAATCGGTAATAATTATTGACGCGTGCAAGAGAACTCCGCTGCAAGAAAATATAGTAGGTACCTAAATATTTTTTTGTATTTTTTGAAAGTTGGAGTAAATCTAAAGATCCTACAGTATCGCCCTGATGAACAGATGTGGATAGCCTAGCATTAACGAGCCTTCCTATTCTTCTTTCTCCCGTCCCTTCAGTCCCACAATTCCCAAATTAGCTATACTTGGTTCATTAAAAAGCTCACTTATCTATACACTTTACCCACAACAGTTTCCTTAGAACCATTTCCATTTACTCTACCCGTTTCCCTATGGACCCAAACAGACATTATGCAAAACTGAACTTGTGAACAGAAGACAAACCTGCTGCAGGATTCTAATAAATTGTACCCGCACGAGTGCCACTAAAGCGTTCCTTCCTTTGCCTATCAACCGCACCATGTCTGCTGTGACACGTGATAATAGTCAAAAGATAATAAATTCAACTCACATTTCCTGTTTTTAATTCAATGCGTCTAATCTCCATGTTTCCTCCTTGCCTCTTGGGACTTGAGACAATCTTTTCTGATAAAATCCAGTTTAATTCAACACAAGTCCACAGGGCTTTTTGTTTATCTTCATCATGAATATTTAATTTATGACCCAACATTTTAAGATTTCAAATGCACACATTAAAATACTTTATAATATGCACCTATTATTTTATTTGATGTAGTAATTTAGAAATTGTAACACTCTTAAGAAAGATACAATCTATGATTGTCGTTCAACTGAGAACTCTATTGCAACCTGCCCATTCAGATAAGTGCGTCGTTTATGAGAAAGAAGGAAAGGTTGCAACTGAGCTATCAGTGGTATGCCTTCGTGAAGGTGTTGCGTGATGTCTTTATCAATTAATTAACTGAAATGTTTTATTGTAGCAATTAAATCGCTGGCTCCCACTGCTGTGAGATGAAACTTTCATAATATTCTGGAAATGTCTTCATTTTTTGTGTAAGTCAGAAGACATAAGGCTTTGCTTTCTATTATTCGCCTATCTATTTGGATATATCTTTCACATTACCACATCAGTTTTCTGCCGTCAAAATCTCAGAGCAATTGTATTTTTTCGTATCTCATCTGGAGTTGGGTTTGATTTTTTGCTCGACAGAACTGAGAAATCGCTTCACACATCAAACGCGCCTTTTGTTCGTCTCACGTCCCGTTGGCTTTGTTTTTGGCACAGTGTGAAATAGAATTCATATTCATTATCTCTGCATTGTTCTTGTAGTCGATATTTTGATTATCAACTCGACGTTTTGAACCATTCGCCAACAGGGCAACAGCAGCACAATTTTTTTTAAATCTTATTAAATTTTGAACGAATAATACATATTGATGGAAGTAATATCATCAGTAAGTGTACAGTTCGCATACCGATCATTCCAGTGGGTAGGGATAGATTGCCAATATCTTTAGCGCACTACCCATTTTTGTGAGTACAAGCCGCCATTGCTTGTTACCCAGTTTGGGAAATTCCATTATTCATCTTCGCAGGTTTTTTTTTGCCGCACTAGAGTTCTTATTTCTAATGGTCAGTGGGACTATGGCATCCCTAATAAGGGTATGTTGTGTGGCCGAAGGAAGTAGAAAGGAGACATGAGAGAGGAAGGTGATATTCCTGGCTGTTCACGTCTGGTTATCAAAGACCGCTACACCCATTTTAAGCAATTTTTCGGTTCTGAATGGTGGTATTTACCAAGGCGATAAAAAGTGGATCTACCACTATCGAAAGGATTTTTCTGTAGTTGTACTGAATGTGAGTTTCTCACAAGAGTCCCTACTGCTCACAACCGCGTGGAAACAGTAGGACTACGACATCCCTAATAATTGGGTTTGTTACATCCAAAGATATTAGAAGAACGAGATATGCTATGCTATGCCGGACCGTAGGCGGAGTACTACCTAATTAGGGTGCTTTGAATACTATCGGGACGTGTACGCACAGAAATCTGTTCTATGTATTAGTGCGGATACCTTAGCGTAAACGAAGGTGTGCAGTAGTATTGGTGAACAAAACCAGCGACACTGGGCAAAACAATTCCACACAGTATGAACTGCTCATAGCACATCTCGTTCTTCTAATATCTTTGGTTACATCCCTAATACGTGGGGAGAGGAAGTAGATGCAGAAGAGGAAGGTGGGAAAGTACCTAGCTATTCAGATTTGGTCACCAAACACGGCTAGAGCCATTCAAACAACGTTGCGTTTTTGAATGGTGGTCTTTCACTAGTGCGATGTGTCTACCACTCTGAAGTGTGCCGCAAATATACTGTATATTATTTTTAATTAGTGAATTGTTTTATAACCACAAAATAATCGACTAAAATTTACTTACACACGCCGGCATATGATCCCGAATCGTAGCGTGGGATCTTAACCTACACAGCCACTGAGCCCGTCTGATTCTTTCCCTTGGAACTGGGGGTGTCACATCCTCACTTTCTCCAGCGATTGAAACTTTTGCGTGGTCATATAAAAAACATATATCTGTCGTTATGAAGGCCAATGGCCTTAAATCATTTTAGCTCCGGCCAGTATTATATCCGCTATAAATTTAGATTGACGTTATGCACGTCGCTATTGGGGGGCTGTAGTAAGAACATGTGCCACAGTTCTGCTGCATTATTATAATAAACATTGTGCTTCATCTTCCTGTCTGTTCCGGTTTTTGAGGTTGCTTGTTTTTCTTGGAAGCCTGCTGTATAATAACACAGAAGACTCTCGATTTAGCGGGATAAATGCCGAGAAAATGGGTTAAATGCATTTCCCGGATAGTAATAAAAATCTTCATCAATCTGCGATATTTAAAAGTGTGTTGGTAGGAAAGCACCGTTAAGGTGATATTTCACATTTTTTATTATTATTTTCGTTAACACTTTCAGACCTGAATTAAAACTGGCAGTGGTAAAACGTATTTGATGCTTGTTAACGATTATAAGAGTTATTTGAAAAAATGTTTTTTTTCAATGTTTTCTAAATTATTGATGCTTTCATCTATTTCATAATTTTCTCCATAAAACGGTTATAAACCTATTTACTACGGAGAAGATTACAAATTTGAAGTACATGTAAGTATAAAAAGGCGTATATGACATGTGTCTGAATATATTTGCTGAACTGTCCGTAAGTAAAAATTTCGATGGTCAGTGCAGAATTAATAATTGTTAAGCAGTTTAGTCGCTCTGTTGATTGGCAGAAGTCCTCGCTTTCGGAGCATGAAAAGGTGCATGGGATTTAAAAGAACATTGGTCTCAGAGGACGTATTTCATATAAAATGGCAAATCTTACACTGTACCTATACCAAAATATAACTTTTATATAAAATTTCCTTCAAACGAGAGAATAAATTCGGTAGAGATTAACAATTTGAAAACAGAAACCACTATTTTCTATTCGCTCTAGATAGCGAATAAAATTCTGAAATCCGTGTGTTTTCAAATACTCACACGTTCTGAAAGGGTTAAATGTTTTTGTCGGTGTTTCGTATTACTCCACAAAAGTAACTCGTATGGCGTTTTTCATTTTATCCACTTTTTGGCGTATTAAACAGACACTTTCCCTCTAAACTACTTTCTGTAAGAAAATGCTCACGATTGTCTCTCTTGCTGCCCGATGAGGCAAATTCATAATGACTTGTCAGTATCGCCCTGGTGAGAAACCTACATTCAGAATCCAAACTTTGCTTTATCCATGCTTAGTGACCAGATTTCAATTGTCTTACTTAATTATGTATCTTACCAACCTATATCCTACCCATCTCTTTCTCCTCCCCACTTCCTTCAGCTTCACTACAGTCCGTAATTTGAGTAATCCATAGTACCACTAATTCCAGTAATTGGTAAAAAAAATCGTCCCGGTTAAACCGCAACCCGTATTTCGGCAGTCTAGTGTATTTCAAAATATCTCTGGACTTGCGAGGGAAGATGGCGCCGGTTTAACTGCTTTAAAACTTACAGTCATTGCCGAAAGCTGGCTCGAAGAAGCGAGCTGTTAAGTGTTTTTATTTCCACAGGTATCGTAAATGCATTATCTCTCCGCCGTAACAGATTTGAAAACCAACTCTCGGTTTATTCAATCTGAGGTAACGCAGCACACGGGGATATAATTAACCCGTGTTTTACGGCCTCTGAACTGTTTTTGGAGTTTCAATTTATCGGACCGTAAATACCTGACTGAAATTACACTTTTCCAGGGTTATCCAAACCTATTAAGCTTACCGCTCCCCTCTTCAGAGATGTTTTTCTTCCCCCCACCCCACCCATTGATGTATATCGTTTCTATTTCACTACTTGTCTTTATTCTACCGGTATAGCAATGGAAGACGCTCCGAGGAACGAGCGTCATTGAATCCTCCAGCACCAGCGCATTGTCGTGAACTCGTTCTTGAGTTCATCAGCTCAGCTGTAGAACGATTTGCCGCCCTCTTTCCTTCCTCTTAAAAGACGGGTCTCTTCAAGACTCATGTTCACTCCTTCCTCTCCTCGAAAAGACCCTCCACACAGCATTCCCAATACGACATAGGCCCTGAGGAAAGTTATTTTCCTCAGGGCCTCCTGTGTAAAAATATTCTCATGTAAAAAAACTTATAATTTCCATTACTGACAACGTTGCAAAATGCTTTCAACTGAATTTTAAAGTTATGTATCGATACTAGAATAATACGAGCCATTCGCAGCGCAACCTAGACCATTCGAGACTTGCAGTACGGCCTGCGAAACATAGCCTGGAATCTTCGGGCCTCGGACTTCGGCTACCAAAGCCTGCCGGTCTACCTGCAACTTCTAGAATTCTTCGGACGGCCCTACAAGGGTATTACGTTGAGCTGTTCCATGTTGCCGTCTGCAGGGTGAAGATTGCCCCGTTAGCAGCCAACCTCCGATAGAAGACGCCATTTGTTGCATTCTACAGTCTTGAAAATCGATCGGTTGGAAAATAAAGTATTTTGAGATAGGCCGAACGGTTCATAATATGTATGACTCTTTCATCAAAGCATGGCTAAATAATAACACTTTGATATTTTATCATATCTAATTCATTGATTTATCCAACATTTCGTCCACTTTGGGGATCACTGGTATAGCTGGACGTTATTGCAAGTTGCAAGGCTAGGTTAATTTCAAGTCTTCCAATAAATCTTCACGCGGAAACGTTTTCTTGAAAATTTTTTGTTGGCATTTGTAAGTTTATTTCTCTAGTTGACGGGCGACAAAAGACTGCGGTTTAAGCTTCGGACTCTTGACCGCTAGTAACAGCGATAAGCTAGGTACAGGAAGTGACTCGCAGGTTTGAGCGGATATTGCACCCGCAAAACCTCCCACACTCCTCACTGCACAGACTCGGGCAGTTCCACCCCCCAATTATTATTTAGATATGCATACCCTGACCCTCTGCTGAAAGCATGACTCGTATTTCACGAGAGTGTGACGTTCGGGTGTATCCATGATTGAATCATGAATCACGATGGCAATCACACTGGAACTCCTGTGCTACATGGATTTAAAAAATCTGAATAGTTTTAACTTTTTAGATCCGCAGGTAACCTAATCTAACCTAGATCATATATAATTCAACCGATGTTGCTTCAATGTACTACTTTAATTGTAATTACTAAGTACGCGGGGAAAAATGATTAAGATTGATTCATTGAACTCTTGTTAAAAATGTGATGGCAATCCTTTTCCTGATAAAATATCAGTCCATTTAGAATATATATGAACACGTGTTTACGAAGGTGTCCTTTTGTTGATAAATATAATGACGAAATGCCACAATATTTGAATTTTTGTGTGTTCCGTCGCCCTCATAAAACATTCGTGTTTTACTGATACCTTGTAAAGAAATCTATCAATTCATTCGTTAAACGTCCCATTTTCAACAGGGATACGAATAATTTGACCAGATTTTTTTAATTAATTAGCAATATTTTACATCAGTAAGATTTTTCCGTATAGACATCCAAAACTGTTTTTAATAACTGATGTATTTTTTGACGATCTTAAAACTATTAACTCTCCTGGTCACTCTGCGGTAGAAAGAGTGGAGAAATGTTAAACATATCAACAGATGTAATTCTTCGTGGGAGGTTTACATCATTTTGGGTAAATTGTTCATCACTATTTGAATCGTTTAGAATCTTCAAGACCCGCATTAACAAATCCCTTCCTTAACCGACCCCACAACGTTGTCCAATCTGGTTTCGATGTATGTAGTTGTACACAATACCTATATACAGGGAACCCTTGTAAGGTGTCACATAAAAAAAAAACAATCAAGGCAATCGGCGCGGGGGTCACGATCCCCACCAGTGAAGAAACAATATTGCAGAAGAATATTTATTAGTTAGCTATTCTTAAAAAAAAAAAAAAAACTATATTAATAAATTGGAAACTATTTACTAAATTATCTCATATTCTGCACCTGGGATTTCTTTAATTTTACTCCTCTTACGTAAATGAATATTTAAAAAAAAAACTTTGTGTGATCGTGAGTTTATGTTCTTGCAGTAAATTCGCTATGTGCGAGTATGTAGTTCGTCTAAGGATAAATATGAACAAATGCGCTGCGGAACAGAAGTGTGGTCGCTTGATAGGATGGCAGGAAGCGATCTTCCGCCCGGGACGGAAATAACACTTGTGCAACAAGGTGCAATCATGGTAATTACTATTATTGTATCTCCATTGTCGCCAGAGCTGATGGGCAATAGGAAGAGGTTTAACAGCGTGACTAAGGAAACGTCGAATCATTCTTATGGGCGTTTTACACGATGCTTTTTTTCATACCGAACCCCATATGAAAACTATTTTGAGAGACATGAAAAATCTTTCTTTACACGTTCACTATTTTCGTATTTACGATTCCATGCAGATATTTACCATTATAGAAGAAATAAAATTTTGAGACGTTACTAAATCCTTAAAATAGGCAAACCTCCGAACACGATTATAAATCACTTGAAAGCATCTGTCGTTTGACTTTGCTGTTGCCGTCAACAAATCAGCGCCTTTTTTTTGACAGTTGAAAGGTTCCCGTTAAATGTTGATTCTAATTTAGCTTCAGCTTTTGAACAAATTGTGATCAGTAGAAGAGAAAACTATCATATTGTTAAGCTTGTCATCTTTTTACGATTGGATAGAAATCTAAAACGCACCTAGAATCGGCGTTTAAGGGGGACCTTTCAAATGTATAAAAACAAAATGGCGCTGAGTGGTCATTTGATGACGATTTTACATGTGAATTTTTGCGAAACAATTGGGTCTAATAATACTCGTTCACAATCAATAATAAACACAAGTTATGGTATTTTGTATCAATATTTTAAATATAAAACGAAATAAACATGCAACATTTTCACATAATATAATTACGAAAACAATGACAGACAGATGTAAAATAATTTCCGCCGTCTTAAACTACACGAAAATCGATACCAAACTAGAACACGTCACTACAAGACGACCATATTGAAAGTGGAAAATAGCGTCGTGTAAAACTCCCATAAGCAGTTGTACCTCATATAACATGTTTTGGACTGCAAAGCATGCTCGCAAAATCTGACACATTTTGGTCGCTATATGTACAAGTTTTCGCACATTGACTTAACTATTAACCGCATATTTTGACGGTTTTAATATGTGATAAGACTGATAAGTGTAAAAAAATGGGGTTTTAATGATCAGGCTAACGTGCATTTAAAGATTGATACTGATAGCCCTTTTATTTTGCATTTTTCAGATGGGTCATTATTACAGAATTCAGTTTGGACTACCCTTTAGAATTGAAAGGTGGCTTAAAAGTAGTCTATTTATTGGTCGGGATTCTCTAAAAACTTTGTGTCTTTATATTCTCCTTTCCTTATTACCATTTATTTCTGCTCGCAAACATTTCCTTATAAATTCGGGGCGTCATAATCCCGTTGCCTCCAAGCCTCAACTTTTAACATTTGATAAGAAGTAATTATAGAGCATCTAGAAAATCTACATGCACGTACAAACTAACCCATTAACCCATATGGTGATGGACAGTGCAAGGTTGTCTGAAACGTTGGCTCCAGAAGAAGGAAACGTAAAACAACTTTATACCTCAAGAGATAAGCAATGCATTACTATTGGCATCGAAAATATTAATTCATTTCTGATTAAAAAAAAACACTGGCAATGTGGCGCCGATGATTCCTATAAAATAATGAGTAGATATTATCTGATTGAATCCTTCCTTTATGATAGGCGTGAATTTATTAGAGCTTCACAAAGCGATACGATTTATGACTAGCCCATAAACCCTGGCATTCAATTAATAGCACTGATTATTAAAATCTTTGATTCAATTTTGTTGCATCATTCATAAAACCCGGTGTGGAATATTGGCCACTTCATCAAATTTGATTTGTAGTCGGTTTATAGTGAGTCAAGTGAGGAGTGTGGTTGTAGCAAGTGTGACGGTGAATATGCGGTTAATGTCCGATGCGATTATCATCCGCATGATTTAAGTGGCATAATTCTATGTCATAAATTAATAATATAATATAGTGTCGGACCGGCGGCGGCGGTATCAACGGTCACGTGGTCTATGACGTGGGCGGTCACATATGTATCAGAGTCAGCTGATTGATATGCACTCCCACGACACTTTATATCCGCTGTATGTCCTCGGAGAGACTAGCCAAGAGAACGAGAGTGTATTTCACGAACTTGCTTCTTCTCGCAAATCTTCGCGTCACTCTTGTCTGTTTTTGTGTCCCAGTCAACATTGTTCATTGAAAAAAAACCTATTTTAAACTGGTAGCTTAATAAAAGTACTTAATTTGTCTATGTATTGTATACCTAATGTTAGAATGGAAGGGATGATCGGGCTCGGATATTTTTTAACCTTCTACGCGTTTGCCAAGGGTGACTACAGTTCAGGCCTTAGCGCGACGTATTTGAAAGTGTCACATGATCAAATCAGTTCCACCGAGAAGCGACAATTTGCAAATGGCTGCGATTGTTGTGTTGATACTCGTTGTTATTGCCGATTTGTGTGTTGCTTCGTAATTGGCGGTCCAGGCCTGTACTCCAGTCGGCCTTGCGCATTTGCCTATTGACGAGGGGAGGCGTAGAAACCTTACCAAGAGAAATACATTGTTGCACAACGGACGCCCTGAGGAAAATAATTCATCTCTGCATCTCTGGGGATGCTGTGTGAAAGGTCTTTTTAGGAAAGGAAGGATGGTAAGTTCTGGGAAGGAAAAATGTACAAGGGGTGCGTAGGAATCTGGGAGCTGGTGAGTCGAGGAGTGACGGACGTATGAATCCATCCCACTGCGGTGCAAGGCCATGTTCTGACAGAGTCCTGTTGGAGAGGTCAAAAGGTCTCCCTCAACAAGTCTCTCTCGATCCGGCTCCCGCCACGTAGTTGGTAGACCGGGTAAACCTCACCCCATCAAGCCGGGCACCGCTGATAAGTCACGAAACCTTACGAAGCTCCTGGGGTGACCTATGGCAGAGGTGTTGGTTATCCAATAAATGAATCCCGGGGCGACGGTACCAATTTGAAAATTATCTTCTTTGTTAATCAATAAACATCAATCGACCGAACGAGTGGGATGCTGAATGTCTCGGCAATACGTCTCTTGTTTATATTTCGTATGGAGCAGGCATTATCCGATAGCCTATTTTCATGGAGGTAATATTCTTACCTCCATGATTATTTGAATCCATTTATTCAAGATCAAAACGCCCGACCACTAACCACTTTTTTAACACTGAATTATAATCGACACCTTGATTTGCGTGATCAGATTGTTCGGGTAACCAAACAAGGAGATCGCCTCGAGACGTGAGAGAACATCGTTGATATCACAAATATTGACTTGTATTCAGGTTCTCAACATATCATCTGCACTCAAGATCATTTAATGTAATTATTATACGCCATCGAAAGCCCATTAATTAGAATTAGAACAACCACAATGTTTCGATTTTTTCTGATCCATATAGGGGTTAAATAAATAATGATTGCCCTCCAGCGTTTCAGGATCCGATATATCGTCGCTGTGAAATCAAACCGGCATATCTGCAAAATGCTTGTTTTTCACCAGAGCGCTTTAAAGATTTCGCATATGATATTTTCCTTTTTACGTCCGTTTGGTTCACCTCAATGCCACCTTATGAATGAATAAAATTTAGACGAATACTGCTTATTGAAGTAGTAGTTGCAAATAAATCGAAAATTGCTTAAATTAAGAGTAAAATGCAGATATGCCAGTATGGCTTTAAAATCAGTGTAATATTTGCATTTGTGTCACAGTGGCTTCTTCTTTTGGAACCTGTTTAAGGTATAAAAAAAGACAATGTTGTCAATGAAAAAATAATTTATTGCTTCACAATTTTTTTTATAAACAATTAACATAATACTGCTCTTTCCTTTGCTGGTAACTTCAAAGTTTCCCAATCGTTTATGGAAATCTGAATTGACGGTATTATCCCGGCGGTAACTAACTTTAGGATACCATTTTTCTTCTTCTCATCAATAGTCTCTTGGAATAAGCGTGCATCAGAACAGGATTCACGCTCTCATTGCCCCGTTTATTCCTTTTCTTCGCCTCCTCCCAGGCATGTGATCCGTAGGAGGTTTTGAAGTAAAAGTTGCCGTCGTAAATGAGACAAACATCACACTGATCTTTCTTCAGTGTGAAAGTTTGTATGACTTGAAAAAACCTCTGTACTGGTAGTAGCTGATTCCTGCAAGGTTTGACTCCTTTCTTTCTGTTATATTAGATAATCTCTGTGATCGGCGATAGATTTTCCACCATCGATATACTCCCGAGAACTTTGAGATCTGTAGTAATGACTAGGAACACTTGCGTTTACAGTTGTGGCAAGGAGGCTTCATGCTTCGTTGGTTCACTCTTCCACGGGTTTTAGACTCGTATTCCTCACCGCAGTTTCGCATCTTTCAGTTTGCTAAAGTTTTTTTTTTAAATTTGCCTATTATAATTTATTTTTTTAACCGGGAGAAATTTTACCCGGGTCAGACATTTTGGCATATATGCCGGTTTGTTTTAGTTGAGGCTGCTATAAACGCTTTTGTTAAGTGCAAACCGGATTATCTGCCAATAAGTCATACAATAAGTCATATTTGGTAGTAATAAAAATGTACTATTGTGAGATAATCCAGTTTTACTTACATGATGGACGCATTTCCCCCTTGAAAGTTTTGAAGCAACTGGCGTATTGCGGAATAGGTCTGTCTTCTGCTAAAAAAAATGGCGATTCACGCGTAAATGCATACCGGCCCAACGCCATCTGACAGATTTTTATTCAACTATACGACATGCCGGTTCGACATAAAAATAGAAGGGAAAAAAAGAAATTTTTTGACACCAATAACTCAAAATCTGCATTTTTGCATATATGCCGGTTTGATTTCACAGCGACGATATGACCGATATGTCCAATATGACCGGGCGTCCACATTTTATAAAAGTTTTTTTTTTATCTATATGTATGATATTAAAATTTTATTATTTAGAAATACTTTCTTTCTAGAACAGAATTTGTTTATACGGAAAATTAAAAAATAGGATGTATATATAGCGCATTTGAAATAAACAGAAAAAATTGCAAACTGAACTAAAGCGATGAAAGTACTGAAGAGTTACGGGAATTTTGGCTTTGAATGTGTATAATAATATTTAATTAATTACCTATCTATAACTAAATCATATTTTAGTTATAGATAGGTATAACAAACTCTCATGTAGCGACATAGAACAAAATAAGTGACAAAATCTCCCAGATGGAGCAATGCGAATAATGCTTAGGCGAAATAGATTTTCGAATAAAATGTTACTGAAACTAAATTGTAATAACAGTATAAATAAACAGTGAAACATATGCTGGCCTTGAACACGATGATATTTTTACATTAAAAAATAAACAACCTTTCACCAAAATACGTTTCAAAGAAAATAATATACGACAAGGAAATTTACAGACATAACACAAGAACGTGCAATGAATTAAGGTCAAAGCCAATATAAAAAAAAATAGTTTACTAAAGGAACACTTCGATTGATTCAATTGATAGATTCAAGCTGGATTGTAGGATCCATATAAATCAAGTGAAATGTAATAATTAATACAAATTTAATCATGTATGAATGTAAGTTATAATAAATTAGATATTTGTAAACTTGAATGTTCAAATGGTTAAAATAAAATGAATAAATTTGGATTTTTCCATGCGTCAAGATAAATTGAAAAGATGATAAAATATGGGCAATGCGCTTTTATGATTGGAAGGAGTGCAGATCATCTCATTGCGTATGCTCACTGAGAAGTTTCTGGCAGAAAACCAGAAACTTTTCTGTGCCTTTGTAGATCTACAAAAAGCATACGACCGAGTCGACACGAAAAATCTATGGAAGGTATTGGACAAGTATGGAATGAATACGAATCTCACACAGGCAATTGCGTCTCTGTATGAGGGAAGTGTTGTATGCGTTAGGGTGAACGGTGGTTTTACGGGGTGGTTTGATATCACAAAAGGTGTTAAACAAGGCTGCGTAATGTTACCGTAGTTAGTCAATATATACGTGGGTATTCAAGAATTGAAAGAGGTGGGATTGGGCGCGAATTAGGTCTATCTGAAAGGATGTTGCCTGTTTTATGCTGATGATGCGGTGCTGATTGCTAACAAGTATGGAAGATCTACAGTCTCTCGTGTCTAGGATGAATGAAGTACGTATTATGAAGAATGAGTTAATGATGAATGTAAGTACCTAAGTCTAAAGTCATTGTGTTTGAAATAGAGAGTACGAAAACAGTGTGCAATATAGTTGTGAATGAGGAATATTTGGAGCAGGTGGATGAGTTTGTGTATTTAGGAAGTATGTTTACGAGAGATGTGAAGGCTGACAGAGATATTGAAAGAAGGGTAAATGCAGGTAATTCCATTAATGGAGGGTTGAACGCAGTTGGCGCTAACAAAAAATGTCAAAAGAAGCGAAGTTAGCAGTCCACAACGGAGTGCTGGTACCTACCCTGATGTATGGCGGTGATGCATGGACTGGCAGAGGAAGGATGAAAGTAGACTGAATGCTGTAGAAATGAGATCCCTGAGGTGTATGTGTGGTAGAACCATGTATGATCGTGTGAGAAATGTGGAGATCCGCAAAGAATGCATGGCTGATGTAAGCGTAAAGAGTAAGATTAAGATAGGGACGCTTAGATGGTTTGGGTATGTAGTGCGAATGAGCGAAGAAAGGAGTGTAAAGAGAATATGTGACGCAAATGTGAATGGTAGCAGAAGTCGGGGACGCCCGAGGAAGACATGGCACGATCAAGTGAATCATATACTCCAGTCAGGTCATGTCAAGAGTCAGAATAATAGAAGAGTATGTATGAGACGATGTATGAATGTGAATGAGGCAAGGAGTGTGTTTCAAGACCGAGTTGTTTGGCGGTCCGTCCTTTCTGCCTACCCCTGCGTGGAAACGGCGTGATGGTTAGTTAGTTACCCAGCATTGGCAGAACTGCTCTGGGAAACCATGATTATTGTCAGGAAATTTAAAGATACATTTTGTACTGTAGTCACAACTTATTTTATTTTATTTATTTACTATGGACTTTCTTTACAGATGTCCAACTAATTGAATTGCCGTAAGCATGCATATTTCACGCGATTCTTAAATAACAATAACCGAACAAAATTTGTAAACGAAACAAAAAACAATGAAGCTAATATTATTAAACCGGTAGCAAAAAATCATTAACCGGACTGCACTCTTCCAATTCAAATCGGCAAACTTATACAAGTGCCAATATTTTGCCTTGGGTGGATAGGGATGCTATTATATTCATGGTTGCCGATTGATTGGATTTTTTTTGTTCGCTATGTGTGCCATTTCATCGTGTGAGTTCTATAGACACTGAGCTGATAATAAACAATCTGTTTATCAGATATATAATTACGTGTTTGACCATTTAGTTGGTTGATCGAGAACCATATTTTTTTAGTGTGAAGTATTAAATTTATTATCAATTAAAACATTATGAATAATTATATTATTCTTGAAAATGTTTTGACTTGTCAAGGGCGAGTCTAGTCATTCCGAAATAAACTGTAGCGCTTTGTAAACAGCTTTTGCTGGATTTTAGGACGCAAATAGATCCACAAGTCATCCCACGCCAATGAAAAAACACATTTTCAGATTTCAATTCGACGACACGCGTGTAAAATTATTATAATATTATCTTCGTCAAAGCGGTGGTCGATAGCCCAGTGGGCGGGGCGCTCAGTCGGATGGATGAGTTCGAATCCCACAAGGTACCCACGTAAATACAGTGTCGGTAAAATCCACGTAAAGTACAAATGAAAAAAAATCATGTAATTTACATAAATACAAAATAGTGTAGGTATTATAACACTTCGTTCCAGAGTAAAGACTTCTCTTTCCCCTATTTAACTTTATGTTAGGTACTTCCAAACACCCGATTTTTCTGAGTATACAGGTCATCTTTGGGGATACTTTGTGGAGGGTATTTTTAAGGAAATAAATAAGAAAATGTGCTTGTCGTATGCGTATGGGACACAGAGCTTGACAGGTTTAGAGATTACTATCTGCGATCGAAGTGCGGCTTCGTATATAGGTCCCCCGCTCGATCCGACTTGCAGAACCCATTGTCCAACCCAATGTTGGGTTTCTGCAAGTCGAATCGTGTGTAGGCAGAACCGCCAACTGAATTATTATTATTCCCTTTGTCAGGCCGTCGGAATTATAATAATTCGATTGGCGGTTCTACAAGTCGGATCGTGTGTAGGCAGACCCGATAAATGAATTATTCTTATTCCCTTTAATTAAGCCGTCTTAATAATAATAATTCTATTGGCGGTTCAACATGTTGGGTTCTACAAGTCGGATTGGGTGTAGGGTATATTAGCCATTTTTCTGTCGGTACCGTGACAGTGGCAATTCAACACACTTATGAAAAGTGATATAAAGTCATAAGAAGTGATGAAAAAACGGGCCTATAAACCTATCCTGAAGAGTCCTATTTAACCTTCCAGCGGGCGCGTTGAGAAATTTCCCTTGAGCGGGCGCTTATCGTAAATTTTACGTCATCAAGTTTTCTCCATGTAAGTGGTGTTTTCTTTATACAAACGTTAGGGAATTTCTTTAAGGATATGAAAAATCATAATAGGCAGTACTTTAAAAAAATATATTTGACTTTCTTAGAAAAAACGAAGCAACACTCTAAACATGTTAATATTTCAAAACAAAATATTTTATCGACCTATTTAGTCAGAATCAATATTCTCATCCTTACAATTGTTACAAACCACCTCAACTGAAGAATGGTTCTTGCATGTAAAGGACTGGCAAAGGCAAAACTTCATTGATGCGGAGGATCTTTTCTTATCCAGTGCACATAACCGACAAACACCGCATTTTGGAAAGCTTCTGTTTTATTCTTCTGTTATCGGTTCAACTGCCCTACCGTAATTCACTTTGAGAAAAGCATTTATATCTTGCGGTAAATCATTTTTCATGTATTTATAGCACCTTTCAAAAGTTTGCTGAATTGCCACTGTCCTCAGTTGCCCGGTTACCGTGTCTGTCAGCTAGTGACTTATGTGCATTTTTTAATCAATTTTCATCACTTAAATTGTTTCACTGTAAATGACTGTCAATTTGTAAAGCGCCCTTGAGTTGCACAAAATATTGTAGAGCGCCCTCGAGTTGCACAAAAAGTGCTCTATAAAATACCATGAATTATTATCTTTATTATGTATTTACAGCACCCTTGACGTCATTTTTCACAAAAAGGTGCTGTACAAATTATCCAATTATTATTATTACAAAAATACATCCATCATTTAAAATGATCGTTTCATATTTAAAACATTAAAATAATCTTATTTACCAAAAAATGTCACAACATTTAAAACGAACGATTACGGTTACATAAGGTTATGTGATTAGTCCTTTCTATTTTGAGGTTAAGTAACGAGTTTTTTTTTTCTTTAGTTACCTACGTACTTAAAAAAGGTTAATTATTAAACGTATTGTGCAATAGAATAAGCTTAACCTTGTGGGTACCTACACTTAGACATTTTGTTATGTGCTTATACTGCATATTATCAAAAGATTCATACAATTTTTATGTGCAATAATTGGGACCATGTTCCAACCGCAATCTTCCGGGCAGCTGATTTTTTGCGGCTTCAAATGCCTGTTGTTTTACGATGCAATAATAGTTTTTTTTGCATCGTTGTGGCTTTTTCCAATCAGCCATCAAGATGATTCGAGGTTAACTGAAATAAACAATTATTGTTGTTTAATTATCATTGAGTCCTTCGTTTAATAACTATACTATTTAATTGCGTTTAACTTTTTCTTATTTCGACTTTGACAGCTATATTTATTACTAGGGATATCTTGCTTTTTGGAGATATTACTTTACAAAGAATTTTCCCCCAGGAATGAAATGCTTTATCTGTATGAAAAGTAGCCTATGTCACTTCCCAGTCCTCCAACTATCCCTTCGCAAAAAATCACGTCGATCGGTCGCTCCGTTGCGACGTGAAAGAAGCACAAACAAACGAACAATATATTTTTAATTTTCTCCTGATGAAGGAAGGGTACTTCTGAAACCGGTCGAGTGTAATAAAAATAAAGTGGTCAAAAACAAATTTATGTGTTTGTATTGTAAATTATAGCGAGCCACAAAGTTAAAGCTTTTTACAAATACAAAAAAAAAATCATTGATTCTATTACATTTTTAAATTAAATAATCTATTTTTAGCAAAATTAACGCCTCATGTTTAATCAATTTTAAACTTATTTTGATAATCTTTTGTACTATGTATTCAATAGTACCGTTATTATAGTGTATACAAGCAGCGATCCCGCGTTAATCGCAGCCACTATCTGTGGCCTGTTCAGCGACAGCAATTATTTATTCGGCTTTGTGAGATATCAAGTCATTAGCATCAGTTTCCTGCACACCTGTCGCTCCAAACTGTTAAGGAAATATACCTGCGTTTCATTCGAAATTCTCTCTTTATAGTTTAATTATGTCTAGCTTGTGTTTTGAAGACTTCTGCCTACAAGTCTAATCTGTAGGCGTAATAAATAAACAACAAAAACTGGGACGGTTTACATGGTATTCGTGAGCACTCAGGTCATAGTGCTATCTCCTTTGTCAGTAACCCGGTCCCTTTGATAAAATTCACCAGGTTTGTCATTGGATATGCGGCTGTCTCCTGATTCCACATTACTTCCATCTTGTTCCCATCAGGGCGGGACATAGACATATGAATATTAGTAGACCTGCCCTAAGTGATTAAAAGCGTATTATCCCCACTCCCCATACCGGTTCCTTTGGAGCCGGCTGTGCTCGCGTATGGCCTCAAGTGAAATTTGAAAACGTGACGTCATCATTCTTGTGCGAACTATGGTCGAGGCATCATCGGTTCATTTTACGAAATAACACGGCAAAATGTTGACTTGTACTATGAAAACTTGTAAAAATAGATGTGAAAAAGAGAATAAACCCAATTGTCGTATTACATTCCATATATAAGCATTATTTTACTTTATTTTAAGCATATTCACATCGTATAATATGAATCAGTTGTTACTATCACATCGAGAAACGTCTGGACGCGAAACACAAAGCTGGTTGGTTGCTGGGAAGTAAATTATGAACATTTATAAAAGTGTCTTAACTAAATACTTAAACGAAATATTCGACTGTGAAAATAGAACCGAATTTTTTTGCCGAATTTGGACTTCGCAAATTTGTTCATAACGTGGCGAGTAATTTGCGCTCCCATGTAAAAATGTCTATTCATTCAAAAGCAGATTTTACTTTTAAGAAGTAAATGGTGATATTATAATGCGAGATGCCTATTTACTGTCAGATTGATTTATTGACGAATCACAGTCAGCTTCACCCCCTTCGTTCTTCAACAGTTGATTTTACCCCTCGCCATTATCTTCTCGTCTATTAATTCCTAT
Organism: Hesperophylax consimilis; assembly: GCF_061612785.1. Taxonomy (NCBI): domain Eukaryota; kingdom Metazoa; phylum Arthropoda; class Insecta; order Trichoptera; family Limnephilidae; genus Hesperophylax; species Hesperophylax consimilis. The sequence continues at coordinate 24,917,224 of NC_142853.1, forward strand.
GTCTGTGGATATGCGGCTGTCTCCTGGTTCCACATTACTTCCACCTTGTTCCCATCAGGGTGGGAAATTGTCACCATGGGTGAATTATTTAAGTTTCATCATCTTCCACACATTTCCTGCATCTATTGCTGTTTTCCACTCTCAACAACTTCATGTGTCTACTGAAGTGGCAATGTCCCGTTAGTGGTCCTACCAGTTCCGTCAGTGCAGTGTAGTGTGTACCTACGTAATAATAATATACGTGCGTAGATTATTATGTTTTTCGTCTTAATTGTTAACCTAGGCCTTATGATAGTTTCGTAAGCTGTAAATATTTCATTACGGGCAATTTCTACTATTTTTTTAGTGCGTATTAACTATCTTTTACATCGCCATATCCATAACATGTTTGAAAGGAAGAAATTCATATAAGTACCGGTTAAAACGAAAGGTCGATTTCTCTAACTTCCGCTTAGAAATGGCGGATAAAATATTGATATCTTCGTTAAGACGGCATCCTTAATCTCTGCAATCAATCGCCTGGCATTAAATCAAGACTTAATGACTTGTGATGAAATCATATATTATGTTCCCTGAGGTGGTTGTCCAATAAATATGTTGTGGCTTACTTTCTAGCTGCTAAATATTAAGCTATATTGGCATATTGCGAATTAAAATACACACGCAACCCTTTCAAACAAATGTATTAAAAGCTAATTTTATTCATTGTTATTTATATCACCTTCTCTTTGAATAGCAAAATTTAGTAAGTAGTCAAGACTTATACTGCTGATATTTTGTAAGTTATTATTGATAAAGTTTTTCTGATTTGAAGAAACTAATCTGAAAGTTGTATTAATTACAAAATTTAATATGATTTTTCGTACAAATAAAACAATATTCTATGCGAATTATTACATCTAAGAGAATTCTTATCATATCTAAAAATTATATTTATGAAATACTTTATTTCTGTTGAATACCTACTTAAAAAAATGTTTGTTTGTTTATTATTTTCCTCTCCCATTGTCATAAGAGGTCAATACCCCTGTAGGTACTGTGGTTGGCCAAATTATTAGATAAACATGCAAATATTACATTATTATTTATTATCGATTTGAAGCTGTAGTATGTTTCAATAATGGTTTATGGTTTTTTAGGCAAATTGGGTATTTCTTGTACAGTTAAAAATGCAATATTTCTCTCTTAATATCTGAATATTTAGTAGAACCTCCCTTGGCGTCAGTTACAGTTACCCCATTTCTACAAGCCGACGCGGCCCTAGTTGTTCTAGCAAAAGTAGTAACTCCGGCTTCATTTATAATTTTCGTCCTTCGCTAGAGCAACTCCTTCTTACATTTTCCAGGCAAATATCACGAATTTGTCGATCATTTATAGACGCGGTAAATACTTAGTAGACTTTCTATAGGTGTTTTTCTATCAATTTTATTAATAATATTAGCAATACGTTTATACGTGCATTACAAGCTACTAATTATTGTCAGATAAAATGTAATAATAAGAAAAAAACTTTAGTGTAACTAATAATTTTGCCACCCGTATGTGAATGCGCAACCCACTGATTCTATTGACCTACAAAATTTTCAATAATTTCTGTAAACTCATAAACATCGTTCGTCCATTCCAAACGTCCAATTTTCTCAAGTTTCTTAAAAATCTGTACAATCCCTGATCTTATATAATTATGTTTGTAAACGGAACAGATTTAGATATTTCTTGGTAATGTTTCCCGCTGTGGATACGACCTTCAATCTCGAGGAAAACAACTTCAAAGCTAGAGCAAGTATTTAGATCAGGTGGGTTGTGTGAGATTATTGGCTGCACATTCTACTCGATGGGTGGCATCCCAACGTCTACCAGATTGAGAAAGTCGGTGTTTATCGATATTATGTGTCAACTCCAAATGAAAAAAAAAACTTTATGTTTTTTTATGATTTTACCCAACGGTCACGTCAAGGCAACATTTATTTTAATATTAATTTATTTATAATCTTTTTTACGAATACTGTTGTCATTTTTGTAAGGTTTATTATTCAACACAGCGGCGGCTCGTGACTTTTGAGTGTGATAGAGTGCTAAGTTTGAAGAATTCAAGAATTGAAGAAGACATTTTTGTTTAGTCATGTTGTTTAGTCCAAACCAATTTTTTGTTTTTTTTTTCTAAAATTTGAATAGTTGTGTTTCAGGAATTTTCAATTTCAAACACAGATTTTCTGAAAATCTTCATACCATAATCCGAATTTTCGATAAAAAAAGATGACGTTTTCCGCTACAACATCAATAATCCTATTTTTTATTTAGCACTCTAGTTCACCCAAACGTCACGAGCCGCCACTGTTCAAAACTACATTACACATACCGGGTTGCTCATATATGTGTACTGGAACTCCAATTTTTATTCTTTTTTTGTACTTTAAATATATACAGCACAAGAACCCCAACTGCTCCCAACCGCCAAGATCCAGTAAGACTACGGCTTCCCCAATTAGGGTTGCGAGGCTGAAGATAGTGGTGAGGCGTGAGGAGGTGGGGTAGTACCTGGCTAGTCAGATTTGGCTAACAAACACGGCATTTCTGAATGGTGGTCTTACACCAGGCGATACTGAGAGTATCTTCCATTCTGGAACGTGCCTTAAATATACCTTATATTATTAAATTGTGAAATAACACAAACCAATTTTTGCGCCCGCCGGGATTTCAACCTGCGACCTTCGGATTGCTGACCACAGAGGCCGGAGACGTTGCCCGGTAAAAGAACTCACTACCTATCGATTCCTTGCTAAGTCGAGACAATACCCTAAAATAAACCTAGAATCTTAACGGCGTAAGTGAAGCAGCCGTGCACAAAAATATGCAACGCGCGGCCCTTGGGTGTTGGACAGACCTGCAGTTGAATTTGCCCTATCGAATCTCCAAAATAAAGTGCGAATCTTAGCGACATAAGAGATGAGTTCGTGTAAAAACAATATTCGGTGCGCTGCCCGGCGTAATGGGCTGACCTACGGTCGACTTTGCCCTAGCAGGCCTAGAAAAACGATTTTTCCATGGGGTTATTTTAATTATTTCCGATGAACGTATTACTAAAATTTCAAATGTTTTTAGAGGGATCCCTCGGGAAGTTACTAATTTATCGTCTAGAAAAATAAAATCTGGTGCTTACCGCTAATGTTATAGTTGAAAATCGTTTTATAACATCTTCAAACCGTTTATATAAAATATTATAATGGTAAGGTCCTGTTAATCTTAAATATAAATAACTTAAATTAGTAGTGATCTCTCTAGAAGCATTTGAGATTGTCGTAAAAAGTTTTCATCAGAAATAATTAAAATGTGAGCGTCGTGCAAGCAAACCCGCGGTTTCCAACGACACGTGGTTTCAATGCTGTTTTAGTAATCTTTTTGGAGTTAATTTTTGTTTTGATGTCTGTCCCACAAATGCAAATCTGAACCTTGTCACAACCCTCGACGTCTCGTGTGATAATAAATTACTTTTGTTGAATGTAATTAAACCACTTTAATGATTAAAATGGAAGGAAAAAACTGTAATAGGTGTGAACCAAGTCGTACTACAATAATAATAACAATACAAGTTTTTAATTTCCTAAGCGCTTGTAGTTACTTGTAAAAAAACGCCCAGTTTAATCATGCATGGACGTTTGTCGCGGAAGTAGTTTTTTGTTCCGCGTCAAGCTTTTGTTCGGAATGAACGTGAAATTGTTCGTTTTATTTAGCAGTTTCTACTTTCTAGTTTATTGTTTCCCCGGCATCCGACGTATCATGCTGTGCATCTTTCTGCTTCTCTTTGTTTATATATTACACGTTTTTGTGCAACAGCTAACGAGGCTTGCTTCTTTCTCTTCTTGTATCTGTTCCCCTATCTCTGGTTCTCTTCGGCGTTTCCCTCGCTTCTCATTTCAGAACAGCTAATGTGTATAATTAATTTGCTATTAATAAATACACGTCCGTAGGGTTTTCTAGCCTAAGTTTCAGGTGCATAAATTAACGATTCCCTTCGCTTTGACTGAATGACCTGCAGGAGCAAAGTGAATATAAATCACATGAGGTATTCCTATTGAGCATCCTATAATTTCTTCGTGGCAAACGATAACATCTTCATCATTATCAGTTGTTATCAAACACATTTTCATTTTTTAATGATAATATTGGTGTTACTTACAACAATTAACAATTGTTAAAATCACACGAAGAAAACTTTTGATTTAAAAAAATTATTAATTTATTCAAAAACCTAGTAAAATTATTCGTTTTCATGTTAAAAACGGGACTGCAGGCCTTTGACGAATGAATTTACAGAATTCATAACAAACCATCAGTGAAGCACGAATATGTTATTTTATGTTTCGCATTTCGTCCATTATATTTATTAGATCTAGGCCGTCTGCGTGAAAACGTGTTCAGATATATTCTGAATGACTAATATTTTTTTATTATTTTACATGGAAATGGGTATTTTGATAAATCATCCGTACTAATTTTTCTCCGTGTAGTTAATTGACTGTGTGTAAATCAGCTGCAGTAAGGAATATCGTTAAATCAATAAGTGTAACTAATCTTTTTATTTTTGTACCATTTCTAACCAAAGGTTTTCTATTTTGTTTCAGGTAAGTGTCTTCCGCATTCGTGAATTCCAACACAATATCTTTTTTATTAACTCTGACGTGCTGAGTTGTAAAAGCGAGGTTTGTGAATACTTATTTTTTTTGTTAAATTTCCTATGTTGTAAATGCAATTCGATCACGCAAAATTCTTAGAACAAAAAGTAAAAAAAACACTGTCTTTCGTAGGTCCCTAATTTTAGAGATTTTGAAAATATGCACACCCACCTAGTTTCCTCCCTTTTCCTTGATTATTTAGTTTGTATAATAAGAGATCTTCGTGAATTAATATGTTATTTTTATACTCCCTTTCATGTAATATACTCGTCTCATGTATCGCTTGAAAACTCAATATTTATTTGTTATTGGTGTTTGTGTTTGCATTCGTTGTCTGTTGTCAATCCACCACGTGCCAACTGGTAGTTATCTGCGTTGCCAAGTTTGCGGGTAACGACTTTGCTCTGGTTTCCCCACAGTCGCAGTCGGTTGCTACGGGTTCGCTGGCAGTTTGTTTGTGTTTACTAAACACCCGCACCGTCTTCCTCACTGGGCTCACTGGGTGCACTGGGTGGATTGTGTAGCCTGACAGATTTACTACTCTGTTTCTTGAACAATACTTTATGATTATTTGTCTCTTTATTTTCGAGATTTTTGAACCATATCACTTTTCCTACTATCTGTAACGTGGATAAAACATAATGATTTGTCTTTATTGTCAGATTTCATTCTCTGTGTCGTGGATAAAACTTAATGATTTGTCTTTTTTGTCAGATTTCTTTCTGTGTCATGGATAAAACATAATGATTTGTCTTTTTTGTCAGATTTCTTTCTGTGTCGTGGATAAAACTTAATGATTTGTCTTTATTGTCAGATTTTCTACTTTGTGTCGTGAACAAAACGTTTTGATTTGTCTTTATTGTCCAGATTTTGTGGAGGGATTTCCTATTCTATATTTTGAATAAAACGTTAAAAATTGCCTTAATTGTCCAGATTTTGTGATTAACCCTAGAATTTGAAATTTCCTGCGGGCGTGGTCTTTAGTATCTTATTGTTTTTAACAATACTAACCCTAGTTTTTTTGTGTTTTTATCACCCACTTTCTTGAATTTGAGATTCCTGTAGAGCTATCAATTTAAGCTTTAAACTCACTAGAAATAATGTCCACAAATGACAAGTGGTAAAATGAAGCAATTTGAGCGAACTTGGAATTATGCTAATATCAGGGAATTATGAATTCTCTGAGGGTATTAAAGAATTTTAATTTAGATATTAGTTTTTTCCTATTCGTTACTTCAATAAAAATCCGTTTAAGTAGTTAGAATATAAGTAATTCTTCGCAAAGGTGAGAGACTTAAAGTTGATTTTCTACAGAAATTGGAACTATACGTAACTACAAACTTTTCCGTTTTTCTTTATAGCTGTTTCTCCAGAAAGTCATTTTCACGTAGGTAGTTTTTCCCCTAACTACGTGTCTAAATATAATTTTGATGGATGTTGATGAGGTTATCTACGCTCAAAGATCTTTTTAAAATGACAAGGGAAAGGCAACGTTGTCATCCAGCGGGTTTTCAATGGTTTTCGGAAATACATCGTTAAAAATGAAAAATATCCGGAAGTCTGTTGTAAACGTCTTGTACATTAATGATTAGGTACTTGACAAAATGTTTGAAAATAATATTTTGAAATTTTTCTATGTTTCCTACAGATTGGAAGATTTTTTCATATGAAACCCGTTATTACAGATATTGGCACCACAAAGGGTAAAAAAAAGTCCGATTTTGGGATTAGAATGTCGCTATTTTTGTTTACGTAGTGTTAGAGTAAGACGCCAATAGATGAGCTTTTATATACAGTAGCGCGTTCTCAAGCCAGATCATCGTGCAAGTTAGAGGTTAGTTCCCAATACTCATCGCACGAACCGCCACTGCCTATTCTCAACTTATTTATACAGTATTTTTTTTATTTTTTATATTAACTCCACACAGGAGGCCCTGAAGAAAATAATTTCCCTCAGGGCCTATGTCATCCTTGGGGATGCTGTGTGGAGGGTCTTTTTGTGGAGAGGAAGGAGTGAACATGGGTCTTGAAGAGTCCCATGTTGTAGGAGGGAGGAAACACAGAGGCCGGCAGTTCGTTCCACAGCCGAGCTGTTGAACTTAAGAACGAATCGTAGAAGCGACCCGTTCTCATGTGACAAATGTCAACCGTGTACAAATGTTGGGCGCGCGTTTGGCGTGTATCCCGACTACGCACCGGTGCCGAAGGGATCAATGAAGCTAGTTCCTCAGAGCATCTTCCATTCTAATACCGATAGAACAAGGACAGCATACCTACCTGACGCCTGTGCTCTAAAGATTGCAGTCCGTTTGTTAAGATTGGGGAATCTATCAAACGGACCGCCCGTTTTTGCACAGGGTCACGGGTTTTTTTCAGGTATTTAGGGGCTCCTGACAAGAGATGGCTGCCAAATTCGACAGTAGGGCGCACTTGCGATTTGTACATGGTCAGCTAGGTCATACTAGTTAATTGTTGTTATTAATCATACATCAACTACCTAAACGGAAGTGATCTAAGTAACGTACATCATGCACCTTAATAATATTTGCGCAGCACAACTATCAGTTTTTTCTATAAAAAAATAGTCATTTTTTATTTGCCACCCTCACAGTAATAAATATAAACATCTAAGCGTGTCTTAATTAAAAGTGAGTCTGCGACTATTTCACATTATTTATATCTCATTTCGTCGGCTGGTGTTTAGTTTGGATGCATCCGTCGGGGATTTCTTCATCTGCCGCGCCGCCTCCGGTTTGTGTCACTTTCGCCTCTTCCCGCGGCGCCATCTACTAACATACATACATACCTGCATCTTCATCGTGTGCAACTTACTTTATTTACAGAACCATACAAATAATACACAACAAACGCTGATAGACCCGATCCAACCTCTTTTCATGGTTCCATGACTAAACAGAACAGTGAAAAAACAGAACACTTTTAAAAATTGATGTAAAGTCATAAAAAGTGTAAAAATACTAATCTAATGTAACTTGTGGTAGAATTCTAGAATTCCGCTTAAATCTTAATACGCACAAATTATTGAAATAACACTAAATTCCAACTACAACAAGAAACTATTATTTACGCCAGGAGAGATGGCAAAAGATGCATTAAAGTTACAATTTTTTCAATCAAAGTTCAAAATAGAACGAAGAAAAGAGTGGAAGGAGAATATATGACGCGAATATAAATGGTATAAGAAGTCGGGGACGCAAGAGGAAGTTATGGCACGATCAAGTGAACTAGATACTTGAGTCGGGATATTTCAAGAGTCGGTATAACAGAAGAGTATGAATGTGAATGAGGTAAGGGGTGTGTCAAGACCGAGTTGTTTGGCGGTCTGTCCTCTCTGCCTAGCCCTGCGTGGAAACGGCGTGATGGTTAGTTAGTTACGTTTAAAATTTGCCGAGTTTTTACCAGTTTTGACGTCATGTTTGATCTTGTTAGTATGATATGACGTTTGCCGAACGGTTCCGTTTCAATCTAGCTACAGTAGTGGACCAATGCCTTACCGCTGATACATCTATTCCAATATCCATCTTTTTCACAAAATTCATAAATGTAACAAAAAAAGATCTTACAAGTTTCTACAGAGCTCTGAGTGACACGACCATATACCAAACGCATGCAAACACGGCTAACGAAGACGGACCCTTATCTACAGAAAAAAAACACACCTGATAAAATGGAACTTTCACAAGACTCATTTTTGTGACAGTCCCCTTTGAAATATGGCCAAGAACCCAGCTGATATTATTTATTCACCCCTGAAAACGACATTCTTTTTCTTATTTTTCTTCGTGTTTTCGTTTCAACGCTACTTTCGTACATTTATTCGCGGTTTACGCACTCTTGTTTATTTGCTCAATAAACCTGGCGACTTTTCCACGGCTTCTATAACCTTTGATATCAGTGACGACGTCTCAAATCCGACAATATATTGTGAACAGCAAACATATCATTCTCATTTAATACCACTTAATTATTATTATTATTTTTTGTAAATTTTTGATTAGTTTAATTTTATACCCTGAAGATGCTTGTGTTAAGCGAAACCGGTCGAAAAAAAAAAAAATAATAATTCGTGGTTATGAACAAAGTTATTGTTTTATTTCACTTAATTATTATTCTTGGATTGCATTGAATTCGTTTATTTTTATTTTTCGTTTTCACAACTTAATCGTAAAAATATTCAAATGTTCCTTCTCGCTAATTCCATCGGCAATCTAGCGTGAAATTAATGTTACTGTTAGTTTCCAGTTCTTTTTGGTCTGACAAATAAATGGTTTTTCTTTTACAGAATTGAACAAAAATTTGCAATTCGTAGCTAAAAATCATTAGAAAACATTGTTTTCAAAGCTTAATATTTATTTACTGTTTATTACTGGGTTTTATATTTTTTATTGGTCTGTATCAACAACTACAAGTTTATTATTGTTGCATTTAAAAAAAAAAATTGAAGTAAGACAAACATTCCCGGGTTATAAATAACCTGACAATATTTGAAAATCTTCTACTTTCACAGCAAGCGGAAAATTTTGGTTGTGTTGTGATGGAGGACATAGCTAGCCGAGGAATTTAACACACTTCGCCAGGGTGGAACCCAAGCGCGTTGCCAACTCAGCCACTGACCAGTCGCATTGTACTAAGAACTAAGTTTTCGTAACACCGGACAGCGATTGCAATATATTTTATGTGATTTTATTCTGTAATTACATTTTTCTGCTGTAGCTAAAAGAGTAGTGCAGTGATTGTCAAAGTGGACAACATCGTGTTCCTTAGGTCTAGGTGGCCTTAGAAGCAACAGGGATCATGTGAAAGATGACGATAAGAAGGCGTTGTCAAAATTGTAAAAGCTCTGAATTTTCCACCAGGTCTGTTTCCATATTTGGGGATGCTGGTTGGAGATGATCCATTACATGATCATTGGAGATGATCCATTACGTTTGTTTATTTTGTTTATTTATTTTTAATATTTATATTTTTTGTAATACCTGCGTCAACTGTAAAGCGCCCCTGAGGTGATATCTCACAAAATCGGCGCTATACAAATTGTCCAGTTAATAAATAAATAAAATACATGTTATGTAGGAATCATTTCACTCCCTATCTATCGAGCACAAGAACGAGTCTTGAAAACAACTTGCTCTTATCGCCAAAAGAATCTTTGACGCTTGTACCTACTTCGATGCGCATTCCTGTTGAAAAACAGAGCTTTCCCACCTGGCGACTATGATCTTGTAGGATAATAAGTAGTGAGGTTGACTCTGGCAGTACAGAGTGAGTCAAATAGGACACAGTATAAATAGTAGGTAGATTGACATCTGTTACATCTCAACTGCTAGCTGGTCAACACGTATCCGTAATCCTGTAATCGGTCTATTAAATGTATAATCTATATCTCGGGTTATTATTAAAGTCTACCTGACCATCTACCCACAACAGTAACACAAAATAAACTCTACAGATCCAAAATCAAGCAATCCGTCCGCCAAGATTGGGAAATAGATCAAATGGACTGCCCGTTTCCTGTGTTTTTTTTTGGTATCTATGGGACCAGAGATGATTTTTAATATATCTTTGAACAGGAAGCAGTGAGCCAAATAAGTTTAGGAAACTCTGCTATATAGTCCACAGTACCTTGACCAGCAATAATTATGCCTCAGTCTGCCAGGCGGACAGAAGTATGTAGATGGTAGGTAGTTAGGTAGCAGATAGTTAAGTAGGTACTACACGTAATTCGAAACACCATTCCGCCACGCTCCAGCGGCTGGGAGTCAAACCGGCGACCCGGCTGTCGCTACTACCATCGCATAACGGAACGCGCTGAACAAAAACTACCAGTCGGCTACCGGCGAAGGTCTGTATGTGATATTGTGATACCATCGTGTTGGCTTCTTTCATTTCCCTGCTACCCGCATCTGTTCGTTCTGGTTGATTTAGGCAGTATCGTTCACCCTCGTCAAAATATCTTTTTCGTTTTGCAAGTTTGTTTTCAAGGATCTTTTCCTGCTTGCGAAAAAAATGTAGACCGTTTTGTAAATTAGCTGTATATCGCCACTATTACTGAGATCAAAGAATGTGTCAATGAGAGGAAATAAAACTCATACTTAATCATAATTTTTAGAAGTATTTTTATTATCATTAAAAGAAGGCTTTTAATTTAAAACTCATCTAACTCTTAGATCAGCAGCTGTAGGCAGACTGATGGAACCTAAGCGCAAGCCAAATACTAAGTTTGGTGATCGCGCTTTCGGAGTATCTGGGCCGAAGGCTTGGAATAAACTCCCTCCGGAACTAAGATCCATAACAAGTCCAACAGAATACAGGTCTAAACTAAAAACTTACCCTTTTAAGCTGCCTTAAATTAAATATACCATTCCCGAGAGAAAGTCCAGTTATATCCAATTATGTCCTAAATCCTGTATCTAAATTTCGCTAATAAACAATTAATTAAGTGTTGATCGCAAGTGAACTACCAGGTAAGTATTGTACTGTATATTATCTCCATATATAGTTAGTAATAACATAGTAGAAATGTATTATATACTTGCAGAGCGCCCTTGAGGTGATTTTGAACAAAAACGGCGTTATACAAATCTTTCAAATATTATTATTATTATTATTAACGTGAAGAATGAATCTTATGCATTTCAACGAATTTGTTAAAACCAGGCTCGAATTCACTTAAAAACCGCCGTAAGTCGCCGAATTCAGTATCTTGCAGCCGATTTATCTTTTTAGCAACGTTGCTACAGCACTAAATCCATGATTACACAAATACATTCACGTTCAAACAATATGTCATTGTTATAAGGGTACGTATATATTTGCGAACTGAAACGCGAACCGTACCACGAATTATGGGAAAGGAACGAATCAACTGCAAGTGGCGTTTGCTCTCCATGATAACAGAGTTTTTAAACCATTCCCGAATCAGTCTGAAGAAATTAGCAATGTGCACATCCCTTCTGACCGGTGGATGGTTCATTCCGAGCATACCCCAAATAAATGTTTGTAAAAGCCTTACAAGTCTTCAGTAAAAAAAAAATATCGTATTGAAAACATATCATTAATCATAATCCGGTCGCAAATGGAACCATTTTTCTCGTGTGAGTTTATAATGTATGTAATTAGATAATTGATATTGCTTCAATAATATCTAATCATTATCACCACACTTTTACGCTTTTCCAATAAATATCTCCATTAAATTCCTAATAATTACTATTCAGTGTTACAACGAGAAATTCATGAAAGTTATCAAAATCAATCATCGCCTTTGAATAGCAATCAAAATTTATTTATCTGCCCTACTAAAAATATAATCATGATAAATATCTCAGTAGGTGTTACGGTTGAATTTGAATATTCCTATAGGCAAGAGTAGGCAGCGTGAATTCGTGATAATCTGATAATGATCGTAAAGTATACGTGGTGGCCATTTTGTAGTACACGTGTTGTATTTTAGTGCCCGGCGTTTAATCGTGCTAGCTGTAGTTAGTTTGGAAAATGCACGCGCCGTTGACCACAACGGGCCCAGGAGTGCTGACTTCAAACCTGCGTGGCCAGGGTTCATATCGTTTGCGAACAGTTGTGCTCTTCCTTTCTTTTATTGATGTTTTATTTCTGCAGTGTGTAAATGGAGTTTTGATTTTGATTGCCAGATTGTAGATGCTTGTCTAAAATTGTTTCCCAAAACATTTTTGTGTGTACTGATACTTCTTCTTGATTCGTTCGCTGAATTCTGAGGATCGTAACCTTCACTCCGAATGCCTCTATATATCAGATTCCTCCATTCCTCACGGTCCTGCGTCACGTCTTTTTAATACAATGACGATGTCCATGCTTTCATGTGTCTTGTTATATAATCTCATTCCCTCTCATATCTGAGGTCTTCAGGGCAATCTGCTAACTTCAACTCAGAACAGCTCACAATAATTCAACGATTTAACGTAAATAAATGTTTTCGTTATTTTATTGGTCACTTTTAAACACTGTAAAATATGAATCTATAAATACTGTTTATAACGCAAATAAATAAAATATAGTAAAACACAAAAACCACAAAATGACATTTTGATATTCATTACATTACACATCTCTTGTATAGTTTTTATACAATATTGTGAGCACGAATCATTTGACCTTATTTACACAAAGTAGCCCTGAACTACTAAGTATTTTACTTTTTATGAAGTACTTTGTACCCCCGAGTACAATGGTTTCATTCAATTGCAGTAATTTTATTTGAAACACTACGCCATTCGCAAAACAAAACTCGCTATAAACAGTCTTGTTTCCTCAATTATTATTGTTTTGCGTCGTAACCAACATTTTTTTGTCAAGATTGGTAGACTACACAGTGAACTTTTTGTTTAATTTAGAAATTGTTTCCACTTATTTAAATAGTTTCTGGTGCTTTATCACATTGGAGATTGGTTATGATCGCTGACATCTTCACTCTGCAGGCTGCAGCCCAGAGTAGAATTACAATCGTACCAGCACAAAGGATTCGAATTCATGAAGTGCGACATCTTCCTTGCTATGACCGGTGGCTGAGTTGGCATCGCATGTGGGTCCCACCCACTTCTCCAAACCAGCGAGTTAATTGGCTATGATCAGGGACATTTTCATTCCTCGGCTGGCTAAGTCCTCCATCATGATACAAGCAACATTTTCCGCTGTGGTGGTAATAGGAGATTTTCAAAAAGAGGTTTCATTTTGTCAATTATTTGTAACCTGTGAATGGGTCTTTCTTTAAAAAAAATGTCTTTCATTAATCTCCTCCAATCTCGCCGAGTAAATCTTATACCTAGTTGTTGATTGATACGAAATAATCACACTTCTGTCTTATTTCCGTCGGAATGGTAGCAACATTCAACGTGGATCGTTTCCACTCCATTAAACCCTACTTATCTTTTATTGGTCCTTGGTACCACTTATGGTGCTGCCACACGCAAAGCTCACATCAACAGATAATATAAAGCACAATAGCGCTCGCCATACAATCCCATACAGACCCGACACACGTAAAAAGATAACGCGCTATAAGTGTGGTTCTGAACTTCGCTAACCGAATTTATTTTACGTAACCGCTCCCGACGCGATATTTGAAAAGTTATGCGTCCCCCTCTCCGCCGTAAAAAGGAGAGGGGGTCATTTTAATTGCGGAGCTACCGACTAAGTTCCGTGTTCCCTTTGACAGCCATGACATAAGCAGCCTAATAATGCATTTTTTATTTATTATGTTAGCTCATATCGTCATGTGTGCTAGTAAATTTAGAAACATAAAAAAAAACTTTATTTGGCAAACATACTTAACATATATTTAAAATATAAATATAATCAATATTTGAATTTGAAGTAAACAAATTTTCGCCCTTTCAAAATTAATCATATTTTTAACTCAGTATGTTTATATGGTAATATCATTCGGTTTTTTGATAAAGTTTACGGCCTGATACCTACATAGAGAAGCTTCTAGTTTGTTCGTTTGTTGATTGTTTTCAATTGTTTTCCTGGGTAATCTGGTTTGCTCTCGTCAGCTCTCGTGCTCTCTTCTCGTTCCCTGCCCTGGTGTTGGTCCTTGCCGCCTTTGCCTTCGACATTTTTGGAAATCGACTTGAGCTTATTTTACAATAATTTATTATATGTCGCTTTCGTCGATCGGCGTGCGAACTGCGAATTTCCTGATTCGACGGAGAGGTTATGTCAGGTTGTGTGAAAATGCGCTATTTACGCGCAGATTGTTTAAAATCTAAAAAGTTTATAAATAGCATTTATAATTATATAGTTGGCGGCATCATCATCAGAGGATGAGCTGTCCAACAGATCCAGCAATAGGCGACAAGTATCATCCATTTCGAAAACGTGCTCAAGCTGTCAGTAAGTAAAGTTGTCACTTTGACAGATGAAATTATGTTCCTCGGCCGCTCTCGAATTCAACTGACCCCCTCTCCTACCATAGGAAGAAATATTTGATAGCGTCGTGTGTCGGTAGAAAAGATGATGCGCTGTACATTAACTTTTGATGTGAGCTTTGCGTCTGGCAGGAGCTTTACAAACATATAAATATACGCCCTCCGCTTTAATATGCAAGAAATTTGAGTAATTACATACTTGCATAGTAAATTTTTATCTGTTAGATTGTTCAACAAACCGAGGCGTATAAGCAATTTAAAGTGATTATATGTACAAATATAACTTTCCATATTCAAGAATGATTATATTTAGAAGGCTATCTAAAATCTAGAATCTCGACTATTTAGTTAATTTATTATTCTACCTATATCTTGTTTACAGACCCAGAAATCACTCAAAAATGGTTAGTTCTGATTTCTGATCTAAGATTACTTTTTTTTCGACTTCATGTCCGGGTTAAATCTTCCCTACAGGAAAAACTAAATATTTAAAAAATCTTTCGTAATCCTACATGTATTTAAAGTGACTGATTTTTGCATTTTTATGTATAAATTCTTTGACAGTTATAAATAGTATTTTCATTTTTTCAGTAATCGCAAATTTATTGAAAATAAAATACTTTGTGTACCACACTACTATTTAATCATAATTCGACATATTTTGAAACATGTTAAGAAACCATTGGTTTCAAAACATGTCGAATGTTTCATTTCAATTAAATTCAACACATTTTGAATTATAATATGTTCTACCTCTGTGCGTTGTATGCAAATTAAAGGTATTGAATACACACATGTGTGTATAATCACAATAGAGAGTGATATGCCTCATTAAGTTTAATTACAACAAAAGGAGACAGTTCAATTGAGAAAACCTAACTTTTTGTATTTGTATTGTGAAAAGTTAACGTGCTAAGTAGGTACTTTCCATTGTTTCTATATTAATGTGATGCATTATATACTGTTTGCATAAACCTTACTGTACTTTATAGAATTTTTAGAGACTGAATACCATATCAAGAGTTCGCTTCAATTTTGATCAAACGTATTCATGGGACATAATGCCGGTAGATACAACAGGATACTGAAAAAAATTGAAATCCCGTTCACAAAGGGAGTTTTTTTAGCGCGTTCCAATTTTCGCCAACCTGATTTTGATGGAATCTGACAAGACTGTTCATGCATGGGCTGGCTTTCATATTCCTGTCAATTTTAACTTCTACCCCTGAGACTTTCCCCCTTTCTTGGGCTAGCATTACACTTGTAAGTTTTTTCGTAAATTTACGACTTCATGGGCATCTTGCATTTTGAAAATCCAATGCGCCCATTGGCTAGAAGTCGTAAATTTACGAAAAAACTTACAAGTGTAATGCTAGCCTTGGAATTCGGCTTCCTCTGCGTCATCATACTTTAAACTGCTTTAAAATATAGATCAGTGTAAACCCTAGTCATTGAACTTATGTAAGAAGTACCTATCTACTTTATTGATTTGATCAACTGCAAGCAACTGGTTGTATGAAATTTGATTGTTAATTGAAATCATTATCTTTATATTCTCATCTCTTTCATAACATTATATCCATTAATATTATGTATACTTTTACAATTAGTAAGTTGAGAATCTAAATTCTATTCTTTTTTCAGTCTTGACAGATCGTCCCACAAATCTGTGCGAACCCTTTTACAGCCCGCGACATCTGTAGAAAATATAATATATTTATACCTGTTTTCGTTTGTAGCAAAGGGCGTATGCGTGTAGGTTACAGAGAGTGAAAAGCTGTGCAATCTGTTCAAGAAAGAAATAACAAGAATGAAAATAAATACACGCACAATTTTATACATAAATACACCCATTAGTCCCTACGGATCTTGTTCTGGAAAGGAAAAAGAACTTGATGAATTCATCCCTTTCAGTGCGGTGCAATGCGATGGATCGAGAGAGTAATGTGAAGAGGCGAAAGTTCCCTCAACCGGCCTCTCCCGATCCAGCCCGCCCGCAGCTGATGGGCTGACGCCTCCACCGCCAAGACCTGGACTAACCTCGCCCCATGAATCCGGGCACCCCTGCGAAATCACCTGTGGTTACTTGTGGTGACATATGGCGTAGATTTGGTTATCCAATGAATGGTTCCCGGGGCTGCGTCAGTACCCATCCTCTCCTCGAAAAATGATTAGTGTGCCGTTACCCCAGTCTTAAAAGAAAAGTATGTTTTGTTATACGTATCAGACACTTACTAAGATGAATGTACCGGGAAAACAGCGTGATAATTATGTACACCAGTGAAGCGTATACGCTATATCATATAAGGCAAAGTACACGTCAAAATGAAATTACTTCTGATGATTGCAGAGTGGCTATTGAATAGATCGTTCGTGTCTCGAACTTCTGAATGATGCTCTGAATTGCGTGCCTAGTGTCTAGAAGTACTCGATAAGCATATATTTTCCATTCTGCATTACTTGAGTATTTTTTTACCCGAAGATTTTTTGCTCTTATCTCGATGCCAGCCACTTGAAGACCCGTTCTCTTGTCCACTACTGATCCAATTGTATGTAATCATTTCTTCTAAATGCGGTCTGATTTCATGGTGGATGATTTAATTTGCGTTATACATACATTAACAATAGCTGTACTTGATTAAAAAAACACCCGATGAATTGAACATCTGTAGATCTATGGCTGGTTTAGAAGAAGATTACACGTGATTGTGATCGGGAATTAAAACTCGTGAATTAACAATCGTGACAACATCGACTAGTTGGCTAAAATTAATTACAGTGTGTAAGTGTTTTCCTCGACGCTATAGCCTTTTATATTATTATTGTATTAGCTAAGCCAATGTGTCAAAGTTTTACATTGAAAAATTAACACAAATACATTACACGAGGGCGTCTTTTTATCAATTTAGTTCTAATCATGTATTTCATACAATATTAAATTGATAAGCAGCCTAAACTTATTTTATAAATTTGTTAAAATTGTGTTGTTTTCGAGCAAACCTAAGTTCGTGTCTAAGGACCGGATTCACAGAATTTGAACAATTCATCAAATTTAAAAGTTAATTTACTAGTTCTGTTTTATATCATTGTGGGCACGTTGCTTCACAGAACTGAAATAATAATAGAACTTGAAAAGTAACTTGGAAATTTTATGAATTGTTTAAATTAAAAACAATGTGATAGAGAATTAATCTATAACCTTTAGTAATTAACTAAGTTTGATACTTGATTAATATGAAAATTTTAGTTCTGTTAACGTCCCAGGAGAACGTGAAATTTAACTTACTGTTTAATCCATGCTTATAGATTTTATAGCATAGCTCTTTTTAAACTCTATTAAAGTAATGCAACTACCTTTGTACATCGCCATTGACGAGATGTTTCATAAAAATGGCACTAGAAAAATGAACAAAAGTTTTTCTCACTAATTAGTGGTCGAGAGGTGAAGCTCTCGACTAGCAATCCGAGGTTCACGGGTTCGATTCGTGAGTGCGCAATAAATTTTATTAGACGAATTGTTATTGTAATTTCACAATTTATTCATTTAAAATAATGGCACTCTCGCACTGAGTACCACCATTAAATAATGAAATTAATTAATTTAATTTAATTTTTTTCTCATTAATTAAGAAATGAAACGTTGGTTGAAATTGCTTTTGCCGTGTTTGGTGAACAGGTCTGAATAGCTAAGTGATTTCCCACCGTACTCTTCCACATCTCCTTCCCTCCAACCGTCAGCATCACAACATACCTCAGTTGGGGATGCCATATTCTCACTGGCTGCAAACGGTTTGAAGCAGTTGGGACTCTTATGCGATATTCACATAATTTATTTTTTTAAACTTATAATAAATATATAAAACTGATAGGTTATCTATTATTGGAATTAACTCATACTTCTTATAGACTTGATATGTATTTTACATACTTAAGTATGTATGTATATATCTGTGTTAACACAGCGTAACGACACGCTAATCAATTAAACACGGTCGTGGGAACCCTAAGACATTTCAATAGTAAATCTTTCTTTAACGCTCGCGGTTTATTAAAATATTGAATTATAGGGACAAAATACAAACCATTAGGCCCTAATTATATGTTTTATCACTTTTTTCCATTCAGCGTCAGCCCACATCATAAAGCTGGCCCCCTTAAGTAATGCCCGGACCGCGTTCGTTTTATGTCCATTTAAATTTCACACACAAAGCTCCTACTATGTCGTTGATTTTGTATTGTTAAATAGCACATAAATCATATTTGTACTGCGGAGCTTTTACGATAATTCGGTGTAATATTTATTTCTCTTTCGAGGGGCGAAGCGCTGAAAATTTAACCTCAAAAGGTAAGAAATTTTGAAGTTTATGCATAATTTAATTCGGCATTTTTTATTGTGTTTTTTTTTATCTATTGTTATAAAATATTAGCTGACATCAGTGGGGCTCGTGACTTTTGGGTGTACTAGAGTGCAAATATTCCAAAAATGGTATTATTGATGTTGTAGCTGAAAATGATAATTTATTTTTTTTCAAAATTTCGATTTTTTGTATGAAGATTTCAGGAAATCCGTAGGGGGCACGGTCAAATTGAAATTTCCTGTAAATCTTCATACAAAAAATCGAATTTTAAAAAAAAAATAAAAAATCGTTTTCAGTTACAACACATCAATAATGCCATTTTTTGTAATATTAGCACTCTAGTACACCCAAAACGAGCTACGAGCCGCCACTGGCTGACGTGTACCCGGCGTTGGTCGGGGTTATGAATGGTTTGGTGTAAAGTTTTGAGGTAGTGAATTCTAGTGTACCTAAAAGCAGGGGACATTTTTCATGTGAAAATAATTTATTTATTTATTTATTTGTTAAGACATACACAGTACAATAAGATACAGTTAGAAATTTTTTAGTTATTACATAGTTGTAGTACCTATTACGTATGTCCATAAAATGTCATTACGTAATTTCGCCTGAGATTGTTATAAAAGGAAGGAAGTGTGTGGATAGATAATAATAAATGAATTGAAAATAAGAATTATAATAAGCTCACGAATTGTAATTGACTGTTAATACATAGGAGTTTTGAAAAATGATGTGAAAATATTTTTGAAATTTGTCATGCTATGCTAAGAAATTTAATAAGTTAGTTTTGTATGTTAGAAAGGAATCATGAAAGATGTCTAAATGTAGTAATTTTTCGTAATGGGTGTATGTTGTGATTGCGCGAGTAATTACTGAGTTGTTTGCTGCATTGGTATTGTTGGCTTCAATATGAAATAGTGTAGTGTGCCTGGTACGCCTCGTTGGAACATTTAAACCAATGACGGATAGTAATTCGGGACTATCTATTTTATTATTTAGCAGATTATGTAGAAACAACAGGTCTGACAATGTGCGTCTTTTTTGTAAAGTTAACATATTATTTGTAGTATTGTTGTATTTCTTGAGTAAATGTTTCGAAAATTTATTCTGTATACTTTCTACTAAATCTATGTATACCTTATATTGAGGATTCCATATTGTGGAAGCATACTCCAGTGGACTTCTGACCAATGAACAAAACAAAATTTTCAGAGTCTTAGCACTTTTGAAAACTTTGCATATTCTTAATAAGAAACCTAGCATTCTGTAGGATTTAGAAATAATGTGTTCAATGTGCTTGTCAAAAATTAATTTGCTATCTAAGTAAACACCTAGATCTTTACACGTAGACATAGATTGTAAAGGTTTGTTATTCAAGTTGTATGGATAGATGATTTTGTTTTTATTTCTAGTAAATGTAATCGAGTGACACTTAGATATGTTTAAGGACAATAAATTTGATTCACAATATACGCACAAATTATCAGGATCGCTTTGCAATTCCATACAATCGGATAAACACTGTATAGCTTTATAAATTTTCATGTCATCCGCGTATAAAACAAAGTAACTATTTTTAAAGCATACGGAAATGTCATTTATATAAATTTTAAATAAGAGTGGTCCAAGATGCGATCCCTGGGGCACACCTGAGATGATTTCCGTTAAGCAAGATGCAAAACCATTGACAACCGTGATTTGGTGCCGATTATTGACGTACGATGCGATCCATCTATAGAGGTCACCGTGAATTCCTAGACCTAATAACTTTTGTAAAAGAATATAATGATTAACACGGTCAAATGCTTTAGAATAATCCGTATAAATGGCATCTACCTGGTATCGCATATCCATTTGAGCATGAAGAAAATTTGTAAAAAATGCAAGATTTGAAGTTGTTGAGCGATTTTTCATGAAGCCGTGTTGATTATTTAAGAGTGAGGGTGAGATAGTAGAATATAATTGATCGTAAAACAATTTTTTCCAATACTTTACTTAGTATCGGTAATTTGGATATAGGTCGATAGTTCGAGACATCATTTTTACTGCCATTTTTATATATTGGGGTAGTCAGGGCTGTTTTCCATTTGTCGGGAAATGTTCCTTCGGATAGCGATAGTTTGAAAATAACAAAAATGGGGGGTGTCAATTGTTTACTACAATAATTTATGAAGATCCCTGGAAGTTGATCATCCCCTGGTCCCTTTTTGATATCAATGGACTTAAGGTATTTGAATGTGATGTCTTCATTGATCTCGATTGAGTTGATTATGCTATTTGAATTAGAGCAAAGACTGGCATTGCTTGTATGTGCAGGTTGAGCATTCGAAAATACAGATCCAAAATACTCAGAAAATAAGTTGGCTACTCCTCTACTGTCATTAGCAGTTTTTTCACCGTAAATCATATGATCAGGGATGGCAGGAGATTTTCTTTGAGAATTGACGTAGGACCAAATTTTTTTAACATTGTGCTGTATACCGGATTCTATTGTAGAAATGTAGGTTTTGTAAGCTGCTGAAGCGACTGTTTTTTTGCCTTTTGCGAAGCAATGAAAATGAGAGATAATCAAGGGGGTTCCGATGGCGCTTCCATTTTCTAAAGAATTTTAATTTTTCGTTTGTTATTTTTATTAAGGCTGCCGTGTACCAAAGTGGGTATTTTCCAGATTTCACAACTTTCTTAGGAATAAACGCTTCGATAATCTGTTCAATTATAACATAAAACGAATTTAACGCTGTATTTACATCTGGTGCATTTATAACGGTTGACCAGTCGGTTTCTTTCAGTCTCTCATTGATCTCTGCATAATTTATTTATTTATTTATTTATTTATATATAATTTGTACATTTATTTATAACAATTACAGGTAATAAAGCCTAAGACGTTATAATTGTACCATTTATGCAGTGTATATGCAATGCCAAAAATCTCGCAAATGCGCTATAGGACACAAAAAAAAAATCTATTTTTTTATCTACCGCATTCAAAAAGTACGTAGCTCTCCCTACAGGTGAGTTCATTAATAAATTAGTGCGGCTTGCTCTACTATATAGAAGATTGTGATGACGTCCTCGAGAGTGAGACTCTGGTACAAAAAAATTTAATTGGGCCAGTATCTCATTATTAGATAAGTGACCGTTTATTAGTTGGAAAAAATATTTAAGCAAAGCAATACCTCTACGTGTCTCTAGGGAGTGGTAATTGGTCATGCCTAATATATAAATCGATGGGTAAAGCCAAGGGTAACGTCCATAGAGCCGCGAGAATAAAAACCTTAAAAATTTTTTATGGACTCTTTCAATGCGTAAAGTGTATGTTAATTCATGTGGAGCCCAGATGATCGAGTTTGATTCAAGTACACTTAGGACTAGTGTGTTATATAATAACGTCAGTGTTTTTGTGTTACGAAACGGATATGAGTTTCTAATTACGAAGCCGAGAAGCCTGTATGCTCTGCTTATTAAATCATCGATGTGTTGGTGAAAAGTTAGTTTGCTGTCGTAAATAACTCCTAGGTCTTTGATTTGGTTTAGGTGTTGGAGAATAATTTCATTGATTGTATATTCAAATACATGCGGTTTCTTTGATCTTGTATACGAGACGATATTGCACTTGGGTGTACTGAAGTTCAAGCCATTTATTTTGGCCCAGTTTGAGACGCAGTCAATATCACATTGAAGGAGAATACAGTCAAGATGATTTTTTATTGAGCGATATAGTTTCAAGTCATCTGCAAATAGTAAATACAGCGAATGTGTGATGACTGAACCAATATCGTTAATAAAAATCAGAAACAGAAGTGGTCCAAGGATGGACCCCTGAGGAACTCCAGAAAAAACTATGAATTCCAAAGAACTGGAACCATTATAATAAACAAACTGTCTACGATTTCGAAAATATGAAGCAAAAAAACAGAGTAGTCTTTTGGAAAAACCAAATGAAGCTAGCTTATTTAGAAGAATGTCGATGTCAACCTTGTCGAATGCTTTTTCCAGGTCGAAATAAGCAACATCCACCTGTCCCCGATTGTCGAGAGTTTGTGATAAGAAATCTGAGATGCATAAGAGGTTTGATGTTACTGACATCTGGGGTCTAAAACCATATTGACGGTCATCAAGAATTGGATTAACGTGATTAAGTATATATTTATGTAGAATTTTCTCGAATATTTTCATGATGGAACATAGAACGGCAACTGGTCGATAATTCCGGATATCGCGTTTGTCTCCCTTCTTGTAGATAGGGGTTATTTTAGTTAATCTCCAGATGTCTGGGAGAATCCCGTTTTTTAGGCATACATTGAAGAGATGACATAATGGTGGTATTAAAAGGTCGGAACAACCCTTTAGTATAAATGTTGGAATATTGTCAGGACCGATGGAGTGAGGTTTCTTTAAATTTGAGAGTGCCTCCTTAACATCTTTTTCTGAAATACTGACCAGGTCGAATGAGGGCCCAATCTGTACAGTGTGAAGGGTAGAGTCAATATTGAGAGTTGGTTGGACATTTTTGTAAACAGATGAAAAAAAGGTTGCAAAACTATTAGCGATTTTATCATCAGTAGTCAATTCCTCTCCGTCAAGAATCATAGACTTAAATGAGTTGTTGGATTTTTTTAGATCCTTAATGTACTTCCAAAACTGTTTGGGATCGATAGATAATTTTTCTTCCATTGAAGTTAAATGATTTTTAAAAGCTTCACTGATTTCATGTTTTACGATGGAGCGATAGGCTGAAAAATTAGCATAGTCCAAGTTGTGACGTGTTTTTTTCCATTGCTTATGAAAAATATGTTTAATTTTAATATTTGAAATGATACTATTTGTGTACCACTTAGGATATACTCTGTGTGTCGTAGTGCGAGGTGTGGAAATGGGTATACACTTGTCGAATATATTGTAAATTGAATTGTAAAAATTTGTACATAATGCATTTATGTCTGTTGAACTTTGGCAGACCGGTTGCCATGAGCATTTAGAAAGCAATTCATATAATAAGTGGAAATTTCCTTTGTTGAATCTCCATGCGTTTATGGTTCTAGCTCCGTGATAGGAGGGAACTTCTATTGGACTTGGGTTTAGACATGAACTTGAAACACCTGAGTGAGCCTCACTAATACTTATAGACAAAGCAGGGTGGTGCTTATCCTCGTTTGTAATAGGGTCATGACATTTCTCAACACACTTTACAAGATCCTTGGCATTACATAAAACTATATCCAGAGTGTTATTATAATCATTACATATCAAGTTATATTCTTGCAAACCGTAGAAACATTTAAAATAATTAAACATGTTCACAGTATTGGAGTTACAGGAAGGGAGGTTCAAATCACCTAATATTAAGATATTTTTGTCACTGAGAAGATTATAATTACTTTCTATTTTTTCAAACATGTTGTAGTATAACGAAGTTGAAGAACGAGGTGGCACATATATCACACATACGAAAACAGTTGAAGATTTCAAGGATAGCTTCACCCACAGGGATTCAGTGTCGGGGAGGTCCATTGAAGAAATCCTCTCAGCATGGGTTACAGAATCAGCACGAACAGCCAGGACGACACCCCCCGCTCGTGTGAGGCGGTCACGACGAAAGACAACATAATTCTCTGGAAATAGCTCTGAATTATGCACACTTGGTTTCAGCCACGATTCAGTGATTGCTATTAAATCTAAGCTATCTCGAGCAAATAGGTTGTTTTTAAATACTGCCAATTTCGTATTTAACCCTCGAACGTTTTGATAATATATAGAGAGGTTAGAATTATTTCTCACTCTTAGAGTGTTTCGTTTTATCATTGGTTGCAACATTTCTCCGAAAAAACCACTCATTGAATGCAACATGATTTGGCCATATGTTCGGGTCCATATAAAACGAAAGCTTCGATTCCGGGACTCCGATCCGGAAAGAGGCGTAGTCAGCTTTGGCTGTCAATTTGACAACATCGTAAACAATTTCTTTGTTTATATTGAGAAGGAATTTTACAATATCCTCAACCGTAGTGTTGACATCGAATTGCCAGGCATGAATATACTTGCGCCTTTCAACGGCTATGAGGCCTTTATGCTCAGTCGCGGTACCATGAAGTACTGGTCGTCTTTTTTTCCTATGCGTGACTCGGCGCCAATTGGTGTTAGCCGAAGTGGAGGTATAAGCTTCCGTTTCAGATTCGGATTCAGCTGTATCGGTTTCTGCAGTCTTTGATGTTACAGTATCGGTAGGTTGGGCAACGGGAGTTGACATCTTTTTCGGTTTAGATGGGCCGGACAGCGGCCTCTTCCCCTTGTCGATGGTCCCAGAAACTTGAGTTGAAACTTGAGTTGATTCGCCTTCCTTTGCTCTAGCTGTAGCACGGGTAGACATTCGGCCTTTGTTTACGGTACCTTTCTGCTCTGTGCGGGCGGCCGGGTGACCGGGCGGCGGTGGGGGCGGGGGCGGGGGGGCAGTGACATCGGCCCAGCGGCGGGCGGTAAGCGATGTATCTACCTCGCCTCGCGATGTAGGTACACTTTTATCACTACCGACTAGTAGTATTGACTTTATTTCTTTAACATCAGCTGTTAGGCTGTCAACTTTGGTGCTCAACACTTTTATTATATTAGTGAGCACATGAAGCTCATTCATAAATAAACTTGGATCGCTCATTTTTTTGGCAAAGTAATAGTATTCGGAATGAATATTCAAAAACAAACGGCGCGCGGCGTAATACGTGCGTTCCGCCGGCAAGGTAATTCTCCAACTCTGCTTTATGGAATAATTTTATTGTTCGAGGAGTTGAGAGGGTTGCAGTAGTGGATGGAAATTCTAGTTCTACAATCAATGATTTATGATTAGCATCTTCTTTAACTAATGGGTGGTCGGCAAGCGACACATTAACTGAAGTGTTACAAAAGACGAGGTCCAAAATTCGACCGTATTTGTTAGGTAAATGGTTAAATTGGGTTAAATTTGCAAAAGATAAGCAGTTAAGTAACGCGAGTGCGCATTGATCTCTATTACTTGGCATTTGTTGATTATTCCATTCGATATTGGGCATGTTATAGTCGCCAATGATTAAAAACTTGTCATTGGGAAAACGGATTGTTAAGTCAGAAATAGTATTGGTATGACTAGTAAATAATGCTAATCTTTCTGATGATGTTAATTTTGGACCGACGCTAGGTAAATACACGCAGCACATATGAATATTATAACAATGACGATTCGATTTTGATGTATTGACAGTTATCCAGATATCCTCAATATCCATATAATATAGTATTTGTTTTACTTTAACGTGCCATGTCTTCCTCCGGTGTACTCGACTTCTTCTGCCATTCACATCCACATCATACATTCTCCTTACACCCCTTTCTTTGTTCATCACATACGCCACATGTTACCACACCATAGTTAATTGGTTCATTTGATCGTGCCAGGGCTTCCACGACTTTTTCTTCCATTCACTAACTACTCTATACAGTATTGTTACTATTAAAAAACTACATTACATCGACTTTTATTTGACTCCCTGTCTCATTCCAATGCGCTAAATCTTTCTCAGACGTCTCCGAATTCTTCTACAATTCAAACCATTTTTAGCGAAATCAGTCCAGTGGTTTTGGAGTCTATAAAGCACAAACAAAGAATCATTAGAATCATTCATTTTTATATATTAATAACTTCAACTTCCATCAACATGAGGAAATGTTTGAATGTTTTTTGAGGACTTAGCTAGCACAGGATTGAATCTGCGACAAAAACAAAAACCCTACTCTTAAGATCACCAAGCCATTATCTCATTTTAAAAATTAAAATCCGAATCTTTTGTTAGTTACCCTATCTGTCCGGTGTCTTTTGATGATGCGCCAATTTCAAAAGCTTCGTTAGCGACCTGGCTTCCATGCCATAAATAATACAGCAACAAAAAGTATGAGCGATGAATCATTCTAGTTACTTTAATTTAGTTTTATGTCACGGTTACAAAAGAGTTTCTTTCCCCGTGACCAATACTTATTGTTGTCATTGGCTGCTGCAAGTCGTTCATAATGCAAATAAAAGCAAACAAAGTTGTTTCTATGTTTGTAATATTCGACGTTTCTCCGACGCTAAATGCTTATTGCTTATTTAAAGCAATCAATCAATCAGTGAAACGACCCTACTTACATGATTCTGCATCGTTATTATTATGTTCGAAACTCAGAGGTCCTAAGGCGGATTGTGTTGTCGAGGAAATGTGAACAATTTGCCATCATAAAAATGAGAAAGTATTACTCTGGGCGTATCTTTTGAAGACAGTGAAATTCTTTCCGGAAATTTATAGTGAAATACCGAAAGAGAAAGAGCTACTACCCATAGTAGTAATAGTAATAATTAATGTCCTGTTTTATATTAATACCGCACAAGAGTCCCGACTGCTCCAGTGAGACTATGGCATCCCCAATTGGGGTATGTTGTGAGGCTGGAGGTAGTGGGGAGGGGAAGGAGATGGGGAAGTACCTGACTATTCAGATCTGGTCACCAAACACAGTGAAAGTCATTTCAAGCAATTCTGAATGGACTTCGCTGAAGGGGGCCTATAAAGGAGCCTACAGGGCCTTGGGACTGTCCAGGAGGGGATGCTGTACGGAGGAGGAGACAGCTACCCTTCAGGCAGCTCTCAGGAGGTCCAGGGCAACTTTCAAACAGGCGGTTCTCCTTGCGAAACGAGCTGCTTGGCATGACTGGGTTAATAATGTGGGAAACGCCAACCCGTGGGAAATCCACAGCGCAATTGAAAAATCCGGAAAAGGATCGGATCGGTTTTTGTCTAGTCTCATTGGGATCACAGAAGGTAGGAACGCTGAGACGATAGATGTGGCCTCTACTCTCAATACACTTTTGGGCAAGTTAGTTCCTGTAGAATCAGTAATTGGGGAAAGTGACCACCATAAACAGGTTAGACTCCTGGCACGGCTTCCACCTAGAGACCTCGCCCAAGAGGATAGAGTCATTCCAGTCACTAGAGCAGAAATCGACCTAATAATTAAGGGTTTGGGTCCTAAGAAGGCACCAGGGCATGACAGACTTAATGGCGTGATAGCGAAGCAAGTCTGGATCCACGCTAGGGAGGAGCTCTTCCAAGTGATGGAAACGTGTTTGAGAAGAGGAATTTTCCCTTCTGAATGGAAGAGAGGCGTGCTCAGGGTCATACCAAAGGGGAACGGTAAGCCACTAACTGATGTCAAGGCCTATCGGCCCATCACCTTACTTCCAGTGCTTGGCAAGATCCTGGAAAAACTTATCCGGCATAGGCTAGAACAATCACTCTCCCCGTCTAGTGATCTCCAATTTGGCTTCGTCTCCGGTAGATCCACCGTG
This sequence comes from Hesperophylax consimilis, assembly GCF_061612785.1. Taxonomy (NCBI): domain Eukaryota; kingdom Metazoa; phylum Arthropoda; class Insecta; order Trichoptera; family Limnephilidae; genus Hesperophylax; species Hesperophylax consimilis. The sequence continues at coordinate 24,945,527 of NC_142853.1, forward strand.
CACGCCATTTCGTTTGCGCTTAACTGGGTGAAGGTTTGTACAAAGAAGTATGTAGTTGCAATCTTCCTCGATATAACTGGTGCCTTCGACTTCGCATGGTGGGACATGATACGTATCAAGGTTAAAAATAGGAACTGCCCAAAAACCCTATTTAAGTCAGTAGACAACTATTTATCGGGCCGAACTGTTATCATTTCTCATGGTGACACTGTTATTGAACGCGAAACCGATATGGGGTGTCCTCAAGGCTCCGCACTAGGTCCTAAATTTTGGAACATAACCTTCGATGACTCCTCTAGGTTACCCTTACCTGAAGGATGTATCATGATCGACTATGCGGATGATAAAATGTATCTTGTCTCTGGGGACAGTAGAAGAGAAGTCGAACGTAAGGCTGGTGAAGGTTTGGACACCCTCCTTAAATGGGGGGAGAGGAATAAAATGACCTTCGCTCCCCAGAAGACTATGGGCCTCCTGATGAAGGGTTCTTTCAATAAGACAAGAAACCCTACCATCCGTATGGGAGACACTAATATCAAATTTGTGGATAACGTTAAATATTTAGGTGTCACTCTAGATCGATCGTCCTCCTTTCTGGCTCATGTCAAAGATGTATCCTGCAGGGCTCAGTCGCTGTTTCTGAAGCTTCGAAGAATCTCCACGGCAGAGTGGGGACTTCGCAGACCGGCTTTGCACGCTCTCTACAAGGGGGTATATGTTGCGCAAGTCGCATATGCCGCCTCTGTTTGGGAGCATCGCCTGGATAACTGCTTAATACTTCTTGCTCTCACTGGGGGTCAGCGCACTCCCCTGCTGGCACTATCTGGGGCATATCGAACCGTTGCTTCGGACGCTTTGCCAATTTTGGCTGGTATATTACCAATCGATCTAGAAATTAGGGAGGTGTTAGCGAAGCAGCGATTAATCCGTGGATCCCCGGCCAACCACCTTGGTGTCGTCCTGACACCGGGTGGACCAGGAACTCTCCCAGGACTGCTCCGAACGATGAGGGACCTGTCGCTCAAAGAGTGGCAGGTCCGTTGGGATAGGTCGAGCAAGGGAAGATGGACCTTCTCCTTCTTCCCTTCAGTTAAACTCAGAATGGAAGGGGCCTTCCTCAAACTGGACCATCACGTTACGCAGCTCCTTTCAGGACATGGGGAATTCAGGGGAAGGCTTCACAGCTTTGCCCTGTCCACCCACCCCAATTGCGCTTGTGGCAATAATTACCAGTCGGCCGAGCACATTCTGTGGCACTGTGAGATTTTGAAGGATGCCAGAGACGAAATGATAGAAGGTCTGAATGTCCCCATTAGACCGGTGTGGAACACCGATCTTGTTTCTAACAGTGTGAATTTCGAATGTTTGAGGAGGTTTACTAGGATCTGGGTTGAGAGATGGCCTGTGCTTAGAGTCGTTGACTAGTGTAATAATTGGGAACTCCCGGTGTACTGCTCCTGCGCCATGACTTATTCTTTTGCAACTCTTTCATTATTGTTTATGCTATTCTGTTTTTCTTATTTTATTATTCTTATCTTATTTCTTTTTCTTACTGTACCAGCTGTTGCAGATGATTTCCATTCGTTTATATTTTGTTTTTTTAATTAACTTGTCTTGTACTTTTTAATTCTTATTTTCTGTTTTCTCTTCATATGTTTCTTTTTCCCTGTCAAGGTTAACACACTGTTTTTCTTTTTACAGACACTGTAAGCACTCTTATATATTTGTATTTACTAATTATCTCTCTTACTTTACTTTGTTATCTTATTCAATACTTACTGTCCTCTTTAAAGACCATGCAGATCTTATTTTTACACTTTTACTTTTGTTTTTACTTATTTACCGTTGCCCTTATGTGGCACTTTTTGGATTGATTATTGTTTTTCATTTTTCCTCTTATTTTCTCTTCTTTTTACATGTATTTTTTCCGGTTTTCTTTTCTTTTTTTTTTTTAGTAACAGCAACGAGTTTACAGGCGAGAACTGAACTCCGTTGTCTGTTTTGTTTTGTTTATTTTCCCCATTAGGGGTTGGATAACGGGCCTCGTCCCCGCATGCACGACTGGAGCTTCTTATTATTCTTTCTTACCGGGGGACTCCGCCAATCACCTGCGCCACCCCTGATGAGCGTTGGTGGTCAGAGGGGTGACTGTGCGGGCTGGGGTAACCTCCACCCTGCCTCCGACCTCCTGACGCTTCTTTCCCCTAGGTTCTTTAGGGTTTTATCCCTCTTTTTCCAATACTTATCTTCAGGGCACCACCGGGTGGTCGGCTAAGGGGTGTGGAAGTCCTGACCTGCACCAGTCGCCCCAACCACCACCAATTTCTCAACAGGACTGCCAGTCGTGGTTCGGCGAAACTCCCCCGTCACTCTATTGTTTACTTTACTTTTATGTGTTTACAGGTACTGGAGTGTGGGTCCCCTCCACCAACTATCTGCCTGACACTTGAACTTGATTGTTTTGTTGTTTATTTTTCTGTGTTGTCCTTAGTTTAGTACTTGTAAGCGCTTGCATACCGCTTCATAACACCGTATGCGGGGACTTTGAAGGCCTAGCTTCATTTATATAAATTGTAGAGCCGTTTATTCAAAAAAATTAGATTCATGCGAGAGCTCCGAAGGGGTGACCATAAGTCACCTATACCGGGGTGGGACAGGGTGGGTGTACCTTCAATTCTGAATGGTGAGCAATACTGAGAGTATTTTGAACGTGCCGCAAATATACTACATATTTAGTTCTGAAATAACAAAAATTAATCAAATAAAATTAACTTGCGCACGCCTGGCTTTGAACATGCGAACTCCGGCTTGCAAGTCGAGAGCCCTTCCCCTCGATCACGGAGGCCGTCCTTATATATAAATATCTGCAAGGCTTGCGAATTTTCGAATTGTTAAATGTAAGCCGCTGTGTTTAACAAATGCATGTACTGAATACGAACAATAAATTGAAACTAAGAGCCGCACGGCGCCACTTCTCCTCTAGGAACACCCAACTGTCTTTACGAACACTCCTTTCTTCATCCTTATCATACATAAGCACTATTCTGTTCTATACCGGCTCTTGAAATGACCCGATATAAGTTTTTGATTCGCTTGATGCCATGTCTTCCTGGGACACATTTACCATTCACTATGATCAGTAAATCTTCAAACTTCACCCTGTCTTCGTCGGGAAATCCTTCACAACTTCTTCTTCGTGTTTCTCGATAGTTCAGTGGTTTAGAGCAATTGTCCGGCTACCGAGAGGTGTCACAGTTCATGGAGTACCCATTTCCTCGCGTGTATTTCTAATGCTTATAATAATTTGATAATAAATTAAAATGTCCCAATGTTTTAACATTCTACTTTTCTTCGACAGTTAGGAAATGCATAATCCTCTCACTTAGTCACGCTTCTAGTAATTTAGATTCGTGCTACGGATGAATACATTCTCAAAGATGCTGTTTCTTTGTCTGTTTTCAGTTTATTCTGGAGATTACTGCTCCACTGCACAGCATCTAAAGGATCTCCCCTTTGTCCCTTTAAATTGGGTCATCTTACTCTTCGGCCTTTGTCTTGATTATTTGGTCGGCTGTCTGCCTTTAAGATATTAAATTTGAAACCCTTTAAGGATGAAATAAAGACCTTTTGGTGGATAATGCAAACTTCAATTCATAAATGGTCCATGGCTCATTTCTAAATTGTTCTTCTTCTGATGTCCTCTACTATCGGAGATTGGCTTCAATCTTCACCGTTCCGTAACAAATTAGCGGAACTAGCTCCTAATAATATTACCAGGATATTGTGGAAAATTCTCCTTTTTATGTCTAGTACAATTTTACAATTTTAGGCCGTTGGATGAAGTATTTCTCAATTGTCTACCCACACGGAGAAAAGTGAGTAGGTACGGATGATTTATCAAAATACTGTTAAAATGTGTCTGCTTGCCCATTTCCTGATAAAATGGTTTCATGATAACTCAACTCGATGACGATTCAGCACACTTTTAAAAAGTGTTACAGAGTCATTAAAAGAGATGAACAAAACTATTCTGTAAACCTAAACTATGTCACCTATCTAACCCAGTTTTTGTTTCATTATTTTTCATGACTTTATATCACTTTTTAACGGTACGTTGAATTGTCATTTTGATGAGTTATCCGGTCACCTGTAGTGGCAGGATCGCGGACATATTTAGCGATAACTTTACTAAATTTCTTAATTCTATTATTTTCACTTGACTTCACTTGACCTAAACGTAATTTTCTCTTATTTTTTTAATATACTGTTTTATTTTTACACATTGTTGTAGACCGTTATTGGAGGGTTGGAATATATTATTTTTTGTTATTTATTTGTAATTTTTTAATGTTAACCTACTCCGTCTGTTGTGTAGGTACATTGTAATAATAAATTAATAAAACATGACAGGTTTCGAGATTTTTTAAATGATGTGTGAATACGATTTGGAATATACTACATCTAAAATCTACAGAAAATCTATCGCAATTTATTACAATCTATTAAAATTATTACAATTTAATACAAACTATAACAATATTTTACAATTTATTGCAATCTATTACAATACATAGCAATCTATTACAATATATATGCAATAATTACAATAGCGTATTATCCAAGGTGGATATTTTCAGTTGCGAACTTACCAAATACAAGAGGTCCGTAAAATAATATTTCTCTGATGGTTTGTGAATAATGTTATGTATCTATTGTTTATATTTCTATTATGATTTGATTTATATCTACAACCTCTCTCCATGGCTATAAATGTTTTGTTTTGTAAATTTATCGTTTTATACAATCTTTTGTTTTGTATAAATTTTTTAATTCATATTCCTTTCTTACAAATTTAATTTACTTATTCCTTATTATGCTGTCTCAGTAGAGGTAAAGTCACAAGGAGGAAATTTATTTTATTTTGGCTATATAATACTGTCGATTTCCCGAAAGTTAATAAATAAATAATACATCTATTACAATACAGCAGTAATGAATCAGTATTTTGACTAGTAACAAATCATTGGTTAATTTTTAATATTTTCCGTGACTGGGTTGGATCGTGAGAACTCAATACACTGAAATAAGTACATCTAGAATTGACTGCAAAGCTTACCCATTGTTGTTCCCAATTCTCACTTATCCAAACTCTATTTTATAGAAAGCCTCGGAGTGTAGTCGTGAGTTCAGTTATGTTTCGTAAATCGTATGGCTCATATTTCTGGTCGTGTTTCTTCTTATTGTAATAATAACAAACATCTTCTTCGTAATTCGTGTCTTCACTGCTTATTATTATTTTATTAATGTTAATATCGCACGAGAGTCCCAACTGCACACAACCATCTAGAGCCATTGAGACTATGGCATCCCCGATCGGGGTATTTTGTGAGGCTGAAGGCAGTGGGGAAGGTGAAGAGGATTGTTGGGAAGCACCTGGCTATTCACAGTTGGTCACCAAACACGGCTAAACCCATTATAAGCAACGTTTTAATTCTAAATGGTGGTCTTATAAACCAGGGCGATACTAAGAGTATCTCCCACTCTGGAACGTCCCGCAAATAAGCTTAATAATAATATTTGGATGAATTTTCATTATTAAATTGTGAAATAACACAAATTGATCAAATGAAAATGAAATGAATACTTCACAAAAGTCCCAACTACTCCCAACTGTCCGGAGCCTGTATGACAGCGGCATCCCTGTTTGAGGTATGTTGTGATAATGAAGGGGTGGGGAAGGGAAGGAGATGGAAAAGGTGTCTGGCTATTCCGATCTGATACAGAGGGTTGAAGTAGAACTAGAGTAGAATCTTCACGGAACTTGAAAATCAACTTTGAAATTTGGTGAATTGTTAAAATTCTGAAACAATCCGTCCCATGTGTTTTTAAAATATTTAAATAACAAGCCATTCTGGTGCATACAAATTATTTTTTTATGATTGACCTCGTTCCGTATTTACGAAACTACTCGAATAACATTTCTTGGCCGTAAAATAATACTAGTTTATCTAAATTCGCTCGCCGATCAGGGGAATAGCGATTAATTATATTTACACATCATCTAAAACATGGGTTAAATACCAGGTTTCTGGAAGCACTCAGAAATGTCTCTCACTAATACTTACGGATGAAACATTGATGAAGAATAAATTTAAAGCCCTCATACCTCATACATGCCGGTAAACCCGTATTTTTTTCTCTTCTTCCCTTTCCCTTGCCTTCATTTGTATCTCCTGTTAATTTTCAATCTTTCTCCCACGTCTCTTTTCTATTTCTCATCTTCGTTCTTTATATATATTTTTTTTCTATTTTAGGTATAGTTCTTACATAACTAGTTCAATGTACTGGTCCTGCCACTCAGAGCTTCGTTGTAATTTCTCTTTCTGTCACATGCGTCGTAAGTGAGAAAAAGAGCTTACAATAGATCTTTCAGGGCACACCTTTGCATATAGTACCTATATATTAATTCGAATACTACAGAACATGCCACTGTTGACTGTGGCTTAAGGGCGTACATAAAATGATTAATAATATGCCCTTTCATAGATGGCGCTAATTGAAATATTTTAGAAAAAAAGCCCTTTTGTAAGTTATGCTTTACAATTTTAAGTTGAATTGTTTTTTGAACATAAATAGTTTTGTTCGTATAAAAAAAAATATTTCAAGAAAGGCCAATAAGGCCAAAAGCATATACCAAATTGTATCGGTGATTGTAAAAATATTTTATTTGTATGCCTTTCTTAAAAGAATTGGGTTTTTATGGGACAAAACTATTTATTTATATTCATATACGTATGTTCGGGCACAACCAAACAATGTGAAGCATAACTTGCAAAAATTGTATTTGAATAATTAGATGCACGCCATCTATGAACGCGTTAATTATAACGTACGTTACGTTTTCCCTTAACCCCTCCAGCGTTTTAGGGTCATATATAACCGGGCGTCCGTGTTTTATAAAAGTTTTTTTTTCTCTCACGCGTAATAATATATTTTTTTCAGTTTACTCAAATAATTGTACTGTAATTTATTAATAAAATCCCAAAAGTAGTAAAAATGAATAATTTATATTTCGCGCCGCTGTCGTAACAATCGGTTTAACTTTGAAAATTATTTATTATTTTTTATTGTATGAACGAGATAAAAGTGAAGGTACAGTTTTTATACAAATTTCCCAAACAAAACGAATGTGTTTTCGAAATATGGAGTCCTCTCAATTTTTCCACGATTGGAGTAAAAAATGTGGTTAGCATTTTCGACAACATCTTTCATGTTTGAAGTAAAAAATATATTATTTAGAAATAGTTATGTTTATTTTAAATGGGTACAGTGGAAAGATAATATTACCTTGTTTAAAAAACCGTATTTGTTTTTACGGAACATTTAAAAATAAGATTATGTAGATTAAAAATAAGATTACGAAGGGTTAGGTAGTCGCAGATTCGAATATCTGCCACGGAATGTTAGAAAACAATGTAGCGTTGAAGAAAACGCGTGGTCTTGTAACTAGAAACTAGAACGGTAAACTAACCTTGACTCGACTACAATGCAGATAACTCTGCAGGCTACCGGAGTACCGTGGCTCCAGTGATCAATTCGGCCGTTGAATCCACAAGATGATTAACTTTCCATTAGTGAACCTGGACCTGTACAGTTATATGAGGTAGTGGCTGAACGCTTAGGCCCCCTAAAAACTTTTAAATGCTAATTTTTATTCAGAAGTTGTAGTAAAACTTGGTGACCGGTAACTCATAAAAATGACAATTCAACACACATATGAAAAGTGCTATAAAGTTATGAAAAGTGATGAAACAAAAATTAGGTTAAATAGATTACGATGTAAAAATTTAACCTAGTTTTGGTTTCATCACTTTTAATAACATTATAGCACTTTTTATAGGTGTGTTGTGTTGTCATTTTGATGAGTTATCTTCTTCTTCTTTATGTGCCGTATCAGGTCCCCCCGACGTTGGCGATCACTCTAGAAAATGTTTCTTTGTCTTGCGCTGCCCGGAATAGCTCCTCCACACTTCTAATGCCGGTCCACTCTCGTATATTTCGCAGCCAAGACATTTGTCTCCTACCCTCTATCTTGCCTTTCAATATTAACTGGAGCAAGTGATACTTCTCCCCTCGAAGTACATGACCCAGATATGAAATTTTCCTGATTTTTATTAATCTAAGCAGTTCTCTCTCTGCTCTAGCCCGCCTGAGAATTTCTGTGTTGGTGATCATGTCGGTCCATGGGACTTTGAGTATTCTCCGGTGAAGCCACATTTCAAAAGCCTCTAACCTGTTCATGGTATTTACTTTCAAGGTCCATGTTTCGATTTGATGAGTTATCATGAAACCAAAAACTCATAATTTATTCATTCTAAAGGAATTATAAGTCTAAAATTGATTTAGCTCTGGCGTTGAAAAATTTGCACAGCCTATTTAAATACGGAATTTCTGGGCCAGCGTAATTTCGTGTCAAAGTACTGCGAGTTTCCGGACACCGTGTATAAAGTTTCCAGCATCAGTCTTTTCCGACTAGCAGTGTCGGTGCAGATGCGGTGGAGTCCAACGAAAGTCGCGCCTAGTTTAGTAAGCAATTTAATGATATATTTGTTTTTTCTTCCTTTTTAACGCTCGCAGCGTTTTGCACCTGACTGTACATAAGCTGGTTGTGTCCACTCCGTGTCTTTAATGGAGTCTATCCGCCCCGAATCTGCCCGGCTCATTAATGCCCGTACCGAGAACAGTATCCGCTCCGTGAGCCGAGACCATAGCAGACTTTCACAAGTGGATGATGACCCCTGCTCAGGATGGCCGAATAGCCGCCAGCCTTCAGACACCCTCGTTACATCGTTATTAATCAGGAAAGTGAAAACAAACGAGATGATCTTGGATGCAAAGCGATTGGTTGTTCGTCATGTCGTGCTATGTTGTTTTGGGCACAATTGCAATTGACGTTGACAGCATGGAATCGATTCAATTTTTCGTTCATTTTTTATGTAATTCTGCTCTTATGAGTTTGCTTGATCCAAATTTTACCTCGCTCGTTGTTCCATCACTTTCAGCTATGTGCAAGGGTAAAGGTAGAAACACACTGGGTCGACGTACGCTGCGTAAGCAACGCATTAAGATATCTACTAATTACAATCCATACATTTTCTATGGAAAAATATGCTTTAGATGTTCACTTGTCACACGCAACGCAAACCCACGCTACCATCGCTGCGTGTAAAACGTGACGATGAAAACATGACGTGTAAAGATGGAGGGGTGGCGTCACGCCTCCAATGATTTGATTTCACGTCTATGAGTGATATTATCTATGCATCTACTGTTATGTTTGGTATGTCTATTGTTGTTTGTTCTGACAGTTGACTAAATAAAATAATAAACTAAGTAAATCGTCTTCAAATTCGCTCTCTGAATCGCAAGACCTGACAAAGTTACGAATTGCGTCTGCTGACGAGTGAAAAACATAAACATTACCTATAAAATAAACCTCAAATCAACTGACCCGCCTGTGCACCGCGAACTTAAGCCCCGCATATCCAATTTATAACAAGTTTCTAGTTATGATTTGAGATTTTCATGGCCAAAAGTATTATAGTGATTTTCTTTTGGGGTATTATGCCGTGTTGCACTACCTCCTTCTTTAGCCAACGTTTTACACATCTGCCCTGATGATGGACACTGCAATGCTGTCCAAAAGGTTGGCTAAAGAAGGAGGTAGCGCAACACGGCATAATACCCCCAAAACAAATCACTATAAGTTTCTAGTTAACTCTTTATGTTTTTAAGTTCCAATAAAATGTATGTTATTTTGAAGATAATATTTATTCATTTTTCTATGCCGAAACGTTAATTATATGAAGTTCCATCAATAGAATAAATCGCAAAGAAAGCTCCGAACATAATTAAAAACCGTTTTGTTATATTATTTAATATGTTATAGGCATGCAAAATTGCAGTGCATCTTTAAATTCAACTAAAGCATTTGTCTACAGATTTTTTTCGTGTTTCATTAAACATTTTCACCATTTTCGTTTAATTATTATCGTTTTTTTTAATATTAGCGCGCTCCTCCCTCTAACATTCGTATTTGCATGTCTCCCTTTCAAACCATCTCTGCGCTTACTACGGATCTTTAAAAGCTAGAGACCCCTTGTCACGTGATCATACGCGTTGCGTGTGCAAAAACCAGTGTGCACGTTAACCTGGGAACGTAGTAAGGCGTGTATCGCGTACATCAACCCAGTGTGTTTCTACCTTAATTTATGAGGAGAATAGAGTTATTATCGGCTTGCCGTCACACAGCTGTTTCAAACACAGATGTTGTCAACATCATCTATTGTTACCCTTTCTTTTAAAAAAAAAACTTGTTCAATATTGAATGTTTTCAAACAAAGGCTTACATAACTAATGCAATCAACACGAACAGCTTTTTGTGCCTCCAATAAAGTGGACATAATATTATTGTTTGCTCTGATTCTGTTGCATCAGAGTTCATTGCACCTATTCCCAACTACCAAAAATGCATAAAAAATTACTCGTTTCTAACCAGGAACGGTTGGTTCGTGTGGCTAGCTAGCTCTTTTTGCACTATATATAAATATAATATTATCTTCCATCGTTTTTTTATGTATTTATTTCGTAACCGCTTCACCGCAGGGCCCCTCTTTCCCTTTGCCAAATTAACCAGTCAGAGTCTCTCGATTTGTTGGTATAAATTATTTGCCCAGTTTTATTGAACAAGGTTCTTCGCAAATCAAATACGAAAACATCTTGCCTTCGTTGAACCAGACAAAGTCTGAACTTTTTTTACCATATTTTTTAGTGATTTTTAGGATATTGGATGTAAGTATGTGGGGAATATGGAACATCATTTCCCATATTATCTACTCAATATACATAATTGTCAAACGCTTTATGAAATGAAGATCCCATTTGAATCTCGACTAACCACATTCCTTCATTGGCCTATTATGTATATATATATATATATACATCGTAAATGCTTACAGGCTCACTAATAAAACAACTCTTCCCAACCGTTAAACGGTGTTTTTGTTACACATTGAATATAGGCCATACAATTCTCACTAATAAAAAAATGTCTGTAACTGGGCTGCTAAAGAGCTGGCAACGTCACATTTTGGCAGACCTTGACGTAAGACATGAGATTCCCGTTTTGAAAAAGTTAGGTTATTTCTGATACATTATTTTTTAATCGACTCTTACCGCGAAATTAAATTTATAAGAATTCCATGAAAGTAACGATTTTAATAACAAAAATGCATTTTAAATATGTGTAAATACAAATCCAAGAAATCACGTTTATATTACTTGTAGATGACGAATTTTGCTTGCGTATAATCACGTCCTTATATTTCATGTTTTTGAAACAGTGTTCTCAATACGAAACCAAACTGTATAATCTCCAGATCAATTAATCATTCATATTATGTATTTAAAAGTTAGTTACGTAGATTTTTCGTCACTTAAATTAATAATAATAATAATGTTTTAGCCCCATACCTACACAATATTCTATTGTCACATGTTGTATTCGGTTCCATGATAACTCAACACAGTGACAATTCAACACACTTTTAAAAAGTGATATAAAGTCATTAGAAACTATGAAAATTTTTTTTAAACCTAACCTAACCTACTTAACCCAGTTAATAAAGTTTTTGTTTCATAACTATCCATGACTTTATATAACTTTTTAAATTTTATTTTTTATTTTTTTTTATTTTTTATCATTTTGATGATTTATCCGGTCACCGTTGTATTCAAATGAATCTATCCATATTATGTAACTTTTAGGTCCTTTTTAATTAATTCTCAGATCCTCCAATTAACAAAACTCGAGAGCCAGTTTTTGTCGTGTTTATTTTTATTTTTAATCCCTGAAAAATTCCGCCGTCGGTAATTAAAAAAATATAATTATTATTTTCTTTAAAATGCCTGTAATTTTGTTAACGAACATGACGCGGCGCTTCTCACGTTTTCCAGAAGTTGAGTTTGAAAAGCTTGCATGTTGCAGAAATTAGTTTGGTTCGGTTAATACGTAGTGTAATCCGAACACGTACGAGTAATTAATGAAATCGGGTGCTAATTATCCCGCGCACTGGGGAAACGTTGATGCTGGCGTTGATTGATGGACCGGCGATTAATCTCGGCGTCTTGTCTCGGGTGTATCCGGGTGTCGGGTCCGAAACCCCTCACACCTCAAGGGATTGAATGGAGTTATGTGTATTTGTGGTCGATGCTTCAATGTACACACACCGAAATGTGATTGGAGATTAGACATTGCGTAAAACTTAATTATCTCGAACGTTAGACCATGAACAAAACATATTTTTATTTTGAGTTCCTAGCGATGGCGACTGGCTACAGCAGGGGTGTTCAAAAGGTCGATCGCGAGTGCTTTTTGAATCGATCTCGAGAAAAATTTTCCATTTTTTATGCCTTCTGTTTTATTATTTATTTGTAGCTTGTAGCGGACTGAGTTACTGACTTAGTTTCTGGAGTTTTCTGGAACATTGCAGATAATATCAGATATACATCTCATAGCCACAGCATCTGTCACAAAATTCTGGTATTTTATATCTGAAGATAAATATCCGAATCTAAGGCAAATCGCCCTTCAGTTGACGGCAATGTTTGGGTCAACTTACTTGTGCGAGTCTGCATTTTCTGAAATGAAGATAATTATGACAAAATATCGCAATCGACTAACTGACGAACATATGTCATCGTGCTTGCGATTAGCACGCGGTAATTACGTACCATCGTATGAAAAGTATGCTGAGGACATGCAGTGCCACGCTTCAACATCCAAAGTCATTATTTAGTTAAGTTTAGAAACTAGAACTCGTTTGTTTTTTGTAAGAACCAATAAACTTGCAATTTTGAATAAATATAAGTTTTTTTATTGACTTTTTAGTGCAGACCTCCACCTACCTTGACTAAAAAAAATGCATATTGCGAACTAATTTCTGTCGTTCCTCCAAATTCTATGTGGATTCGTGGCCATGCAATTATACCTGCGCCACGATACACCCTACCTACATAGACGACAATCCTGCATCACACATACTTGCAGCCTCTCAGAGTCGATCGATCGGAATCTAATAATATTGAGGTAGATCGCCAGCAGTTCAAGTTTGAGCACCCCTGGGCTACAGTATGCATTTCGGGACTGCTTAGCAGTTTATGTGGTTCTTCAAAAAGACTCCGAGAGAGTTATTAATAATAATAATAATATTTGGCTAATTTATATAGCGCCGTTTTCGCGAGAAATCACCTCAAGGGCGCTGTACAAATATATTTCTTAAATAGTTAATACTAAAACTACCGACTTAAAACTAGTGACTTCCCTTTGAGACATATCTAGTAGTTAATAAAATATATATTTACATATGTAGAAACTTATAACTAAATTTAACATTAACAATCTAAGTTTACAATCGCCACAAGGAAAAAGTTTTATTATATGTATTAGAGTGTTTTTAAAATTAGTTTTTATTATTAGCTGGAAATATATCTTAAATGAACACAAACTGTACTCTCACACGGAGGAAAATAAGTATTGCTAATTTATTAAGAATCGCTTCTGATTAATGGTAATCCGGTTTAAAACGGGATTGCAGGCCTTTAACAAATGAATTATTAGGTTTCCTGATAAACTTTTAGTAAATGACGAATATTTAACCAGTAATTTAACATGATTGCATTTACCATAAGGCTGTCCCCGTCACAATACAATTCTCCTTGTATTTTTAAACTAGTATAATGCTAAGGCCTATTTATAGTATATATTTATTATTATTTATCTATTTAGCCTTACTGTAGAGACAGAAAATAATGCAAACGGGGGGCACAAATCGACGGGACACCTACATTAAAATGCTGCTTATCCTGATGATTAATGATCTGAATTCAGAATACTTTAACTTCTTGCTTATCATGATGATACTTACGTGAGTTCATGTTTTTCAATTTATATCTTCATGCTTTTAACGTTTTCTGTTGTTGTTGTTATTCCTTATTATTTTCTAAATGGGTCAGTCTGTCTTTAAAAACTGTTGGAACCAATTATACAATGTAATTTACCTGAATAAAAACCTTAAGGTAACAGTCAAATCAATTTATTTCGTATTTTAAAATAAATTGACTCTTCACGCCAATGTTTCATCATGTTCCTTCCAATATACACGGTGTCCGGAAACTCGTAATACAAGCGGGAAACTGGAGAATCTACACCACATGGGGAACCCAAAAAAACATAAAGTTTTTTGATTTGAGCATTATCAAAAAAAAAAAAAAAAACCAAAAAAAAATATTTTTTGGCTATTTTAGGGTTAAAGTTTTTTCTGGTGTTTAGGGTTGAATAACAGATGTTTTAACCCTGCAGAGCAGAAATATTTTATGATTACACCGGGTTAAATGAAGGGTGATTTCAAAATAATGCTTCAAATCCGAGTTTCTTCATTTGTTTTACTTTCAAATAGTTTTAATTAGTTGGGTACTTTGATCTTCAGTAATAATTTATAAGAATTTGATTAAAAAAAAAATCAACTTCAAACTCAATTTACTCCATAACGAAAGCTCAAATAAAAAAAAATATACTACAAAATCGACTCCAAATGTGATGTAGATTCACCAGTTTCCCGCTTGCACTACGAGTTTCCGGACACCCTGTATAGATATTGATATTTCCTTTACAGAATTGAGCTTTCTTTGTAGATTACTATTTAATTTATGAAATCATTTTGAAGATATATTGAACATTATATATGTTCACGCAATATACAGGGTGTCCGGAAACTCGTAGTACAAGCGGGAAACTGGTGAATCTACATCACATTTGGAGTCGATTTTGTAGTATATTTTTTTTTTATTTGAGCTTTCGTTATCGAGTAAATCGAGTTTGAAGTTGATTTTTTTTTTTTTTTTTTAATCAAATTCTTATAAATTATTACTGAAGATCAAAGTACCCAACTAATTAAAACTATTTGAAAGTAAAACAAATGAAGAAACTCGGATTTGAAGCATTATTTTGAAATCACCCTTCATTTAACCCGGTGTAATCATAAAATATTTCTGCTCTGCAGGGTTAAAACATCTGTTATTCAACCCTAAACACCAGAAAAATCTTTAACCCTAAAATAGCCGAAAAATATTTTTTTTTGGTTTTTTTTTTTTTGAAAATGCTCAAATCAAAAAACTTTATGTTTTTTTGGGTTCCCCATCTGGTGTAGATTCTCCAGTTTCCCGCTTGTACTACGAGTTTCCGGACACCGTGTATATATATATGGGATTGGTAGGTATGTATTGTGTCTATATATTATGTATTAAGTCTTGGTGGATAGATCTCAAATCTTGCAATTGTCCTACCTACCCAATGTATCCATCCCAATATGTCACCATGCCCAGTTGCTGTGGCAAGATGTCAACAAAGTGACATTATGTTCATTTGGAGTTCAGAAAAGCTCAGTAATGGCTCAGTATAAAATAGTACACCAGACAGGGAGGATTGACGTATAACATAACCAGAACGTGGAACTAAACTTACACTTCTCAAATTATACCGAATCCATTAAATTTCATAATTTTAACTCCCTCCAAACACGACGTCTAATTTTTGATCAAATCTTATTATTTGAAATCCTAAATAATGGTCTGGACTCACCAGAACTTACCAATTTAATAAATCTTCATATTCCGTCTAGATCAACCCGACAATCTGATTTATTTTATCTACCCTCGTGCAGAACAAACATTCGAAAAAAATCCCCAATTCCTCGTATATGTGCACAATATAATACAAAATTTTTCAACATTGACATTTTTGGTAATAACCTCAAGAAATATCGATATGAAGTAATGCGTATGATCGATTATTAATATGAGAGTATGGAATGTATCGGCAGCATCTCCTATCCTCTTCCTATTTTCCTCTTCCTCTCCCCTTCCTTTAACACCAAATTAATTTTAAGATACTAAAACTTCATTTCTAATGAACTTTAACATAAGAAACTTGTGTGGGTTGACTTCAGTTAACTTGTATATTTATATCTATCATTGTATATTATATAAAAGCTGTTTGTTTCTTACAAAATATATAAATCTAAATATATTATTTTGAATATAATTTAATATTAATATTTCGAGTGCATCCAGAATTTGGCAGACTAGCTAGAACTGCGACGGGTGAAACCCCTTTTAGCCATTATGTTCCATAAGCCCATGTTTAAACTTTGAGGAATACTGTCTTATTAAGTTTAGCGGGTGCATTAAAGAGAAATTGTCCCATGTAACAATGCAATTAACCTAGTGCTGGGACTGGTCCTTCCGGTGTTTTGCGTAGGGCTTATTCCAGCAACACCAATGAATAGAGTGAATTCGCAGTTTCGCGACTCCGATATGTTATTAATTCATTTGTAAATTATTATGGTGACTGTCAATATCAGTACATTTTTGAACTCGCGACCTAAAAATCCAAATTTTTCCCATTTTAGCCAAAAGTTGAAATTCTTTCCTCATATTTTCACAGTGTCACTTGGCTTGTTTTGCATACAAAATCATTCCAGATAAATCAACCTTAGTGTGCAGAGTTTATGTTTACTCTACATTCTACAGTCGTGTCTCTAAGTTGGATTCTAAGCAGAAAGTTTCTCTTACATGGATAAAGTCACGTTTGCTTTTACGTGGTGTATAACCTTTTAAAAACGTTTCTGTGTTCTAAATACGATTCATTTTTCTTTTTGTGGTTCACTTTGTAGTATTTTCAATGCTGCTTTGACTTAAATGAATGTAGAGCCAAAGATAGTAAATGGCAATCTTCCAACTGTATAAAACATTTTGTGTACCTATTTTTTTCTTTATTGTATCAATGCCACCTGTAAAATGGTCAATGTACTAGCAGTGCCTCTGGCGATATATTTATATTTTCCGATTATAGGTAAATTCTTCTCAAATCAATTCTTCAAAATCAATTTATCGGAATCAATTGTTAGATAGTTCTTCGAAATACACATTTTTCGAAGTCTCAATTCTTAGAAAAGCAAACTTCGAATTATTGTAATTTTGTATGGAAGGGATCTTGAACATAATTGATTTTAACTTATATATTTAATGGAGACAACTAACTATTTAATGGGTTTAATTATAAATGCAAAAACAGGTTTTTAAGGTGTTAGTTTGGGTTATTTAAAATTCCAAGAATTGAGATGTTGAGAGAATTGCATGGTCGAAGAAAACGAGCTCGAAGAATCAGTAGTTTCGAAGACAACGTTATATATCATATTTTGCATCTTATTCAAATTCAGTAAACATCATTTTATATTTAAGTACTTACAGATTCGCGTATTTTTAAAATTAAATAATATATTCAGTCCCCTTACTTACCCTTGATATTTGTGTATTTGCACAAATATTTTCGAAATCATTAATTATAATTTTTTTCTGATTTATTAAAATAAGTAAAGGTTAACAAATTTTTGTAGTTGGCTAAACTATGTTATTATTTATTAACTAGTTACAGATTATGCTCGAATAAGATCGACCACCATCTTAACTGAAACTGGGTTTTTTATACACGCTGCATGTATAATATACTATAACGGGATATTTATAAAACCAAACGAACTAATACTTCGTCTTCAGTATCTAAGAAAATAAATTCGCATCTTTCAATGCATTTTACTCAAATCGTTTTTGTCAAGTGTGGTTTTATTTTCCCATCGTCTGGCAAAACTTGCTCCTCGGTTATTTTACTGCGGTGAAATAAAATGCCATTCGCGGCGGTGTTTACAGGGTAAATAAAGAGGGAATAACGGATCGACTCACACAATTTGCAATTCAATCCCGTGGCCATGTACGGCGGTATTCAGTTTTTTCTCGATATGTGGCCTTTTGAAAAATGTGGGTCATGCTTTCTTTTCATATTCTTCGTGCTTTTAAACATATAAAAACCACTTTAAAATTGTATAAGCAAGCACAATGAACCAACGGAACTAAAAATAAATGTAAGAACGTCGAACGAAGTACATGCAGCTGTGAACATTTCTTTTCAAGTGAAGTAACTGCTATTCAAAAAACGCCCTTTTGTGATTCTCATGTTTGTATATATTTTATATTCCATTTTTGAATGTTGTTTCTCTTTTTCTAATATATTTTTTCTCTTTTGTTGCAGGTAAGTGTGCCAAGTTTGTCACCAGGGGACTTAGCGTGACCGCCTTATAACTGTCACAATATTGACACGATAGAGGTTTTTATCAACATTCTCGGTGATTAGTCGACTTTCGCTAGCGCGTCCGTATCGGTATGTCGTTTGATAGGCTGACATTTAATAAAATCTGCTAAGTTTAGCGACGCTTTGCACACCCATTTAAGATCTACTACGTTATGTTGATATTCATAATTTTCACCAAAAAAGGATGGTTTAAGTCATTAGTTTTAAACTAAGTGCTTCGCTAAACTACGTAGGTATTTGATTTCCTCTTCATTAATTGACTGAAGGTTCACTTAACTCGCTCAAACCAAATAATATATTATTTCTATGCCTCTGGGAATACAAACACTCGCTCGTCCTGCAAAGGTTGCCCTGTGCTCAATTTAGTCAATCACTCGGAACAATTGAAAATTAATTTAATATTATTCGAGGTTATTGATATATATTTTGACATATTACAGGGTGGCCAAAAAAGACACCTTTTATTATAATAGTTTCATAACATGAGTGCTTTTTTTGTAGATTTGCTATTATTTAATGGCTGCCTTGCAAATTGAGCTTTTTACTAAAGCTTTTCACACAAATTTCATGATTACGTTCGTGTATCCTCTGATTATTATTACCTACTATTTTCTTTAGTTGTACAATCATTGGCCTTTGGACATAGATACGTACATTAAAATAACCTCACAGCAAATTAAACATGAAGCGGTTAAATACGGCGCTATTACCGGATGGATGTCACCGTGTACTTTTATCTGATTAATCGGTTTGGAAATTTCTCTTGAATATTCAAGAAACAATTAGATAAAAAAAATATCTAACAAAGCTTATCTAATTGTGACCACAGCAAAAACATTAAAATTTGTATTATTGTTGAATAATTTTGCATTTTTTAGCATTGAAATCATCCCAAATTATTTTATCTCATATCTTTCATTTTGTATCATATGCAATATATGACACCTTCGTCCATTTATACTAACAATAATTATACTTCAATTTAATTAAAAACCACTCGTTGTTAAAATTGACAAAAAATTTCAAAATTGTATCAAATCAAGATGGCGGCCGAAATATATATAGATATTAACATAAATATTGTCAAGCAAACTTTTGGCCACCCAGTAGGTACATCAGGCTGAAACGCGGAGGGGCAAACGGTGCTGAAAATGTAGCAAACCGACCGAGAACCTCGCCCACTGTGCGGTACCTCTACTTCAGTAATGCACAACCTTTTTAGCAGAGTGACCTTTGAAAAAGGGTCCATTTACTTTTTATTTTATAGTTCCAGGGACACTTCTAGTACAACTTTCACAGTCCTCGAAATTAACTGTGAAATTTGATGTTCAAATTCTCTGAAACAACCCGTCTTATTATTATGATATTATGATCTATGAATATTGTTTTAATAAAACACATGATTCATAAAATATCATTAGTTTTTCTAGTTTCGGTTTATTCCAGTCCTGAGGTGATGAACGTGAATCTATATACAGAAGCAGTCATAATAATAATAATAATTGGATAATTTTTAGAGCGCCGTTTTTGTGAAAAATCACCTCTATACAGGGTTTTCCAATAAGAGGTGTTATTTTGATATTCAATCGTAAAAGATCAATGGTTTCGTTGCTTGTGTGGCACGTAGCGCCGTCTTGTTGAAAGTAAACGTTCTCCAGATCAATAACATCCAATTCCGGCCATAAAAAAATCATTAATCATCTCTTGATAGCGCAATACATTCACCGTAACTGTTGCTCCAGCCTCATTTTCGAAAAAGAAAGGTCCAATGACTCCGCCGGACCATAAACCGCACCAAACAGTCACACGTTGAGGATAGAGAGGCTTTTCAATAATAACTCTTGGGTTTACACAATTTTGCTTGTTGACGAAGCCACCGAGGTGGAAATGGGCCTCATCACTAAAGATGATTTGCATTTGATTCACTCAAGTGGATTTTAATAATTTCAATGCGTTGTTGAAGCGTGTATCGTTCCATTTTTATTAATGGCGTAGTTTCTACTTGTCAAATGTCAAACAATGACAGCTTCAAAAGTAACATCTACCGAAATAGCGGGTTCAAAATAACACCTCTTATTGGAAAACTCTGTATAAATCTTTCTATGTTTTCAATCCAATGCAACAAATATGTACAAGTGTTATTACGCCTTGTCGGGTCGATATTAGTTCCTAGCTAGGCACATTGCCCGTTCTAAAGAACTAAATGCTCGTGAAAATGTTAATTATCTACGCCATTACCGCAAACATAAAAATACTTTTTAAAAATTAGACAAATGGGCCCCGCGTGCCGCACGAAACGGGCTCGCGCGCCGCGTGTTGTTCATCACCGCCCTACTACCTACAATGAATGTACGCGTATTATGTAAGCTCAAAGCGTTCGTAAAGCTAACATCACCCATATTAATCAAACGATCTGTTTGATATTATTATTATTGCTAATTTCACGGTCGGTTATCCGCGGAGGCCGGCCCATTGTGCGCCCGCTGCTAACTCTGTTGTAAGCACTTCGACTCTTCAATGCACTTTGTTTGGCGCTCATTCTGAACACGGGTTTTAATTACGCTTGCCGACATGAACCTAAAAACCCCTGGACGGAGGGAGCTATTCTGGTTAGCTTAGTTAGTTAGCTAGTCTCATAAAATATCAAAAAAAATCATAATTCGTTATAAATGCATTAACATCACACAAATAAAATTATAATCTTATGAATAACTTTTTCTTTAATATATCAGTGAAGAAGAAGATAATAATACTAATAAATCTAAACGGAGCATGATACAGAAGAAGTCACCGAAAAATTAAACGATAACGGTCACAACTAGGAATCGAATCCAGGATCTCTTGTCTCACCGGGACAGCCATCTTTAAAACCAAAATCATGTGTTTTTGGTTTTAAAATTTGGTCGCCTAGAAATGTTTCAGATGCTTTAATTAAATACTGCGAGTAGAATACATCCTGGCCTTTGAAATAATCGAGTATTTTTTAGATAAGTCTTTTTATAAGCCCAGAAAAAAATAATGTATAAGGCCTATGAAAACTGCTTTAAAGTTCAAAATCTCCTCCTTACGAACCCGCATACGGTTATGATTTTATTGTATAATATGGCAAATTAAGTTATTTATAAAATGATCGAAAAAAATTAAATATTTATGCCTGAACATCCACAAAATAAAATAAAAGGCACTTTTTGGACATGTTTTTTTCTTGCATAAATCAAAACAAGTGGATGGTGTTAAGCGGGAATTTAAAACTTATCGCCATCTACGTAAGGGTTGTTATTGATAGTGGCTCAATTTAAAATATTACACTACGTAGTAAACCACTATATGTATATGAAACCCCCCCCCCCCAATTTGAATGCTATAACTACGCCACTGTCATTATGTTAAGGCCCTTTTAGGCATGTAAATAAATAACAAATCTAAGGGAAAAAAATCACGCAAGCTAGCAACGAAAGACCCTTCGCAAAATTATTTTTCTCGGGACTTCCTGTGTAGACAATGTAAAAAAATGCTTACAGATCTTGTTACTTGTAACTTTATAGTCCTTAAACCAATTTTTTTTATTTTTTTATTATTTTATATTTGTAATTTTACCATAAATATACAATGTTTACATGTCGTACTGTATTATAGTGTAAAACAAAAAATAGCCTTTCCTCACCATAAAGAGAAACAAGATCTAATATCTTAATCTTGCTTGATTCGGGAAGGAAAAGTGTGGTAGAAAAGGGTCGATTATGGATGGGATTGAGATCTACTTATAAAACAAATTTTTATAAGAAGGAGATATTTTGTGATGTGATATTATAATTTTTTTTTTGTTTTAAGAAACCCGAACATTCCCGTGTTACGAATAACCTGACAATATTTGAAAATCTCCTAGTACCACCACAGCAAGCGGAAAATGTTGCTCGTGTTGTGATGGAGAACTTAGCCATCCGAGGAATTGAACACACTACGCTTAGGTGAGACCCAAACGCGATGTCAACTCAGCCACCGACCGGTCCGCAAAAAAAACACTACTTTTACTTTTGGCTTCGTCAGAGTATTATGACGAAATTACTGTGCCAAGCGTTAGGTTTAAAAGAAAAGTATTGTTTACAAAGTAGTTGTTTTTTTTTTAAATTATGTTGTTTAAATTTTGTGTTATGCCAGATTTTAAACCCGCAACTTCGGTGCCTTAAGCCAATGCTCTTACCACTGTGTACGAAGCCACAAATCACGATGTCATTGTGATATCTTATAGCCACTTTGTAGCGTATCAAATAAAAGGATGCATTATTAGTCAGCGTGTCGTATTATTGCACTTTAATTGTCCGCGGGTGCATTCACCATACACAATTGCAGTTTGCATTATTCGCCGTGGCTTGTGAATGGAGCGCTGACCAAACAACATCCCGAGCGCTAATTGTGTTGACAACTGCACTTCCATTGCATCTTCTGCATTATTATGGGACCCCTGCACTTTACACTGTGGCTGCACCTGCAACAAGCCTTCACGGCGGGAGCGATGCAGACGTCACTCAGAATGTCACAACACCAAATCGGAATTCATTGAAATCAGGCGTCGACTTTTAATGAGATTTTTTGTATGTAAAATTTAATTCACTTTTTAATGGTTTTTACTTCAGCTCTAAATAGCGTATGTTGCGTTGAATTTCGTTTCTATATTATTTTTCTTAAAGAAACACAAACATTCCAGGGATACGAATAACGAGACAATATGTGAATTCCTCGTACTTCCTTCGTAATTATAAGCGTAAAATATTGCTTGTAGGTATAAGTTTTTAAATTTTTTTAAATTTTTTTATTTAGTAACTTTTTTAAATAATTAGGTACATTTTTGTATGGCACATTAAAAAAAATTAAAACAGATCATTAAAGTCCTCCTCACTCGGAGATCCTGTGCTGAGGGGGACTATATGTTAGTATACGTTTTCAGCGACTAAGATGATGTTTTTTAATATCTTAGCTAGTTCTTCTTCCGATATTTCCTTAAGCCAAGATTTGATGTCCTTAATGTAGTTATTTTTCGTTTTCCTTTGTTTGATGTTGAGAGGGAGTTTATTATATATTTTATTGCTAAAAATTCAGAGCTTCTTTGTCCAAAGGTAGAATTACATTTAGGAATATTTAGTAAGTTTGCTTGGCTCTGGTTTTATGATCGTGAGAGGGGTTTGCCTCTGGTTTATTTTTTAGGTGATGAACTAGAATATTTTTAGCATAGATTTTTTGTAAACTTATGATTGAACCCACGACTCCTGAGTGGAAAACAGACTTGTTCGTACATTCGGCTCCGTAGGTAGGTACTTCCGTTTTGTGTGTAACTTTTCAACGTAGCGTCTTCGAAGTTTAAAAAAATGCATAAGCATCGTATTGAGCAGTTCAAAATGTATGTCTCTTTAAAATAAGACACAGTTTGGACGTTTGAACGCTACAGAAGTCTTCGGATAAAAAACTTCGTAAATGAATTATTTTACAAGAAGTGTCGTTTATTTATTTACTAAACACTAGCTGACGTGTACCCGGTGTTGCTGGGGGTTATTATTAGGAGATAGACATATACAATCGCGGACGTTTTTGTAGGCCTTTTTAAGATATACAATTCCTTAGTACATTATTTTGATGTAATCGCGAACGGTAGCAGAAGTCTGGGACGCCCGAGGACTACATGGCACGATCAAGTGAATCAGATGAGTCGGGCCATGTCAAGAGTAAGAGTAATAGAAGAGTATGTATGAGACGATGTATGAATGTGAATGAAGCAAGAAGTGTGTGCCAAGACCGAGTTGGTTGGCGGTCCGTCCTCTCTGCCCACCCCTGCGGGGAAACGGCGTGATGGTTAGTCAGTTAGTTATTCACAAGGTTTAGCCAGCGAAAAATTTTCGAATTTATTACAAAACATCGACTTTTCTCTACTTTCTATAAATATAATATGAATGTATTATACACGTAATCCTTCCGGAAGGAATTCTCTAAATGATAGTGAAAACCCTATCTAAATCCGTTGCGTAGCCTAGAAGAACTAAGGGCACAAACAGAGAGACGCGGATAGCGACTTTATTTTTTACTTTATTTTATTAGGGATGAAAATGATGTCGGTTTATAAAGCTATATTTTTTGACTGTTCTACCAGGAGATTTTCCTGTTTCAGGAAAATTGATTTAATTATTCCGACTACTAATTCATTCGAATGAACTCGCGTAGATAACTCTGTAAATCAAAATGTCAGTTTTGAATTGAATATCTCTTTAGGCTTATAGCTAGATCGCATTTATATCAGATAATCTCTATGTCCATGGAAGTCTCTTGTATTCAACTGATATTCAATGAGTTAGGCAATGAACAAGCTGATACTTTTTCAGAATTTCTTACACTGAAAAGTCTAACATCAATATTTTTACTAATTCAAAGAATGTTGATTTCACATTTATCAAGTAATTTGGCTGCCGCTCGTCTGTCAGACCTGTCTCTTTTCGCATTCTTTATTTTTTTTATATAAGACTCGTTAAAATATTTGCACCCACTCAAAACATTTTTCACAAAGTATACCCACGTCTAATTGATTATAATGATTGGAGCGACGCGACAGATAGCGTAGGAATATTGTTTAATTATGAATCAATTGGTACAATTATTAAGAAGCCCACCATTCTTCATAAGTTTTTATCATCGATTAATTAGCATTTTTTGTCTATTTAAAATGTGTAATATAAATTATTTTATGCAAAATCAAAATCACTTGGTGTGTTCATTAACGCATTTTTGGTAACGGATAAATTGTATTATGATACGTTATATTTTTGTGCCTAATTATGCATTTGGTTTTTTAAATTAATTTGTACGACGCATTTGGTAGCACAGACTGGTTAAATTGACTTGTTTGTGACCATTTTTTAACCGTTACAAATTAGGAGGTAACAGGATTTTTTTATGATCAAATTGAACTTGAATATGTTCGGTCTTGATTAAGCGGGTCATTGATAACTGCCCACTTAACCTAGAAAGGTAGTTCCTAAGAAATGTTTGATTTTGTATGGTAATATTTATAATTTGAAAGCCAATTTTGGTCTTGTTTTTTTACTTTGGAGCAGTTCGAGGGTAACCCAGGGTGACCAGCTGTCGGTCACTATTAAATAATCTGTTAACCCTGCACATATCTCAAATAAGTCCAACAATTGAATTTGGGAGCCACCCTGGACTGAGGCCCCAAAATACTTCATAAACCTATTTAATACTATGTATAAAGGAGGGCGGTCCAATCCGTTGTACATTGTACAGATACGAGTCTATTGTACAGATATTTCAATGGAGACTGCTCTAAGGAGCTAGCAGCATCGATCCCGTGTGACACGAGCGGAATACCCGTTCACAGTTGTTGGCTTCATGATAACGGGTCGTTTCTTCGACGCGTTTTGTGTAAGTCGGCTCGCATGTAGAACGAGTTACCGGCATCTGTTTTTCTTCCTTCATACAATCTGGGCCGATTCAAGATTCTCATCAATAAATCCCTTCCTACTGCCCCCACCTTCTCTACCCTTCTTACTTCCCCTGTCTTAACACTGTGCAGACAGGGGCGTTCTTGTGAGAGTTACATAAAATCAATAAAAATAGTAAAATATAATCAATAATAAGTAATAATCAATAAATACAGTTAATCAGTTTTTACAATCTCTGCGTAGCAATCTGTTACAATTAAGTTTAAATTCACGTTTTTTGTTACATTATGGTTTTTAAGCGGTAACATTTATTTTCAGATCATTGAGACAGTCTGAAATTTATGAACACGTTTATTGAATAACCACGCGTCCACTAGTTAGAAAATATAATGAATAATCTCAACAGTACTGTAAAACTTCTCGGTTCTTATGCTGCCCTGCTACCTTATAAATTATCTGTTATATATACTTACTTCCTTCAAACTATCCACAAAGTACCTTACAGATTGAATATCTGATACTGATATCCCTTCTTCGTTTCATTCCCTCCTATTCCAACGCCACCAACTTAACTACTTCTTTCTACCGGATCACACCTATACCTCTTCTACTTGTTGATCTTAGCTCCCTTACCCTAAACCCCTGCAAACCCGTTACTATATCCGTATACTTGTTACTTTCCTATTCACGTTACTGGGCGTGTATTTGTCGACTTAGACGATGTTGGAGTTAAACGATAGAAAAGTTGGCATGGCAACCGTAGGGGTGAGCACGGGTAGCATTTTTCTTCATCATTGCATATTGAATGAAAGCCTTATTACGAACTTACCACAATTATATTATTACGATAATAAAGATTTTTTACCGTGTTTGTCAATGTGTAAGCCACAAGTTATAAGTCGCTAGCTATTAAACTAAGCCACAAGTAATAAGTTATAAGTTTAAGTCGTAGGAATACATTAAATGTATAAACTAAGTCGTAAAGTGCTTTTGAGGTGATTTTCTCAGGAAAACGAAAATAATCCAATAATCGATAATAATCCAATCAATAATTATTATTAGTATACTCGTTATCTCAATTTTGATAAGATTGATGCATTTATGTATCCCAATTTTCAATTTTTTTACTACTGCAAAGGCACTTTTCTCTCATCTATTTGATAAGTTAGTTAATTTTTAGTATATTACGTTATTTACTGCAGAGGTACTCGTCTTACAAAAAAATATTCCGCCGGTGGTGTTGGTATATATATTTCGAGCAACCTACTTTGTTGTTATTAAAACCGTCATTTTCAACATCAGTTACAGACAGTTTAGCAACTATTTTTAACCTGACTTACAGAAAGTTTAGCAACTATTTTTAACCTGACTTACAGACAGTTTAGCAACTATCTTTAACCTGACTTAAATACAGTTTCGCATCTATCTTTAACAATACTTACAGACAGTTTAGCATCTATCTTTAACAATACTTACAGACAGTTTAGCAACTATCTTTAACATCACTTGCAGACAGTTTCGCATCTATCGTTAACTTCACTTACACACAGTTTAGCAACTATCTTTAACATCACTTGCAGACACTTTAGCAAATATTTTTAACCTGATTTACAGACAGTTTAGAAAAAATAAATCTCTAACGTCACTTACACACAGTTTAGCAATTATCTTTAACGTCACTTACACACAGTTTAGCAATTATCTTTAACATCACTTGCAGACAGTTTAGCAAATATTTTTTAACTGATTTACAGACAGTTTAGAAACTATCTCTAACGTCACTTACACACAGTTTAGCAATTATCTTTAACGTCACTTACACACAGTTTAGCAATTATCTTTAACATCACTTGCAGACAGTTTAGCAACTATTTTTTGACGGATGTAATAAATAAATTTTTACGAATGGATTAAAAGACATGACGATTCCGGTAACTGGACAACTTAACACACTTTTAAAAAATGATGTAAAAAGTCATGAAAAGTGCTGAAACAAAAACTAGTTTACGTAGGTTAGTTTTTCATAGCTTTTAATGACTTTTTCAAGGTGTGTTGAGTTATCATGCAACCGACATTTCCAATTTCCAAACCGACATTAATCACATACATTGATGTATTATATTTAGATGAGACATGACGCGAAAAAATTCGTTCCATTTTTTTGCCTCCAATTGACCTCAAACCCTCTAACTAAAACTACCGAATCTGGTCCACGCGCCTCGCTTTTCGCGTTCTAGTAGTGGAATACAATATATTAGTACGAAATAGCGCCTCTCATTGTGTAACTCCATTGTCACACACTTATTATGAAATGAAAACTGGATTTATAATAACTATTATAATGCTTTTAATAAAGGATATTCATGTTTGAACCACTCTACAAAATATTATAGTCAGATATTACTTTAATTTGTCATAGAATAGATTTCAGATAGATGTTAATAACACTATATTTAAACAAAAACATAATTCATGATATTATTATTATGAGTTGTTAACACTCGAAATTTTCTTGAAATAATTTAAAGAAATTCTTATCTCGTATCGCAGTAATGAATCTCCCTAGACCCACCCATCCTGCCGCCCTGCCGCCCTGGCACCTCGCCGCCTATCGATTGCCGCCCCCGCCAGACGGTATAATCTCCCGTCTAAACGCATTACACCGCAGACTCTTCTATGTACCAATGGGCTTAACCGTACTAGTGTAGTTACTCTTGCTCCTCGGGCAGATGCGCTCCTGGCACCAGATTAAGGGATAAGTTATACTTACGTATCATGGGATCTCATCTGCAGCCAGCCGTATGCATTTATTGCGATCATTTCAATGGATATGGCTGAATAGTGTATGTTCACCCTTTTTATTGTCGAAAAAATGAAGAAAAAACGATAATCATGGAATTTTATTTTTATATTTAGACACGAATGGATTTTGTACAACGTTCATAAATTTGACATTTTTCACAATGACTTTATAGCCACTTCGAATCGAACAATTATGAATCAAAATATTAAAATTATACATTTTAAGAGCGATGATCAGATTTATAAAAATTAACTTTAAATATTCCATACATTCTAACGGCATCCATAGTTTGTGAAAATTCTCCATTAAACCCCTTACTAATAAACGTGTTTTAAATATTACACAACTTAAAAAAAACCCTTTACCCTACATTAATGGTTTTTTATCAGTTGTACACAATTTAAAACACGTTTATTAGTAAGGCCTTTAGTCTGTTGGACGTCCATCAATTAGATTTTCATTACAATAAAATTACGCCTTAAACGGTTTTTAATAGGCTATTATAAATTTTTATTAAAGAAAAGCTAGAAATTTTTACTCTATGTCCCTTTTAGTCGTCCTTCCGCTATCTTCGGACTGACTTAATCTAGTGCTTAAACGAAATTTTGTTATATTTTTTATGAGACAGAAGGTTGAGGGTTTGATTCCAGCCCAATGCTAGAATACAATATTTATTTTATTATTTTCAATCAGTTAATATTAGCCTGCGACACCTTTATGAATTAAATTTTTTTCCTTATTATCCTTTGTGCTACGCAAAAAAAACTTATTCAGTGTTAAAGTTTTTCTCAGGTTGTGTGTCATATTTTGGGGATGCTTTGCAAAGGGTCTGTTTGAGCCAAAGAAGGAGTGGACATGGGTCCCTTGATGAAGGAGGGAGGAAACACGTACACGTGGAGATATCAACTTGAACATTGAAAGAGTCCAACGCAAATTTTTGAGGTGTATTGATTTTAGGCTTGGAATTCCTGTAGAAACAATAGATTATGATTTCTTATTACATTCATTGAAATTGCTTAAGTTAAGTGACAGAAGAAAAAATTTTGATCTTATATTTTTATACAAAATTATAATGAGCCCTGACATATTAATGATTCAATTTCATGTACCTACCATTAGATCAAGGTCCTCTAGTATGTATTATTGTGACAATTATACCACAATCTCAGGATATAACTCAGTTATAAATAGATTGCACACAATTGGGAACTTTTATGCTAAAATCGCAGATACTTTTAATATTCTCCTTGTAAAGTATAAAGCTGCACTAATAACACATTTTAACGCCACTTATTTTAATGAGGTCACTACATAACAGGCTATTGTTATTGCTTCTTTCTTTACTGTTATTTTATTTGTTATGTTTTAACTTAATTTAATTCTTTAATTTTTCTCATCAAAATTTAATATTGCTCTATGTATATGTAAAAAAATAAAATAAAAACGTTGTATGTAAATGGCACTTGTGCCGTAAATTCTAAATAAATAAATAATACGTTCAATAAATTAATAAATAATACAATAGATATTCCGAGTTTTCATCATTTCTGCTAAAAGCCCATTTCTTCCCTCATTATTTTAAAATTTGATCCATTCGTTTTCCCCTTTGTCTGGAATGTTGAAAATATTACAGGAAACACCCTTGCGCAAAGTTCCCCTAAGAGAAAATTAAAGCGCCGTGCACTTGTGTGTGCGTTTTTTATGCGTTCATATTGCAAAGTAATCGCATCAGACATACTATGCTGATCCCGACCACTTCTTAAACGAGGTTTTAATACAGTCACGTAGTTTATATTTTGCGCAGGCAGGAAGCAATTTAATAAAGAAGATCAGGAAATGATTAGATTAGTTTATTTAATGAGGATATCGAATTTAACCGATAGATCGGGGTCTCGTGAATGATAGTAATTATAATTTTATTACTTATATTTTATCTGCTGAAAGCGTAACCAAAACTAATTAATAAGAAGGCGTGTAGCAATGCAATTTAGTTCAGGAAGTTGCGGATTAACAACTTTCATCTTTGCGAAATAATATTTTGATATGGAATTTTCGTTTTTATAAAATAAATGGGAATTTTTGAAACGTTGTCCTTCGATAAACCACACACCCTAAACAAGTGTACCTACCTATTGTCGTATTTTTATTAATTTTGCCACTCGTTTCGCATCCGAAATATCTTCGTAAGATAAAGCAATTTAAGGCGAAACAACTGTCACGCGTAACAATGATTGCACAACAGAACTTCTTTATAAATTAACCTTTATTACTTTAAATTAAATGATAATTTATAATAGAAATACAAAATAAATTAAGTTTAGTACCTATTATAGGTACTTTATGCTTTCATGTTATTATTTATCATTAATATTTTTATTTAACCCAAGGTTTATCATTGGATTTTTTATAATTTTTTTTTACTTTATTTATTCTCATTTCTTTACACATATAATACATACTAACAAAATAGTATATAATAACAAATAGTATAAACAAGAAATGAAAACCCACTAAGGCACTGCCTGAGTGTGGGTAATATAAAAACGATTACTATATTTCCAAGTACCTAACGTATAAAATACATAAGTAGAATAAATGAAAAAGTTTTTTTTGTTTTTGTTTTTGTTTTTAGTTATTATAAAAAGTAGAGAGAAAACATAATGTACTACAGTTTAGAAAGTTACAGCAAGTGAGTTGTAGAAGGATAGATAAATTTATTGAAAAAGCGTTTCAATATCTGCGTTTTTTTATTTGACGTCCTAAAACGGGAATCCTTCCTAGTTGTACCGTCAAAAGCATAAAATGTAATCAATATTATACAAAATAAAATAAATAAATAAAATTCAGCCATAATTTTACCTCTAAATTAATATGTCTGCATTAATTTAGTATTGGTTTGGGGGGTGTTATATATATTATTTGTTCTTTTGCTCATTCTGTTTTCATTTATTTTGAATTCTAACTCAATTTTATAAATATTATTGCATACTTAACTATTTCACTACCAATGTTCTTCCTCGGGAACATGAAGAAAAAATTCATCTCTTGATTTTGTGAAACAAATAAGTTTTCTTATCGCTTGTGAAAGATTTTCCTCATGGCGTCAATTTTTTCTTTTAAATATTGAAGACAATATTAGTGATTTTTAAACGCAAATCTGAAACAGAAAAATCAGAAAAGGAAACGGTCACATCTGGGACTCGAACCCAGGACCCTTGTCTTTCCGGGACAATGCTCTACCAACTGCGCTAATGGGACCCTATCCTCATCGGTCACTTTTAACTGTATCATACTTCGAATAAGAACTACCAACGTTGTCTTCATTTTTTCACCGCACATTTTTATTGGCAACTATCTTTATGTATGATCTGATTCCTTTTCTGATTTTTCTGTTTCAGATTTGCGTTTAAAAATCACTAATATTGTCTTCAATATTTAAATATTATAATTTGAGGTTTTACTCAATAAGTTATTCCGAAAAATAATAATCAATTTTTTCTGCTTGTTGCAATATTTATTCCAGCGACAAATTCCGTAAATATATTGACAGATCTCATTTCGGCTCTTTTTTTGGACTGGGATCTATTATTATTTTTATGTTTTTAATGTTATTTTAATATTTTTGTACGTTACACTGTTAATCAATATATTTTAAAAAATTAAACAATTATTTGTGTAATAGGTTTTTTTCCCTTAGCCCTTAAAAATAAATCTGATGCCAAAAATAATAAAAATAAAATAATAAAAAAACCAAATTTATTGATTAATCATCTAAAAGTCACCGAAAATTTTCATATAATTATTTAAGGTTATATCAACCATAAAATATGGTCTAAATATCGATGCAGAAGTGCAGTGCTGAAAGTGTTAATAAATTGGAGAATGTAATCAAATGATTTATAGGCCGTATAATGTTGATGGTGTTTTTTTAATGCTTTAATGCTCTTTAAATGTGTGTCGGCAGTTCTCTGGTGAAAGCGGTCATTAGTATATTAATTAGATATCAATAACACTTTAATAGTTCTGCATTTTATAAATTGGATGTCCAAAAAATGTTTGGATGCTTCAGGAAGACATGGCACGATCAATACATTGATACGAATTGCAATTACTGAACAAATCTTTACGTAATATTTGTAAATCTTCATAATTTTTTTTTTATTATGAATAGGGATAGTGGCACAATAGATAGTGGAATGTAATTGACACAGTGAGTTGACATCTCGAGTAATAATGTAATATCTAATAATCTCGGTGGTGAAGGAAGTATATTGGACAACCGTTTACACTACTTTATAGTTCTTTCTTCCCTCTCATACAAACTGCAAAAGAGTTTGAATGAATAAACAGACGGCATCAAACGTAAAGGGGGTGACAGATTACGCTATAATTTATATACCTAACTCCATATTACTCGCTATACAATCCCATAGAGACCTGTGACACCTAAAAAAATTATGTGCTATAAGTGTTGGCGTGGCGACGATATGCGCTGTGATCTGCTAGCCAGGCTACATTTTAAAATTATGCGATCCCCTCTTCTATCTACTCTACTTCTACTCTATCTAAAACGGTCAGAACAATTTAAGGAGCGCCGTAGTTACGCGGCTGTCATCTGTCAAGGTGACAGATCCCATACGAAGAATTGATATTCCGCGGCAGTCTCCCAATTGTACTGACCCCCTCTCTTGAGGAAGATTATAGCGTAGTGTGTCAGCCCAACATATAATACGTACATGCCACGCCCAATTCATGTGCGCCCAATATACCGTAATGTGTCTAAGGCTTAAACAAGGAATTAGATTAAAAAAATATTTATGTAAAATAGAGTTCCTTTTGACATTCAACTAAGTATCAACTGTGAAGATTTATCTAATTTGCTACTGGAAGTTTAAGTTCGATAGGCAATGAATTAACTTAAGCACGGTTTACAATGCGTCCAAATGTAGTCAAATGAATAAAAGATTATAGGTGTATTTGACTATATCTCACATGTTTTGTGGTCAAGCAAGTCTTAGTTAAAACTTTATCAATATTATGTTTGAATATTGTATTTATAATTATTTCAACGGTGGCGATTTCGCGTTCCGAGATAGTTAAAAGTTCAAGTATATTCGTCTGTCTATGTGTAATCGATGTAATTATGAATTAGCCAAATATAAGAAATTTTCAGGCTAAAATGTTTAAAATGTTTCTGGCTTTAACCCTTCAAGGGTGTTCTAGGGACCTCATTTAAAATTATGGAGAGGGGGGAGATGAATTTATACATTAATTTTGTTTAAATTGGCATATTTCAAAATTATATGGAAGACTGGAGTCGAATTCAGACTTAGAAGAGATGATATGTTAAATGGAGGGGAGGCAATTTTAGATAAGGCTTGATCAAATAGAGTGTATTTGTTTAGAGAGGATCAACCAAAAAATATGTGATCTAAAGTTCCCCTTTCTAGACCACGGAATGTACAATCTGAAGAGTCATGCACGTGAATTTTAAAAATGTGAGAAGGAACGGAACAATGTCCAATCCTCTTTCGAAAAAGTGAGAAAAATTATGTTTTGGAAATATGGGAGAGTTGTTGAAACCACGGTTTTGATGGGATAGTTTTTTGGATTGAAGTATAGCAGGCTCCCTTGGATTGACTAGCAATGTGCCAATACTCTGACCAAACATTGAGGGATCTGTGATGGGACAGCGAAAAATTATGGACAAGAATCGTGCTCCTAGAATATAACTTAATAAACGTATTTGGTGTATGGTGTATCCTCTCTGATCAGTCAATTAGCTCTAATCTATAAATATTGTACACAGAAGCTACGCAGACCATTTGTCCAAGCAAATCGGCACGTAAAATGATTAGATACCGTGTTAATCGACTACTCTATGTGACTTGTAGAATCACACCAGGAGCGCAGAGTCGATCAAGCGTTACAGTCTTTCTTCCACTCCGCCGAGTCGGGTTTTTTTCAGTAGCCGGTACAATAATAGTAGTCGGGGGCACTGAATCACTGTCAGTAGTCAGTACATAGCTACACAGCATCCGTCACGGACCATTTGGTCCACGGTGCGTAAGTTAGTAACAAGAACGAGAAGTTAGATCACGTAATGAGTGGCCGCGGATCGCGGGAGCCCGGAGATTAGAAAGATGATTGGACCCAAATCTGTGGTCGGATTGCCCGATGGAGCGTGATGGGAAAGTGTCACTTCGAATCGCGACTTTTGGTCCTCAATCTTAAAAGAAAAAATATAACTCGTGAATTATATTTTTGCGTTTTTTTTTTGGTCAACGAATCCGTCAAAAATGGCGGGTTATTTATGAATATTGATTCTTTAAATACGAATAGATTTCGCGATATTATGCGGAGATAAATTGGTATTGCTAATTTATTAAGAATCAGTTATAAAAATGTATTGGTAATCTGGTTAAAAACGGGATTGCAGGCCCTTAACGAATTAATTAATAGGTGTTCCTGATAAACTTTGAGTAAAATACGTACATATTCTAAATACAATAGGTCAATGCGTGCAATCCTGTTTTTTTACCGGTTTATCAATAATTTGAAGAGGTTCTTAATAAATTAGCAATACTAATTTTCTCCGTATGGGTAGGTACAAAATGTAAGCAAACTTTGTTTGGATTCAATATGAGAATGCTTTACTAACATCTCGACTGTGAACAGGTGGAACGTGTAT
Source organism: Hesperophylax consimilis (assembly GCF_061612785.1). Lineage (NCBI taxonomy): Eukaryota > Metazoa > Arthropoda > Insecta > Trichoptera > Limnephilidae > Hesperophylax > Hesperophylax consimilis. The sequence goes on from NC_142853.1 coordinate 24,980,725, forward strand.
TGTGATGAACGTCTATTTACCTCACGGTGAACTGCAGCTCTAGGATTTAGACAGTTTTCGCATAATATTTCAATGTATTATCGTTATTCTTTCAACGAAATACTAAAGTAAGGATGTTAATCCTGAAAATGTAGTTAGTGTTCGTTCTTACCATCTTCTATTGCTTAGTCATACTTGACGACCTTTCTTCATTTTCGTCGATAAAACCTTTGGAGAGTCCTTCTGCCATTCAGAAACTGGGCAGTAGCCATCTCCCTCCCTTAACCCTAGAGGTTATTTTGGGAGATATTTCCCCCAGCCTGACACGGTCTCATAAAAGTCATACTATCTCATTAAGTGTTACGTTTAGATATATGATTAATAGTGTTAAAAAGAAAGAACAACATGCTTTCTGTTTTCGTACAAAAGTTTACAGAGGACGCTCCCGAAAAATTTGGAATCATTCTATGAAAAAACATTATTAAGAATTTGACAAATATTTGTCAAGGTTTGCAAATTTCTCAGTCAATATTTTTATATGAAATGAAAAAAGTGAAGTGACAATAAGTTTTATTATTGAGTTGTATTAGCAGTTTACACAATAAAAACACCAGTAAGCGACTGTAAAACCCTTTTTTCCATGTTTTGTTTTCAAAATGTAATTTGTTATACAGGGTGTATCGGCAAGTACCCGACAAACTTTAACCAGCTATTCCTCAGCACATTTGGAGTAAAAAATGTTATGGGCGCTTTGCTGTCCGGTAACATTTTTTTTAATAAAAAATTTATGATTCATATTTTCACCACATGTCACCAATGTTTTATCCTTTGTCAAAGTTTGAAAACCCATCTGGCAATATTTTGTTCGAGTCTCGTTGAGTAATGTACTTACGTACCTACGTTGGCGCGCTTTTACAATCACAACGAAATGGCACGGCACCATTCGTCTCATTTTTAGCTATTATTATTTAGTGTGTACGAAAGAGCGAGGACACTTTTTGACACACTTGCTAATAACAGCTGTTGAACACGAGAAACAATGCAAATGACAGTGACGGAGTGTGGATTTTTTTATTTATTTTTTGTTTTTAATGGAAAAAAATATGTTACCGGACAGCAAAGCGCCCATAACATTTTTTACTCCAAATGTGCTGAGGAATAGCTGGTTAAAGTTTGTCGGGTACTTGCCGATACACCCTGTATATGTAATACTAAAATCTAAAAAGTGTCTTTCATTTGCATTCAAAAACATGATTTTATGTTGAAATTCGTTCAAAAACCGTGAATCTATTTGAAATTAATTGTCAAGCGAGAATATTTGATGACATGATATTATTTTGTCAAGGCCTGAGGGGTTAAACCAAAGGTGTTCGTCTCCATACCGTCCAGTCTACCTAAGTTATGAATTTCTACTTTCTTTTTGCAAGCTTATTATAAAGAAGCCATTTTCTCAGCTATTGAACACGTTAAAATAATGTCTGTTTTACTTCATATTTTGTTTATAGAATATATTTTGCTATTATAATTTTATATCGCGTATTTTTTTTTAGTTCTGCCGGATACATTTATTACTACTTTTGAGTGCTATAAAGCACTATGAAACCGTGGTTGGCCCACTATTACCAGTGATTTACAAAATTAAAATGCCACTATATTCTGTTGTACAGAAGCTGTCAAAGTTTTACATCTAAATCAATGATTGAAGACGTAATTTGGGCGTATCTCAAAATATATCACATCAGGATATCGTAAATCACAAGCGGAGATTTGCAAACGCTGAGCAATTCGGTAGCTATCGACTCCAGAGTAATGATTAAAATTTAAACCAAGCCTCTTTGAACTTTATGTTTCATAAACAAGAAACTAGAACTGCTAACAGGCGCCCGATATAAGTGGGATTTAGCGCCGAGGGAAGCGATTTATAAGCAGTTTGTATCAAAGGCCGCGATCAAGCACTATTATTAGTTTGATTTGTACATTTAATGGTGAAAATATCTGAGATTGAAATGCGATTTGAGCCCAGGAATTGGGTGTTTTGTTGTTATTTGAAAGTTAACCATTCCTGTCAACTTGAAATGATTTATAATAGTTTTGTAAGAAATAAATTTAATCCCATTGTTATTTTAAAACAATACAATCTACATTAGATAGCTGTAAGCACGTTGATTGCAATATTTTTATTATATCGGAAAGATAACCAAATAAAACATGCCAATTTGATTGTCATGAAACGGGATAATTTTCCAGTCAAAAACATATTTCTTAAAATATTTCGATGACGCTTGCGTTTAAAAATAATAATGAAGAATTAATAGTTCATTTTTATTGCTTTGACCACAGGAATTATGTTGGGTTGCGGAGGGGAACCTCACTTTTAAATCCTATAAAATTCTGTTAGCACAAATACAACAGCCGGAATGCTACAAAAATGAAAATAAACCTCACAAAGAAACGGCACGTTAACCATCATACCAGAAATCTTTATCAAATCTCTGTTGAAATCAAATCATAAAAATGAAGGCATCTTTTGACTTCTAGTCGGTAGGGTTTCCTTTGGGGAATTGAAAAACTCGGCAAATGTAATCAGATCCAATATCCGCTGTGCCTGATCGTTCCTTGCGGACAGAATAAAGTAATCTACTGCAACTAACCCGCTCTTCAATCAGAAAAAAACAATCTAACAGCAATTGACCTACCCTTCTCACTTTTCTGTACTCCTGGTAGTTATTTTTTCACCTTTCCCGTACAATCTTTTTTTGGGAAGTATCGAAACAAGACTGATTGACGTTTCCAATTAAGATTCCCGGGAAGAAGACAGCAGATAATGTCGAAAACAGTATCGCTACTAAATCAAAGAAAATTTTCAAAAAATTTAATTTGCACTGAAACTTTGTCTTCGGCATTTCTAATGCATCCCAAACCCCAGGATTCCAAAAACTTATTAATGTTTAGTTCTCAGATAAGCAACAATACTAATTACGTCAGTCCTGCGTAACTCTGGTTCAATGAACTCAAATCTTATTTGAAGTTAAGTGTTACGTGAAAAATTGTAACTCATTGAACTATATCACCAATGCAATGTAATTAATGAAGTTGAAAAAAAAATTGTCTGAAGAATTCAGAAAAGTGACACCAGTACCTTTAATAAAATGTTTTTTGTCATTTTCAAAATTAGAATTTTTCTCAAGAAGTCAGACTATCCCGTGATTTTTGGAGGTAATGGGAAATGGGTAATGGGATGGGAAGGAGATGGGGAATACGAAGGTTTGGAAGTATCAAATAACTGGCGAAAATGTTTAGGTTTGTGGGATTAACTGTAAATAATACATTTTTTTAGTAAATGACCAAAAAATATAAGATTCATTAATAATAACTTTAAAGAACTCAAAACACAACAAAAACGTATAACTGAAATAATATTAGTAAAAGAAACTTAATAACTAAAATAATTGACCAGTCTGGGTCCCACCCATGCGTAGTGTGTTCAATTCCTCGGCTGACTCCTCCATCACGACACAAGCAAAATTTTCCGCTTACTGTGATGGTAGTAGGAGATTTTCAAATATTGTATACCCCATGCACACAAACACAGCTTTTTATGATACAACTAGTTTTAGGTCTAACTTTGAATTAATATATGGTGGATGCAATATGTTAGACATAGATTGATAATAGTTTGACTACTCTATAGTTATTAATAACGTATTATATATTTATACAGCGCCCTTGAGGTGATTTTGTACAAAAACGGCGCTGTACAAATCATCAACATATTTTTGTTGTTTGTTTTTGGGGTGTTATGCCGTGTTGCGCTAACTCCTTCTTTAGCCGACGTTTCGGACAGCGTTGCAGTGTCCATCATCAGGGCAGATCCGGTAGATCCGAAGATCTGCCCTGATGATGGACACTGCAACGCTGTCCGAAACGTCGGCTAAAGAAGGAGTTAGCGCAACACGGCATAACACCCCAAAAACAAACAACAAAAATGCTTTTGGCCGTGAAAATCTAAAAACTTACCATCAACATATTATTTATAGAATGAATTTCTTTAAAAAAAAGAAGACTATAAAATGAAAACCCCGGTTTTTCATTCCACGTGCTAGCTATGATTATTTTATTATAACTTTTTATTTGTTTCATACAAGAAGATTAGCTTTATTTAACCATTTATTGCGTAGATCCAATATGATAAAAAATTAATAATATGTGACCAATTTTGACGTAAATTTTTATGTTCTACTGTCAGCTGCGCTGGACCGAAGCAATGATTGGTTTGATCTTGAAATAGATCTCAGGGTGAATCAACTTCCCGGCACATGGTGGATGTGGAAGCATTATAAAACGCTGAAAGCTTTTTTCATGTACATTAATTTATCAAAACACGGTCTTCATAAACATATTACCGAGAAAAAAGCTTCTGTTTAGTAAACTTTTTTCTCGTGGCTTGCTGACTTACTCATTAAAGAGTCCTGAGTAAGACCGATAATTGATTTTCTTTGTTTTCTGTTCTTCTTTCTTCTCTCGGTTATTATTCTTCTTTTATATTCACGGCGAGGTAATTAAATTATAATTTTGTACAAGCTTTTTATTATTTTTCAACTTTTTTAAAATGAATTTCTATTTTTAACTTTCTAGTAATTACTACTCGGCTTTGCCCGGGTTTCAACGCCGGTTTTGTCTTATTAAACTAACTGAAGCACCCAGCGTTGCCCGGGCTCTATTCTGCTTTAAAGGGTGGGGAAGGGAATGGCGGTGGTTTTTCTAAATTTCATGTAGACGGCGACCTTCCACTTTTAGAAGATCAAGTGTGCAAAATTTCATCAATTCCGAAATCAAACTGTTAATTTGTATAAAAATTTTTAAAAAAATTACACGGGCTGATTTATTAAAATCCTGTAGAAAAAGGTGACAACAGGCCATTTCCTAATAAACTATTAGTATTTTCATAATATATCGTAACACTTATTATTATATAATTTATTTATTGATGAACGCCCTTTTTCGGGGCTTTTACATGTGAATATTAGGAAATATACATTATGTATTGCACATAACTGAATTGCTTCATTAACAACATTTTATATTTGTTTAAAGATAAATTGAAGATGTCCACTGACTTAATGATGAATTGCGAATATTTTTTTTTTATGAACACGTGTTCCGAGATCTTCATAAAACATTCGTTTTTTACTGATGGTTTATTATGAAATTCTGTGAATTCATTCATTAAAGGCCTGCAGTCCCGTTTTTAACAGGAACACGAATAATTTGAAGAGATTTTTAATAAATTGGTAATATTTCATATCGGCAATTTTTCTCCGTGCACACTTCACACCCACTCAATCTAAAAGCTAAACCATTTAAAGCAACGTGTTTCTCAATTGTGGATTCCTAAACGAAAAAAAAACTAGTATCTACCTATAGCAAAATATCAAGAAGCAACTGTAACACTAGGAATTTAAGTCAATCACCCTTAAAGCTCCCTCCCATTCTTATTTTCGAACATCCCTTTAGGCGCTAAGAATTCGGAGTCCCCGGAGGAGTGTGGGGAGGAATATCTCCTCGGGGAACATCACCGTTTATCAGGGTAAGATTGATGGCGTCATCCCCCTCTCTCCCCTTACGGTGCAACTTTTATTATTTGTCTTCCGGGGGAAGCAGGCGAACTGATAACGCTGGTGTAGTCGATAACATGTCAAAATATTGAAACGCTGGCGTTTCAGAAGGCTGATTTTTCTTTAGTAAATTCTTTACTGTATAAAGAATCCGAATGTATAGCTTAGTTCATAGTAAAATCAAAAATTACCTAGATTAAGCCCAATTATAGGACATACATGTATAAAATAAATATTAGAAGTGTAGGAAATATTAGTGTAATAAATGTTAGAAGTGAATAAATGTACGTATGTTTTTATTAGACTGTATGAAGTGTAATAAATAAAAAAATACCATGTCTTGGTGTCATGGTTACAGCAACGATAGTTGACGTTTAAGAGGAAGCTACAAGCCAAAAATGTGTATATTCTTGGTATACCTTATATCGTAGGTAATAGTCGTTAAAATCGCTTGACAAACGGAGTCTAGAAAAGTTCGATTTCAAGCAAAAAACTGATTTTTATTTATTTTGTAAATTATTTTATAAGACAGCAAAAAAGCTAATCAAGTGAAACTGTCACAGATAATCTTAGCTATAATACTATATTTTTTTAAGTTGTTTCCTTTAGCGTTCATTTCTTTACATTTCTATTGAAAAACAATTTTTTTTAGTAGTTCGCATTTATATTTTTTATTGTGTAATTTATTTTTTTATTTGTATTCTACTCAAGCGAAGCGATAGGAAAACCTTCAATGTATGTAATGCATATTTTTTTGTATTCATAATGTACCTACACCAATTCGTTATAAGGATTAATCAAAATAGTGATTTGGCATTCGCTTCGCCTTAAACGCAGAAATGATAAACCAATAGAAGTATGCTCTGCGCGTGACCTTGTGTCCGAAGACAGCCAAATTTCTTCTTACTTCGGGAAAAATTTAAAGAAAAATTCAATTGAATTGGCAAATGATGAAGTGTCTATTTTCACTTCATTAAGAGAAAATTGATCATACTTCGGATACCCAGACACGCCCCAAAACATCATCTTTTTAAAAATTATATTTATTATATTGGTGGATATATACACTAGGAAATCCTGTGTTGAGAGCGGGTGCAGTTTATAACAAAAATAACAACACCATACTACATTACAAATAAAAAGACCATCAGCATCGCACCAATGGAAATACACACCTACTTATAAACAAGTTTTAATAACATCGTTGATGTCTGATATGTCTCGGCTGATGATCCAAAACTTGGTGTCTAATTTAAAAGTTGTTAGATTATTATATTTTGAATTTTAGCCGTATTAAAGCTACTATTCTAGATAAATAAATAATATTTAGACTAAGAGCGCGTGTCGGAAAATTCGACCCTGCAAAACTTCGTATGTTTGTGTGGGTGTGGGTCGATTCTTAAGCTTACAAATTAGAATGCTGTAAACAATGGTTCTATTTTAGTAAAATTTTCACGGTCGGGCGCCCTGAAATGTCTACTAGCATTATTATTATGAATAGTTTTAGACTTTGATTGATGTTTACCCACAAACACGTTTTTGACGATGGGCCGTGATGCCCGGAGTTAGTTATATGTGGCTTTTCTCATCTTTACATACTCGTAGTACACGCTTACTTTTAGGCGTTGTTAACTCTTGACAGGCCAAGATGCCAAACAAAACGTCTGTAACCAAGTGGGTCTTCCGACGACCCCATGCATTTTTCTTACGGGCTTTTAAACTATAGAAATCCCAATTATTAATGGTAACTTATGTATTTGCGCAGAAATACGTAAAATACTAAAATGATATGTCAAGTATTTAAGCTAATATAAGGAGGATAGTAATTTTGGTTATTACCTACTCCCCCTCTTGGCTGCGGGATAGTTGCGCATTTGAGGTGATGTACTTCACAAAAATAGTGCTATGTAATTATTGAAGTATTATTATTATAAAGTAACTTACAACTATAGTAAACTAACCTTATATAACATGAACTTATTATTACTGGTATTGTAGTATGTTGGTACTTTCTTGGGAAATATCACGCCTTGGGCGTTAAATAACATGAATTTTAAATACCTTGAAAGCTCTTTCCACTCACGCAGGTTAATCAAGGCTTTATAAAACACACTTAAATTAGTATTTTCTTATTTACAGTTGTCGCGTGCTGTGAAAATGTTTAGATTTTTGTGATAAACTGCTGTCAAAACTCGACCTTTTAATTCTAGGTTTAAATAATTCACGTTCGCGTTGATTTTCAAGATCGTTACTATTTTGTTATTTACACGAGTTAAGCATGAATCTTAAAAAGGCCTTTTAGGTTCATGGGGTTAACTCAAATTTTGACTTAAGAAATTATCGGAAAAAGAACTAACTAATAGGCATAGAAGTTACTGAAAAAAATACCCTACCCAAACCACGAAGTTGAGCCGTAGAAGTCCCCGTCTAGAAAGTCCACCGTAGAAAAACCCTCTGTCCAAAACCTAGTTCCCCTCAATATAGGATCTCATAGTGAGGATTGGGTTTGGTAATTGGGTATAACACAATTTCAGAATGAGTTTGTATGACGTACACTTATGAGGAGGACTGAAAACACATTATATATCTCTTATATATTTATTTCTACCTGAAGTCCCCGGCGTTGCCCGGGCTTTACACATTTTTTTCCTTCATTTTGTTTTAAATATCGATTTTTAAAAATTTCATCAATGTCGGTATAAAAATGTAGATTTGTATTAAAATCAAAGCCGCACAGGCACTCTTCTTCACATAAATACTCGTAGGTATTCATATTATAATGTGAAATTTATAATAAAATACTTAATAAAATTAAAAAAATAAAAACAATATGTGAATTTAAAAAAAATATATAAAACCTTATAACTGGGAAACATTCCCGTTCTCCTCTCAATAATTCGTCAGCTATTCTACACGAGAAATTAAAAATTATGATGAAAAAATGAAAATGTAGCTTGTTCCATTCTTCGCAGTATAAAAGGCATAGACACGAAACGCGTTTGTTAGGCACACTACTCAAAAGAATTGATTTGTTTTTTTTTTTCTTTCCACTTAATGCACCTCGAAAACTACTTCAACCTTCAACAGCATCAAATCTTACCGCGTTTTAGTTTTAAAAATTAAAATCGTTATTTGTTTGTTATTTGTATTATTTTTAATCTTAAGGCCGAGTGTAGACCTGTCAAAATCAACTATTTTCGACACACAAGAACTCTGTTGTTCATTTCCAAAACAATATTTTTTCTAACTAGAATTTATTTTAAAAACGTTTGCCTGAAAACAGTAAGATGGCGGTAATGTAAATCTTCGTTATCATCGTTATAAAAGTTATGAATTTCAGTTACCAGATGGCACTATTTTTTTGTATTATTACGCATTGTAAAAAATATACCTACATTCCTCTTCCTAGCATCCCATGTTTGTATTGACATAAAAAAGATAGTGCTATTTATTTGTCTTTGAGAAAGGAATGAAGCAACCGCAAACAACGCATAACGCTGCTTGCGGTTGCTTCTTTCCTTTCGTTTCAATGTGTTTATAAATTAATACTGTCACTTTTTCATACAACATTTTATCTTTGGTGACACCTATAGCGGAGCGGGTGGGACTTCAACACTTCTCATTTTAAGCAGCCATATAATGTTGGAGATTTATTGCTTTCCCTACTTGAGATAGACAATAGATAAGCCGCCACCATTCTCGCCTTTACCGCCGCCGTTATAGACATCTGTGGGCCATATAGCCTGTCCGTGTTTCCGTCACTGAATCGCCAAAGACCATCGCCCTTACAAGAGAATCATCTGGCGATTCCTGCAACCCCGCTGCACAACCCCCGCGTCCCTACGCCCTTGGAAGTAAGAAATCCAACTGAAGCCGCGCCCTTTGTCTTCTGTCGATACGCAGTAATATTTTCAACAGTGAAATGACGATGAAATTAAAAACCGATTTACTTAGAAAATCATCGAGTGAAGAGTGCCTCACCATGAGTACCGTTAATTTACCCCCCCCCTTCCTTTAATCATAGCTGGTTGATTTTAATTTCTTTGTAATATACAATTACATTTTTACAGCATAACATCCCTTTACTACTTTGTTTTATTGCAAATCATCGATCTTTTACCATGTTCACCAATTCATTACTACGCGGATGACAAAACAGTTCATGATAGATTTTTGTTTTACAAGCCCCCGAAGGGCACGAGGGAAGAGTTTTTTTTATTAAATCTATTTTTTTAATTGTTTTATCTACCTATTCTTAATCAAGGTGTCAGATGTTTGTTTAAATAAGCAGAGCTTGGTATGTTTATTTAATTTTTAAATTTGTTTTAAACACTCGAGAATTTTTTGGCATACAAATATGGCGTGTTTGCAAAACATCTTAGTAATACTATTAGGTACTACCTAGAGTACTTATAGAACCTGAAAATATAGACGAGCCAATTTTGTAGAAAAAACTCCAAGTTAGGACAAATAACGGTAAAAGGTCTGTGAATGTTTTTTTTTCATGACCAGATTTTTTCATTATTACTTCGACGGTCTCCGTGGTCGAGGGGTAATGCTCTCGAAAAGCAATCCGAAGGACGCGGGTTCAAATTCCGGAATGTGCAAATAAATTTTATTTGATTATTTGGTGTTATTTCACAATTTAATTAAATATAATATATAGAATATTTGTGGCACGTTCCATAGTGCAAGATACTCTCAGTATCGCCCTGGTGTAACACCACCATTCAGAATATTAAGCTAGCTTGGAATGGCTTTGGCCGTGTTTGGTGACCAGAACTGAATATCCTGGTACTTCCCCACCTTCCTCTTCCTCGTCTCATTCCCATCACCTACCTTCAGTCTCGCAACATTCTCCAATTGGGGATAGGCCATAGTCTCACTGACTCCAGACGGGAGCGATTGAGACTCTTGTGTGGTATTCAATTCAAAAATGTACTGCTAGACGTAAAAAGTAGAAGAAAAAAATAATATAACTGGAAGTGGGTGTACAAGCGTGTCTCCTGGGCCACGGAAAAAATATCATTGTGGTCCTGCCCCATGGTTGACCTTGGTTAATCTCGGTAAACCATTAGTCCAGTCAGTGGGGGATAAAAAAGGGCTCCACCTTGCAAAAGGTTAGGTAGTAGCGATTTTCACATATGTTGTTAAGATTGGGACTCTAAAGAAAAAAAAAAGTTTTCGACCTTGGGGGGGTCGAGCTCGATCCGCCATCTTGGATTGAAGGTGCCAAAATTTGGTTTTTTCAAAATAATTATGTAGTGGTTGATTTTACAACCAAATTGTTGAAAACAAACTTAAAGACAACTAAATTACCTACATTTTTTGCAAAAAGTTTTTTTTGTAAGTCTAATAGGTAACGAGTTACAGCGGTTGAAAGAAGAAAATTTTGACAAAAAATTGTAAAACTCCAGTTTTCTTGATAAATTTTGTACGAACATATTACACAATATCATTTTAACGTATTTCTACGTTACAATATACTTATATAGCTTCACCCGTGTACTCGATGACGTTGATTTGTTATAGTGGGATCCTAGTCTACAGCTGACTTGGCAACACTGATTGAGTCCTGGTTACAGGACGTTGCCTGGATGCTCATGTCTGCAGATGTTCTTTTCGATGAAACAATGCCAGTTCAAGTTTCACAAGAACGATTTTTAGCCAATGAAAATAACAAAGTCCGTCTGATTTCGATGCTTACAAAGCAATTTATACAGGATGATTTTACAGTTAAGCAGGCTGAAGAAGATGCTGATGAGTTGATTGTCAATACTGCGATTTCCTTGTGTTCATCATATGACGCTGTTTTCATTATTGGCGAAGACATTGATCTCCTAGTTCTGCTGACAGCATTAGCACCACCCAAAAGTAGTATATATCTTCGCAAACCCGGGAGAGGCAAAACTTTTGAAAGACTGTGTTCCGCGAATAGTGTGAAATACAAAGAGGCGGCTGAGAATATTCTGTTTCTTCATGGCATTTAAGGCATTTAGCGGCTGCGATACAACATCGTCCTTCTTCAACCAAGGAAAAACAAAATTTTGTTCGCTTGTGCAAAACGACACAAGACTCAATGCCATGATAGGAATCTTCAAACAACATGATGCAACACCAGAAGACATAGCAGTTGCAAGAACACGCTTTCTTGTTGATTGGTACGGGGGTGACATGGATAAGGAAACCTTGGAAGAAGTCCGCTACAAACGTTTCGCAAAGTCGACAACAAAAAGCAAATTCAATCTTGCCTCTTTGCCACCAACGAACGACGCTGCACAGTACCATGCATTTAGAACGTACCATGAAGTCCAAAAATGGTATGGAATCCAAAAAAATCCAGAAACTGGGGCTGGAAACGTGACACCAACGGGCTTGTTCCAGTAAGAATGACAAAGAAACCAGCACCCGAGACTTTATTAAAATTTATTTCATGCAATTGTAAAAAAGGATGCGGCGTTGCATGTAGCTGCACGAAAGATGGATTGAAGTGTTCTATTGTATGTGGGTGCTGTAATGGTCAAACATGCTGAAATTCGCTAGAGGTTCACATCGATGTCGAGGACGAAGAAGAAGAGATTTTGTCAATGAAAGCCCAGAATCTCAGTATCACAGGCAATGAGTTAGATGATGACATTGGTGACGAAGACTGTTATTAAGTAACATAATTTATAGTAACATAATTCATAGTAATGTAACATAATTTCGAAATCTACCATCGCTGGTATATCTGTGGAGTAGACCTACTGGAGATACCACAATAAAAAATTGCGCCATGTTCTATACCTCATGGTGGTGTGGAAATGAGTTTACAAAAGTATTATAATTATGTAATGAATAACCCGAAAAAATTACAAAGTTGGGAATTTCATCATTTTTTAGAAAAATATTCACATTTCCGCCACTGTAACTCGTTACCTATTAGACTTACAAAAAAATACCATCTACAAAAAATGTAGGTAATTTAGTTGCCTTTAAGTTTGCCTTCAGCAATTTGGTTGTAAAAACGACCACTTCACAATTATTTTGAAAAAAAAAAAATTTGGCACCTTCAATCCAAGATGGCGGGTCGAGCTCGACCCTCCCAAGGTCGAAAACTTTTTTTTTTCCTTAGAGTCCCAATCTTAACAACATATATCAAAATCGCTACTACCTAACCTTTTGCAAGGTAAAACTCCCCACTGACTGGACTACATGGTTATCGTAATAAATATTTAGAAAAAAAAATCTACTTATTTAGCCCTGAGGGGTTTTACATGTAGGTAGTACAATTTTAACATCATTATTTAAATTTAGACCGCAGAACGGGTATTATTTATTGAATAAGTGAATCTACCTGGCTATTTGCAGATTTGGTCACCAAACACGGCTAAAGCCATTTCAAGCAACGTTTCAACGAAAGATCTGTTTTTGAAAAAATAATAAAATACACAGATTTGGGAAATGAGTTCAAAAGAATTTGGCATTCTCACTATAAAAATATTACCATTTGTAATTTCGGCTACTGGCATTATACCTAGCTCTCTTATAAAAAATTTTGGCGTATTAGATCTATCAAAAAATTTATATATAAAAATGCAAAAGTCAGTCATTTTAAATACATGTAGGATTACAAAATATTATCATATATGGCTTGTAGAGCATTGACAACATGGTCAGGTTCTCTAATTTTCATACCGCGTTGAATTCGGCTATCCGCTAACTCTGGCAAAAGTGATTCGTTGAAAAACTTTGTCAGGCGTGGTAACACTTTTAGCTCAAATTCATTGTCAGGATATATTCTTATTACTTCTACTCCACTTTCAGAATAAATTATAATGTCACAGAAGTCCTTTCTTGTAATGAATAATTGTCCTTGAACTTGAAATGAATAATTATGTGACTTCTTCAACACAAGTATTCCATTCTGCACGGCAACGAAGATATTATCTTCCAGAGCTGCGTCAAAAATAGTTTTGTTTCCGATTGAGGGCAGGCATTTTACTTCCGCTATACCATTTTCTCCAACCAATCCATCTGTACTTGCCCCCAAGTATGGCCATTCCTTTCTCACAAAAATACCACATGGCGACACTTTTACCTTGTATCTTTCCTCGTACAAGTCAATCGCAGTCTTTTCTTTGATTCCAAAATATTATCATATTATTAATATTTAATTTTTTAAAATATGGTATAATATCATATAATTTAATAATAATAACATTTTAATATAATTAAAATTATAATATATATTTTAATAATTATCATATATTATTTATTAAATTATATGATAATTATTAAAATATATATTATAATTTTAATTATAATATATATTTTAATAATTATCATATAATTTAATAAATAATAACTTAATAATATAATCGGTTTGAAAAATAAACAATAACCAAGACTCCGACCATGATAGCGCCATCTGTTGGGATATTTAAAAGAAGCTTTTAGTTCGATGTTCTACCGTATTAAAATTTTCAAATAGGCGCCACCAGACGGCCTATTTTAAAAGTCATTTAAAAATCTAGTATTCTTTCTTAAATTATAGTATAAAAAATATTAAATTAACTTTAAAAAATGGAAAAATATAATACCAATAATTTATCGTTTAGTTTTGTTAAATAAACGTATCCAAAGTTTTATAATCTGCATTTTAAAAACAAGAACAATTAGTGTTTATGAAAAAATTAAACTACGAACCTATTTTATTTATTTTTTAGTTTTTTTTTTCGTACGTTTAAAAAAAACCCCTTCAGGTATTTTTTGACGATATTCAGCCTTTAATAGTATTTTTTAAAACGCACGTATTACGGTCTGAAAAAGGTCATATTTTCGATTTGATTTTGATAATTACTAAGCCTATGTTAATTTAAAAAATGTATAAAAAAATTTTTACTTGTTGAAAACACTATCATTATCAATTTGCTTAATAATATTATCATTATTTTAAATTAATAAACAACTACACTCGGCCTTAAATCCCACGGCACGGTGGCAGAACTAAACAACCAGTTCGCAATCTTCAACGACGGTAATTTGGTGGGCGGCACCTCTTGTCACGCACCTGGGAACTTTGTACCTGCTTCAGATGACGGACAACGAAAATATCTTGTAAACATGTAGGCCATTATTCCATAACAATAATTATTTTGTTTTGAACATAATTTACCTCACGAATATAAGAAGTCTAAGTAGCATACTTAATTTGTATTATTTTTTAAATCGATATTTCTATTGGTTATGTATGCAAATATTTCAATAAAGGTTGTAACTTCGGTGGAAAATTGAACCCGCATTTATAAATAGTGTTATTTGTTACGTACTCTACGTTAAGGCCTAAGCCTTCAAACTTTTAAAATCTTGAAATCTTAAGATATGTAAGTAGGTACTCAGATACCTACCTTCTTAATTATAAACAAAAATATTTTATGTGACTTTTAAATATTTCAAATAAGGAATTATAAAATTAGTCCATAGATACGTCACAGACTAAATGACAATTCTTGTTCAAGCCATCTTCTGGCAGGTAGGTAGGTACCATAATATTGAAAAAATACGAATGTCCAAACAATCATGACAATCAAGACATCTATAATTTCCGCAATATATATATATTTATTTATTTTTATTTTGAATATCTATTTATGTGAGACTTCTTATCATTTTTTACTAATGTATCTTATCTTATTATATGCTTTTGTTGTAACATTTAATATTTTTTCTTTTTTCGTTGTATTATGTTTCCTTTATTGTTTTAATTTTGTAGAATTTATAATAACTGTGATACTCAACTATTAAACATTGTAGTGTGTAAAAGCCCATTAGGGCGTGTAATAATAATAAATAAATTTCACTTTTGAAATAAAAATCTTTATGGAACCATTAAAACGGACACCATCTTGAAACGGAAACGGAACGTACAAACAAATTACTTAATGTTTATACAATTATTCATAGTATATAGTTTGCATAATATGTTTATTCTTGAATTCTTCAAATCAACTAAGTTTTCTACTGAGAACATTTTTAAATACATTTTTATATTATTTGAATATCACTTTTTTTTCGAGAATGAATGAGTACATATCTTGGAAGCGTAAATCAACCCACTTCCCGATCGGGCTGGAACTCGGTAGATGGACTCGTTGTCGATGACAATGCTTTTGGTGGCAATCACGTTGTGGCAATTTTGGTGACATTACAGCAGTTAATATACGAAATAAATGTCGGCCCTATCCAATTGGGATTTGATTCAGTTGTTAGCGCGGTTGACTCCAATGACTCCGCCGGACCATAAACCGCACCAAACAGCCACACGTTGAGGATAGAGAGGCTTTTCAACAATAACTCTTGGGTTTTCCGAGCCCCAGATGCGACAATTTTGCTTGTTGACGAAGCCAAGGAGGTGGAAATGGGCCTCATCACTCAAGATGATTTGCATTTGATTCACTCAAGTGTATTTTAATAATTTCAATGCGTTGTTGAAGCGTGTATCTTTCCATTTTTATTAATAGCGTAGTTTTTACTTGTCAAATGTCAAAAAACAGCTTCAAAAGTAACATCTACCGAAATAGCGAGCTATTCAAAATAACACCTCTTATTGGAAAACCCTGTATATGTATTTTTAAATCTACCTTTTATTAATAGATGTAGTCTGGTAAAAAAAAAAATTTTTTACGGATGATTTTTTTTTAAATTGTGAACCTGTACCATTTTTGGCAATTTATCTTTATGGGCAGAGAGTCAACGGGTAAGGTCGTTCCCTGGATTGTCGGAAATTGTGAAAACAATATTATTTTCAGACCGTTCATTAAAACAGCAGTAATTTAGGCGTTCAACTTCTTTACCCATTTTCATTAGTTCAAAAATAACTCGTTTAATTTATGTGATCGTTTCTGTCTGGAGGATGAAAATGGTGGCTGGAAATCTTCCGACTATTCAGATAAACAAATACAAAGTAATTACTAGTAACGTTTACATTTCTAAATGTGATCTCTCACAAGGTTGATACAGAGAGTGTCTTCCACTCTGTAGCGAGGTGCAAATGCTGCAAATAAACTATATTTTATTTAAATTATAAAATTTCATGCCGAAATTCGAACCCGATCTTTGGTTTCAGAGCCGATTAGCTTAATGATATGCCACGTAGGTCGTCGGATAATAGAAATAGAAATTGTACGGGACGTGTTTGCCTGCACAAGAAAAAACTGTAAAATATAAGCACCGGCACACATTTACCTTTGTCCTGTGTAATGATTCAAATAAAGCACTTGAGGTATTTCATTTGAACCATTACAGAGTTATTTAAAATATCATAAAAATGCAGGGAATATCGACTATTGTAATATGTTTGCCTCGATGAATGCGTCTTGAGAAAGACGATATATTCGAAATTTGTAATTTGCTTTTGAAAAGAACGCTTTTATAAAAGCGGTTGGTTTTTATTGCGGGTGCAACTTCTTGTATCCCTCCAGGCTCAGTCAGTAACGGCTCTGTGACATCGGGGCCAGTGAGCAGGACCGCACGCTGGAGGGAAGGCTCTCCGGGACTGGCTGGCAGGCGGGCTGGCAGGCGGGCTGGCAGGCGGGCTGGCAGGCGGGCTGGCTCAGTCGGCAACGTTCAGTCCCCTCGATCCAGGGAATATCGACTCTTGTATGTTTGCATAAATGAATGCGTCTTGAGAAAGACGATATATTCGACATTTGTAATTTGCATATTGAAAAGAACGCTTTTATAAAAGCGGTTGGTTTTTATTGCGGGTGCAACTTCTTGTATCCTTCCAGGCTCAGTCGGTAACGGCTCTGCGGGGCGCTGGCTGGTTCAGTAGGCAGTGGCAGATCCCCTCTCCGAGGCTGGCTGTTGGGAAGGCTCAGTGAAGCCCGAGGCAGAGGCGCCGCGACGTCGGGGCGTCGTTGGCTTGTCGGTGAGCAGCGAGCTCAGCAGCAGGCAGTTGCAGTAGACAGCGGAAGTGGAGCGGGGGGGGGAACCGGGTTGAAATCAAACGCAGCGTGTTGGTCTCAGGTAGCGAAGCGGGTCAGGCAGAGCGGACAGCGGTAGGTGTTGCTCGGTCCAGGGCTTATGGCGGAATGGGGCAGGGACCGGTTTTTGCGGCGCTTTTATAAGATTCTATAGGACCGCGCCTCCGACCCTTGATTGTATTATGAAATTCCCGTAACGAGCTTGCTTTTTTCTTGCTATGAAGCTCGCCACGTTTGTAGGATAAAATCTGTTTATCTCAGAAATATAGGAATATTTTATAATATTAGACCTTATCTGCCTCTGTCGCCCTGCCAAAACCACATCGTCGCAATATTGTTTATTTAGTTATAATAAGACATATTCTACAAGATAAGTGGTCAAATCTCTGTAACATTTTCAGAGTTTCGCTGATTACATAATTATCTTACGTGTAACATATTTTATTTCTATTCGAGCTTATTTAATTAACATATAAGTATCTTTGTATATAATTATTTAGTTAACATTGTTTCCTATTATTACAGGAAGGGCTTGCAAATTTGTATTTTTTTACAAATTTCTTGGATACACGTGGGCCGTTCAAGCAGGTTTTGTGCTTAGCCAATCAGCGGCTGCCTAGCCAGAGTAAGATGGTTGCTTGAGTTGAAGCGAGACAACTGCCTTTTAGGTCCGAGCGATAAAATTTACCGTTAAACGGCAGGGCAGGTTTTTAAACATGAGTTACCTATATGTAAGGCAGGTTTATCAACATTAGTTTTATGGAAGGTTTTACATAGTTTTCGACAGTGGTAAATATGATGGCATTTTGTTGTGTTTTTTATAATTGATGTACATTTTATATTGATGATGCTGATGACGTTCGATACACTCCTTCCCGTGCAGTAGTGGCTGCACCGAGCTATTTTTTCGAACGTGTCAGTCTTCGGTGGTGGTTGCTGCATCCGAATCCAGTGATTGAGTGCGTGGTCACTCCTCCCATCTGGCCGTGGTGATTACTCTTGGGGCTTGCTTGTAAGTTCTCGGTTCCGGGGAGCGGCTGCAGGGTGACGCGCGTGGGATTTGGGCGCGCTCGCAGGTTTTGAATGGCGGTGAACTGGTATCCTTTTGTGTTGGGGTATCTGTCGTGCATTTTTGAGTTGTTGCGTATCCGGGGGAGGGGGGCATTTCAGGCCGGATGTGCGCTTAGGTGCGCGCTGGAACTGTGAAGGGGCCAGAGTTGAATCCGGCTAGCTTGTTGCTGCAATTTTGATGACAAGCCGGACATCATGTAGTCACGGGGATTACTTTGCGGCATATCCAGAGCCGGCATTCGAAGCCGGTACGGTCACTACAAACTTGTGGGTGACAGGCTAGCCATCATGTAGTCACGGTTCACTGCATATCCGGGACCGGCATTCGAGGCTGGGACGGTCGCAGCAAACACGTGATTGACAGGATGGCCAACATTTAGTCACAGTTTGCAGCATATCCGCAACGATTCGAGGCCGGGACGGTCGCCGCAAACTTGTGAGTGACCATTATATAGTTGCGGTTTGCTGCATATCCGGGACCGGCATTCGAGGCCGGGACGGTCGCAGCAAACACGTAGGTGACTGGCTGGCCGCAGTCGAATCGGGCTGCGCTCCGGATGGTGTCGGCTCTCGAGATGTTACGTATCCGGGGGGCCGGCATTCGAGGTCGGGCCGGTCGCTTCAAGCTCGTGGGTAGACGTAGCC